>NW_027509219.1:12022500-13222500 GCF_051911475.1 Siphateles boraxobius | reverse complement strand
CCATAGTCAGCTCTATAAATATTATGTATATTTTGTAAAGTGAATGTATTTAAGCAATTTGGTTCGAACCCTGGATGCAGAACCGTGCATGAAGGTGGGTCCGGAACCTGCATCATTCGATGCACAACCAATAAAGATTTGTTAGACTAAGTAATTCCTGTGCATTGACCTTCTCTTCTTCTTTTTACATAATTCTATTACTGCTTATGACAAAAGGACAACACAAAGCTATAAAATATATAGGCATATATATTTTTACAATACCTTTTGTATTTGCAAAATACAAAAGTACCTTTTGTACTTACCTTTGCAACAGATGTTTTCACGTTCTGTTGGCATTTTAACACAGTTGCCACATATACACCTAAAGAAAACGATACACAGAGTAAACTTAAGTTTTGTGAATAGATAAACGGTTGTTCATTATATTGATAAAACAATAACTTTAAAAAACGGTATTACTTTGTCATTTATTCAGTTATATTGTATTATAATATTTAATCAGGAGAAAACCGTATCTCAAAAGCAAACAAGCAGAAGTAGCATTTTCAAGTACCAGTGTATCGAAATTCTTATATAATAATAGTAGAATAGAATAATAATAATACAAAAATGTAGGCCTAAAATTCAGAAACGTTTTGTAAGAGCCGTGTTTGGGGAGGTTCTGCTTGACTCTCTTCATTGCTGCTTTCTGGGTCTGATTCTGGCTCAAACTGATACGGCAGTAGTAGGCTATTGACACCATTATTTACATTTGACCGGAGCACATGCAACTTTCACCCGTAAAGGTAATGGGCGTGAAGTTTCCGGACAACGTGCGCTACGCAGTTTAGCAAATTGCAACACACCGGCACAACTAAGGTTTCTGAGGGAGTGATTTCATAGAATCAGGAAGTCAACCAGTCATTCAAATGACAAAGAAGAAAGCGGCTTACAATAAAGGTGAAATTTATGAAAAATAAGGCTTTAAAAAAAAGCACAAAGACATGTTATATTGCACCCCATAAACACAATCATGCAAAGAAAAAAAACAGTAAACCACCCCTTTAAAGACTCTTCACTGTCAGCTTCTAGCTCATATTTTCTACCACAGTTTTGAGGTGCAACTCTTACAACTAGTCTTAGTAAACCCCATTGTTATAGCTCTAATATATCGTCCTCCTCAGCAAAACAAGGACTTTTTAAGTTAACTTGATGTAGCCTACTAATGGGCGACTTAGTACCCAGGCATGACAAAATATTGCTGCTGGGGGATTTCAACGTTCATGTTTGCTGTGCTTCTAAACCATCTTCTGTAGAATTTCTAAATCTGATTGAGTCTTTTGATTTTACTCCAAAAAAAAAATCAGTGGGTTTCTGGTCCAACACAAATCCATGGCCACACCCTTGATCTGATTTTAACCCATGGTTTCTCTATTTTGAACAGAAATCAATGTGCATCTTTCTCTGACCACAGGCCTGTACTCTTTACTGTCCCTCTCACTGGACGAATTCTCCGAAATCCATCGCTGGCACGTTTAACTCGCTGTCTTACTCAACATTCTAGTGAAACATTTTCTGCAGCCTACCATGATGTACCTATGTAACTGTTTGGAGTCTAACTCTACTCTGTATAACCTGGACGCTGATGCACATCTTAATCTTTTCAATTCCACCTGTGCAGATATTATGAATTCTACTGTGCCTTTGAAGTTTAAAAATCATAAGCCCGCACCAGTGCCCTGGCACACTGACATTACCCTTAGACGGGCTGAGCGCCAATGGAAAAAGGACAGATCATGTCTCTGTTCATGGTATTTAACACTCAATTATATATTTTGAAATATTGTCTTGCACTGTCAATATTGATTGATTGATCCAGATACTAGGCCTACATTAAGCATCAAGATTACAAACTGATATGGCCTGATGAGGAGGAGGATGATGATGAGTAGGATACGTGCACTGGATACACAGAAATGCCCTTTCTTAACACACCAGCTCGAAATTCAGTTTTGGCTCATATAGTCAGCCTAATGGTGCACAGAATTAAGCATTCATGATGTATTTATTTATTAATTTGTTTATTCATTTATTTATTTAACATGTATGTTTGCATTAAAAGTACCATTTCGGCAATGAGAACATTTCTGAGCCAAATGAAGATAAAGGTGTGTTCTGGTGACTGGCGTGTTTATTGAACCAATCAGATCAGAGTAAAACGGGTGTCAGCGAGAATCTCATCTGATTGGCTACATGATGAAGTTGGACCCGCCCTCCTCTTCGCACTTGCAAACCTCTTTTTTTCTTTTTTTTAAACACGCTTGCAGAACTCAAAAACTAAGCCAGAGACTTTTAGATTAAGCGCAGGTAAAAGAAAGACGCAACTGTACAAGTCGGGTTATTTCGGAAACGTTTTGCCTCATGCACACAAGTCATCTAGACATTTGCAACAGTTTATTTTACCCAAATAATTTGTTTTGCAGTTCCTGCCTGGCTGCCTCAGTTGTTTTCGGTTGCAAATTGCGGTTCACGGGCTTGCAGTGCTTTTGGCCGCATTTGCGCGCAAAAACCGTGCCAACAGTAGGCTATAAGCGCGGAAAAATTAAAGTCTGAAGAATACAGATCCTATTTATTTTGCTTTAACATGAAGCTGCTGCTTCAAAATACATGAATTACACGAATAACAGTTCAATGCTGCAAATATTTTTTTCTTACACGTGAAGGGCGATTTACGCCTTTACAAATCTTCTCTTGCACATGCAAATTTAATTTACGCTTGCAATTTTATGTACACTTTCACAAATCTTAACTTGCGCATGCGATTCTTTATGTGATCATTTTACCTTCATATTCTTCATATTTATTGAAAATAAAAGCCTTTCCAATCTAATATGCGATGGGGAAAAGGAGACCAACGAGATCGCAACAGGCGGATTCGACCTCGGGTACGAATTAAAACGCCTTACTCTCTACGCAACTGCGGGTAAACAAACTAGGTCGTTTATTTTTTGGAGCCTACACCTCAACCAAACTTTACTGTGTGAACTCTGGAGATAGTTTGGCAGAGACAATGATGCCTTTTTTGGTCTCATGAGGTGGAGCAAAAAGCAAAGCGCCCATTGGATGTATAGCGACAAAAAAAAAGAAAAGAAAAGAAAAAAAAGAGGTGAGGTAGGCCTAGATTGAACGAGTCAGATAAACAGCTGGCAAAATAAAGTAAAATCTCCTGAGACCTAGCTGGAACTTCGACGAGTCAAAGACAGCGAATTTACCACGACAATGGAAATTCCAATATTTACTGTTGATGCTTTTACCAATGTACCTTTCAAAGGTAATCCTGCTGCAGTGTGTCTTATAGAGAATGTAAGTAGCTATTACACTATCACAAGACAGTCTTCTATATACGCCGTCAACGTATAGAAATGTAAATGTGTTAGCGTTACAATGTAATAGAATGTTTTTCTCTAATATATTTAGGAGCTGAAAGATGATCTTTACCAAAGCATTGCTGCAGAGATGAATTTATCAGACACTGCTTTCATCACAAAACAGAATTCTATGGATTTTACCTCAGGTATTCTGCTGCTGAGATGCATCTTGAAATAATCAAACAACGCTGATTTACATTTTGGATATGATGTATTTTTTAAGGGGCAAGGTTTCGGTTACGCTGGTTTACCCCCAAAAGTGAGTATCCACTTTGTGGACATGCAACACTGGCCTCAGCAGCAGTGCTCTTTTACCTTAAAAGTAAGAAACGCTCGTCCTGACATTAATCTTTTACCAAAAACAATGGACTGGTGACTATTCTAAAAGCACAATATCCTCACACAGAGAATGTCAATCCTGTTGTGGTGTTTGATACTATGAGTGGGGAGCTTATTGTGCGCCAGCATGAAGAATCTCTAATAATGGACTTCCCCTTAAACAAACCAAAGCCCCAGGTATGACCAAAAGACACTTTGTGGACACTTTCTTCAACAAAACAAAAATGGACTCAATCAAGCTGTTGCTTTTGGTCTGAATTTAAGTTGTGGATGTTTTATTTGCAGGAGCAACATGAAATCAAGGACCTTTTGAAGGTAACACTGCCAGTTTTATTTCTGTTTTTAGAATGACACAAGCAGAGACTATTTTTTGTCACCATTTTGCCTCACGTTTTCAGGCTGCTGTTGGAGACTTACCCATTCAGGATGTGTGCTACAGTCCAGCCATAAAAAATCTAATGATTCGTCTAGCTGACACATGCAACAGGTACTGCTGGACATTTCTGAAATTAACAAAGAAAATTACATCGATATTTGTATGCATTAAATGTGAAAACAGCTTTGCATAGAAAAAGAAAAACGTATCTATTTTAAATTCTGTGTGAAGTATGTTACATTCTGCAGTGTTGTTAATTCTTTATTGTTGGCAGGTCTGATCTTATGTCTTTGAGGCCAGAGGCAGAGACTCTTGTGAGAAATGAGACCACTGGTAAGATTAAAAGTCTCATCGTTACGTTGAAAGGAACACCGACCTCTCAGTCTGGATATGACTTTTACTCCCGTGTCTTCTCACCCTGGGTTGGCGTCCCTGAAGATCCAGTCACTGGTGAGCAGAACATGAGAAATGTGTACAATGTAAACTCATAAATATTACTAAGCCAATACTAATCAATGCATCATACTACAACTTTATTTCTAAAAGGGTCTGCACATACAGTCCTTGCTGGCTATTGGTCTGAGAAGTTGGAGAAAAAGAAAATGATGGGTAACAGCCTCCTTTTCCTTCATGTCATCACAAACACTGGAATAAAAAAAAGAAGTTATTCTAACATCAACAAAACAAGCTGCTCAGATTAAGACATTTATCTCATCTATTTTTGTTTTTTTTAGCTTACCAGTGTTCCAGTCGTGGTGGCGAGGTAAAGCTGGAGATGAGAGATGATGGTCGAGTGGACATCATTGGTCAGGCGCAGATCATTCTTCAAGGAACTCTTAAAATCTAGACAAACTTGCGGATAGTTTTGATGGAAATGATTCGCATTTAATTTCTACTTTTGTTTATATTCTTGTGAAGTGCATTCTAAGTTATGTGCCATTTGATCAAATTTATACAAAAGTTTGTTCTGGTTCTCGATTCTGATCTAATTTTGTCTCTCATATTGTGCCCTTCTTTCTGTGTCAAGGAATCTGCTCTTGCACAACACAGTCTTTCTGCTGCTGATCTGGGTGACTTTTCTGACATAGGATGTTTAAGTGGACACATTACATCAAATATTCTATTTATAACAAAATGATGAATTCTCATGATTTTGGGAATTATGTCTTTACTTAAACATGACTTTTTTAAAAAAATTCAAATTATTCATAAATGAAATGGAAAAACTCAATCTTGTCACAAGTTTACAACCCTGAAACAATGAGAAATACATGTGATGGGATTGAGTTTTTTTGCTCAAAGTGGCCACTGCTCCTCCTGTAATGTAGGAGAGTACATCATATGGCAGCAATGAAATAAGTAATTATACTTATGAATTTAAATAAATAATTTGAAAATAAAATAGCGATATATTCTATAATATACTATGTAAAACTTGCAGTATTTTCTTTGTAATAAATCTGTAAATAGTAGTTAGATACTATTTGCATCTCAATATTTTAGTATAACAGTGCTGCAATAATATATTTAGTGTAAATGATTATATTTATTAAATTAAAGCAGCAGTTATTTGCAAATAGCGTTAAATGCTTTGTCATATTTATGTCATAAGCAAAATATTTTTAGATAGGATTTAAAATGATTTGCTGTCCAAGTGACGTTGCTGCCACCATGTGGTACAATGCTGGATTTTACTGTGGAGTCAAGAATAAAACAGATAAAGTTTATAAAATGTATTTCATTTATTTCTCTGCAATTGCAGTTGATTTTGGCAAAATCTTTTGATCCGGGGGCCGATACGTGTGTGTGTGTAGCCTATATTAATTTTATTTAAGTAAAATTACTCAACTTTTCTGCTACTGGTGTTCCCATCATACACTGGGCTTTGAATAATTAATTAGGTTGATTTTTCACTGTTTTCCAGCTGTATTTACACGGTTTTATCATTGCTTTTGTTGTTAGGGGTAGTAACTACCATTTTGTGACATTTGGAGTTCATTTTCTACTCAAAATGACACATTCAAACACAAAAACGAAACATCAAATGTTACCGTCATTATTGTCTGCCAAATATTGAGGCTTCTGCGTTCAAATAATAGTTTACTTCTGATTTGTAGAAATATCTCACTCAATATCTATTGTATTAATTGCTTAGATGTTTTTAAATGAAGCATATACTTAAAAAGTGTTATAATTCAATGTTATATTGTTTGAATGAAATGTATTTCAAAGGAAACCTGAACTAAATAAATATTACTCAACTTTATAGCCAAGTTAAAATTACTTATTTTATTTGTTACTTTCACTTAACTTAGTTAAGTAGAGTTTACTTAATTCCATTTGTGAAATTTACTTAAAGAATATGTGTGCAAAAACTTGCCAACAAAAGTAAATTTTACTTCGTTTTTTTCACTGTATCTGCCAATAGACTCAGAAAAACGTATTTCAAATGAAAGTTTTAATCATTGACAGATATTTGTTCTTGTTTTAAGCACAAACTCGCTTAATTTTAAGCACAAACTCGCTTAATTTTGTCAAATTTTTCCAAAACTTAATTTTGCATTTGCATCTGTAAATGTATCTTCACTGTAAAAAATAAATAAATACAAAATGATGCTGCCTTAAATCTCTAAGTATAAATCAACCTGGATGTTTCAAGTAATTTAAACTTAAATTACATTAAACTGACTCAAAAAATAGCTAAATCTTGTATAACATAAAAAAGTTGAAAATTGCTTAACCTATTTTGATGAGTTGGAGTTGAGTTAGCAATGTAAAAACATATGTTGTCATAACTTGTTGATCCTTTTTTACAGTGTGGATTTAAAGATGTTTAGCTTTTTTTTTTATTGGGAAAACAAGACAAAAATACTGAGGAAGATTTTTTGCAATGAATGCAAGATTTAATGCCATGACTTTATGGATTTTTTGTTTGCCTTAATTTGTGCAAGGGTGAATTAAGACTTAATTCACAGAAACCATAAATGGCTCATTTAAAAAAAAAAAAAACGAAATGTATTCCAGTTGACATTACACAACAAATGTAAAGCATGAGCAGTATTCCTAAAACAGCTGCTATGACTAAATCCACTCATTAGTGTCCATGATATAGAATAAACTGAATATTTTAAAGAATAATAAATACATATTATTATCTGTCTCAGTAACTCTAAGGGGTTACAACATAATTTGAAGACACTAAAAAGGGAGGAGCATTGATCAAACCAAAATATGTTATCTTGTTTGCAGTTTAACAAAGGTAATGGATCAAAATATGTGTGGGAAATTACTCCATGTAGGTTACAGCATGTCAACACAGAGATGGGCTGGGTAAAACAAACTTGACGATTCGATTAAACTCTGATCTCGATTCAATTTAATTCGACTCTCTTGTCATCAGGCATACATCGCTGGAGCACGACACATTAAAGAGCACCAAAGCGACATTGTTTGAAGTTCGTGATAGGCCTACATTTGACGGCATTTGAAAGCTAAGACTTTGTTTCATATCAAAATTAATGAAACTTTTTCAATTTATTTTTAGGGACACGCTAAAAATAACATTGAGTGCGTTTTGTTCACTCATGCAGCTGAAAATAGCATATAATTTTGGGATTTATGAATCGATTAAAATCGAGAAATCAACATTTTCAACCCAGCGGAAGCCCTAAGTACCTGTATCGAGTATAAGCATCAGACAGACATGCAACCACGAATAATTCACAAACATGGGTCCTGTAGCCTCATATTACAACTTCTCTCTATTAAGGACACTTAAAAATGTAAAAAAGTCACCTGACCAACTGACTTGTTTGTGAATAGATTGAGAGTTGATGACTGCCTTTGTGAATGAATAACCATGGGTATCTTGCAACCGTCACATGATTTGCTTTGATCATGAGTAAATCAAATCAAATTTAAATGTATTAAATATGTAAAATTGGGCATATCTTGGTGGGTATCCAGAAGCTTTTTTAATTTAGTTTTTCAGCCAATCACATCGCCTAATTCACAACCGCTATTAAACATCATGAATCAGAATCGGATCAAAGGTAAACATCAAAGCTCTGATAGAGGCTAAACAGCTTGAAAGGTGCACAAGGACACCATGTTGGGAATCCCATCCCTTTCTGTGTGTGACACGAGTGAAAACATGGTTGCTGGATGTATGCACAGCTGAGCCTGACATTAAAAACCCTCGTACATGACACAGACAGATGCCCTACGATCAAATCCATTCGAGATCCCTGCAGGACTGAAACTACACACCATAAGAAAGGTCCACTTTTATTTTCAATCAGAAAGACTTGAAATAAAGCAGTTAGACAAAATAAAACAAAGTACATTATAAAATGGTCAGTTTAGGGTTGAACATTTTGGGATTAGTTTTTTTTTTAAGATATTAAAAACTTTTATTCAGCAAGGATGCATTAAATTTCTCATAAGTGACAGTAAAGACATTTATACTGTTACAAAAGTTGTTCATATAAATGCTGTTCTTTTGAACTTTCTATTCATCAAGAATCCTGAAATAAATGCATTGTTTTCCTATAAAAAAAAAAATTAAGAAGCACAATGTTTTCAACTTTGACACAAGAAATGTTTCTTGAGCATTAAATTAGCATATTCAAATTATTTTTGAAGGATCATGTGATGCTGAAGACTGGAGTAATGATGCTTAAAATGCAGCTTTACCATCACAGGAATAAATTACATTTTAAAATTCAAATAGAAAGTTATTTAAAATTGTAATATTACACAATATTACTGCATTTTTGATCAAATACATGCAGCCTTGGTGAGCATAAGAGGCTTCTTTCAAAAACATTTTAAAAATCTTACTGACCCCAAACTTTTGAACGGTAGTGTAGTTATATAAAACACTGCTACTGTTTTAGGGTACGTTTTACAACAACAAAGTACTAAAAATGGAAACGTTTTTCCCTTCCTGTTTTTCACAAACAAACAACGTTGTCAAAACAATCCCTGTTCACACAGATCTGCGAAAACGACTAAAAACGCTGTGTTCTGCTGCCAGGCCAGTAGTTGGCGATGTCACTTTGTAAAGAAAAACTACAAGCCTACTGAACACATAATGTGCATGCGCATGACGTCACCGTTTTAACAGATCCGTGTTTTTGTAGTTTAAAAGGAGGCGACAACGGTATAATTTTCAAAAACTTGCACTATGCAACCCGTTTTCAAACGTTTGCATTTTCAGGCCCTCAAAACGCTGTTGTCATGTAAACGAACAGCCAAAAAGCATAAAAAGTTTTCCGTTTTTAGCTGAAAAGGTGTCATGTAAACACCCCGTTTAGGGTTATGGTGAAAACAGATCATATCCTCTTTAACTGTACTGTCTGGACATACTAACCCTGATCACGTGTCTGAGTGTTGCAATCTCAGTGATGATATACCCCAATACTGCCATTCTACCCCTTTAATGAACTACAAAAACTGCAAATCTGTGCAAAAACCCTCTTTTTGTTTAATAACCAAAGATTTATGTGGCAGGATCGCTTAATTTTAGCACAATTGAACAAAGCTGTAGCATCGAAAGACCCCATTCAGATATTCAAGATTCAGTTTGGTTAACAGGACTTCAGAGCTTTAAAAAACGTCACAAAACAAGACACAAGGTGGTGTTGGGGGCAAGACGTAAGAGAACAAACATTACAAAACAACAACTCTTCTATTGTAGTCGCCCCTAAAGCAGGATGACAGGACAGGAATTCTTCAGTTCCGGCTAGTCGAGGAGAAAGGCTCCGCTTTTTTGGCCAAACCCACAAATAGTGCGTGCAGTCTGTGGAATGCAGGCTGGGTCGATGCTGCCAGGTGGCAATGCTGGTGACAACACCGTGTGTTGTTGGTAGCGAGGAGACGGTCCTGCATTTGCATTCCACGCAAAGACTTTAAGCAAAACCACACGGTCACTCCAACAAACTATGGTCAGGTTTCCTGCTGAAGCAGCACTACTGGCCCCCGTTGTAAGCGTAGTCTGCCTTGTTGTGCATGATGAGTTTGTTGTCCACAAAGTAGAAGCTGTCTGATCTGGTCTCATACGGGTGTTCAATCATCAAGCGTACTGCAGGAAACAAAGGAACGCCACTTTAACAAATGAAAACCAACATGTACAGCGCTGTCCACTATCTGAGCACTGGCAAGAGAGTGAGGTCTGAAATTTGATACAAGCCTGACAGGAAAAGTGAGATGTCAGACAAAGTCAGGTCAATGTGTTACTTGTAAAGCAATTGGTTACTCTTTTGTATAAATTAAAATGTTACTGCAAAACGAGACAAAATTACGAAGTAAAAAATTACACTTTTTTGCAGTGTATTATCTGTTAAATTCAATAAAATAAATTTGCAGTACAGTTAAGTAAAACAAACCAAAAAACCAAAACATAAAACCAAACAAAACAGCACATCTGGTTTAAGAACTAAAAGATCTGATATATTCAATACCAGGAGGCGGTCTTGAGTTAGTAAATAGCCACCAGAACACTCACTGAGGTCATCTGGGAGCTGAGGAAACTCGTAAATATGTTCGCACGTGTTCCGACTGTTCGGGATACAGAAGCCGAAGTCAAAGTCAAAATTCTTCAGGAGGCGGTCTTGAAAATAATGCCTCTCAATCATTCTGAAATTGGTAACCGGTCGATCGCCCACTGTGAACTCCACACTGAGAGAGTGTGAAAGGAGATAAGAGACATTACATACCAATGCACAAGAGTATCAATCCATGCACTAAAAACCCATTCAGGTCAGTTTGCTTATTGCTAAACAAGTGCTTTATGTCATCCAATAACACTAATTTAAACCGATAACATGACAATCGACAACACAGACTGAAGTTTGCTCATGTTTACTGCACAACTGAAAGAATTACTGAGGACAAATCATGATTAATTCATGATTTCTGTGGGATTTGGCTAATAACATTGCTCAAGTGTTGCAGCGGATGACACAAGCTCCTTTGTTTCAAAACATGAGCTGGTCAACTGGATTTCAGAGCCACTGAGGTTTGTTTACACAGCAGAATGCACATGGCCGACAGACTTACGTGGCTCCGACTGTGCGTAACTTAAGGAACGCCGCTGTGAACTGGTATCGAACGAAACGCCCGGCACTGGTGTCAACATCTCCGTTTTCCTCATCCTCCTCATTAAGGTCTGAATGCCAGAAGTTGAGAAAGAGTGTATGAGTCAGGGTTATTATAGTTAACTAAAACTAAACCATAAAAAAATATATATATTTCTTGAATAAAAATATTTTTTAATTTTATTTCAGCTAGTAGTCAAGGCAACATATTTTTTTCATTTTCATTTATGTTATGTTGAAGTACTAACTAAAACAAAATAAACAAATTTAATAAAAACTATATAGGCATATTTTAAAAAGTAAACAAAACTCCTAAAACTTTAAATTAAATTCAAATGAAATAAAAATCTAATTCAAAATATGAACAAAACCTATAATTTATCAATAATAATAAAATAACAAACCCCTTTTGACCAATTTCTATTACTTTTCCCACTGTTCATGATTACGGTATAAGCATTTTCTTTAAATCATTTTACAGAGATTGCTTTATACTATTATATTTATGAACAAAAGTAGCCTATGTCAAAAAGGATAAAAAAAAGGATAAAAAAAGGATAAGAACTGAATGTGGCTCAATGGAGACTCAGAAAGACAAATTGTCCTTGAATTTAGTTATTTAAATTGAGTTTATTATAGTTAACTAAAACTAAACTATAAAAAAACAATTCTCATTACTTGAATTGAATTAAAATTATTTTATTGCAGCTAGTGTTCAAGGCAACTATTCCTATTCTTATTTAGTTTATGTTGAAGTATTAAAATAACAAATAAAATAAACAAAAACTTAATTTAAAAAAAACTATATAGAACTTAAAGTAATGAAAATAAAAAAATTACTAAAACTTTGAAATAAATTAAAACTAAACAGAAAAAAATCAAAATCAATATATTAACCTATAATATATCGATAATACAAAAATAACATGAGTGAACCGTGGCAACACAACCTTTTTGTCCAATGAAGTTCCATTACTTATCCAGCAGTTCATGATTATTGCAAAAGTATTTAAATTATTTTATAGAGATTGTTCTATGCTATTATACTTATTTATGAACAAAAGTATTTATCGAAAAGGCTAAAAAGGATAAGAACCGAATGTAACTCAATTGAGACTCAGAAAGCCAAATTGCCCATACAGAGCAAAACCGGAAATATAGATTCACTACAGAAATTCCAATGAACATTACATGATACAATTCCCTCATATTTTCAATAGCAACAGCAGCAGAAACCTCTAAATAGATTTGATACCATAGAATTGTGGTGTAACGTAAGTAGCAGCAGATCTTTTCTTCTGTATTTTGATAAACATATGCATTATTGAAAAAGTAAAGAAAAATGTAGGTTGTGGCTCTCTATCCATCGGTTGTTGATCGGACGGAGGCAAATCTGAATACGAGCTTGAGGTCAACTGTAATTAAAGCACAGGGTTTCAACACTAAATGATTTGAGAAGTCCAACATACATCACCAACAAGTCTGTCGTTTTACTGTAATATCTACTTACGGCACTGTTACTAAAAATAATGATGTGAAAAGAAAGAAAAAAACTCACTTACGTTAAAAGTAATAACGTTTGTTATGTTAAAAGAACCATTGTGTGGTGTCACCTATTAGTTTAACTTGAGGACAAACAAAGGAAACATACCACAGTGTGGAGGTTTAGCAATCTCAAAAAGGACTGTCCCCGTTTCCAGGTCTCTGATCTTAAAGCGTGTGAAGTCAATGTTGTAGATGTTGTCCTCCAGTTTACAAAGATAGTCTGTGGAGAGAAAATGTGGCATGTACTTCAGTAAAACATGGGAGGAAGATAGTATATACTAGTAATCTCTGAATAAGAGACTGAATGAATTGAGTAAACGCATGCAAGAATATGTGCACTGAGAAAGCTATTTAGTAATGCTCTTAACATGATGAAGTATCCATTCCACAGTGCTTAATTAGCCATGTTTAAAATAGACAAGTGCTCTCTGGAAACTCATTAAAATGTCTTGCATGGATTGGGCCTCTAACTATATAACGTTAAAGTAAGTAAGTTAAAGAAAACACATAACGTTACTCAGAAGATGCTGTAACTCATTGCAAATGTACATTGAGAACATCTGAAGAGTTGTGAGATGAAGCGGGTATTACAGCGCTGTCCCACAACTCTTACCGCGAGTGACTGCGCGGAGTCCCAAAACTTCATCCGGAGTGATGTCTCTCCCCAGCGCCCGCAGCTCTTCCTCCGTTACAGGCCGTCGGTCCACTGGATTTCGTCGCGATTTCAGCCTTTTCAGAACGCCGCCTCCGGTTTTGCGTTCTCGGGAAGCCGCCGCCGCCATTGAATCCGAGCCGTTAACGGCGGCGGCTGCCGTTTCGTTGCGGGAGCTCTGACTGTTCATCTCTCTGAAATTTTCACTTGGTGTAGCGACGAAGCGCGAACTAGTCTGCGTCCCTACTGAACTCGACGCTTGCTGAATGCAAGATGGCGTAGCGCGTCACTATGGAGAACCTACGCTGACAGGGATGCGCTCTGATTGGCTGAAGGCGTTCGAAAGTTGCTATGGTTACCGTAATTTCTGTTTGCTTTCTTAAGTCTCCCCTATCAGCTCACGTCAGTTTATTAAAGAGAGTTTTGTGTTTAGAATGTTATTATTCTTCTGAGCCAGTGCAGCTATTTTTTAAACTATTAATTTATTTTAAGTATGCAGCCTCTATATACTTCTATCCATTTCATCTAATTTTCTCTTAGCCCGTGTTATGTCTTCCACATCTTGTTTTAATATTTTTTTTTCTTATAAATAAAAAAACACGCATTACATTTTATTTTTCTGCATTTTTAATTAATTGTTCTTTATATCTATTTTTACTAATTGTATTTTTTTGTAAATTGTTTATTGATTAAAAGACCTTTAGCTTTTCGCAAGGCTCTTTATTAGTAAAACCAAAAAAATAATTGTTTATATTTTTTAACGCATTGTAACTTTTTTACAGTTTAAATGTATTGTTAATTAAGCAAACTTCAGCTTTTGGTAAAGGCACTATATTAGTAAAACATAATGGTTTTCTTACATATGTTTACTACTTTTTTGTTCATAATAAATTCATTGTTCATTAAGCAAACTTCAGCTTTTGGTAAGGCACAATATTAATAAAAAATACATTACAATTTCAATGATTATAGAATTGATTTATAATCTCAAACTTAACTAGTTGTTAACTGACATATGAATTATGAATGGATGAAACAATGAAAATGATACCCTCAAGGCCAGATAGATAAAATAGCACATTTATTAAAAAGAAACAGCAATAATTTGCAGTTCCCACTTCAGAAACCTTCTCTAAAGACAGTGCGGGCGGGCAGGTAACTTTTCCAATACTATTTCACCATTTTATGTTCTCTTCAGTTCTGAAGGAGGAGGCTAAAGAGGGGACAGGTAGTTTAACATGACTAACATTTTAAACACAGAAACTACATCCCTCATAAACGCAGCAGTTGGTGTGGTGTGGATGGAGTAATACACATGAGCTCTTCATGAAGGAGGACACAATGAAAGGCCTCCATGTGGTCTTTGGCTATTGTCCAAGAAGTTGTGCATCTGTGCAGGAAAAACTGAACAACCTGTTTTTCAGATGACAAAACGATGAAAAACTGAACAACCATGCAAAAACACAACCTACAGAAATAAAGATCAGAGCACAAAAATGGTAAAGCACACGAGGATGTATTCAAATTTAAGGCAACAAGGAATCAAAAGTACACAATGCATGACAAAAATAAAAATAAACAATCACACAAACAAACAAAAAAATGATTTTAAAACCACACCAGGCAGTGCAATAATTCACACTAGTAAAAACTCAAAAATACAAATAAATTCAAAAGATCCTGAGGAAATAAAAAAAAATCAACTACTTACTTCCTGGAAAATAAAGTCTTTCAATATTTTTAATATTCAAACCCTTTTGCTTAAATTATACAACATAAAAAAACAACAACTGTAAATTAACAAACCTCAATACAATCCAAGCTCTTTCTGACGATGGTCAGTGTGTCTATGTGGATGCAAATTAAACCATTATCATGATCCACAACCAAACAATTTTTCAAGGCCAGTCTTTCACTTGGCCAGATATTTAAGAACCCAGAAACCCCAATAGTAATTATATGAACGAAAAAAAAAGAAAGAACAATATTCTGAAGAGAAAAAATAATCGTATGGCACAACAAACCAAGTACCTTATATACACATGCACCATGTAAAAGTTTTAAAAAAAGAAAATAACTTTGGCGACGATAAGCAATCAACTTTCTGCAACTCCGAAAAAGTTGCCTCAATGTTTTTATGATTGTTTCCTATTAAACCAAGGCAAAACCTGCCCTCTCATCCAACTCCTCTTGAGAAGGTGAAGGCCAAGATAAGTTACAAGTTCACACAAGAGACGGGATCAAACAGACAGGAGGCGCTCGCATGTCAGACAGCACAGTCGCATGAGCACTCGATTGTGGTCTGATGTTTCAGCAGTGTGAGAGTTGGTCTCTTGATAGCACACTAAAATCACATTTTAAGGCAGGCTTGCTTGAGCGAAACAAAAAGGAGCATTTTGAAAAACAAATAAAGGGGGGGAAAAAACAAGCAGTAGCGAGGGATGCAAACAGTCTGAAATAGAAAGACGTGACAAAACTATACCAGTTACAGAATGTGCTGAGAAAAACAGCGATGGATGAGTTGGAATGCAAAAGTTCATTTAACATATGCAAATAAGTAGCTAAATGACAGCACTGAACTTTGCCATCTTATGGACCCTTTCACAGTGTGTGGCAGGCATGCATCTGTCGAATTCTACCGCCACAAGTATTCTGGTGGTTTTCTGTGAGCCGCTTATCCAAGCATCTTCAGTGGCGTTGTTGAAAATGGCCTGTCTGGTTGAACCAAGAGGAAACTAACAGTGGTAAAAGCAAACATGGCAACATGACAAAGAACATCCTGACTAAAGCATCTATCGTTCGTTTCACCGTGTAATAGGTGACCGAGCCCTTGAAATGATGCCAATACTAAGATGCTATCCCAGACACATCATGTACCAATGAGAGATGAGAAATTAAAGGAATTTGACACTTTAAAATGCACATTAGTCCAATAATACAATCTTTCTGGGACCCAAAGGCCAATGTATTAAAGAGCCTCGGTTACGAACTCATGTTTCCATCTAGAAAGGGAAACAAGTATGCTCTCGTTTAAGAACGCATGCAGTTATTCAGAGACCAAAATGTCTCTGTAAATGGGAAAAATAATAATTTATATCTCCTTTGTGCAGCTGGAGATTCAATACGTTTTGCTGTGGTCTGAGAATATGTGATATGCTTTTCATATCTTACAAACAATGAAAGAAGCTGCAGGAAATGAATGAGAGAAGCTTGTATGGTTGTGAGGGAAATAGAAACCATGGTCTCAAAAACGCTTTGATTCACCACTGAGGTTCAGATGCATTAACCAAATGAGTGACAAAGTGTCAAAAAGGGTTCTGAAAATTATTGTACAATTTGTGCCTCCAACCAGAGCAATACAACCCCCCCCCCCCCCCCTACCCCCCACCCCCAGCTCCTAGCCAATAACTTTCCATGGGTTAGGACACGTGATCTAGGAGTGTCCTCAACTTTTCCTCAGTATATCCTGCTAGACCAGACAAACCAGGTTTGTAAAGTGGTTAGTCCTGTGCGTGTATGTGCATTTAGTCGGTACCTCTCAAAGTCTGATCTCCTCGAACTAAAAATGGTATTAAATGTGTACAAACACAAGTACAAACACACACACAAAATGAACTTGCATTCGAAATCCATGTATTTTCAAGGTCTACTCTTTAAAAAAAACAGCAATATCTGAAACCTCCTCGTTTCTGCATGTCCCTCGCCCGTTATTTGCTCTCTCTCTCACTCTCTTTCTGTCTGTTGTAATGTCAGTCTATATTTCTGCCTGTCCCCAAGGCTGTGCGCCCCCCCCCAACCCTCCACAGCCTGATGTCCGTCCTTTCTCCTCTCTCTCCCTCCTCTTCACTAGTTACCCTCAAAGACGGCAGAGGCAGAAGAGGGTTGGGATGAAGACCCCGAACGCCACGAGTATAGGGAACATCAGGCTGCTGTTGTCAGCGGCGTACGGGTTGGGGGTGCGCGGCCCGGACCGAACCGGATTCTTTAGAGAGGTGGAGGTGCTCTTCTTTTCGCCTTCTACACCCTCCCCCTCCTCCTCTTCCTCCTCTTCTTCCTCTCTCTTTTCTAGTCCAGGATGTGGCTGTAGTTTTGGCACATCTGAGAAATAAACCAGAAGTTATGAGAAAGTGCAAAAAAAAAAAGATAAAAAACAGCAGAATAGATACAACAGAGGAAACACAAAGAGTAGGCCGCTCTGAAATCGTTTTTACCCCCAAATTCCATTTCCCCCTCTCCAAATTGAGTTTTATTCCATTTTAATTTTATGGATTCCATTTTTTCCGCTTTCATTTTTATGGATACGGTTAATGGTTAAACAAAAATGTTCAAGTGTTAAACGTGTAACATTTTCATTTACACGTGTAATTAAAATAATTAAACTTAAATTAAAAGGCCCCTAGAATGAAATCAGTTTTATTTCCCCCCAAATTCTGCTTTATTTTTTTTTTTCCAAATTCCATGTTTTCTAAATTCTTTTGAATGGTTTGATTACATTTTAATAATCAAAAAGCATGTCTAATCAATAGAATTAATCAAAGTTTAATTAATCATTTATTAAAATTTGTACAGTGATAGGGCCCTATGAAATGTTATTAAAACATGGAAGAAAAATTATGAAAATCATTGATAATAAGTGAATAAAATAAGTATGTGTAGTAGACAAAACAGGGGTACACCTTCATACAGAGACACACAGAACATGCCTACTTTATATTTATTTAGCAGCCTTTGCTCTTTAATATTAACAGACACTAGTAGTGACTAATATCGTGATTTAACTGTACAGCCCTTTTGATTTATTAATCCAAAATTTGCCAAATTCCATGACATTAAACGTTATACAGCAAATTCCAGTTTTGACTAAATTCTGCGATTCTATCCGCTCTTTCCACATTACGAATGGACAACTTGCAACCCAACCAATCCCAGGGGTTCCTCTTACCCTCTAGCTTGCCCTTCATCACATATAGTGCACATATCTTTGGGTTGTCATAGTAACCCTGTGGACACAAGAGATAGATAGATTAGGGTTCACAGTGCTTACAGTGGATGAATGCATGCAAACACATGGAGAAAATATGCAAATCAATTCTGGTATATTCTGTGTGGCGGTTGGCCTGCAAAGTTTCTAACAGTGAATAAAAGGCCGAGGCGTGCAAAAGGTCAATTCTGCGGCTCTTTGAGCCGTCGTTTCGAACCTCAAAAACAGATACAAATACTATGCAAAGTTTGTCAAAGCACTGCATATCGGCAGGTGCAAAAGCATCACAATTATTCATTTTACGAATGAGATGTTTTAACCGGTGACTGACACATAAGCTAATGTGTGTCGCATCCTCATATCCATTAATGTCCCCTTCCCTCTGGATTTCCGTCATGCTCAATGTGCACGGTTCCGCAGAGACTAATCGCTGACAGAAACCCCACAAGCCAAATCCATTTGTTGTTTACATAAGAAAAAGGAGCTGCTTTGAAATAATCAATTTAATTACACTACTGGAACAAAAAAACGCTCCAAGAAACAATTAGTTTTCACAGAATTCGTCTTCTTGGAAATACTAAGCTTCAGTGTGTGTGACTGGATAACTTCATCACAATAATCGATCAATATTTCTTTAGTGAAAAAGAACATAAATAACGAGGCTTATTTAATTGATCAATGTCTTGTGTATTCAATAAAAGATGGCTGCAAAACAGTCACTGAAAGAGTTATGTTTGCTTTTAGGGATTTTACCACGCTGAAGCGGAAATCGTTGAGTAACTTGCATTCTGTTCATGTGAAAAATATCTTGTTATTGGTAAATCTACACTACTATTCAAAGCTTTGGGGTCAGTTATTTAAAAAACACTTTTATATAGCAAGGATGGCATTAAACTGATCAAAAGTGATGGGCAAGAATTTCGTATGAATGTCTATTTTTTTTTAAATGCTGTTGTTTTGAACTTTCTATTCATCAAAGTATCCTGAACAAAATGTAAAATAAATGTTTGGGGTTTTTTTGCACTAAAATATTAAGTAGCACAACTGTTTTCAAGCCTGATAAAAATCATCAAATCAGTATATTATAATGATTTCTGAAGGATCATGTGACACAGAAATGATGCTGAAAATTCAGCTTTGCAACACAGGAATAAATTACATTTTTAAATATATTAAAACAGAAAAGTGTTATATTAAAAATATTTTAAATTGTAATAATATTTCACAATATTTCTGTTTTTAGTGTATTATCAAATAAATGCAGCCTTGGTGAGCATAAGAGACTTCTTTCAAAAAAAAAAAAAAATATATATATATATAGGCACACCTGTGCAATAATCATGCTGTCTAATCTTCTCGATATGCCACACCTGTGAGGTGGATGGATTATCTTGGCAAAAGAGAAGTCCTCACTAACACAGATTTAGACAGATATTATCTCTCAATATTTGAGAGAAATAGGCCTTATGTGTACATAGAAAAAGTCTTAGATATTGGAGTTCAGCTCATGAAAAATGGGGGCAAAAACAAAAGTATTGCATTTATAATTTTGTTCAGTGTATATATGTATGCATGTATGTATATATATATATATATATATATATATATATATATATATATATATATATATATATATATATATGCACACACACACCTTACAAACCCCAATCTTTTGTACAGTAATGTTGAAAAATGGGCACTAGAAAAATGCATGTCCTAATCTCACTGACATACATTGTTTTCATGCAGGCACTTTTTCTTCACTTTATTACGTGAAAATGTGCAAAATGCAGAAGATTACAGCTATCATGCAACTCTATAATTTCACAATCATACTTTTGCTGGAAAACAACAGTTTATGCAAAAACATACTATTGGTTTGTAGTTTTCAATACATTCTTACTGATACTTCCAAGACTATCAGAAATCAAATTCAACAAAACCCACGTTTAGAGTAGCAGATCTTGCAACAACAAAGTGGTTAAAGTGAAAACCAAGACCATGACAATTCAAAATCAATTAATGCAAAATTTTCAATAGCCGTTTTCATTCAAATTTGCAAATATAACTTATTAACAAAAATTTAATACCGCATAAAACATTTGCGAATAAAGCAGCGTTTCCATCCAATGTGTGTCAAGAGAACAAATGCTATCTTGCTGTTTGGAAATGCAATCATGTGAGACGCTTCAGGGAGATCATTATACCAAATCATTCTGATTGATCAAACTAACATTTGAGATGCTGTGCGATGAAATTGGCCACTGGTTAGTCCAGTCATCCAATCGCATCCACTGTTGAGGTAAAGCCACATGAGTTCTTTGTTGTGCATTGAGGGATTTATTCGGTAAATGAGTTTCCACGATAGTAAATGTGCATGTCTTATCAGATTAAAAAAGTATCCACCTCAATTAAGCGTGTACAGGGTTTTTTTATGCGTATCTTTGGAATTTATGTGCATCTTGGTATTTCCATCCAGCATTTTTTAATGCAATATTCCAAAATGCACATTAAAAAAAAAAGCTGGATGAAAACATATCTAATGACAGAGCAGCACTGGCTTGAAAGGGCAAGTAAAAGGATCGGGTCAACTGGCTCAAAACTCTCTCACACTGACCAGCAGATCCATAAAGGTAATAGGAAAATATAGGGTGACTTACCTTAACAAACTCTACCGTGAGTTTTCCATTAAAAGTGGAAACTTCACCGTGCACACTCAGTTTTCCTCTTTTTATCGAGAATGGCACTATTTCATCATGAGCCGTGCTGTGACCCACACGGTCAAAGATATCCAGATCCTTCACCACAACATGGCCATTTAAACGCACATCAAAAACCTGAGAAAAGCAAACAAAGGGGTTTCAAAAGACAATAAAAGAAAGGAGAAGAGAGAAAGAGATGAGGGAAAACTATGAAATAGATACCTTGGAATATCATGAATTATTAATCATAACCACATTCAAACATCGACTACCAAGAGTGATTGTGTGCACCATGGATGTGAGCGAAATCCACACCTTTTGTTGAGACTGAGCAAAGTAAACCTCAGCATATTTCATGACCAGTATGTAGTCTCCTTCTTCTCTGATGGGTACTTCATAACCGAATGTATCCTCGTTGTATCGCTCCGTCTGGTAGAGAATCTGATCCTCCGGGCTGGAGCGCAGGATAGGCAGACGGACACCATAGTCTGATGCTGGAGCAAAGTGGGAAAAAAACACCAACAGAGCCAAATGGTGAGTTTGTGTGCAAGTGTTGTCCCATTTCTTGTTTTATAACATGCTGAGCAGATGTCAAACCAGATTAAGGATTTCATAAAGAAGCCTTGTTTTGTTCCCATATCCATGTATAACCAACGTAGAGCCGAGTGGAAAATTAAGTACCACGTTTATTAATACGGATCATTATCTGGTGACAATGATGCAATAATGTGAAATAAGACAAATAAACATGTCTTTACAGAGCTTTAAAATGCACTATACAGGCCCTGACATGTGCTCACTGCATTTCTCATCAGACTCAGGAAGTGACAGTCATCAAATCTTAAGCGACACGAACTTCCTGATATGATCAACAGCTCTAATAACAAACTACTATGAGCCAGATGAGCTGACAAGCAGTTCTTCTCTTCATAATATAGTATGATTAGACATTCTTATTACAATTTAAAATCATATTGTAATAAAACAAAACAGTGCAACCAGAATACCTTTAATATTTTTTAATTCTTAAGGGGATAGTTAACTCAAAATGACAATTCTGTCATCATTTACTCATCCTCAAGTTTACGAATCCACGTGATTTTCTTTTTATCAGAGGAACACAAAAGATACCTCAGTCACCATTTATTTTTATCTTTTTCCTTCTAATGAAAGTGAATGTGGACTGAGAAAAAAAATCATTGGTTAATAACTCCTTTTGTGCTCCATGGAAGAAAGAAAGCCATATGGGTTGGGAATGACATGTGGGCAAATAAATGTGTGTGAAAAATAAGTAACCTTTAGCATACTATACTCAAATTTATAGAATATTCACTGAATTTAATGTTTTCAAACACTTAACTGCTTGTTATTTACAATTTTAAAAAATGATTTACAGCTATACAACACAATTGAATTTCTTTAATTTTTAATTCATTGTTTTAATTGCATTACAATACATTGCTTTGATAAAACCTTACAATGCTGCTGCTTGGAATTCATTTCAATTTGACACAGGACATGGACACTCGTTCATTCATTCATTCATTCATTCATTCATTCCAGACCACCACTAACAATAGTATGAAGGTAAAAGAGTTGCAAAACTCAAGAGCATGTAGATGTGAATTTGAGAACTTGTACAATAAATATTTGTACGCTAAAATTTACACTCACAGCTCTGATGTGAAAACCTGCGAAATAAAAATCTGAAGTTGAATGTTGAGATTTGCACTCGCAGACAATAGCCACAAATCTATATTCTGAATTTGAAGCTGCAGACAAGCAGTCACAAACATGTAAAATGTAAGAATAAGCACAACTATGTACTACCAATGTGTGAATGTCATTGCATTTCTGTGAATGACGTTTTACACATTTGTGACTACATGTCTGCAGCTTCAAATTCAGAATACGTTATATAGAAAGATTTTTATTTCAAAGGTTTTCACATCAGAGCTGCGAGTGTAAATTTTACAAATATAAATACAAAAAAATAAATACAAAAAAGTACACATATGTATTTTAAAAGTTTTGCTATTATTTTACTTTCATACAAAAGCCACCCCTTCTTTTGCAGTCAAATATGGAGGGAAATAAATAGCACTCCTCTGCCATCCGTCACGTAGTCAAGTACTCACCTTTCCCCAATTTTCCTTCCAGTGGATCTTTTTTGAAATTAATGCCGTGCACGTCAGTGTGCGCGTCGCCGCCGGAGTTAACAGCCCAGATTACTCGCTCGGCCAGACTCGGGGCCCCGCTCTCGGCCTGACACACTTCCACCAACAGCCACAAAGCTGCAAATACGAGCCGGGCAGCACAGCGCAATGTCACCCTCCTCATAGCCTGCAACACGAGAGGAAAAGTGAAAGAATGAAGAAAGGCAGAAGCGGGGGAAAGCGGTCTGTAAGGAAGCCGGTGAACTAGGCCTACAACTGACACTCGCGTGCGCTTTTCACCCAGCGCTTGACCTGGGGTTTAAAACGACAATAACGCGGTGTTAAACGTAGGGTGAATGGCCATTTTTAATCCTGGGTTAATTTTAAATGGAGTCAACATCACGTTTAACCCTGGGATAGCCAGGTTAACATCTAATTATATTAACAATGGTGCACGAAGTAAAACGACTGTGCTAAAATGTGACAGCACGTTGTTTAGCAACAAACAACCAATCATAAACTGCCTCGCAGGTCAACTCATTAAATATTCAGACGCCTCTTCAGTTGAAGAAACTTTCACGCACTGTTTAGTTTCATTGTCCGAGAGAAAAATGTGAAATAGTCTAACTTATGCATTCCATTCTTCGTCACTATTTTTTTTAATAATATGTAGCTTTTTTTCTAAACGTGTCGACATTTACACAGATAAACGGGCAGTTAGCTCGTGGACGTCTCGAGCTGTATGCGTCCAATCGGCTTTACCGACATCATGCATATTCAAATGAGCAGGTTAACCCAGGCTTTACAAATGTGCAGTGAGAAATATGTCTAGGATTAATACCAAAACCAAGCAGGGTGAAGAGCAATGAACAGTGTGACCATTTGAAAATGATAAGATATGTTCCAGAATGGTTAACAATTTCATGTGTGAAAAGTCCAAACCAATATAAGCCAATATTTATGTCACTCTTACTGTGTAGTCTGCGAAATAACTCTCTGTAGTGGACGGCCGGCTCCGTTCAGATGCTTGGGTTGCTCGCTGTTGTTGAGCCGTCCAGATCGCCGCACATTTACCTGCCTGATAGTCGAGTTTAGCTCTGGGTGGTTAGCTGGCTAACTGACTTCCCTCTTGCTCTGTCATCAGTGTGGCAGCTGTAGTCTGCAGGTATATTCCCTCACATATGCACCCCTGTGTACGGCGTGTGCTCTCTCTCGTTTAATAGATGATCACACCGAGGTTATTCAACGCTTATATGCTGCTCAACACAGTTATTTTTGAGCTTTTTGCGCCTGAAATCACTGCAATTTCTGACCGTGAGGGCCGCGTCAGTACTGTGGGTATGTGTGCAGTCAGCAGCGCAGGTTGAAGGGATGGAACAGTAAGGAGAGGCAGACTAACTTGATAGTCAGTTTCCGGAGCGGGCGGGATTTTTGCGGAGATCAGCCAATCACACAAAGCCGAGTGACAGGTTCTCCGACTTGATTTGCTTGTGATAGCAATAGACTCATAAAGTACGACAGATTCTGACCAATCACAATCGATGGAAGTGTCTGGAACCAGCGAATCAAGTGTATCAACTTTCACTCACTTCCTCGCATAAATTAGCTGGCTTCAGTTCATTGGTAACATTGTACCTACGCAGCAAAGCTGGGCGGGATTAGGCAGAGAGAGAACAGACCTGGAGAATGAATTAAGTTTTATTTTAATGACCAACGTAAAGAAACAGAAAAGCAATGTTACCATATTAATTTTTTTATTACGTATACTTATTTATTCGTACGTATATAATAATTGTATAATGAAATCATAAAACAGCAATTATGTTTATATGTATAACAACAATATTATATATTCAAAAATATTATTATTGTTGAAACGATATATTTATTAAAAACACATTACTATGAAGGAAGTTTCATATTTGCCTTGCAGAATGTTTTATTCATTAATTAAATTAATACAATCATATATTTCATTATAGATTACATTTATTTAAAACGCAAAATATGCTTCTTTTTTTAAAAATTTAGATGCATGTACATGGTAAAACCATCATGATGACAGTTGCGTGTCTTTTACCACACGGTGGCATTGGCATTATTTTGAGCTCTCGCTAGCTGCTGTATTCACAATGAAAACGTTGGAAAAAATAAATTCTGTCCCGTTTTGGTCCGGAGGAAAAGGCCCGTTGCCATGACAACACGTACATTCTGTTCCAGCCGCTGGGAAAGTGATGCTCGTTGCTGAATGATTTGGAGAACAGCTGAGCAGACAGCAGCCAAATTGTTGCTCATTGTGTAAAAATAGCATTTCTTTAGAGCAGGTAAGGCAAACCTTTAGTCGAGTAAAAACGAATAGAGTAATGAGGCTTATACACAAATGTGGTGATGAAAAATATACGCTATTAATAGACACAGTTTTATTTGCTTATTTTGTTACAAGTTATTAAAACCACTATATTACATATGAAGGTCTTTTTGGCATGCAATAATAAGATCTGTTAACAGTTAAGACTACAAATGCCTCTGACAAAGATCACGCAAACAGACATAAAGAGGCTCAAGTCAAATAACTAAATATTCACTGTCTTTTTCTTAACCATATGATCAGTTATTGAACATTTGCATCGATTCAAATAGGCCTGTGTAGTGTGAAACTGTGCTCTTGAAATTAGTTGCCTGAAAAGTATGTCATGGCAACTAAAAATAGTGAATCAAAAATTTCTATAGAGGCCAGCAACACAATTTGGTTCCATCTTGCACAGTGGAATAGATTTGTTTTAAAGTCATGCACTGTGATTTTAGAACAGAAACAGACAAATAGTTTGACAAGGACAAATAATAATAGAGTCAAAACTTATGAGCTTGACTCTTATAACATATTATCAGGAAATCAATGCATTTACACCATTACGTTACTGCTAACAAAATAGACATCACAGAGTGTGACTGTGAAAACTTTCTGATATCATTTTCTTCGCCTAGCTTATCACACAGAGACACTTATATAGAACAACAGGAACAACACTTAATGTAATATTGCCATAATCAAGCATTGTACTCTGTGCGTGTAAAAAACTTTGTTTGGTCTTGCATGGTTGAAAGTGCAGAGACACTTGGCTACAGTATACTTGTATACTTTTTTTGTTTGTGTGTGTGCGTATGATTTTTTTTTCTCTCTCCAAAAACTCCAGTTTTCATTTTTATACCACACACCACTGCCTCAGCAGTGCCTTTCTTGCAGTAGTCTAATATTCTGTCTGCTTTGACCAGCAGGAAGCAGTACACCATCTCACTTTCTTCTGTTGGAGACACTATATGAATGCTGCCCTTTCAGCGGGACACCATTCGCACAAACTCTAAAAGAGACAGAGAGAAAATAAATACAGAGACTTTAACTTAAAAACACTGCATCTATTGTCTGCTTTTACTTTTTATTAGCAAGGCCGTAACGCCGTCTTGAACATTGGGGGAACCAACGTGGTTGAGGGGGGCGTAATTAGTCTTTTTTTAAAAAGTCCCCCTGTGGTTAAAATTAAGTTTTTAAAGTTGTTTATATATCTGTGTGCATGGTGTTTTTATTGTGCTTTAAGACAAAACCATGTGCAATATCATAAGTCAAGACCATTGCTTAATGAATTTCTACTTAAAACTGCAGTGAAAAAAAGACAGTCTCAAAAACGCAGTTTGAAATCGGTGGTGTTTTTGACGTCACAAACTACTCTGTAGCCAATCATGTCAACGTGCTGGCGGGCTTTAGCATTAACCGCGAACTAACAGTGGAGTCTCGAGAGATGCCATGTGATCCCGGTATATTTTTTTGTTTATATGAAAAAGCAATATAGCGGGAATTTAGCAATATAGTTGGTGTGTGATGTGTATTACGATGTATTGATGACCTATATGCCTTTTTCCACTGACGTTCTGAGTTGTTCAAAGCGTTTCTGATGATTGTTAAAAGGCAGACTGAGATGGCGAACGGGAACATATAGCTTGTGTAACATTAGCAACACATTATTGGCTGTTTGATAACATAGTCAAGCAAAAGGCTTATCATATTCATTACTTTTATGTGTCCGACGTTGTAAAGATATATACCATTGTGCAGCGTTTACCTCAGTAAGAGTGAATCTGTAAGCCGGCGTGAATGAGTGGATGTTGGGCTAATTGGCATATCTATGTTTCTGTGTATTATAAATGAAGCAAGGGTTTAGGGTTGCATTCAAGCTATTTTAATGCTGTAGAATTTTTTTCAGAGGAAAAAACGTAATTTTTTAGATCAAAGATGAGTTTTAAGGGAAAAAATGATTGACTAGGGGGAGTTATAAAGGAATTAAACCATTAAAGGATTAAAAGGAATTTAAGGGAAATAAGAAAAATAAACAAGAACAGCAAAAAAAAAGCTCACAATCTAATAGTAGTTGTGAAGTAATACGTTTAAAAAAAAATGCACACAATGACTCTTATTCAAGTGTAATTCAAGTGCGAGACGCGAGTGCAACGGTCATACACGTCCATCTAGCGTGTGTTTACATAGAAAAACAATGGAAAAGTTGCACGTTGGAATGGAAAAACGTGTTGTGTGTGAACTGTCCCTTAGACCGCTGAGGCAGACCAGCCTCAAATTTTTCCTTTTAAAACTTTTTGTCATCTGAACAACAAACAGAGCGGAGCGTAATGAAGAGCGCAAGAGCAGAATCAAGAATATCAAATATCGGGGAGACAATTTGACCATTTCTAATTATTGGGGGCACTTGTCCCTCTCAATGTCTATGGTGGTTACGGCCCTGTTACTGTTACTGAGATTCTTACCTTCAAAGTCTACTCGGCCGTCTCCATTCAAGTCAATGTCTCTCAGTATGTCCTCTAGGTCTCGATGACCAACCTAACAAAAACAAGAATAGATTGTTAAAAATCAGGTGACAGGAACCGTTCAGAAATGTGACTGATCATTCTGGTCTTTTCCTCACACAAATCTAATCAAAATGTGGTCACAATGGAGTGTCATTGTATGGAAAAGAACTGTGTGCAGATTTTTCACAATTAGTAAATCCTAGGTAAACAGCATTCAGGTTTGAGAAAAGGGTGGCACTTTATTTTACAGTATTGTTCCCCATGTACATACTATATTTTAATGATTATAATAACTGGGTCTAACCCTGAGTCTACCCCATAAACCTATTCTTAACCCATGCAGTTGCCTTATATTATTTATATAGTACTTTCTTGGTAAATACACTGTAAGTACTTTGAAAGTGCACATGCTGTGTAAAATAAAGTGCAACCGAAAAAACATGAGGGAGAGTAACCCAATTGCAGATGTTTCATTTTTTGGGTGAACTTTTAACAGAGATAGATCTTTTCTTCTGTATTGTGACATACAACCTACATTGAAAAATTGGTGGGCACTTGGTTCTATCGGTTGTTGATTGGATTTGGATAGAGGTGGATCTTCTGAATGCAAGCAGTCAATTGTAAGAAAGGGGCGGGGTTTAAGCTGTTTTCACCAGTCTATTGAGTTGTGAAATTTTGATTGAAAATTACAAGGACGAAAAGAAAAAAAAGTGAAACATATGCATGGATTCCATCCATCCACCCATCCATCTTCTTCCGCTTATCCGTGGCCGGGTCACGGGGGCAGCAGTCTAAGCCAAGATGCCAAGACTTCCCTCTCCCCAGACACTTCCTCCAGCTCTTCCGGGGGGACACCGAGATGTTCCCAGGCCAGCCGGGAGACATAATCCCTCCAGCGTGTCCTAGGTCTTCCTCGGGGTCTCCTTCCGTTGGGACGCGCCCGGAACACCTTCCCGGGAAGGCATCCAGGAGGCATCCGGAACCGATGCCCGAGCCACCTCAGCTGGCCCCTCTCGATGTGGAGGAGCAGCGGCTCTAGTCTGAGCACCTCCCGAGTGACCGAGCTCCTCACCCTATCTCTAAGGAATTGCCCAGCCACCCTGTGGAGAAAACTAATTTCCCATAGACCCACAACTAATGACCATAGGTGAGAGTAGGAACGTAGATTGACCGGTAAATCGAGAGCTTCGCCTTGCAGCTCCTTCTTCACCACGACAGACCGGTACATCGACCGCATTACTGCAGAAGCTGCACCGATCCGTCTCTCAATCTTCCGTTCCATCCTTCCCTCACTGGTGAACAAAACCCCAAGATACTTGAACTCCTCCACTTGAGGCAGGAACTCTCCACCAACCTGAAGTGAGCAAGCCACCCTTTTCCGACTGAGAACCATGGCCTCAGATTTGGAGGTGCTGATTCTCATCCCAGCCGCTTCGCACTCGGCTGCAAACCGTCCCAGTGCATGTTGAAGGTCCTGGTCTGTTGTGCCACCACGACAACATCATCCGCAAAAAGCAGAGACGAAATCTTGTGGTACCCAAACCGGACATCCTCCGGCCCCTGGCTGCGTCTAGAAATTCTGTCCATAAAAGTTATGAACAGAACTGGTGAAAAAGGGCAGCCCTGTCGGAGTCCAACATGCACTGGGAACAATTCTGACTTACTGCCGGCAATGCGAACCAAGCTCCTGCTCCAGTCGTACAAGGACCGGACAGCCCTTAGCAAAGGGACCCGTACCCCATACTCCCAGAGCACCCTCCACAGGACACCGCAAGGGACACAGTCAAATGCCTTCTCCAAATCCACAAAACACATGTGGATTGGTTGGGCAAACTCCCCTGAACCCTCCAGCACCCTGGAGAGGGTGTAGAGCTGGTTCAGTGTTCCACGACCGGGATGAAAACCACACTGTTCCTCCTGAATCAGAGGCTCGACTATCAGCCGAATTCTCCTTTCCAGTACCCTGGCATAGACTTTCCCGGGGAGGCTGAGATGTGTGATCCCCCTATAGTTGGAACACACCCTCCGGTCCCCCTTCTTAAAAAGAGGGACCACCATTCCGGTCTGCCAGTCCAAAGGTACTGTCACCCGACCGCCATGTGATGTTGTAGGGGCGTGTTAGCCAAGACAGCCCCACAACATCCAGAGACTTGAGGTACTCAGGGCGGATATCTTCCACTCCCGGAGCCTTGCCACCGAGGAGCTTCTTGACTACCTCCGTGACTTCAACCAGGGTGATGGACGAGTCCACCTCCAAGCCCTCAGCCTCTGCTTCCTCAATGGAAGACGTGTTGGTGGGATTGAGGAGATCCTCGAAGTATTCCTTCCACCGTCCGACGACATCCTCAGTAGAGGTCAACAACTGCCCACCTCCACTGTAAACAGCGTTGGTATGGCACTGCTTCCCTCCCCTGAGGCGCCGGACGGTTTGCCAGAATCTCTTTGAGGCCAACCGGTAGCCCTTCTTCATGGCCTCACCGAACTCCTCTCAGGCCCGATTTTTTCCCTCCACAACCACCCGTGCTGCAGTCCGCTTGGCCTGCCGGTAACTGACAGCTGCCTGAGGAGTCCCACAAGCCAGCCAGGCCCGATAGGACTCCCTCTTCAGCTTGACAGCATCCCTTACTTCCGGTGTCCACCACCGGTTTCAGGGATTGCCACCTCGACAGGCACCAGAGACCTTACGGCCACATCTCCGAGCGGCCGCGTCGACAATGGAGGTGGAGAACATGGTCCACTCGGACTCAATATCTCCAGACTCCCTCGGGATCTGGTCGAAGCTCCACCGGAGGTGGAAGTTGAAGATCTCTCTGACAGGGGGCTCGGCCAAACGTTCCCAACAGACCCTCACAGTATGTTTGGGTCTGCCAAGTCTGTCCAGCTTCTTCCCCCGCCATCGGATCCAACTCACCACCAGGTGGTGATCAGTTGACAGCTCCACCCCTTTCTTCACCCGAGTGTCCAAGACATACGCCCGGAGGTCGGATGAAACAACCACAAAGTCGATCATGGACCTCCGGCCTAGGGTGTCCTGGTTCCACGTGTACTGATGGGCACCCTTATGCTTGAACATGGTGTTCGTTATGGACAAGCTGTAACTAGCACATAAGTCCAATAACAGAACACTGCTCGGATTGCACGGACTGCACGGGGAGGGCGTTCCTCCCAATCACACCCCTCCAGGTGTCACTGTCGCTGCCCACGTGGGCATTGAAGTCCCCCAGTAGAACGACGGAGTCCCCAGTTGGAGCACTTTTCAGCACCCCTCCCAGAGACCCCAAGCGGGCCGGGTACTCTGCACTGGCGTTCGGCCCGTAGGCACAAACGACAGTGAGAGACCTATCCCCGATCCGAAGCCACAGGGAAGCGACCCTCTCGTTCACCGGTGTGAACTCTAACACATGCCGGCTGAGCTGGGGGGCTATAAGCAAACCCATACCAGCCCGCCGCCTCTCACCATGGGCAACTCCAGAGTGGTAGAGAGTCCATCCTCTCTCAAGGAGTGTGGTTCCAGAGCCCAAGCTGTGTGTGGAGGTGATCCCGACTATCTCTAGTCGGTACCTCTCAACCTCACGCACAATCTCAAGCTCATTCCCCGCCAGCGAGGTGACGTTCCATGTCCCTAAAACTAGTTTCCGTGTCCAGAGATCGGGTCGTCGGGACTCTCGCCTTTGACTGCCGCCCGATCCACTCTGCAACAGCTCCTTACGGTCCCTCCTGCCAGTGGTGAGCCCACGGGAGGGCGGCCCCACGTCGCTTCTTCGGGCTGGGCCCGGCCGGGCCCCATGGGGTAAGGCCCGGCCACCAGGCGCTTGCATGCGAGCACCAACCCCGGGCCTGGCTCCAGGGTGGGGCCCCGGCTGCGCCATGCCGGGCAACGTCAAGGTCCTCGTTTGCATTTCTGTCATATGCTTGGATTATTTGTTCAAAATAAGCTAGAAAAGGGTCAATTTTCATTTCATATCACTTCAAAGTCAGCATGAAACGGAAATTGCATTAGTCTTTTCTTCCCTATTGTGATGTATATCCAAATAAAATTGCTTCTCGAACAACAACAACAACGAAAATTGATTGGTGTGGTTTGCTATTGCTGTGATCTTATGTGAGTGACAGGTCGTCATGCCCTCACGCCAGTAAACACGAAGTTACTTTGATTATAGATAATGAGTGCACATCATTTAAAAAAAAAAAAAGCTAAATAATTCTCTCTACCAAAAGCACTAACCTGTTGTCCCAGCAGCTTCCTCATAGCTTCCCTTAGCTCTCCTGTGCTTATTTCACCATCTCCATTTGTGTCAAACTAAAAACATATTAAACATTTTAGTTAATATTTCTTTATTTTTTTATTTGTATATTATATTCTTTATATTATACAGTAAATATTTATAATATATAACTCTCCACTCACTTCTTTGAAGGCATTTCTGAGCTCTTTTATGCCGATCATGTCCGCTGTCTCAGCAAGGAGTTTAGGTCCCATCAACCCTACAAAGTCCTCGAAATCCACATGGCCACCTACTAAGAAAAAAAGACTGATGTCAATATTTCGTAGTGAAAAAACTTAGCTGATAAGATTATGGCTGTGCGCATCCAGAAGCTTACAGTTCATGTTGATTTGCTGGCTCAGTTCTATTAGTTCCATCTCTGTGGGCATGTATCCCATAGTTCTCATGCAGTTCCCCAGGTCTTTACAGCCGATAAAGCCATCTTTATCCTTATCAAACTCCTTAAATGCTTCTCGCAACTCTTCACTCGTCAAGACAAACCAAACACATGAATGGCATGTTAACACACAGGTTAAATGAAACATGAGGTCTAATTAAACAATAAAAGGTTCAGTTGTAGTTGTAGTTTACACAGGTTTGAAGAAGGTAAAGTAGCTAAAATAAGTTTTCAAGCACATTTGAATCATCTAACTTACCATCAATCTCCTCTGGTCTCAACTCACGATTCTGTAACAACAAAAGATGAGGGGAAAAAAGTCAAAACAACATAAGCAAAGGTTAAATTTTAAAGACAAAACATCAAAAAATTCAAACTCTGTCCCTCACAATAAAATCCAGGTCATCCATGAAATAAAGTTCTTCTGGAGATGGTTTCATTAGCAGAACACCTTTAACCAGTGATGCATCTAAACCACCCAGAGCAGCCATTGTTGCTTCTAGTCGTTCAAAGACACCCTAGGTGTATTAAGACTCGTTTTATAGTGTTTATAGTGCGTTACAAAAAGGTGAGGTGGCCCTGGTCACGTGGCAATGGCATTTCTCCAGCGTCACAGCTAAGTGAACAAATCCCGACAAGTGAGACACATCTGTCCTCATCTAACAGTGACAACCTTTAAAGGCGATGAAGGAAAGAGAAGGAGAAAGATGGAGAACAGAAGCTGTAGCATTCACCACGGGGGAAGAAAGGAGTATAAACATGCCGTCTTTATTGACGTAAGACCATGACATTCACGCACACACACATGTAAAAACATGCAACCTAAATTGTAGACCAAAACAAAGGAGAAGCAATTTATGCGACATAAATACATACGCCTACGCAACAGCATGCAGAATAAGAAAATCTAAATTGCTTATGTAAGTAGTATCAAACATTCCAAGGCAAAGCCACACATAAGCAAGTCCGTATTTACAGTAACACATCAATCACAACGTGCGTGACACTGCAGTAGGTCTATGTGTGTGTTCGGGTATTTGTTGTTTCTAAATTAGAGCTTTCACATCATTCATTCATTTGGTAGATGCATATTCTGGGTCTTGAGTGACCTGGGACCCTCTCTTAGTCTCTTATGCTCAGCAAGGCTGTATTTATGTGATCAAACATACTATAAAATATTGTGAAATATCATTACAATGTAAAATAACTTTTTTCAAAAGTTTAGGGTTAGTAAAAACTTTTTGAAAGAACGTAATACTTTTATGTATACGTTTATGTATAATGTTTATGTATATCAGTTTTACTTAGAGGAACTTACAACTGGTCTTCTGGTCATTTATTTTCAGATACAATATGTCTCTGTTTGATTCCACATCCCAGAACACCCTGACTTTGTATAGCTCAGAAATTTAACTATCAGACTATTTCCCCAAAAATGTCTGTGTTAACATCATCTATCTTTGTTACAACACTTTTTCCAGGCTCTTGAACATGCTCTATAAAAAGGAAAGATACTTTGTGTTGTGTTAAGCAGACAAAGACTCCTGAGGGTGAATGACACCAGAGAATAGTTCACCATGTGGTCGATCAGGAGCTCAGAAACAACATGTTGCACTGATAGAAACACCTTGCCACACTGTCAATGAGGCTCCTAAGAATTAACATGTTAATATAAACACACAAATCACAACAAATATGTTAACATCTATTTTAGCATTATTCCTCCTTTTCTCTGCATTGCTATGTTTTCATATCGTTCAAGGATAGTCAACATTAATGGTAGTAGTCAACAAGACCATCAATTAAGAACAGCAAGTCAGGTCTGTATATGCATTTCAACATTCAATCTTATGCATAACACAAACACATGAACTCACAAAACATCACTTTTGTTATTTATACACTGCCACATCACATGTGTTGTGAATGTCACAGAGAAAGGACTGTCTGTCTATGTGTGAATTTGTATGTGTGAGAGAGACAGATCCCTCAAAGCATTCCCATTATTGAACATTTGCAATTCAGCCAACATTTTCCATTCATTCATCATAACAGTTTACTGAACACATTGTGTAGACTGGCTCTTCAGATCTATACACTCTCACGGTGACTATAAACAGAGGAAGGGAAGGTGAGTGTGAGATAGATACAGGGAGAGATACAATAAAAAACACCAAAGACATAGAAAAGACATAACATACATTATCTGGTTTAATAGCACTGGGGAACAAAATAATGTTAAGAATTTATTAGTTAGAAGACTATTTAAAAGAATAGTTACGAATGTTAAGATTACTACGTTAAAATGAATAAGTTATCATTTAATATACAACACTAAGATTAACAGTTCATGTTTCATATTCATATGGTTAAAACATTCTATATGTAATTATGATTTGTGAATTTACTTCATTTCCCAAGAGGCATTGAGCAATGGAAAGGGCACGTGATGCCGAAAAGTTTGTTGGTAATTTGCAACAATCTTCTTGTGAACGATTTGCTGAACAAGCACGCTATATTTCACTTTGTTTCCTTTTTTTCATTAAACGTCAAAACGAAGCAACGTCTCATCGTCTTTCCTAGTCTATAAGACGATAAATGTACAACAAATAATTCAGTTAACGTGTTCAGTCTGACTGTGTATGCCACAATGAGGTATATTTACAGTTAGTGAATTCAAAAATTTGTTTTATCAAAAACAGCCCATAGATTAGAGAGAGACAAACTTTATCGACATTTAAATCTCTTAGACATCACATTGTGGAAAAAGATAATATAAGTATCAATGTGTAACATGAATGTATTGTACATATCTACACTGTACAAAAATTAGGGGACTTTTTTGTAAAATGTTACCAATTAAATAAGTAGCACACTCAACACACATTAATAAACATCTGAGGCTGGCTAGATTACAGAAAAATCAATCTCAATTTAGTCCATAACTTAAATACTAAAATGTAGAAAACAAATATTTTTTGAAGTTATGAATACAACAAAGATTATTGCATTTTACAAAGTACCAAGACCCTGGATGACAAAACCAGTCTTATGGGTCATTTTTTTTAAATTGAGATTTATACATCACATGAAAGCTGAATAAATAAGCTTTCCATTGATGTATGGTTTGTTAGGATAGGACAATATTTGGCTGAGATACAACTATTTGAAAATATGGAATCTGAGGCTGCAAAAAAATCGAAACATTGAGAAAATCCCCTTTAAAGTTGTCCATTTATGTTCGCGATGGTGCTGCATTCACTCACAAAAATAAATGTTTTATACATTTACGGTAGGAAATTTACAAAATATCTTCATGGAACATGATCTTTACTTAATATCCTAATGATTTTTGGCATAAAAGAAAAATTTATAATTTTGACCCATACAATTTGACCCACAAATATACCCGTGCTACTTAAGACTGGTTTTGTGATCCAGGGTCACTAATGCTAGTTAATGCATTAACTAACATTAAATAACAATGAACACTATGTTTGATATAATTTATTAACCTTATTATAATTTTAATAAAAAATACACATGTTCATTGTTAGTTCACATAGCGCAAGTCCATGAAATAGTAACACAAAAAAGCAACAAAAAAAACACAAAGTTAAAAAATGAAATAAAGATTGTTGTTTTACAGGAAAATAACTTAAAAATGTAATGTTGAATTCAATGTGTTACTTGCCATGTCTTTTAATTTTTTTGTGAATTTTAGTAGCAATTTTTGAGCAAAAAATTTAAATACTACACAAAACGTTCAGTACAGATGCAACTTTAGATTTTAATAATGCATTAGTAAATAAAATCAACATTAACTAAGATTAATAATTGTATTAAAGTATTTTTATGGTTAGTTTTAAAAATTAAACCTTGTTGTAAAGAGTTACCTATTATTACTTATTTATTTATACTTAATTTATTTATTTTTTTTATTATTTTTTATATATATATATTTTGATATTATCACAATCTCTCAAGAAAATCTCTCACAATATCTCTGCCTTTGGCTCGGTTAACTCTTATTTTGACATTTTGCCTTGTTCTTTTCTGTTTCCCTGCTGTTCAGTTTTGGTTTCCTCTCATGTTTTGGTCAGTTCTTCTGTCAGGGTTGTTTGCCACTGAATATATACTCCCTGTTCAATTCAGTCCCTTGTCAGTTCTCGTTTATGAATTATGTGGTTTTGCTTTTTCTCCTACGCTTCTCCTGGGATCTCCTGACTGTTACGGAATACTGATAACAGAGTGGGGAAACGGGAACAAATGTCAAAATAAGAGTTAACAGAAACAAACATAAACCTGACACTATCGTGATGCTATGGTATTTTTATTTCACTATGTGGTTGCTAGGCTGTTCTAGGTGGTTGCTTACTGGCCCAAATCAAAAGTCCACCTTCACATTTCCATTATATTCAGGTCCCTATACATCTGGCTCAAATACCTCCTTCAATTCCTTTGTTTTATCATCAGTCAGGTGAAAATCGTAAGTAAGATATCACAAGCCGCCTGGTTTGTATCATTAATGTGTAAATGGTAGTGCCACACCACTAATAACCATTATCTGGAAACTGATGAGAACCAAGGTGTATGCAAATGAAAATAACTGGGACACATTTCAAAATGTAAATTCACTCCCGTCTTTTGTTTGACGTGCAGAATGAGGATTCCAGGCTTCTGCAATCAGCATTCATAGGCTCTAAGATTATTCAAAGATTTGCCCTGAAAGCCTGAATTCATTCAAAGTATGCCTTGATAGTACAAAAATATGGTGGTCTTTACTGATAATTAAAGCTAAAAATAGCTCAGTCAGTGAAATAACAATGGAAAAATGGGGCACAAGATGTGCTTGGATCTCAAACAAATTGGGAGAAAACATCATGAAACAGAACATAACACCACTCATTTTTACTTTGTAATCTTTTTGTATAACATGTTTTTTCTTTAAGTGTAGACGTCATTAAATGGGGTTATTTACGGGCTCTTGGTAAATTCAGTACATTGGGAATCAGTGCAGTATGAGGTGTTTCATTAGTCATTGGTTTAAGAGAAATATCTGCAAATGGGAGAGAGGAGGGTGTAAATGAGAATCTGTGTGTGTGCTTAGAGAATGGGAGGAGAGTGGGTCTCATTCAGACATGCATATTGCCATTCTCACAGCTGACACAGCGGCACACACACACACACACACACACACACACACACACACACACACACACACACACACACACACACACACACACACACACACACACACACACACACACACACACACACACACACACAGTCACTTTAATGCTCACAAGATGCAAATCAACCAATACTGCTTTTGTTTGATTCTGATTCTGATTATCTGCTTAGATATATATATATATATATATATATTTATATGGTTACACTTTGTTTCTGTCCCCTCAGACAATAAGTAACTTTTCACCGTGTCAACTAACTGAAAGCTAGAAGTATGAAAGTATTAGACTATTAACTGTTAGGGTTAGAATAAGTTGACATGTTGCCAACTATAGAGTCAGTAACAGGTCGGTTGGAGGAGCATCAAAATAAAGTGTTAGCAGATATTAAGCAGGCAGTCTATAATACTCTAATGAGAGTTAGGTGATATTTAGTTTAAAGTTAACTATAGTCAACAGAATGTCTAAAGGAGACCATCAAAATAAAATGTTGACGAAGAGGAAACCACGAGGAGATTTGCTCCAATGAAAAGACCTCAAACCAGAACTCAAACTCGCAACTGCTGATAAGCAGAATTCATTTTCAGATGTTTTATTACTGATTGCACAATAACTAAATTATCATTAGAATACGACAATAAAAAATATCATATGCATTGTGAATATGTTATTATTTTAAATTTAAATTATAAAATTGTGTAATTATCCAAACAATACATTAGATAGGCCACTTTACATGTGAATATTGGTGCATTGAAAGCCTCCTGGGAAATTTGTATTCACGAGTTGGGAAGTCGTAATTACAACGTCACGTGTGTTCAAATAACTTTGGTCGGAGCAAAATGGCGATGTAGGCTACCTTTCTTGCATAAAATTCAATCCGGTTTTTTACCTCTACATCTACAAAATGATGAATAAAGAATGTGCATTGGTGTTTTTTGCTTGTTTATGTTTTCATTCAATTTAAGACGGTGCTGTAAATTGAATCTGTATATTTTAGCGAAATATCGAAATATGTTTTGTATAAATACAATAGATACATTGACGATTATGTTCAGTTGGTTTCTTTTTCACTCTTTGACCTGTTCCTGTTTACCTTATTTCCTAGTTTCCTTGTTTGTTAGCCCCACGTCTACTCATGTTTATGCTACCACATTCCTTCTTCGCAGTGGGATAGTCTTCTTTGTTTTTAATAAAGCTGCAACTAGATCCTTCTCCTGCTTTTGCCTGACCTCACCAATATATATATATATATAATCGATAAGTGAGCTAAAATGTAACCATTCAAAATGGTCGGCAAACTTGGCACAAACCACACTTATCCTTGCTGTAAGTGAACCTGCTCTTAATGAATTTTGTATTTTATCCTGCAGTTGTGTTTATTATTTCTGAGAACACATGTTGGCATTCGCAGTTAGCATTGTTTTTCCCTTCTCATCACAGTCCTGTCAGTACAGACCTATTACAACCCACCTTTGAGTTGCAACTTACAAAAATTGTAATGCAGGTTGCAGTTGCTGTCCTTGTCCTTTATCCTGAGCTTAAAAGTATTCATAAACCTTTCAGAAATGTCATAGCCACGCTTTCATATACAAGCCATGACTATGACATCAAAGCTTTTTGAGTGGATACAGAGGCCAATTAATGGTGCTTCTGTTTATGTTGCTCGGTTATCTGTGACACACAGATAAATGATATTTTCTGGCTCTCATTTTGTTCCTTAAGAATCTCTTTCTCTCTCACATACGCACATATGCGCATCTTTTTATCTGTCATCCTCCATCCATCTCTATTTCCCCCTCGTTTTTCTCCATGAGATGATTCATCTTGAGAAACAGACTCAGGGGCCAAAGCCCTTCTCTGCCTCTTCTCCTCTAATATGTTAGTTTTATCTATCCCCCCGTCCCCTTTTCAAGCTCTCTGTGAATGTGCAACCTACTTTTAACTGTCACCTCTCATCCTGTCAGCAGACACAGTCACAAGCTCAACATGTACTCAAACACACCCATCGCATTGCAATGCATCTATCACACAATATCTTTCATAAGTACACCTAAACAAACAAATATGTGCATAGGCAAATAATTCAACGGCAAAAGCAGTTTCTAAAACTGTCATAATACTGGTGCATGCATTATTGTAACAGGATAAAGATGAGGCAAGACTTGGAAAAAGAGGATTACTTTAAAGCTGTGATTCCCAACCGGGGAATATTTAAGTGGAATTATAAACCTGCGCACATATATTCAAACGCACATAACTATAGAATCAATTCTTAATGCGCATGTGAACGCCATCAGCGTCTATCACAGGTTCACGTTTAAAGTCTGTTTAGAGAGAACGGTGTCGTCTTAGCGGCCCCTAATTTAATAACAAACTATAATTTAACCGGAAGTGAATCAATCAAAACTAACTTTAGCTGGAAAAAGCATTTTTCAAGAGCCACTATAAAACCAAACCAATCTCTGTTACCTTAAATTATATGTTTATCTCTGTAAAGCTGGTTTGAAACAATCTACATTGTTAAAAGCGCTATATAAATGAGGATGACTTGACTTGACTTGGTTTCCACGGGGAACTTGTTGAAAAGATGTTGTTTTTTCCCTGTTAAACATAACATTTAATAGATTAAATTAACTAATCATATTTTGTTCATTTTCGTTTTAAGGAAACTGTTTTATAAATGTGTGTGGATGACACTCATAACAGAATGAGTAAGTGAGTCTGATTTCCACCGTCATTATTGATTGTTCTTTTTATTTTTTAGTTTATTATTAGTTATATTAATGCTAGTAATAACCTATTGCTAACTAAAAGTATACTGCTGCATCAAGATCCACCTCTCCTCTCCTTCGCCTGTCCACCATAACAATGACAGAAATTTTAGTTTAGACGTTTATAGCAGAGATGCTAGAGCCTTTGACAAGTGTTTGACAACAGACACAAAAACATATGAGGGGAACGACACACGCGCACAAAGGGTTCTGAGGCTAAGAATAGCGCTAAAGAGAAGGGGAGACCATATCTGGTTTAACATTTACGAGATTCGTGGAGGGAAAGAGTCGCATCGGCCTCAAAGGACAATTTTGTCAGTCTTATTTCAACACCCGAAAAGGCAAGTGTTGGGAATTCAGACAGGTGTGTCACCCATGTTATCTGAAGCCTGTTACACTGCATTTCTGGTAAATTGTGTTTACACACACCAACACACACACACACACACACACACACACACACACACACACACACACACACACAGTGAGAGACTGTAAGCCAGCCTCACTGATTCATACAGCGTCTGAGGCTGACAGCCTAAACAACATACTTGCAAACAGAAGGTTTCTCCCAGTGATGTGAGATTCCTTCACGAATGCCAATGAAATAGACCAAAATTTTACACATGAATGATGCATAGGCAATAATGGTGATTTTATATTAACTGTTTAGTAAATTTAATACATTTCAAATTAAGTAAGAAACCCCATAATAACCATCGCAATATAAACAATGACAGATGGAGGGTTACTGTGAGAAAAGCTCTGACCTCGAAGGCGAAAATCATAATTGGTCTCATTTGTCGATGTTTTCTGACTAGCCGCCAGGTAATTTGACCCTTTAATCTAACAAGTGGTGTTTTTTTTTGTAATTTTTATTTTTACGATTTGTACATTGAGAATAGCTCTGACCTTGGACCCGGATATAATTAATTGGTCTGATCTGGTCTATGTTTTATGACTAACCATCCAGTTTGTTTCCACCCTCAAAAAGAAGTCTGTCTTATTAAAATGGATTCTGAAATGGAGCGATTTGGTTTTAAAAGCTTTCCGGATAACAATAATAGGACGACCCACATTAGTGTAGCTGCAAATGAATGCATGTGTGTTTGTGTGTGATGTTTTATAACCGTATCAAAGTCATTGTGCCATCAGACATCAGAACCGCTTTTCATCATTTATACACAGAATCTCTTTTTGATATATATGCCTAAAAAAGATTTGCATTTCACAATGAGACGTTGTATTTATCGATTCAGCCTTTCGGGTGTCTAAAGCAACAAAGGAGCATCCGGAGCTCATCCTTCCAGCAAAGACTCTTTTATTATTAATGCAATTGATTTTCAAAGCAAACTTCTGTCATTTGTGTATACCGAAGGCAAGCTTCCACAATGTAGACAGCCATTTAATCAGCGGCATCTAACAGATGTTTCCTGTCAGAAAGCGTTTGATCAATAAGGAAACACTGGGATACACTGTGAAAATGAATTCATATTCATTCCGATAATATTGCTTATTATATGTTCCTTAATCAAAAACATCTTCCTGGGTTACATATTTTGTTGATCCTGGAGCAACATTCCTGTACAAAAATGTTGTCCATATACCCCTAAACCTAACCATATATCCTTAACTTCTCCCTAAAATCAGAGGGAAATTATAGGATAATAACACTGATGTAGAAGCACATTACCCAGGTTGTAAGCCTAAACTTGACATAAACTGTAAACCTGTCCCTCAAATCTGATTGGTTGATTGGAATGTTGGTCCAGGATCAGCAAAGATGAGGATCCAGGAACATGTTGCACTTGGTGAAATCAGGTTTTGTAATTTGTGTTACTCGAGACACAGATACTGTTTCATAATAGGGTATCATATGCCAAGATATTGAGTTGAATGGTAAACTGGTCTCGGCAGCCAAATTCGTGATTCCCACAGGCAGCTATTTTCAGACTTGAATGGGGAAAAAAATGAAATCTTCGTAACTGTTTGTTGAAATTCTGTTTCAATGACATATTTCAAATAATAAAATCTGAAACCAATTGCATCATAAATTGTGTTTCTTATAACAAATCAGTCAAGCAAATGCAGGATGGTCCAGCAAATACGTTTTCATATTGTTGAATGAATAAATGTGATTGGCTATTTTAACTGTAAAGATGTCGTCACACTTACCTTACAAATTATTCTGTGTGAAATCCAGTGATTTCAACAGGAATTCACACAATCCAGAACTTCACATGAGGGCGAAATATTTCCCCATGCGGATTTCTCAGCGGGTTCAATTGGTCATGCAGATTCACCATAGTGACGAACTGAAAGATTTTGGGGTTCGAACGTGTCTTGTAACTATTGACAATAGACAAAGGACTTTTTGGCCTGCAAAACTATACAGAAATTTTGCTAAAGTGGCCACACGCACCTTGATTTCTTAAACAACTATGGAGGAAGACACATCATTGCCATATTACAGGATGACAATGTAAAGATTCATCAAGCTCAAACTGTGAAAGAATGATGTAGTCCAAACCTTAAATTCATTGTAAGTGTTTGGGGTGTGCTGGAGGAGACTTTACAGAGTGCTCGACTCTTGCATTGCCAATTCAAGATCTTGACAAAAACTGTATGCACTTCTTGAAGGTAATAACATCACAACATTTATTTCCATCAAAAGGTGCATCAATTTTTGGTCAAGATCTTGAACTGTTGCCAAACATATAACACAATAAAAACATAATAATCACTTCAATAATTATCCAACAATAGACTCTTCAACATTTACCAATTACCGATTTCTTTTTCTTTTCTTTTTTTTGTCCAGGCAGTGTATTTGTGCTAGTAGGGCTGCCATTCTGAATTTTTGTTTAAAAGAAAATGCTGCAACAACACTATACGACCAAAACAAAATATATTAGGCTATACTTAAAATTTTCAGATTAAATGTGCCCTCTTTGGATTGATTTGATCATATGGAATATGATGACATCCATTTTTTTCCCCACACAATGGCTTTGTCTGTCCGCCATTGTGAATTTAAAACTTACTCTTTCAAACTCTTTAGACATTTAGGTACATTAAACAATTGTAATATTCCAAGAAGGTTAATGTTGACATCCAGCAAATAATAACATCATAAGGACATTCCAAGAATGTTGTTCTAAGGACATTTTCTTTCAACATTTGAGAACATCAAGTGGGTTATAAATAACATCATAATGTTCTGAAAATGTTGTTCTCAGAACAGCATCATAAAGTCATTCCAAGATATTAATATTAATAATGTTATAAGAATGTTGTATCAATATTATTTAAATAACGTTTTATCTTAACATTTACATAACATTTAAAAAAAAAAGTGAAAGTTGTGGGAACATTCCCAGTTAGCTAAGATTCCACCAAATGTAACTTGGTGACAGATTTGTAAGCATTTGATTTAGCCTATTGCCTGAGTAGGCTAATTGTATATGACGTTTATACACTTCGCTACTAAAATCATGACTGACTAATAACATGCTAGTAGCATAAAGTTTGTTATTGACGTTATTGGCCTTACAAAAGCTATATTTAAATAACAGCCCTTTAAAAGTCGTATTCTCCGTGTGTGTTCGAGCCTTACCTGTCCGAACACTGAGCTGAGGAACGGACGCAGGTTAAAATCCGCTTCAGAAGATGCTGCGCTGGACCGCCCTGATCTCCGGGAGGAGCGGCTGGAGGATGCAGGCACCGGCGAGGATGAGGCGGTGGAGGGGGGACACGCCTCTCTGCTCGCTGACGACCCTGGTCGAGCCAGATGAGGTGATTCAAAAAAGAGAGCCGTTTCGTCTCTGGACTCGGAAAAAGACTGAGTTCTGGTGGGCATGCGAGCGGCGTGAGAGTGTTTGGGTCGGGGTTCTTGGGGCAGGTCGTCCCGGGTGGACCGGTGGTGGTGATGGTGATGATGACGATTATGGTGATGATGATGATGATGATGATGATGGTGCCGTCTGGTGGTCCTTCGTTCCCTTCCACCTGGAAGCTCCGACAGGTCCTCCTGACTGTGAGCCGTGGAAAGAGCGTGTCCATGGGAGTGGGAGTGTTGTGGGTGGCTCTTCTGTGCGCTACTCCGCGTACCGACCAGTGAGGGGTGACACAGGGGTCTCCGCGAGCTCGCATCGCACTCCGCCGAGTCCGCTCCAGATGACGCCGTGGATCGCTGATAGTGTGTCCGCCGAGCTCCGGGGTGATCGGGCGGCTGAGCCGCGCTTCTGGCCGGTGCGGAGGATCTGAGTAAGGAGGTCGTCGATTCGCTTTTGGGGAGAGTGAAACTCATATCCTCCGCTTAGTAAAATGCCCTTGAAGGTAAAGGCTGAACTCTGAGGTGTCTCATTATTATCGTTTGAATAGAATAGCCCAGCGTTGAGTGCTGAGAGTACATCGGCACCTCCTCGATGGCATGTTGAAATGATGCTGTCGAGATCTCCTCTCTGAGTTGGTGCCACCTGATTGCTCCGTATGAGAGCTATTCTGGTAGGACGCGTAGGTAAGGGGAGATGGGCTCGGAAATAAACCAAAAAAGATTCAGAGGGAGAGAGAGAGAGAGAGAGAGAGAGAGAGAGAAAGGACACGTGGACCGTTTTGTGTGCATCATCACATGCCTGTGGGTGACACAACACAACATGCAATGTATGGACCAAAAACATGTTGAAAAAGGATCCCTCTCTCATTGTCTATTTGTGATATTTGTTAAGGATTCTTCATATGCATAAGAGAGTTGATGGATTCATATATATTATAAATCATGTTAACCACTGTCCACCCCTTATGGGCATAATTAAAAACTTTCCAAAACACATTAAATATTATTCTGGTACATAGAAGCAAAGCACATTTATTTATGTATATTCTGAGCTCTTGTTTAAAGATAATATATATATATATATATATATATATATATATATATATATATATATATATATATATATATATATATGTGTAGTTTTGATGGAAAATGTGTATTTAATATTTAACTTTTGAGATAAGTTTATTAGACAAAATATAAATAAAGTTTATAATGCATGTTTACTAAAAAACATGTATTTAATTGCCTATTCAATTATGTATGTAAACTTCTGAGGTAACAGGTTGATCAGATTAAATGTAAATAAAATCATTTATAATTTATGTCCTGTCTATGTGCAAATTCTGAGCTAACTGGATTATCAAAACATATATTTAATATTTGATAATGTCCAGTATTGATAATCACATTTCCACTTAAAATTGTTACATTAAAAATTCTATTCATTAATAAGCTTATAATGGCAAAGGTAAAAAAAAATAGGAGATCATCAAAAATACTTGTCAGAGGAGTTTGACATTCGACTTCCCTTTTTACATACAGACCTATCGGATTTTATTTCTAAGCCCAGACATCTTCCCTAAATTGACCAATCGTGTCGATCACGATCACATAACTGTTGCTAAGAAAATCTAAAATAAAATAAAAATCAGTAAGAAAATCTAAAATCAGTTTATGCAATATGGTCTGTTTGAACTTTATGTTAAGAACTTTTTGTTTTCTTTACAGAGTTTTCTCATTTTTCCAATGCTCAATTTGATCATTTTAGTCTTCAGTTTTTTATTTATTTATTTATTTATTTTAAATTCACTTCCACCATCTTGAATGTGCTCTGTGTCCCCGGGGTGGTAAAGTTTTCAGAACGCATCATGTTGAGGAGTCTTCTCTCGCCCACAGATTCTCACTTGATTAAACACAGAATCCCTTTGCACAGCATGTGCAGGACATCCCAGCCTCAGGCCACTCCATGGTCCATTTATTCCTTATGAACCAGAACTGAGATAACCTGCATAAAACATGACATTTAAACTCAAAAGTTCACCTCTGCCTTGCACATTTCCAAGCCTTATTTCTGAAACCGCATCTTCAAAAGATGTATGCAAGCATACACAACATAAAAGGTAAGGCTGTAATCTATAGAGTTATATTATTAGGAAATTGAGACATTGTTGTTCTCTTTTGCCTGTGCTATCATGCATGAAAAGAAAGAGTCATCAACATTCTTTTATTAGTCTTTCTTATAACAGAATAAAGTACTGTAAGTACTAAGAGAAAATCGTAGATTCTGATTATCCTTCAGAGAAAATCAACCTATTTCTCAATAAGCACAATTCTCCTCAATAACCTGAATTCTCAAAAAGCATAAATTCTGACAATATACTTCAATTTTCTTCTGTTTATGTGTCTAGACGATGCATTTCAGGTTCTTTCAGCAAAGGGCCTTTTGTTCTTTACTAACAGGGTTTGATGCAAATTACAGACATACGATGTGGTATATCTGCACCTTGACTTTGTAAATAGGGTGTATAATCAGAAGTTTATTTTCTTCTAAATATTCCTGCATGATGAGTGTTGCCAAAATAAATGTTGTCTAATGCAAAATTTAATTTGACATTTTTTAGCGTCTCCCGTCTTGCTCACTTTTGTTGTTGTTGCATTCGCCCAGGTTGTTAGGTTACAAATGGTTCTATGGTGCGTAGCCTAAGCGTGCGTGCGTGCGTGCCTGCGTGCGTGCGTGTGTGTGTGTGTGTGTGTGTGTGTGTGTCTTGTCTGCTGTTGCTCAGGGAATGTGCCCTGCAGTGTCCCTGTCTGCTTCATAATGTCGCTCCACTACGTTGCCAACCTCCAACAGCTGTCGCGGTTTTCTCTCTCAGACACTGCTATTGTTTAAAGATGCCCTTTTGTGCTAATGTAGGCCTTGCTCATCCAATTAAAAATCCTAACCTTGACCTTCAGAAGATGAGTGGAAACATTCATTCAGACTCGTTATTAGCTGCTCTTTCAGATGCCCTGTCACTTCCATCTTGAAATGACTATCTAGCTCCCCCTTGCGGCAATTATCCTACATCGCAATAAACTGATGAACGTTTCTGTGCAAGCGCAATCAATATCACACAGAACGTCTTTTTTCAATGTAATATATTTTAACTTAAACGCTTTCGTCTAGAGCATGTTTAGCCTACGTGCGAGACTTTTAACATTTTTGCATTGCACCAATTCTAGCATCACTGGCTGCCGGTTCGCTTTAGGGGTGATTTTAAAATTCTCTTATTTGTTTACAGTGCCTAAATAACCTAGCTCCCCCCGACCTTTCTGAGCTATAAGTGCAATACAATCCCTCCAGAGGTCTCAGGTCAGGGACACAGAAACTTTGAACTATCCCACGGTTCAGACTAAAACTAAGAGGTCATCCTGCCTATGCCATTGCGGCCCTACATTATGGAATAGTTTTCCTTTTCATGTTAGATCTGCGTCAGTCACGTCTGAAAACCTATTGTTACTCAATTGCTTTTAATAATCTGTAATTTGAATTGTTATTTGAATTTTGTTTGTTTGTCTGTTGTGTACTTTTACGCTGTTACGTAAAGCAAATTGGTCAGCTTGCCTGTATAAATTGTGCTATATAAATAAATTTTGACTTGACTTGACTACATAGAAAATTAGTGAAAAAGCTGCGCAGTGGAATGAAAAAAGAAAAGAAAAAGTATGGCGCAATATGTACATTTTCTACATACATTTAAATAGTGCTATTTGCTTAAGTTAAAGGTGCATTGTGTAATATTTCTGAGGATCTATTGACAGAAATGCAAGATAAGATCCATAACTATGTTTTCAGTGGTGTATAAAGATCTTGCATAACGAACCGTTATGTTTTTATTACCTTAGAATGAGACATTTATATCTCCATAACCGCGGGCACCCCCTTCTATGGAGGTCGACATATTGTGTCATTATGTTTCTACCGTAGCCGACAGCGAACAAACAGCGTTACAGAACGTATTTTGTCACTAAAAAGAAGTTTTCAGTGGTGTATAAAGACCTTCCTTAATGAAATGCGCCGACATGTTTCTACAGTAGCCCTAAACGGACAAACGCGTTTGGTTACTATGTTGCTCTTCGTGCAAGGAAGCAAGCTTAGTTCAGCGAATAAAACACTGTCACAATGATGAACAAGTAACAATAATATTCGCAATAACATATACTTTACTGAATAATTAAGTAAACATCTTTCTTAATTTATCCTTGTAAAGAAACCTCATTGCTGAACTGGCTACTCTCTGCTGTCTCAGACCATGACATATTTTCCAGTCAGCCACCGTAACTTTTGTTGGTTGCAATTCGTAAACTCACCACTAGATGCCGCTAAAAAAAACACACTGCACCTTTAATGTGGCCCGGATGTGACAAGTTAAGCTAATGGGGAACATTCTCAGAATTTTGGCGAAGGTTCTCTCAAAGTTATGAACAAACAACCTTCCACTAAAGTTAATAGAATGTTTGTTCAAAGTTATCTGTCTCTAATAACATTTATGTCCCCATAACCAAGAAAAAACGTTTTTTAAACATGCAAAAACCCAGACATTTTGAACGTTCAGAGAACATGAACAATATGAACATTAGTATATTTTGTTGGCAGGGAAGTGTGTCTGCTGCTGGGAATTGGATTCGACATTTTACATGTTGGTTCAAAGGCCATTAATATTTACATAAGAACATGTAGTTTGGAATGCCATTCTAATGATTTTCTGCAGTATTAAGGACTTATGAACAACAACACTGACTGAATATTAGATCTGCAACCTCTGCAAAATGCAATCTGGAGAACAGAAATGGACCGTAGGTGGATTGCATCTGACTTTTATCTACCGTTTTATTCATCTACTATTTATCTCTCCCTTCTGTGTTAGCAAAAGAGGAATATGTATTATGTAAATCTCCAGAGCTGCAGTCTGATAATGTCTGTGCTTTGCAGCACTAGCCTTCTATCTGCCACCCCCATATACAAAATCCTCCAAACATCCAGCGTGTTGCTTTAATGTTGGTCCAAATAGCAGGTGTTCCTGAGAAGCTAATTTTATTGCTACCAGATCTTTTTCATACCCACCCACAGTTAATTTGCATTAACACAAAAGACCATGTCACAATATATTTTCGAACACATTTAAATACAAGCATTGTCACAAAGTACACAAAGCCAAATATTGAATTAGTTCTTTATTAAATCAACAGAATTACTCAATCCATTGCAAAGTGAGTCCATGGCACACAATTTGGAAACATGGAAGTAGGAACATTGTCATAAAATTGATCTGCAACTCCAAAAGTCTCACGATGATATAAAATGTCACTGCTCACGAAACGGTCTCAAAACGGTCTGTCTTACAAAAGGAATGTACCAATATTGATGCGACAACCACGAAAGCTCTGCTTACAAGCAGTACGACAAAGCACAATAAGGTTGAACCCATCACATATTAACAGCCATAACGTTGCGTTTTCCGGAAATTATGAAGCGCCCTGTCCCTCTTAAGTTTCACAGAGATACAAAGTGATTGATAAGTTTTGAATCGTTTGGAAAATTCAAGGTAGGAAAGAGTAAAGTGGAAAGCAGGCTGATTTGATGTGCTCGTATTCTTCCCCATCGCAACGATCCGACCCTGACTTGGACGTGGCGGAAAAATAACTTGCCACTAGTGCGTTTAATGGAGGAGGTCATTTTCACTACAATAGCTGGTAGTGCTTCAGTTCACTTCGCATACCATCTCTGCCATATATCCACATACCTTTGCTGTAAATGTCAAATCCACTGTCACTGCAGCATATGTCGTTTTACGACTGTTTAGCTTAGCCTCTGTAAGCCTAACCTCAGTTATGATGTACAGACCAAACATTGTACGATGCTTCCTATACAATCCTACCAGGCTTGGCAAAAAGTGCATTTCCATGTGCGATTTACTGCCAATGCTTTTGGTGAAATGATACTATGACACTCACTGGGTATAAAGTGACCCTGCAGCTAAATTGTAAGAACAACATGAACATTGCGAGGGCTTTGTCTCAAGCACAGTTCACCAGCAGGTTTTGGCTATGGTTAAACTTGAAGAGGTCTGTAAACATTGATAAATGTACAATAGTGACGGTACATCGGAGTCTCTACTGAAGCAGTGCCAAGAAGGATAGTGAGAGAAAAGGTACGTATACTAGAGGAAGAGACTGATGCTCTCCACACTCTGTCTTTCCCTTAGCACTCATCTCAAACTGTTAATACAATAGAAATTGTTAACCCTTTTTGCTTCTCCCAGCTCTCTTTCAGCGTCCAGGGGTGAAGATGTAGTCCAGTGCCTGTCTCTCGGCTGCTGCCACGTTTGGATGCCACAGGTCCACCATGAACACGACTCTCGGGCCATCTTCTGCAGAACCTGAGCACACATACAGTATATGGAATTCATGGAATTCAAAACTTTTCAGCATGTTACGAGTGGTTGCCAGGGTGTTGCTAATGTGTTCGGGGTGGTTTCCTGTAGGCCATTTTATAAAATGCAGGCCATTTTATAATCCGTCTATCAAAAATACTTAAAAAGTCGGCATGAAACAAGTTGCGATAGTCTTTTCTTTTTCTATTGTGAAGTTTATCCAAGTGAAACGGCTTCTTGAAGATGAAAACATTTTAGGCGGGACTTGATTTTGTTCATCGGAAATCGATTCGATGAGTTTGGTTTGCTAATGTTGTGATGTCATGTGAGTGACAGGTTGTCCCGCCCTCACGCCAGTAAACATACGCACAACCGGCGCAACGTCATAGAATGTCTCTGAATAGATTCACGCCTACTTTAAGGGGAAAATAAAAAGACTTCCCATAGAATCAATACAAAACAGCATTACAAAACAAGGTCCGTACACAGCCGACAGGCGTGAATAACTTAAGAAATCACTAAGATTAAACATGTCAAGTAATTATATGTCCTCAACCCTGCCTGCCATAGAGCGTGAAAGATGCATCAACAAACTTAATTTGGTCAATTTAAAAACATTTCCCTTCATTCTCCCAGGGATAAATTGGTGTAACAACTCCACCCAGTGGCCATAGGTGTCTTACCCGGACATTTACTCGTAGTCGTACCTCATCGAGTAACCATGGTAAGCACGTGAATGATTTTACTTCGTTTTCTAAAGTAAACATCTTTAAATACATATATTATTTCTCATAATATACATTATAATATATCTTATAATATATATAACCCCACTGGGTGGGGTTGTTACACCAATTTAACGCTGGGAGAATAAAGGGAAATGTTTTTAAATTGATCAAAATTAAGTTTGTTGATGCATTTTTCAAGCTCTATGGCAGGCAGGGTGGACGTATAATTACTTGACATGTTTTACATTAGTGATTTCTTAAGTTATTCACGCCTGCCGGCTGTGTACGGACGTTGGTTTGTGCCGTTATTTTGTATTGAAGTCTATGGGAAGTCTAGTTTGTTTTCCCCTAAAAAGGGGCGGGGACGAAATTGACGGTAGTACGTCTGTCATTAGAGAAGAGAAAAGATGACGCTGCAATGTTAAGGGGAAATTATTTTGATTAAAGAATTTGAGGGCACATTAATAACAGGTATTTGGTGTGAATAAAGAGTTATTAACGGGTATTGTTAGGGGTAGGTGTAGGGAAGGGCTTTAGGGACAGGGACAACGTCCCAATAAGCTGCCATCCATTCATGATTTTAAGAAATATAATCATATATACTGAATATATTGCTATTTTTTTATAATATGGTTTTATAATATCACTGTTTTATAATATACTACAATACACTGAGGTGCAAATAGTATTTGCCACTATTTGCACTAAGTGTAAATAGCATCCAACTACTATTTACACTTACGGTGAATAGCAGCTGCCCATTTAAAAAAAATAAAGTGCACAGATAAATCATTCATAGTAAACGCTGTAGTCTAGCAGAAGAAATAGGTTCCCATGTACCCGTTGGGCATTTTTTTGTAACCCGGTTTTTTGGAACCCTAATGATGTCTAGTTAAGAATTTTTGTGTCCCATGGGGTTTGTTTGGCGGCCATCTCGAAGTGATGTCATCTCCTGAACCACACAACATACAAAGACAAATTAACCTATTTTTTCATATAATTCCGACACCAGGAATTAAATGGAAAGGTCATTGACATGGTACAACCACTCTTTATTGGTGAAAAATAGGCAAATAACACATTTTAGGCATAAAATTATATAACTTTTGCCATTTTGTTTTTGCAATAGTTTCCTGCATTAGTCCTGTTTGTCATATAACCACGAATAAGGCGTCAAATCGTGTGGATTATTGAGGAGAGGTGTGCTATATCTTTTATAAGTGATCTGGCGTTATTGGGCAAAAAATCCCATAGACTTAACATTGCAACGAATTTTGGCGAGTCATAGCTCTAAGCGAGGATTTCGTAGAAACATATGGGCTACCACATTTGAAAAGGCTGGCAGGCTCTGTAAGAACATACCATACAATGAGGTGTAAGTTGTACACCTGGGGGGGGCAAGAGCTGCCCAAATTTGCCCCATAGACATACTATGGTGAATGGACGGCAAATGAAACAGGGATTGCGCATACGTGTTTATCCTACTATGTAACTTGCATAGGAATTTTGTATCAAACATAGGCTAACTCTGGATCTGGAGACAGGGGTGGTCTCTCAGGATCACTATTAACCCTTTTAGTGTCACCCCCCTTTTTTTGAATATACATGAAAATGCACATTTCGAACTTAAATGGTTGTAATTCAAGAATGCTTTGGAATATAGACGTAAGATTGGTCTTGTTTTAAAGAAGACATTTGGCAGATTTTTGTAGAAGTTAAATAAATTAAGAAAGTGAAACAGAAAAAAAAGTTATAGAAGTTTGAGTTTATGAAAATGTACAATGTAAAAAATTTAATTATTCATATTTTATATAAAATATATTTTTTCAAAACCTGGGCGACTCTAAAACTGCAAAAATATCAAAGGCAAAAATCTGAACAAGTTGTGTTTCAAATTTATTTGAAACAATATATATTTCAAAAAATGAGCTTTCAGTAAGATTTTGTTTGGGCGCAGTACCAAACTTTTTCACTAGATGACAACCAGACTCCATTACTGCCCATATAAGGGCGCCTCCATTTCCATATGTGTTTTGAGTGATATGAACCATTATTTCCACAATTTTCATACAATTTATGAAGTAGACATCCTATTCAGAAGTAATATGAGAAGTTTGGCAGATTTTGATATGATTTCAACCTCTAAGAAACATAAAAAGAACACGCATGTTCATCACTATTTCAAAATAAAGGTCTAAGAGTATGAAAATATTATTGTTGCAAATTGATAAATTACAGCTCCTCTGTAATTTATTTTGAAAATCAATCACCAAATATGGAAACTAGAGATTGTAATCTTTCAAATGATATATCGTTTGTCAAGATTAGTTTAGGTTTAGTATAGGATATTACTGTTTTAAAAATGTAAAGGATTTGGGCCCACCGGTGGGCCCGTGACACTTAAGGTTAAGCCATCAAGCCATGCCCTAGCAACCATTTAATTGGCAGCTGAATTGACCAGCTGAGCTTTAATAACGGTCTCAACATAGCCTGAACTCAAAGATATCTTTTCACAAGTTTTTCCAGTTGGATTCATATCTAAATATTATGAAATCAAAATTCTAACAATAAAAATGACTTTTGTCAAAGTTTAATATTTTTTGTACTGAAAAAAAAAAAAGTTTTTCAATAATGTTACATTATGATTAGAATCAAACCTGAAAAAGATAAAAGTTGAGTTTTTAGTTTATCATTTATTTCAAACTACTTTTTCAATATAATAGTACAAATGTAGTCTACACTTCAGTTACTAACTGTAACAGAACAGATATGTACAGTAATATTATATATTGAGTACATATTATTATTATTATTATTACATACATATTATTTTTAAATAAAATATGATTAACAGAAATAGTGACGCTTGCCTTAGTGAAACTAACGGCACACTAGATATATTAGCCGATATTTGGCATTTTTTAATTATTTGCATCGATACGTTTTACTGTTTGGCCAAAAAGTGTCATAAGCAGGACTTGTATTTTGACAGAGCTGAGAAACGCAGTGCTTGGATACAGATGCATGGAGCTCCTATTCTCAGCCTTCATTAGTTTACTCTCTGAACATAAAGCTCTCAGATTTCATCAAAAAGTTCTTCATTTGTGTTCTGAAGATGAACGAAAGTCTTACAGGTTTGGAACGACATGAGGTCGAGTAATTAATGACGGAATTTTCAATTTTTCATTTCACTATCCCTTTAACAGTTCCGTCTAATAACTGAAAAGCAAATACTATAATACTTTTTCATATGCTGTCAGCATTCCTCAAATACGCATATTAAACAAGTCTTTAAGCATCTAATAAACATTTAATGCCCAGAACCTGGCAAACTGCGACATAACCAGCTGTTAGATCTAGTGTGCATAGTCTGTATAAAAACATGTGTATTGTGTGAATTGGATGCAGACAGGAGAGTTCAGCTATCACTGGAAACGAAAGAGCAAGTATACATTTTTTTTTTCAAATTATGCTGTGCTACATCCAGTTTTTCTTTGTCATATTCATGAATCATGACACATTCACTGTGTACTGTAAAATTAGTGTTAGCTGTAAAAATATGATTCCTAATGTGCAAAAATTAGATTACTAAGTGCACTGTTGGTTACAGTATTTACTAGCTTTTAGCCTTTTTTATTAATGAAAAATACTAACAGGATTATTATATTATTATTTATTGTAGATAGTTAGAGACTACATAATTAATAAATTCCTCTTTAAAGTATAAATTTAGTTTTTCAAATGTATTCATTTTCAAATGATTTGTTTCTAATTGCACCACAATCTATTATACTTATTCTGCACACTGTTACTGTTTCTGTTTCTCACCATCATGAAATGCAGTGTGAAGAAAAGAGTCATCGAACAGCAGGCAGCTTCCCTCAGACCAGCACTGCGGCTCTCCACCAACTACCAACTCACAACCAGAGGGCACCTTCAGTCCTGCGCGCACACACACACACACACACACACACACACACACACACACACGGAAAACGGCTATAACTTAAACAGGCAAAGACTGCTGCATGTCACATATAATGCATACATTGCCAGTCAGATGTTTGGAAACATTCGACTAAAGTTTATTTTTCTCATGATCTTGAAAATGCTTGAAATCAGTTCTGTAGAGAAATATAAACTTATATATTAATTTCTTTACATATCTAAAAGTTTTTTAGTAAAAGTAAAGCATCCAACAAGTGTCCAGCAACTCCTTTAATGCTGATGAAGTTGGGTGGTGAATCTGAAGAAGATCAAATATGATTTGTTTAACATTTCAACATAACACTACCATTAAAAAAGTTTAGGTTTGGAAATATTAAGATCTTCTGCTCACCGAGGCTGCATTTATTTGATTACAATACAGTAAAAAACAATATTGTGAAGTATTACAATTTTAAGATGCTAAAATGTAATTTATTCCTGTCATGGCATCATTTTTCCAGTCTTCAGTGTCACATGATCCTTCAGAAATCATTCTAATATGCTGATTTGCTGCTTAAGAAATATTTGTATTATCATCAATATTTCAAACAGCTGTGCTGCTTAATATTTTGTGGAAACCTTGATGCATTTTTGTTCTAGATTTTTTGGTGAATAGAAAGTTTAAAAGAACATCCTTTATTTGAAATATAAATAGGGGTGAACTCAGGATGATTGGGACACTTTTTGTCATTGAGATGACTGGAAAAATTAATTTAAATAAAAAATAAATTTTAAATGTCTTTACTGCCATTTTTGTGCAATGTAATGCATCCTTGCTAAATAATTTAACATTTGAGTGGTAGTGTAATTCAATATTATTATAAAAAGTCCCATACATCTATCTGTGATACAGTATAGATGACTATTATTTGACTTATTCTAAAATGTCAAAAACAGTTGTAAATAATAAACAATAAGTAGCTGTGCCCAAACTTTCAACAGGTAGTGTACATAGATTCACATCCTTTGACTTCTTACCAAGATGGCAGCGCAGGCGTACGTTGGTTGGGCCGTAGTGTTCAGTGATGGTTGTTCCAGGACTGAGCACTGAGAAGCAGGCGTTTCCAAACACATTATTCGCAATGAAGGTACGGAGCTGGCCGAGCACCCTCCACGTACGCGGGCATCGCCTTGCGTTCAGCACCATCGGAGTTCCCTGGTTCACCAGATAGAAGGTCCACCACTGGCCACGGGGTGTGCTGTTGGCCTTCCAGCCCAGTGGAAGCGAGGAGCCGGTCCGACTTGACTGCAGCCGGTACACGCTCTCGAATTCGGCCAGAAGTGCAGGGAAACTTCTCTCCAGAAGCTCCACATCATGCTTCTGCGCCTCCCGTGAGAAGAAAGGAGCCGAGGGAAGGTCCGGCAGGAAGAAGACCTCGGGTTTCTGGATGGAGGGCCGGCTGCAGAGCAAATAGCGGCCCTGCTCGCGTACGCCCTTGTGGACGCGGCCCATGCCGGCCCAGGTGTAGCGCTTGGCGTACTCCTGCAGGCTATGGTAGAGCCTCTGGTTCAGGCCCTCGCCGGGCTTGGAGCAACGGAAGCATTCGGTTGACTGGCAGTAGGCAAAGCCGTTGAGTTCTTCCTCGCTGACACCGCTTCCTCCGACCTGACGGAGTTTCGACGAGCCTCCGCGGGCCGAGAGATCCGAGGCGAGAACTCCACCAGGTAGGACTCCGCGACGTGGCTCTGGGCTGAAACCACCACGGAGCGAAGGGACGGCGTGCTCGCATCCCACGCGGTAGCAGTACCAGATAAACAGAAAGGCGAGACAAAGAGCAGTGCCTAGAGCACTGGTCTCACACTCTCGCACCGACTGCATCCCACCTGCCACCCATTCCCTCATCCGCTCTAAAGACCACTCCATCCCTGCATAAGAACATAGATTCACACTCCAACTCAAACACACACTCTTAGACGTACAGAGATATGATTTCGAGTATTGATGTCTGTTGGGTTCGGTTTGATTTGGTGTTTTAGTAAAGTGACGCTGCCTCGTGTTTTTGCTTCATTTTCGAGGAGCTTTTTGTCTAATTGGATCACGTTCCAATCGCTTTGGTTAATTCAAGCGAGCTTTTCTCATCCGTTTCAATGCTTTCGGAAATGTTGATAGTGTGAGGTGTTTCAGCTGCTCCTCGCCTCCTGATCCCAGCCAACAGAGACACAGTGCACCGGAGGGCACCTGGAAAAGAGAGGAAAAAAGGGAGATATAAGGACATTTTGTGATAAAGTGCAACAGAATATCACCAAGCCGACATTGCCGATGAGGCAAACTGCATCACACCTGCCTTCATAGCCCGGTTTGACCACGTGATCATTATTATATACCACCCACCCACACATCCCCCCCCCCCACCCCCCACCCCCCACCAACACACACACACACTCACGCACAGACGAACCGGCAGCTTGATAGAGACCGCAGCACACACAGACGGGCATGACATTTCAAATTCAGTCTTTGAAACACCTCCGCACTGCACTCTTTAAAATCATGAGTCAGTAGAGAATTTCAAGGTATACGGCAATTCAGTCAACACTAACCTGAAGGAACAAATTTGACCATATAGCCTAATTGGCTGACACGAAGAGAAGCGGGAATTGTTGCATTACTGTCGCATTAGGACCCTTCAGATAGAATGCAATGCATCCTGACAGACAAGTAGAGATGAAGACAAAAACAAACCCGGCATCTGTCAACACAGACAGATTGAGAGAGAGAGTAACAGCAGGGGAATGCGTACAATAACACCACAAAGAAAAAGAAACCCCAGCTACCTAATGCAACATTTAAATCAAGAGATTCAGCATGCAATAATACGATTATAACGAGTCAATGCGCAAATGACGTTCATTCAAATTGATATTTACCGAGAACTGCACTGCACTTCTTGTCTGTCAGATTTTCAGCGACTGTTCCGCCCGGCAATGCCAGTTATCCTGCCTCTACACTTCCCTCTCAGACACCCCCCTGTCGCTGTTTCATTGCAGTTTCTGGTCCTGCCCTTATGTCCGTAGAGCGCTGTCAGACGACGTCCATAACGCCAGAGACAACCGGGCAGAAAACAACATGACAGACGCCCGACGTCTCATCATTGAAATCTGGGCGTTTAGAAGACTATGACTGACTGGCTACTGAAACCATAACAAATACTTAATTATAATATTAATATACTGCCTATAATAGCACCATTGACATGGATAATATTTATTGTAGGCCAAATAATCATTTTAAATTAGCTATTAAAATCAAGCTTCCCCTTATGCATGCAGGTTGTAAACCGCAAAAAGAGGGTTGTAGCCTAACTGTCAGTAGTGTGGTGAGGATTTTGAATCATCCCAGTGACTCGAATCTTTTCTATCCGTTCAAGAAAATAATTTGTAAATCAATTTATTGTTATGTTCAGTAGAGCCTCTCTGCGGGTTATATCGTTAACCGGTAGGTGGCGACAAGCCAGTGATTTTCTGCTCGAGCGAGTCGAAGATGAAGATGAAGATGAAGATGAAAGATGAATCTTTAACACAAATGATTCGTACAAAACAATGACTCGTCCATGGTAGAAACAAATTATCCTTCATTCGAATTTGCGTGTCCACCAATACCAATAAGAGAAAGAGTGTTTAAGTTTCCCTATGAATTACAAAAACAATATTGACTCGTTCATTTCAACAGCCTAACCAAGACAACAATAAATTAGGGTAAATACATTAGCCTAATAATTAAAATAATGAGTCATTCACACAATCAGAATTCAGTCTCCCTTCCCTTGTTAATTCAATAGGCTACGCAAAGGTGTCAAGGTGAAAAAGGTTTGCGTTGGTCAAAACACTTAATATTAATAAATAGATTTGAAAAAGATTCAGAAGATTTCAACGATTTGTTCATTTAAAATATGAATTAATTTGGATATAACGTGCAACAACAACTAATCACGGATAATTATGATAGAGTGAACAAAGTAAATCCCGCTTCTGCCAAGTGGTTATTATATGTGACAGCTTTATTCGCACAGTGCGTGTTACAGCCCAATAAAAGCATAGTAGCTGTTACAAGTGACACAACAGCCTACAATTCCCATGGTGCACTGTACGCCAAGCCGACAACTTCATATGACGTCATGCTCATGAGACCAGTTTCCCCGTGGAATCGCCAACAAATGTAACGCTTTGTGGATTGTTTATAAATATCTTTATAGTAGGCTATGTTGCAAATGGTCTTCGTCAATTAGTTTTTTGTTGTTGTTGCTCTTATTGGTTTCAATGCCATCTCAGTAGGCTACAGGTTTGCGGAAGTCTGCTTACATTGTTATAGGAGTATCCTGTTCAAAATGGTTTGCAGTCGCATAAGTTAAACCAGCCATTTTTCAGAATAGGCTACAGTCTGTGACAAATTTGAAACTTGCCTTGAGGTGACACACGAGATGAACCGTTTCCTTATGTGCCGTGGGTTTGCGTCAGTGAGCAAATCTTCAAAGATAGATTTCATTAAGGACCTCCCCTTTCCCCCAGCCCTCATACGAGATAGCCTACCTCACAAAATACTACAAAGCCTAGGCTACTTGAAAAAGTTTACAAGTCATATGCAGGTTTAGTTTTAGTTACGCTTATCTATAGGCTAAATACAATTTTGCTTTCTAACATCTGTCATGAAATCACAATGGACAGAGAAGGTTACTGGCGCGAGGGCGGGACAACCTGTCACTCACACGAGATAGCAATAACAAACCACAACGATCCAGTCAATTCCCTTTAAAGTCCTTACATTTGGTCTTATTCGAGAAACCATTTAAATCGGATGATCTCTTTCTTCATTATTGTGACATAGGCTATATCAACATCATAATTAATTGATGAAATGCCAAACATTTTGAGAGCCAAAGTGAAATTTATTAATGAAATATAGTAGCCTACTTTAATCAATACATTTTGTTATGCATGCATTTCTTATTGTCTTAAGACTATTTTATTCAATAGTTGATTATAAATATGATAATATGTAACAAATTCAAACAAACTCTGATTTATGCCAACGATTCTTTCAATTCAATTTTAATTTCACAATAGAATTTTAGTGGAGGCTATGAATTGGCCAATACAATGTTCCAGTCCTGCTGTATTCCATGACATGAAACATATTCAACATGTCACTGTCCAACGATCCTATAGTGGGTTTTAATTTTTGTTGGATAGCAAAATGCTTTTCCTTAGATAGTCAGAGCTTTTCCCTTTTCCGAATAGCCTATGCATACTCCCAAAATTCTGTATAGTATACGAAATATCTATGTGCAGGCTATGCGCATCCAGTAGACGCTTCAAGCCCAAAGTATACTTAAGTTTTGGTACAAACACTTATCATGTGTAGAGTTGAATGCATAGCCTTTCAAAATACTTTGATAGCACGCTCAACATATGGCTGCACGTATTCAGTATGATGGTGAAATTTACTTCACTTGCACTGTATATTTCCTAACATAAGTGTAAAACTTAAGTATACTTTAGGCACATACTATGCTAATGACATCCAATGATAATTACATTTAGCGTACACGTTAAAACTAAAGTAGTTTGGGCTTTACTGTCCGATGAAGCCACATGAAAGGAGTCGTTATATTCATAAATGGAGGCAGGGAACCCTGAATGACTTCATCACATGACATGGCCTACTTGGAGAAAGTAGTGTTCAGATTTGATTATACCTGTGATTCCCCACCCCCATCCCCAAACCAGTTTTTTTCCCTTGTTTTTTTTCTGTGATTGGAAGACATTTTACAATATGAATGATTTCTGATTAAATAATTTGTTTGTTGACATACAGTTTGATACGGAATTGTTTCTGGTTGGAGAAAAATGACATGTTGCAACTGTCCCAGGTCTCCCCTAACATCTGATTTGACGGATACATTAAACTTACACATATTTTACCACAAAATTACTAAATCAAGCCCATTACACAAGATTACACCAAAAAAAAAAAAAAATCATAAAACAGAGTTTACTTAGAGTAATCTAATGTAAACAGGCTGGGATTTTATAGTTAAATATTTTTTCACAGAATCAAACTAAACAACAAAACTGTTAGTAAGCGTCATGTTAGGAAGAAATGGCTAAAGTAACTCACTTTTCACGTGGCAGGAATATGATCTCATCTCTCTGAGACCCAACATATGTGGGGGTGAGAGAGAAAAAAGGTTGTAGCCTAAATGTAACTCAAACCCCAGGTGGTCGTCCAGCTGTCCAACCCTTTAAGTTACTCCAGTGGGAATGTCTCTGTATGAGTAAAGTCTGCCAAATAGCATTTGGAGAGTGCGAAAACGCTTCTTACAGCAACACTTTCGGCAATCCGCTTTAGACTCGACCTCTACACCTTGACAATGCGCTTAATTAGGCGTTGACAGTGTAAAGAAGGGGAGGGATAATTGTGCGCGACCGCAGCTGCTGTAGGCTACGCGAGAAGAAGTTCAGCGATAAAGCAAAGACGCTCTGGGTCGGGTTACAATGGCCAGACGAAAAGAGAAAGTTTGTTTGTTTATGAGTATTCCGCTTATATGTATTATTGTAATTATTATTATTTGCGTGGCTCACTTTAACGAGGAGTGCGCTGAGGGACTCTACAAAAAAGCAGCTGTGGCAGCGGACTCGGAAACCTGTTCAAAGATCGGGCGGTGAGTGATGGCAGATACACGGTGCCTTACTGTAGGCTAGTCTATACATGAATTCTTTGCCATCTGAAACGTGTTAGTTCAAAATCATAAATAGTGTGCTTTTGGATGATTACTTACATTTTTTAGAAAATACTTTAAAATAGCTTTCGAATCTTTCATTCGAACATGCACAATGATGTGGAATATCATGTTTTCCCTGGAAAATGACAACAAGGTTTTTGTAATCCTGTGTGATGGCTGGGTCAGGTAAATTTGAGGACACGAGTGGCTAATGCGGTGAGACGTCCGGTTAGATGTTCACAGAAAGTTGGAAGTTAATCAGTTGAAAATTCTTCACAGGCACAGCCTAGTAATCCTCTCTTGACACCAATCTCACTAAAGAAACATTCCTTGACAACAAGTGATGATCATTTAGCCCTATAACGCCAAAATCATCAGTATAGGCTACGATTACTTCAACAATATTGTAGATTTAAGTTTTGCTTGCTATAAATAAAAGTCAATTGTTTCAGTAGAAGTAGGCTATAGGGACATGGGAACCGTTTGAAAAGTGGATTTACACATTTAGGAATGGGTCTTTGAAAGGTGACAGTCCTGTGGTTAGAAAGTAGGCTAAGCATTAAAGATGTATAATATGGATCATTTCATTTGTAAATAAAAATCATTGGTTATTCCGCCGTATGACGGGTCTCGACGCGCCTTTGATACGCGACTGTCCAATGTTTAATTAAGATGTTTGGTACTGTATATTTTCCATGTTACTTCCTCTTGTGTTTATTTTTATTTTTTTTTATTTTTTTTTTTTAATATCTCTCATCAACAGTTGCTCGAAAATTAGACCTGGGGTTGTTAAACAGTCGAGGGAAGGCAAAAAAGGATCTGTTAAATTGTATTTCATTGCAGACAAAAGTTAACATGTCAATTTAACATGTTCAAGACAACAGTTTTTAACATAGACTGCCAAATTATTGATTATATTGACATGTTTCACTCGGAAATCATATGATTAATTGTGATAGTTTTATTTTAATTTTATTGACCTCTATTATATTTTGACAGCAGCTAAAAAGGATGATTTAATTCTAGAACTTTTTGAGTTATGGCTTGAAAGCTTTTACCGATGTATGATTTGGTCAAATAGTGTGTTCGGGGAGACCAGGTATGGTTTTAACGCTTCTTGCTTCAGCATGTAGCTCAATGAATGTTTGAGGTAGAGTGCTAAAACTTTTATACAAAGTACTGGCTTTTTTTTTTACTACAAAATGCACCCATTCAAACCTCTATCACAGCCATTGTGAGTTGTCAAATACATGGTGTGCCTTTGTTACAAACTATTCCATCATACCAGGTTTGGTTGTAACACATGCTGGGGTAAGTGTTACAAATAGACAAAAGAAGCAAAAACAGCAGCCAGTCCATACAATATTCTTCAAAAACATGTTTACTGAAACAATCCCAAAAAAGAACAATACAAAAAAATTCCTCTTTCTGTGATCGACTACAGCTCGAATACACTTTAAAAATACACAAACAAATTTCCTTAGCAGTTTTTATGCTTAATGAACACTCATAAGAACATGTAGGTCTAACAATAACAACAAAAAAGGTTTAAATTAGTGTCTATGTGTGAATATTCTCAAACAGAGTAACAATGGTGAAAAATCTATGCTGCCGAATGCAGGTTTGGTGGGCCCAGAGACTGCAGGGCAGATTTTACCCACACTTCCTTTTACTTTGAGTTGCCAAATGGCTCCATACAGACAACATAAACGTTTTCATTGTATGAGGTCTCAGAATCCTCTGGCTTTCAACATTGTTGTCGCAACTGATCTCTCTGACCTGCCCTTCTTTGAAACCTCATCAGTTCCTTTTTATAAAACACTGGCATGCCTATTATAAAATTATTTAAAAAAACAAAAAAAACTGTTGTTAGTTGCATGTAAGGGACAGTATGGTTGTAACAATTTTTAAACATGTGTTACAACCTACCTCACCCCTGTCAGCCAATATAAATTAAGAATGTATCATAATTTTTCATGACAACTGTGAAGTGATGTGAAGTACCAGGTGATATTAAAATAGCCTAGTGTGCAAATTAGCTAGCCGTATTAACATAATGGTTTGAAATTAGCAGGTTAAAAATGCACTATATTTTGCCTGAGAAACTACAATTTATTGTAATATAAGTTATATGATTTTATCTGCAAAAGTTTAAGTACTAAACAAATATATAGTTTTTGTTAAATATATATATATATATATATATATATATAACCTAAAAATCAGCTTTTTCTTTATATGTAGCCTTGCCAAACATTCATATGGGATCTGGGAGGACGTGGATAATTAATGAAATGATCATAGGACTCCTAGCTTATCCCTGATTGGTGGAATTGGTGGTGTTACAACTCTCCCTGTTACAACCATACCTGGTCTCCCCCTACAGGTTTGATTGTGAGGTTCAAAATGTCCTCGCTGTTAAAAAAAATATAGTGAACCTGCTGAACACGGACAAGTGAGCCGGACCTCACAGTTAAAGGCAAGCACACACACACACACACACACACACATGCGGCCCCATATGTGGAGGGTGAACCTGCAGGGTGGCTAGAAATTGCACTTCCCCTTTATAAACACATTTAAATCGATTTTCTTGAAAAAGTTTCAAGTTATGTGTCACCGCACAACCTCCACATCCCAGATTAAACGCTCCCGATAAAATGTGTTATTAAAGCGTCTACGTTCACAAGCCTGTTCATTTTAACAGAAAAAGAAGCATACAAGCGCTCCCTTTATAATCACATAAAATCTGTCACTCAGTTCATTGCAATCTCACAAACTTCCATTATAGTCAATGAAGCTGACTGCACAATGAATATTTAAAAGACAAGTTCGGTATTTTACATTTAAAGGCCTGTTTTAAGATCGTTTCTGATGAAATAGAATGGTTAAGATTGAAATTTGGACAAATGCTGCTGTCCCGAGAATTTTCAGTATCTGTATTAGCATTTGAGGGGATTTGATGCGCGTGCAGAACTCCGAATCCACTCACCACTCAAAACGCCAGTGTTTTTAATCAGTGCTAACTTAAACACCTCTGATTGGCCATCACGTTCAAGAAATTGAACTTGAAATTGGCCACACTGCTCAACGCTGCAAAAACACATTGCAAATAGAAACCTTTGACGTTCTCCTGAGCGCAAAAAGACACTCGCGGGATCGTTAGACAAAAGTTTCGCCGATATGCTATTATTGCAAGGCAAGGCAAGGCAAGGCGAGTTTATTTATATAGCACATTTCATACACAATGGTAATTCAATGTGCTTTACATAGAAGAAATTAAAATAATCAAAAGAAATCAGAATAATTAAAACAGTTTAGAATAAAAGATAAAATACAGAAATAATCAAATGAAATCAGAGTAATTAAAACATAAAGTAAAATACAGTACGAACAGTCGGACGAACAGTGGCACAGTGCTCATTCAGTAAATGCACAGCTAAACAGATGTGTTTTGAGTCTGGATTTGAATGTGACTACTGTAGGAGCACATCTGATCTCTTCTGGAAGCTGGTTCCAGCTGCGGCTGGCATAGTAGCTAAAAGCAGACTCGCCATGCTTAGAGTGAACCCTTGGTATTTCTAGCCGATGTGATCCTAATGATCTGAGTGATCTGTTGGGTTTATATTCACTGAGCATATCTGCAATGTATTGAGGTCCTAGGCCATTGAATGATTTATATACCAGTAATAATACTTTAAAATCAATCCTAAATGTAACTGGCAGCCAGTGTAAAGACCTGAGGACTGGTGTGATGTGTTCATATTTTCTGGTTCTGCTCAGAATCCTAGCAGCAGCGTTCTGTATGAGCTGCAACTGTCTTATGGTCTTTTTGGGAAGGCCAGTGAGAAGTCCATTACAATAATCCACCCTACTGGTGATGAAAGCATGCACAAGTTTTTCTAAGTCTTGACTGGAAACAAAGCATCTAATTCTTGCAATATTTTTCAGGTGATAATATGCTGATTTAGTTATTGCTTTGACATGACTACTGAAACTAAGGTCTGACTCCAGAGACACACCCAGATTCCTGACTTGATTTTTAGTTGTTTGACCCCTAGACTGAAGGTATGCGTTCACCTTGAGAACTTCATCTTTGTTTCCAAACACAATGACTTCAGTTTTGTCTTTGTTTAACTGAAGAAAGTTTTGGCACATCCAATTGTTTACTTCATCAATGCATTGGCAAAGGGAGTCAATGGGGCTGTAATCGTTAGGCGATAGGGATAAGTAGAGCTGTGTGTCGTCTGCATAGCTATGGTAAGCGATTTGGTTCTTTCTCATTATTTGGCTCATTGGGAGCATGTACAGGTTGAATAGGAGTGGCGCAAGAATTGAGCCTTGAGGGACTCCGCATGTCATGGATGTCCACTCAGACTTATGGTCTCCTATACTCACATAATAACCTCTGCCTCCTAAGTATGACCTGAACCATTTTAGGACTATCCCAGAAAGCCCAACCCAGTTTTCCAGCCTGTCAAGAAGTATTTTGTGATCGACAGTGTCAAAAGCAGCACTGAGGTCGAGTAGTACCAGCACTGATAATTTGCCTGTATCAGTATTTAAGCGAATATCATTTATTATCTTTATGAGCGCGGTCTCTGTACTGTGGTGCGGTCGGAAACCAGATTGAAAATGGTCAAAGTATCCATTCGAGCTTAAGAATTTGTTCAGCTGATTGAAGACAACTTTTGCAATGATCTTGCCTATGAAAGGAAGATTTGAGATCGGTCTATAGTTGTTTAATATGGTCTTATCCAGATTGCTCTTTTTCAGGAGGGGCTTGACAACAGCAGTTTTCAGGGAGGTCGGAAAACTCCCAGAGAGAAGTGAGGCATTTACCACTTCCAGGAGATCTGCTTCTAAGCTGTGTAACACATTTTTGAAAAAAGATGTGGGAAGTGCGTCAAGGGCGCAGGTTGATGTTTTTAGTTGCTGTACGGTTTCTTCCAAAATTTTGCCATCAATTTCTTCGAAATCAGACATAGTGGCTACTTTCTCGTGCTGTTGTCTGATCTGCCTGACCCCAGCGCAACTCAAGGAGGAGCTGATCACCTTTCTGATATTAATGATTTTCTCAGAGAAGAAAGAAGCAAACTCACTGCACTTTCTCACTGAGAGCATTTCACTGGGAATCTGGCTTGGGGGGTTTGTCAGTCTCTCTACAGTAGCAAAAAGAGTGCGCGTGTTGTTTATATTGCTGTTTATAATATTCGAGAAAAAAGTCTGTCTAGCTTTGCCTAGTTCCTTATTGAAAGCATGGATGCTGTCTTTGTAGATGTTATAATGGACTACAAGTTTTGTCTTCCGCCACATGCGCTCTGCTTTTCTGCATTGTCTTTTCATATTTTGCACTGCTGTTGAGTTTCTCCAAGCTGCTTTTTGTCTGCCACTCTTCTTCCTGACTTTCACAGGAGCAATATCATCAATTACACTCTTAACTTTTGAGTTAAAAGAATCAAGGAGAAATTCAACAGAGTCAGCAGATATGCAATTCATATTGCGGATATGCAATTCATATTGCGGAGATAACTGATCCTAGACTTGCAGTTTTGAGCAGCTTTCCCTCTAAAAGCAATCAGAAGCAGCAGGCAATTGGTTTGAACCTATGGGCGGCCCTGAACGATAGCTGCCTCTACGATCAGTACGATGACAAAAAAGTTCTGCGAAAATGACTCGAACAATACAATCTGAACAGAATCCTGCAGGAGAAGAGGGAGCAATCAAACTCTGGTTTGGACCAAATGTGTATAAAAGCCCATTCACGTCAACTATAAAGAAAATAACTGTGATAACTATAATTTGCATCTACACCAAACGCACGATAACATTCTGTTTATTAAACTAAATGAAGTCAGTTATGTCATCTGCCGATCAGGGTGGGTTCTGATTGGCTGTCAATATTTTTAAAATTCATTAGCTAAAAAATAATAATTTTCAAACTGATTCCAACAAATTCTTTCCTCTGTGCTGTTTTCGTTATAACTGAGATGTCTGCTGTTCTATTACATTTAGAATGATTTTTATAACTAGGCCTGTATCTGCATCGTTATTATTGTTCTAGTTATCGCCCTTGGTGCGAAAGGGCCTTGACAGATACGCTGTGAATTTTTTTCAGTTCTTTAATTTTGGAAACAACACATTTTCTATATTGTTACATAACTATAGCCGCCTTTAAATTTTAGGCAAAGGGCCCTTTGCAGGGGGATCGTCATATTTGGAGTACTTTGTATCCCACAGCTCATTTTCAGTCTTTTTTTCTCCCAGAGATATATTGCAGTCTGGTGGGTCAGCGGTAGATGGCGCCATTGCTACTTTACTGTGCACGTCAATCATAAATCCCCAGAGCATGGGCATTGGTGGAGGCTGTATATTTACAATACGGGAAAAAAGCGGTGAGATTCATCCTACATACCTTAAATTACTTATTATTTCTGCCGGTATAATGTATATTTTTGTTATTATTTATCAATGTCTCTGTTATCTAGGCAAAGTGAGAATAATCAATGCGAGAGAGACTGTCCCAAAAGCTTTTAAAACAGACCTTCTTGCCATGTGCCCAACAACAATACAGCCAATGGAAGGTGAGAGTGCGTTAAGATGGATGAACTTTTGTTTCTTGCAACCACACAAAGTATTCTTTCTATCACACATTATTTACCTTTAAATATGCTGATAGTGTAAATAAAGTGTTTCCTTCATAAAAAAATATTTGAAATATGATACTCTTAGATAAATATATACAATGCCCTTGGAGGAAGATGCAATGCACTATTTCTTTTTTTACTTACAGACATTGTTATGCTTTACACAGGAAGTAGCCATCTCATTTTTCATAGATACACATGATAGCTATAGTTTCTCTCTTTTTCTCTCTCTATAGGGGCTCACTGGATTGGTGTCCCGGGTGATATCCGCGGCTATGAGCGAGCTCATAAACTGTATGGACGTCTGCCGTGGGCCAGTTTATTTCAGCCCACTATCAAGATGGCTAGAGAGGGCGTCCGCATTCCCTATGTGCTCTCTCGATTTTTGCCACTTCTTTTAAAGGAGAAGCCAGACTCACCACTACGGTAACACATGTACTCCCATTCAGAATGAATCCAGACTCATAATGTTCCCTTTTACACAAAGAGGGTTTTTTTTAATTAATGAAATTTAAGACCGAAAAAGTCACCTGGATGTGTGTGTTTTATAGCCAGTTATTCCAGAATGAACAAGGTGAGCAATTGAAAGAGGGGGACATAGTGAAATTTGAGAAACTAGCAGATACACTTGAGATCATCGCAGAACATGGGGCGGATGCTTTATACACTGGAGACATCGCCAAACACCTTGTCAGTGATATACAAGCTGCAGGTAATTCACAATTTCACTCTCTACAATTCTGATTTGTATACATATACAGGAATCAGTTTATTTATTGTGTATTTAGGTGCAACAATTACTCTGGAGGACTTGAGTTTGTTCAAGGCGTCTGAATCGGATGCCTGGGAAGTGAATCTGGGAGAGTATGACATGTACTTTCCTCCACCGCCAGCAGGGGGAGCTACACTTAGCTTCATACTCAACACCATGCTAGGTGGGACAGCTTATTAACCTGTTATGTCCTTTATTAGTTGTTCTTGCTACGAAAAGCATCACTATTAATGTTGTTCATATGTACGTTTGATGATTAAAGTACCTTATTAAATTTAGGGGCAGAAAATATTCCTTAAGCATTTGTGCTACCAATATGAGTAACCCGACCATATACATTGCCATTCAAAAGTTCGGTAAGATTTTGCTCACCAAGGCTGCACATAATATGCTGCTTAATATTTAAAGATTAATATTTTTTTGAATGAATAGCATGTTGAAAAGGGCAGTATTTATTTGAAATAGAAACTTTTGTGACAATGTAATAGTACTCTCGTTTTTGATCAATTTGATGCCTCCTTGCTGAATAAAAAATATTAAGCCCATAAAAAAAATTACTGACCCCCATACTTTTGAATATGGTGTAAAGGGGCCAGAATATCATAAAGACGTGACTTGAGCTCTTTTGACTTTGGCCACCAGGGCTTGACATACATTTTTTGCTCAACAGCCACTGTAGCTAGTGGTTTTCCAAAGTTACTAGCCACTCAGCTTTTTCACTGGCCACAATTTTGACATCGATACCATGGGGAAATACTGACATATAGATATTTGTAATATTATCTCATAATTTGGCAGCAGGTATATTAGGTTTCAGTCACTTTAAGACCTGACACACAGATCCATTATGCTGTTACACATGCTTTTTCTTTCTCAACTGTTTACATTTATTTAAAAAATAACTGACTGTGTTTACGTGAAAACTCGCCAAGACCGTCAATTTGACATTATTTTGCTTGTATGTTACTGTTTAGGTGCAATAAATTACTAAATTTTGTAATGAGGGGTGGCTTTATGTGCGCACTTAGGCACAAAATCTGTGGGAATGAGTAAAATTATGCGCAAGCCCTGATACAGCAACAATACTCATCCAGAGCAAATTAAACGAGCGAGTGAGGGGAGGCTGGTTTGTGTGTAAACTCGCTGTCAGAGAAATGAGATGAAAAAGCGCAGTTGGTATCATGTATCTATTCTGTGGAAAATGAGTATTGGATGCATTTCATATATTTCAGTATACATATCGAAAAATCAATATTTTTGACAACACTACATTGCACTTTGTTTATTATTTCAGATGCCTTTTCGAAAAGACTACAATTGTAAAATGTATATATTATATATAAAATTAAACCCTCAATCCAGCCGCATCTGGTGAGTTGGCGGGTGTTAATGTCAAGCCCTGTCTGCCACTAAGAAAACCATTGAGAAACAACATCGCAACCACAAAACAATGTGCTAAAAACACTTGTAGCAACCACAATGTTGCTATTTTCTATCACTTCTTTTTTGTCAAACGTCTTTTGGTGCACTGTGGTATCCTTCAAAAGAGTAATATATAGTTTCTTCGATCATATTAAGTTAACGATCAATTTAACAAAATCTTTTTTTGTTGTTGTTTCTAAACTGTTAGACTGATTAAGTTCTCTGTGCTCCTCAGGTTTTAATCCAAGCTCTTCATCTCTGGACGGGGATGAGAAGGTCTTGACATTCCAACGTTACGTAGAAACCTGTAAATTTGCCAACGGTCTTAAGAAGTTCATGAAAGATCCCAACTTTGCCTCTCAAACGGTAGGCTCTTTAGGACTAACTCGTTTGTTTTACATATTAAACTTCCGTGTAAGCGTTATAGGCATGACACCATTGGTCAGGCTCTGCTTTAGTAACTCAACAGAAACATTATAGTCATTACACTCTCTAGAGGCACTGGTGTAATCTGCGATAATGACTTAAGTGCTGTGTTCTGGGTGATCATTACTGCAGGCAGTAGGGTACAGCACAGCAACACTGCCATTATTGCTGGCAACCCACTGGTTGGCACACAAAGTCATGCATTTGTTCATCATCCTCGACGTTCTGTGTGGCTTGAATAGGAGGCAGTTGAGATCATTCAGAAGCATTTTGCGGACAAAGTGAGAGCAAAAATCAGTCCTGACCGCACTCATGATGCCAGCTACTACAACGTCACTCCATACCTGGACTCACATGGCACCACTCATGTGTCCGTGCTCGCTGAGGATGGGATGGCGGTATCTGTGACCAGCACCATCAACCAGATGTACACTCAAGTATCATTCAAATCTTTTATACAAGCTCTAGAGCACAATGAGATAATATTGTCATTATATTATTACTTTACTACTTAATGCAATGCTATACTGGAGAAAAATGGTACTTTAGAAAGTGTCAAAACTGACTAACTGTTCTAAAATTATTTTTTAGATTTGGATCCAGAATTTTCTCCTCCAAAACAGGCATCCTGCTCAATAATGAACTTGCAGACTTCTGTGGAAAAACAGAGCAGATTCATGCTGGTTAGTAAACTTTCACAAATGGCTGATTTCTGACATATACAGTTCCCAAAATTAATGGAATATTTCAGTATCGGCAAACATTCTATCGGCATTTGCAGTTGCAATAGGACACTTACAAGTGAATACACACTGTTTTTTAGGAAGCACAATAAATCGGTACAATATTGGTTAACAGCCAACATTACAGATTATTTTATTTATCATATCAGACGATATTGGATATTTAATTTTGCATGCTAATTTCCTCTATTTTTTACATTTAAATGACCTATGCCGCTCACTTTTTTTTAACAATTATGAAAAATTATATTTTCACTCAAGTTCAACATCATAAGTTCAACATCAACGGCAAGAAACATATTGTATTAAATAGGAAATTTTGAAGTAGAAAGACTCCTTATATTATCTTAATGGATAATCTTTGTTTTATTTACACCATCGAAAAATCTTTTTACAGTGTTTTTACATTGAATAACATTAATCTTTATAATAATGTAATCTTTAGCAAATCTTTAGATTCATATATATTTTTCATCTGTACATTCTATTGTTGCCTAAATTTGCTTGCAATATTTAAATGATTGGTTTTAGATTTTAGTGTTTTATTTTTTATTCAGACAAAAGAGTACAGAATTTTAATCTCTGCCATTTATCGCTTATCAGACATAATATAATTACAGGCTTACCAGTATCATTCATAATTTAAAAAATATATAGACACATGATTTAATAATTATACATTTAGGTAACCTAAAACATGTGATAACAACTAATTGGATTTATTCAAAATGTCTTTTAATCAGACTAAATTAAATTAGGTTGCACCAACACAAGTCATTTTTATAGGTTAGATCAAGTAAAAATAGATCCCTGCAGTTTTTTCGTTATCCCAACATCAAAAAGGTTGATTCAGACAGCTTCACAGCTCAAGTAATACATGGATTGTTAAGAAATAATTATTGTAAGTGCTTTATTGAAAATACAAATACTGGCGATAAAGTTTAACTTGTATGTTATTTTTGTGGTATAAGTATCTGTTCTGTGTGTTTCTATGTGAAGGTGAGCAGCCGCCTTCCTCCATGTCTCCAGTGATCCTTTACTCCCGATCTCAGAAACACATCGTGGTCATAGGAGCCTCAGGGGGCAGTATGATCACCACCGGGGTGGCGCTGGTGAGTTTAATCTGCACTTTTAGGGCCAGATCTACTAAACGGGACCAATTAGCATTATCCCATAGAAGAGCCGATGGAGTGGAACGTTTTTTTTCTCCTTCATTTTTCCCATTGGGATTTATAAAAAATTGAGATTAAGTGTTATAAGCCATGAACCAAGCCAACCAGCTACGAATCCCAACACTACAAACTTTGATTTGAATTGTGTTTGGGAAAGTTTTTTTTTTTTTATTGAAAATCGGACAATAAGGCAAAAGTACAAGACAGAATTACAATCCCATGAAGCATTGCGAACAGCATAATCGAATTAAAATTAAGAAATATAAAACTTATTTACAAATGTTGATTATATATAAAATCAATATATTTTAAGTTTTTTGCAAAATATACAAACCTGACTGTTGACCATAGGGTCGAAAACAAGCAGAGGCGATGATAATCAGGTGTGGGTAATCTAACACAGCAAATTAAAAATAATGTGGCTTTGCAGGCTATATGTTCGGATAACATCTTCCTTTGGAATTCCACATAAATAAACACGAGTGGAAAAAAAAAATTCTCTACCTTCTACCAGACACTCTGTTATGTGCAGTGCCTCCTCCTAACAGCAACTATCACTGTCATGTCAAGCGCAAAATTACAACCCCAAATCAGAAAAAGTTGGGACATTTTGTAAAATGCAATAAAATCAAGAATCTGTGTTTTGTTCATTCTATTTAACCTTTTATTAACTGACAAAAGTACAAAGAAACGTTTTCCAATGTTTTCACTGACCAACATAATGTATTTTTTAATCTGAGCAAATTTTGATTTTTATGGCTGCAACTCACCCCAAAAAAGTTGGGACAGAGACCAAATAAAAGTGAAAAGATTATTCAAATTAGATTATCCAACTATTTTGAAACGGTCCACAATGAGCAGGTGAATTGGTAATAGTTGAGGGTATCATGTTTGAGAGTAAAAGTGCTTCTCAGTCTTTTTAAGCAAAGATGGGTCATGGCTCATCACTTTGTGCCAAATATCATGAGAGAATTGTCAACAAATTAAAAAAATCCCATTTCTCAATGCAAGATTGCAAAGAATATATGCCTTTCATCATCTTCCATACATAATATTGTCACAAGATTCAGGGAATCCAGAGAAATCTCAGTCTGTGTTGGGTAAGGCAGTAGACCACTGTTGAATATGCGTGACCTTTGACCCCTCAGATGGCATTGAATAAGATACCATCATGCTAATCCGTTAAATACAGCCACATGTGCTCAGGAGTAATTTGGAAAACCGTTTTCACTGAACACAGTCTGACTCTGCATTAAGAAATGCCACTTGAATCTCTGTTACGCAAGGAGAAAGCTTTACATCAGTTCTATGTGGAGATCCCAGCGAGTTCTCTGGGCCTGAGCTCATCTCAGATGGTCTAGAAGACAGTGGAAATGTGTGCTGTGGTCAGATGAGTCCATGTTTCAGCTTGTTTTTGGAGAAAAAAAATAGACATCAAGTTTTCAGTCCCAAAGACGAAAGGGACCAACCAGACTTTCACCAGCGACAGGTGCAAAAGCAAACATCTGTGCTGGTATTAAGGGGCATCATTGCAAACGGTATGGGTATCTTGCATTATTGTGAAGGTACCATTGACATGGAGGCATATATTTGGATTGTACAGAGACAAAAACTGCCATCAAGATCAAGATGATCTTTCCTGGGAAGCAAGACAATGCCAGGCCTCATTCTGCATGTGCTAAAACTGAGTGGTTTCTAGACACTCCTTACCATAGAAGGGATGTGCCTGTTTACTGCAGTCCAGATATGTCTCTTATGGAAAATGAATGACCCATCATGAAAAGGAGAATCAGGAAACGATGACCACAGACTGTTAAGCGGCTGTCTTGTATCAGACAAGATTGGGCAAATATTCCACTAGCAAAACTCCAACAAATCACAGATTCTTGATTTCATTGCATTTTTCAAAATGTCCCAACTTTTTCTGATTTGGGGTTGTAGTTAAGACGTGCTGTGCCTGAAATCTCATACTATACAGCAATGTTCCCTCTAATTGTTTTTCTTGCTGAGCAAAACTTTTTTCTATTGGGCGGACATTTTTCGCCACCGGAGCAAAAATATCCTTTATACCTGACCTGAACAGCATATGTAGAAACACAATGCTTTCAACATTCAGTTGTAACTTTTAACTTGAATGTGCCATTTCTATTGTATTTGACCCTTGATGTAACTTATTGGTATTAAATCATATTTTTGAAAAACAAGCAGTTAATTAAGAAGTCACTAAATGAAGCACATTTTGGGTTACCTGATATTTTTTTCACAGTGCTGTTAACTGTACAGTCTTTACCAAGAAATCCTATGAAAAATAATTTACAAAATCTTCTGCAGGACAGTTCAATTCTTTACAATAATAGAATATAGTATGAAAGAAAAGTAAGCTGTTACACTGAGATGGTTTGGGAAACCATAAAGTGTTTTTGTACATTCAATTAATTGTGTACAGGAAGCATTAAATCATCAAAGTTAAATGATTGTTTATTGCTTATGAATTTGAATTTGCACACGAGTGGGTATGTAATTCTTACCATTCTGTGTCCATCAACCGTTATTTTCACCACTTTAATCAAAACACTCTTCTATAAAACATGATGATGTGATTTTATTTCACTTGTCTTTGTGTTTCTCGTTGCCTCTCGTATTGAGCTATTTGGTCCGCACACAAGACTCACTGCCAATCACACGTGCTCACATCATTCTCTTTCTATGAAACCTGTAAACTGCATTCACCAGTTTTCACTCTATAGCTGTTGACCAGAGCACTAAAATTATTTCTCACTTAAACTACAATCAAATGGATTTCCCCACACATTTCGCGTCAGTCCTCTGCGTGCTATTTTATTCTTTTCTGCGCGGCCGCAGCTTCAGAAGCTGTGCGGCCGCGCACGCGCGCAGCTTAGAGGGAACATTGCTATACAGTAGCCTAGGTACTGCGTTTGGTTTGAAACTTACTTTGTGACTGTTAAAAAAGTTCATTCTATTTAGTATGAATGTGTGTAGTATGCATGAAATTCTGGTATACTACATCCGTCTACATCCATCATGTTGTCACTGTCATGTGACTTACGGCGTCAGCTGCGTCACTTAACTGCCATTCACAACTCCTCTCCAGTGGCCTCATGGGACATTAAAGTGTCCATCTAATGCACATTTCACATAGACTGTAAAAAAATATGGACGTAGTGTCCATGACGTCACCCGTAGGTTTCTGAAGAGCGTTTTTGAAGCCTAAAGTGGGCGGAGTCGCTCGTCGCCATTTTGGAAGCGCATCACAGTGCGTCACTCCCGGATAAACGAAAATGGGCAAAAAGGCGGGACGTGGGTGGAGTTGAGGTGCCTGGATGCTGAAACTACGCCCACCTAGCTCGACGTGATCGAGTTTGCTCAGGCTAAGCTAATGTGCTACTGGCCTCGCGCTAAAATGACAGCTGACTTGAAGTAGACCTAGTTAAAGTTCATGTTCTTGCCCTTTGAAATACTATAATAGTTAAAAGACATAACTAACCGTGAGACTATGTGTATTGTGATGCATTATTAATCTCATGCAGGAACTGACAATATTTGCTCTGAGCGTGTGTGTGAGTGTGACAGTGATTCATGCGCATACATGTCAGTCAGCGCGTCATCGCACGTCAAGTTCGTAGAGAGCTTTATTCAGTCCATTTTCAATTCTGATAGATATTACCGAAGAAGTTCAAGTAATGCACTAGAAATCCGCGCTCATTTAAGGGACGAAGAGAAAGCACTGACACCTGCAGGATTTCATCTGACGGTACTTTTTATTGAACACTAAAAAGTTAAATAAGCATACTATAGTCTATCTGCTCCGTAAGATCAACGGCACCGCAGAACGAGTGTGGCCTCTAGATCTTAGACGTTTTTAAATCTGAACTCCAAAAAGCAACGATATTGTCAGACATCTATGAGTGCATGTTGTCACAGAGGAAAACAACTGAAGAACAGCGCTGGTTGTTCTCTCGATACTCGACAACGACGGAATCCAACGGCGTGGGCGAAGGTATAAGGGCAGCGTGTAATAAACTGTATGAAATAATCCCAAAAAAAGTACAAACACGGCAGAGATGACAAGTTCAGCAGCTGGAATCAGCTGAGGTGACATGATGGCTAACAGAGAGCAGACAAACGGCTAGTAATAGCAGCGGCAATTCACCTGTCACTCAAGTGGCCACGCCCTTGATTATGCAGCATTTTAAGGCTTAATATAATTTAAACGAATGAGTTCTAAAAAAAAATGCACCCCCCTCACAGTTGTCATGAAGGGCAAAATTAGCTGTATAGACCAAAACAACTTAGGACACCAGGCTGTAAACATATTTTTTTCTGCGGTAAAGTTGGGCATTTTAACATGGGGGAGATACAGATTTGACTCACTTTTGCTGCCAGCCTCAAGCGGCCAGGCGATGAATTGCAGTTTAATTCACTTCCGTGTTGGTTTCAAGAGAGAGACAGGGAGGTTGCCGCTTGGCATTTGAGTACCTTGACAAAAGTATTAGGTCTGTTAAGAAGATGAAAAAGCTGAAAGAAATTTTTAAAAAGTTTCAATAAACAAAAAGTTCATTTAATGACTACAAACTCAGGTAATCCACAAAGATGAAGGCAAAGTAACAGCATGTCTACACGCAAACATGAACAACGACCGTCAACTGAAGGGTGAAACAGAGCAACTAAAATACACAGTGATAATGAGATGATAACGAACTGGTGTGATGATTAGAGAAGTGTCCATGACAATTGATCATTGGCAACTAAGACAAAGGCTGCGTTTACACTTGGCATTAACATGCGAATTGTATCCGGATGTTGTCCACATACACATTGAAAAGACAAGTGTAAACGCACTTCTGATCGGAATGTTATCCGATCAGCGTGTCCAGGTTCGGAGGTAGTCGAGGACGCATTGTGATCGGATCTCAGTGTAATGTAAACGCAATCCAGCCATCGTGTCTGCATTCACAGGTGGACGTAATTTAAATCCCCGACAGTCTCCCCGCGTGGCTGTCAGAAAATAATGGCCAGACGCAGTTTAGACAAGAAATTAAACTTATTTGAACCTTACAATAAACGTCAATCTTTAAAACAGTTTATTTAGACTTACATGATACTATGTGTGTCATTTTTCATTTTAATTTTGCAACATTATCTGAACGAGGCGATCGCCGGCCTGTACAATCATAGTCATTCATGAGATATTAAAGAGCTGCACGCTGCTTTGCCAGAGGAATAATCGGAATCGGATTTTTTTTTTTATGTTTTAAATGTTGAATGTTTTTATTGTTTCAGCATGTTTATCAATCTCCCATCTGTCAATATAGTCATTGCACGCTATAAGCTTAAACCCAGATGATCGATGTGACTTTAACATGATCAACCCAGTTATTTTTGTATGATCAACTCTGGATGTATTCCTTCGTTCAAAAAAATTAATTTGATCTAATTACTGGAGATTGAAAGTAAATTGAGTGAGTGAAAGCAATTGGGACATTGTTTAATTTGTATCATCTTTACTCTTAATCTGGTGTCGTGCCACAGACCTAATTTATGCAGGAAACAGGAATCCGATCGGTTATCCAGATACAGAGGCTACTTAATGTGAACAAATGTCCACACAATGTCCACAATGTCCTGATTGTCTAATGATCCGATCTGCTTGATCGGATCACGGTGATCGCATGTTAATGCCAAGTGTAAACGTAGCCAAAGACACATGTGAAGTCCATGGAAACAGAAGTGAACATTAATGTTACAAGGTCATCCGGGTACTTTTTCCCTACTGTTTTTTGAATACTATGTATTCGGGTATGCTACTCTGTTGGCTTACTATTTTTTGCATACTATATAGTAGGAAAGTATTCGATTTTGGACGCAACAATACTTTTTTGTGCTTTAAATAATGGTACAAATACCAGTAAATTGACGAATACAAACCTTAGTAAATCATGTTGCATTATTAATTTAAATACTCTCCTCCCATAAATGTTGTGTCTGAAAGGGAAACACCTACAAATGCATGTGCAATAAGGTCGGCTGGAAAAATAACAAATTTTTAAGCTAATTTTTCACTGCGTGTCTTTAGTCAATTCTGACTGTAGTGTTTTAATGCCAAAAAAAGGTTTGTGCTGGTGCAAGCTGTTTGTAAATCTTACCCTTAAACTGAGCAAATTTAACGCATTGTGCATTAGTAATCCAACTCTGACTAAAACCCCTCTGGCTAGACTCTCATGAACTTCCTGTGGTTCGGCAAGACGGTACAAGATTCCATCGACGCCCCTGTGGTGTTTGTGGACTCCAAAAACGTTCTCAACTTTGAGCCCTCGTTTGACAAGGTAAGTAGACACAAATGTCCCTGTAGTAAATTGTTTGTAAAGGATTTAAGTGATATTTTCGAGCCGCTTTAATCTCTTTTCTTCCTCAGATAGTTGTGGAGTCACTTAAAATGATTGGACACAAAGTCAAAATCCCACAGATGTTTTATAATGTGGTTAATGCAGTATCAAAGGAAAACAACTGCATAGAGGCTGTATCTGACTCGCGGAAAAATGGAAAAGCTGCAGGGTATTGACCTGGAGTGCAGCTGGAGACTAATTCACACCAGATCTCTCAACTCTGCTTGATGCATCTGTGCCGTGTGTGGATGAAGTACCCTGGGCGGATGACAAACTGACAAATAACAGCAAGCACCATCAATATGTGAAGTTTTGACATTTTAATGTAAACATTATGAATGAAATGTGTGTGTACACACACAGTATACAGTATGATATTTTATCATGTGCGACACTATTTTAGGGGCACATTTAAAAAATCACTGTGTACTACAAAACTTGTATAATATGAGTTGATTTGTATGTATATAAAATGAGTTGATTTGTGCCATCTAAAAGACCCTCTGGCGTCTGAGGTGTTTTCTGGGCACTCGAGGTGTTCTGACATGCTCTGACATTTGTGCTTATTTCTGTTACTTGTAACATTTCCATGGCTAAAGTCTGATTATACTGTATTCAGCACAAACTCTGCTACAGTAATATATCAACAGAATTTATGTAAATTTTTTTAGTTTTGAGATAATGACCTTTATGCGTGGTTTGTGAAAAAAAATGTCACTAAAATAAGGTCATGAAACCCATACTGAAGATTGTGTCACGTAGCCTAGAATATTTGCTTCAAAACTATGTGAAAAACATCATGTGTACTCATTCGGATAAAACAATATATTGATTTAAAATTTGTAATACATGTTTTGTGTAAGAAAGCTGTATGCGAGGAGGCATTAATCATCATGAATATTGATATCTTTCACACCTGAGAAAGGCAAAGACCCTCCCATATTGGCCCTATCAGGTGCTATCAGGCCCTATCATTATGAGGAACCTTGCACAAAGAATGAGGAGAGATTTAAAAAAGAATGTATTTTTGATTGTTTGGATTTATTTACAACACAACATAATCCAAAGCACATTATTGAACACCTTGATCTAAAGACAGAGACTTGAACGGTCACACACCTTTGTACCATTGAAACATAGTACATATACCTGTCATTTCCAAGGTGTTTGATTTTTCATTTTACCATGTTCATGTACAGAGACTCATGTGAATGTTTAAGTCAGCAGGACTCATCAGTGGCATCTGGTCCCTGTAAAAAAAAAAAAAACCGAAACAACTGTGAACATGATGATATCAAGAACAATAGGGCTGCATGATTTTGGGAATACATTTAAGATTTTTCTGGTTAAAATTGCGATTTAAAATGTACAAAAAATATATATAATGAACACCAGGTTTGTTGTGCCTTGTAGTCATATGCTTGTAGGGCTGCATAAAATAATAATAACAATAGCCTGTAGCAGACGGCCTACAAATGGTTAAAAAGGAACACTTTAGTAGGCTACACTACACTGGAAATAAATATATGGATTATCATATGTTACTTCCAATGTTTCCATTCCTTATGACATTATGAAATGAGATTGGAGTAAAAACATGAAGCCTATTGTTTTGCTTTTTTTAAATGCACGGCGCCAGTGACTCAAACTCACAGCGTGTGAAGAGAGCATTTACTGAAGCGATGGAGCCGCTCCGAACAATGAAACATAATTGTTACCACATTATACATATTTACGTTTGAGCAGATATCCACAAACACAGTATTTAAAAGTAAACACTGGTCTAAACATTGTAATATTCACCACATTAGAGTAAACACTCATACTAGCCTACGCTAGCCTCATACTACTTTTATTTCATGGGGTTTTATTATCGAACATAAAAACATCATCGTGTCCTACAAGTATATAAATTTAGCATTGAAAGGGGGCCTACCTGTCTATAGTTCATATTTCAACATGTTTCTGTCTATATATATACACACACATACATTTTAGTCTGGCACTAGTTTAACTAGTAGCTACAATATGAAGTTTATACAACAATAACATGCTTACTATTATGAGTGGAAATGTCTTTAAAAATCTTTCTCATCTTCAAATCTTGTTCTTCTAATTCTTCTGAGGTAAATCCAAGGTAAACAGCACAGCACAGCACAAACACAACATGTCTTCCAAACTCGATGAAAAGCAGGGAAGCACTGAAGTCTCTGATTCTTTGTTCCCTTTCGAGAGGTCTCTCCTATTGCGTAAGAACCTTATGCTATGGGAAAACTCGAGAATATTGAAGTCTTTATGTAAAACGCATTGCAGCTGCACAGCAGACAGCAATGAGCGAAGGAGCTCGGTCATTGGCTGTGCTGCGGCAACTTGCTGGAACCAATGACGGGGCGACTCTGAATGCGCGACCAATGAGCGCGCCGCGCGCGTCAGAGCCCGCCAAGATGGGCGTGGCCAAGAGCTATATATTGGGCGCCCTGTCATGAGAGTTCTTTAGATTTAATCTCCTTCAGCGAACACCTTCTTCGCTGAATCCTCCGGATTATTGAAAGCCTTCGCCGCCGTGGAAAAGCATACCAGCGGGATTGCTACGAGGACGTCGGCATCTTCAGCCGCCTTCGAACGCCATCCTACTGAGCCATCCGGCGCGCTACACGCTACACGCAAGTATTTACATCTGTTCGCCCCGCGACATTTGTAAAAGAGCAAATTTCTGAGGCGTTGTTTCAAATGCCTTCCTGCGCGTCGTGCAGAGACCTTCTTACGGACGGGCATCGTCACATCATCTGCGCTCTCTGCCTGGGCCGGGACCACGCAGAAGCTGCTTTGACCAAAGGCGGATGCCCGGAATGTGACGACCTGGGTCTCTCCGCACTGCGGGCTCGCTTCACCGCTTTCGCCGCGAGCGAGCCCATCGCCGACACCCCTCTGTTTGAGCCGCGTGTTAAGAAAAAGCGCCGCTCACAGAGACTTCCTGAATCTGAGCTCAGTGACGTCACGCCGAGCCAGTCTCCGTGTGCTTCACCGCCACTCTTGTCTTCCCCACCGCAGGTTCAGTTCACTCAGCCGGACCCACACCCCTCTAGCAGAGTGGTGGGCCTTGTGACTTTCGGCGCGTCCGAGGACGACGGGGGAGTAGATGACTTTTTGTCCATCGACGCTGCATCTGAAGACTGGCCGGTCTCCACTTACGACCCTGCCCCGTCGACGCTAACTAACACGAGTGGGGGCTCCTCTATGGATACAGAGATTGTCCGCATCCTCTCGAAGGCCGTGGAGGACCTCGGGCTCGATTGGTCTTCTCCCGAAGAACCAACCCGAAGCCGACTGGACGAGTGGTTTCTGCAGGGGCGCCAGCAGGCCCCTCGGCAAAGGCCTTCTCCTTTCTTCCCGGAAGTTCACGACGAACTCACCAAGTCATGGAAAGCCCCCCACTCTGCGCATCTGAAGCCTTCTTTTTCATCGTCGCTCTCCTCTGTGGACGGCGCGAAGGAAAGAGGCTACGAGGGAACGCCGCCCCTCGAGGAGGCCGTGGGCAATCATCTCTGCCCGCCCTCCACCACCGGATGGAAAGCCAAGGCTTCCCACCCCTCGAAGGCCTGCCGCACTACTTCGGCTCTTGCTGGTTGCGCCTACGCCGCCGCCGGCCAAGCTGCGTCAGCGCTTCACTCAATGGCGGTACTTCAAGTGTTCCAAGCCAAGCTTCTCCGCTCCCTGGACGAGTCTGGCCCCGAACTCGGAGCCTTCAAGGACCTACGCAGCGCGACTGACATAGCCCTGCGAGCCACGAAGGCCACCGCCCAGTCTATTGGCCGCGCCATGGCTAATTTGACTGTTCTCGAGCGCCATTTGTGGCTGACTCTGACGGAGATGAAGGATGCGGATAAGGCCCCGTTTCTCGACGCGCCTATCTCCACCAGCAGGCTGTTTGGACCGGCAGTTAAAGGTTTCGCCGAACGCTTCACTGAGGCCCAGAACGCTTCACAAGCTATGCGCCATTTCCTGCCTAAACGCTCCAGCTCATCGCAGAGCAGACAGAGGCCGCCACAGCCGCAGCGGGCTAGAGCAGCCCCCACCGCCTCTCAGCCCGCGCCTCAGACTGACGCTCGACGCCGCTCGTGCTCCCACAACCGCAAGCCGCCTCCTGAGCGACGGGGTCCTCGGCCCAAGATTGTGCTGAACCCTGAGCCTCGAAAGCCTTCCTAGCCACAGGAATGAGAAGAGAGAGCGCGTGTCTCGCAAAAGCCGGACCACTCTCTCTGCAAAATCTCAAACATTACCCAGTCCCCGTACAGGTGGCTGGAAATGTCTATACAGCAGTCAATGGGCCAGTCACAGAGCTCGCTCACCTGCAAACAAACGCCGTTTTTACGGCGACACACTGAAAACACAAAAAGAGTCTTTTTCTGCCTGTGTCACTAAGGGTTCACATGTCCACAAAGTGTGCATTCCAAGATACTGTCAAAACAGTGCCAAATTCATTCCCAGCTCAGGCTGCACGCCCCATGAATGTAGATCACGTGCCTACGGTCATGTACGCACCACTACACATAAGCACTGTTCACACAGTTATGAATTCATCCCCAGTAAAAGCGGGAAACATTATAAAAGTGACGCGTGTGCCTACCACTGTCTATGCACCCCCACTTATAAACACTGTCCCTACAGTGTCAAACACAACCCCAGCTCAGGCCGCGAGTCTTACAGACATAGCGCGCGCTGTTGTAATCACACACGCGCCCATTCACTCAGCTGCTCAGCGCGTGCCCGCGCCTCTGAGAGCTACGAGCTCAGGCGATTCGCTGGCCGGGTCCCTACGTCACAGCGGCCCGCCCCTAGCCTGTATTCAGCCCATATCTGTACACGCAGCGGCATGGGAAAACATTCCAGATATGCCGAAATGGGTGTTGAATATAATAAAGCACGGATACTCGCTCCAGTTCGCTCGCAGACCACCACGTTTCACGACTGTGGTCGAAACGAAAGTGAGAAAGGAGAGTTCGCATGTTCTACGCACCGAGGTGCGCAAATTAATAGAAAAGGGCGCTGTGGAAACTGTTTCCCCCTCTATGAGCGGGGCAGGTTTTTACAGCCGCTATTTTCTCGTCCCGAAAAAGGATGGCGGTCTCCGCCCCATCCTAGATCTCTGACACCTGAACAAAGCACTAATGATTCGCTTGTTCAGAATGTTAACAACCAAACATATCCTCGCGCAAGTACGCCCAGGAGATTGGTTTCTCTTAGTGGATCTGAAAGATGCTTACTTTCACATTCCAATAGCGCCTCATCACAGGCCTTTTCTGAGATTCGCTTTCGAGGGACAGTCTTACCAGTACACAGTACTTCCGTTCAGCCTGTCCCTGGCTCCCCGTACATTCACGAAATGTATGGATGCAGCACTTTCCCCCTTGAGACGAAGGGGAGTGCGAATACTGAATTATCTCGACGATTGGCTGGTCCTAGCACAATCAGAGAGTCAGTTAATAACACACAGATCTTGGATTATCAGCCATCTAGAATGCCTGGGTCTAAGATAAGCAAGTATACTTGCAAAAAGTATACTATCTCCCAGCCAGAGGATTTCTTTCCTGGGAATAGTTCTAGACTCGATGCAAATGACAGCTCGTCTCTCATCAGAGCGCGCGCTCACCATCCGGCGCCTTGCAACATCATTCAGGGCGGGCGCGCGCGCCCCCGTCAAGCGGTTTCAGAGGATGCTGGGTCTCATGGCCTCAGCATCGGCCGTACTCCAGCTAGGATTGTTGCATATGCGTCCTCTCCAACGCTGGCTCAAGAGCCGCGTCCCTGCTCACGGGTGGCGTTCGGGCCACCTTTTAATCAGAGCGAACCACGGCTGTATAAAAGCCCTGACGCACTGGAAAGCCGCTGACTGGTACCAGTCAGGCGTGAGTCTGGGTGTGAACACAAGGAGAAAGATGATCACAACAGATGCCTCCAAAATAGGTTGGGGGGCCCTTTACGAGGGCAGGCCTGTCTCCGGCTTTTGGTCAAACCCGGAGAAGCGCCTACACATAAACTGTCTGGAGATGAAAGCGGTCGCTTTGGCTCTCAGAGCCCTGCTTCCACATCTAAAAAACGAACACGTCCTGGTCCGAACGGACAACATGACGGTAGTGTCGTACATAAATCGCCAGGGTGTACTCAGGTCGAGCTCCATGCATTCAATGGCCAGGAGACTCATCTTAGGGTCCCAGCACAACTTGCGCTCGCTGAGAGCAGCGCATGTGCCAGGCGCGCTGAACCAAGGGGCAGACATGCTATCCAGAGACAAGATTCTCCCAGGAGAATGGGCTCTCAACCCGCTGACGATTCAGTGGTTATGGAAAGTCTTTGGCGAGGCGGAGGTCGACCTCTTCGCCTCCAAGGAGAATGCACACTGCTCTCTTTTCTTCACGAAAAGCACGGACACGCTCGCCCAGAGCTGGCCGAGCCGCCCCTTATATGCTTTTCCCCCGATCGCGATGCTGCCACAGGTCATCAGTCGGGTCAGAGAGGACAAAAACGCAGTGCTCCTGATAGCCCCACTCTGGAAGAACCAAACATGGTTTCCAGAATTGATGCAAATGCAATCTGCACCACGGCCGATTCCACTGAGGCCAGACCTCCTCAGTCAGGCCAGCGGGATGATATTTCATCCCCGCCCCGATCTGTGGGCCCTTCATGCATGGCCCCTCAACGGGTTCCCAGGAACCTCACGAGTGGAGCGCTAAAAACCCTCGCTGAGGCGCGGGCGCCCTCCACGAGATGCTTATATGCCCAGAAATGGAACGTGTTCAGTGACTGGTGTAACGCCGAGGGCCTGAACCCTGAAACATGCGAGATTACGAACGTACTCGCTTTTCTACAAGGGCTTCTGGAGGCGGGCCGCTCCCCCTCCACGCTCAAAGTATATGTGGCGGCCATCACAGCATCACACAACCCTGTGATGGAACGGCCATTGGGAAGAAGCGACCTAATTATTCATTTCCTAAGGGGCGCTAGGAGGATGAACCCTTCACGCCCCCCCCCCCCCCCCAGTGCCGATCTGGGACCTAGCTACTGTCCTTGACGCCCTTAAAGGGCCCCCGTTCGAACCACTCCGAACAGTGCACCTTAAGCAGCTCTCGCTCAAAACTGCGCTCTTGCTGGCACTCGCCTCGGTCAAGAGAGTGGGCGATCTGCACGCGCTTTCGGCAAGCGCTGCCTGCTTGGAATTCGGACCTAACGACTGCAGGGTCGTCCTTAGGCCAAAACATGGGTATATTCCTAAAGTGCTCACCACTCCCTTCAGAGCACAGGTTATCTCCCTAACTGCGCTATCGTCTCCAGCAGACGAACACGACCCTAACCTACTCTGCCCCGTTAGGGCTCTCAGAGTGTATTTGGAGCGTTCTGCTCTATTCAGACAGACAGAACAACTGTTTGTATGCTTTGGCGGCCGTACGAAGGGTTCCGCCGTTTCAAAGCAGAGAATCTCTCACTGGATAGTTGAGGCTATAGCTCTGGCTTATGAAGCCAAGGGACTTCAATGCCCCTGGGGAGTCAAAGCACACTTCACCAGGAGTGTGGCTTCTTCCTGGGCGTGGTCGAGCGGGATACCGATCGAGGATATTTGTGCGGCGGCAGGCTGGGCCTCACCGTCCACATTTATCAGGTTTTACAACCTACAGGTCCCGACATTGCATTCCAATGTACTATCAGCATGATGCTAGTAGAACTATGAGTTCGTATCTAGATTATGTATGTGCTTGTGTCACACTGAGCGCCTTCTAGCCGCTCTTTACTTTTTTACCACATATAAAGCTCGCCTCTGCCGCCTAGTTGGATGATAACTTTGCTTTTTAGCTCAGGCACCTGCCTCTGGCTATCATAAGGCGAAGTTCAGCACGCACGGCGTTTTGCATGGTGTTCCCATAGCGTAAGCTACTTACGCAATAGGAGAGACCTCTCGAAAGGGAACGACTCGGTTACTAACGTAACCTCGGTTCCCTGATAGGAGGGAACGAGTATTACGTAAGCTGCCGTGCTTGTGCTTGGCTAGTTCGCTTCAGTCGTTTTAACCTAAAGAACTCTCATGACGGGGCGCCCAATATATAGCTCTTGGCCACGCCCATCTTTGCGGGCTCTGGCGGGCGCGAGGCGCTCATTGGTTGCGCATTCAGAGTAGAGGCTGACATTTTTTCGGGAATCCCACGGGTCACGGGATTCCCGTGGGATTCCTGCAGGATGGGAGTCATCTTTGCTATCAATCACGGGATTTGGACGGTACAGGATAAATGGTTAACGGGAGCAGACGGGAGCGGGAATCAACCAATAGCAAAGACGACAAAAAAAGAAAAAAGTAAATGCATCATTTTGTAGTTTCCTTTTAATACGCCTACAATGTAACGCAATTAAAAAATAACTACACGACCCAGCCGTCCCAGAAGCCATCAGTGCTTTTTGTCACGGCTTACCGCCGAAATTCAAAGAGCAGTGATGGAGGGAGCTAACAGCCGCGGAGAAGTCGATGTGGCAAAAAATGATTTACAGCGCAAAGTCAGAAGTAATGACATGTCTATTAAGTTCACAGAACTGGTCGGAAAGTCTGAAATATTAATTAAGTTTATGAGAGTAGAATGTGACGGTGATAGCACAATGTACGCTGCTTGTAAGACATGCTTAGTCTTAGTCAAGTGATTCAGGGACGAGCGGTCTGAAGAAGCACACTTGCAAGGCAAATTCGGGAAAGAATCAGGCAAGCATCGCTTCGTTCATCAAGCGAAAATTGCCGTATATGGGAGCGGTACAGGAGCGGGAGTCAGTTTAAACAGGAGCGGGATGGGATTGGGAGTCAATTTACCAGGAGCGGGATGGGATGGGATTATTTTTTAAACTTTGGTCTGGGAGTGGGACGGGACAAGATTTCTTTCTATGGGAGTGGGACGGGACAGGAGTGAAAATCCACTCCCGTGTCATCCTCTAATTCAGAGTCGCCCCGTCATTTGTTCGAGCAAGTTGCCGCAGCACAGCCAATGACCGAGCTCCTTCGCTCATTGCTGTCTGCTGTGCAGCTGCAATGCGTTTTACATAAAGACTTCAATATTCTTGAGAAAAGGAGTTTTCCCATAGCGTAAGCTACTTACGCAATACTCGTTCCCTCCTCTCAGGGAACCTGAGGTACCTTAGTAACTGAGTCGTTTTGAGGTGATGAGGGCGTTTACAGGTCTACCTTCCTTCACGTGCACGATTTGAATGTCAATTGCTCTTGCACGTTTGAGAAACTATACATCTCGTTACTTTCATACCAATTACTTAAACAGAGTCTGTGTGCCAAACATTCGCTGAGTACAGGTCATTTTCTGTCGAGTCTCAGAATGAACTTCACATTGAGAGAGACGTCAGAACGCGCATCAAGTTTATTTTCTTTATTTTATGAAAAATACAATATTTTGTTTTTATTATGAGTGTACACAGATAAAAGAAGACAATAAACATTTTTGAATGATGTATAACACTTGACTGTATGACAAAAATCGACTGAGTTATTTGAGTCTCTTTTGCACTGATAAGATAAAAAGCGAGCTGGTCGCGACCGCCGACCCCACCTATTTTTTAAATTGTAATAATATTTCTGTTTTTACTGTGTATATTTGATCAAATAAATTCACCCTTGTTAAGCATATAAATTTTACTGGTTAGAAAAAAAAATTTTCATTAAAAATTACATGATTTAAATGAAAATATTTAATATGTAAAATATTACTGTGAAAAATCTATATTTGAATGTTTAAGGGTTGTGTATCTATATTATAGTATCGTACATTATAGTGTAAGCTATTCTATTCTATATATTCTCATATAATATTAGCTGAAACACATTTCCTAATTTTTGGGAGGCCACATTCCCCAGGGGCCCTGAATATAATATAACATCTATGTGATTGTTTTTACTTGGATGTTGCTTGAAAATCCCATATCTTAGATTTGAAATTAGATTGTGTCAAAACATTTGTAATGGTGTACAATAGGACTCTACAGGCTCTTCAAAAAGTCTTCAGTCACATTATTGATTGCTGACCGCCTGTCACAGTTCTTGGCAACTCTCAATAGCTCTGAAGTGTGCAGATGGATGGTCAAAGGGAATGTTTAGCTCAGCTGCTCACCAATGATGCCTCCACAGCAAGACACCCGGCATTTCTTTATAATTAACTTACAAAGCTCTGAAAATAGGATGTGTCTGACTCATGAAAATGCAGCTAGATCCCATCGCAGGCTATGAACAATGTGAGTGATTGCATTAGCTTTGGCATCATGATCGGAAAGATAAACAGAGCATTATGAGCTCCAGCTATTCTTGAGAACAAGAAATAAACGTTGTTGTGTAATCGCTTGGCATAAACACTAAGCATAACTTGAGTGGCAGTCAGCAAACCCTAAGAGCCTGCCGTCTGTGCAAGCCTAAATCCCAGTAACTTCCATTTGAAGTCCACAGGGGAGCTTTAGTCCTGATTCTGCCTGCTGGTACCCAAAATCTTTCTCATTCTCATTCCTTTATGCTTTCCATCCTGGAGCTGAGAGCATATGGAAGCCAGAGGGTTTCCTGTCTGACAGTAGAATACTGAATCATCTCTCCTCAGTTCAAACTTACTGTCACCCTCAGCAACTGCCAGCTGTGTGACAATACAACTGTCAGACACTTGTGCGCTTTTGGACATTACCTTTTGTGTGTCAATCAGTGGATTTTTCTTAGTGTTCAGCTCATTCAAAGTATGAATGTGCGCACTGAAAACTCTTTGACAGAACATTCATGAATCTTAACAAAGTCCCAGTGAGTTATGAGCATTTGCTGGTGACGACACTCCTGTATGTGAGTAGCTTCAGGGCTCTTATGGAAAAGAATGCTTCCTTTAATATTTTGATACTGTCTTTTCCCTGCTGAGGAAACTCAACATGGAAATATGCAAATCACACACAGACAAAGCCTGAGGCACTTCACTTAAATGTTTTACAGGCTGCTACTGCATTATGGAGTAATGCTTATGATATAAAAACAAGTTATGCACTTTTGTACAAAAATATACATATAATGTTCTAAAGTTGGTCGGTATGATTTATTTAAATGTTTTGTAAGGTCTCTTATTCTCACAAAGGCTGAATTTATTGAATCAAAAATACAGTAAAAGTTATATTTTGAAATATTATGGCATTTCTTATTATTATCAATATTGAAAACAGTTCTGCTTCATACTTTTGTGGCAATCATGAGATTTTTTTTTCAGGATTTCTTTAATGAATAGAAAATATTGTGTGAATATGATATTTTTATGACAATGTAAGTAACGAAAGTATACATTTCTTTCACAAAAAAAATCTTACTGACCCCCAACGTTTGAATAATAGGCTACTGTGAAAAATTCGACAAATTAAAGATTAAGAAAAATAGCTATGATAAAATGAAATTATGGCTGCTTCTTGTGGTTAAAAATGCTGCCTTCGGATGATGCATTCTAGTTAGGAAGGTGTCGAGGCATGTCCAAAACCACTGTTCCTGTATCCTGATACTTCATTTTTGAAGACCGCATAGATGTATCCCACAATCCTCTGCTTTCCATTCCGTGACAGTTGAGCTTAAAAAATAAGTCTGAAAGTTGTGGTTGGTTGTTGGTTTGCAATTGTCATGTTTGACCAACGTTTTCCACTTCGGATGTCATTTTCTAGAGAGATATTACTATTCAAGTTATTAAATATTTTCTTAGTTACCACCAAAGCTCGCTTTATATTGTATATCATTACATTGTTGCCTCAGAAGTCTGTCCGAAGTCAGTTTCGTGAGGTACCTTCGTGCACAAATGCTGCCTGGAAAGTCATTAGCCTACCTGACAAGGCAGCATGGCAACAAGTTTTTTTTTCCTGACGCAGTGTATGGATATTACACTAGAATAAATGTCAAAGAATAAAGATGTAATTAAGGCATCTTACCAGCTGGGGCTATTGGAGCCATGACAAACCTTGATTGTTTACAAATCAGAACGTAATAACTTTGATTCAACCGGTGGCGTGTGTTGGGGACGAAGCCGGACGACCGACCAATAACAGAAGTAAGGAGTGAAACCTGTATGAAAACAGTCCATGTCCAACATGTCCAAATATGTATAGGATACTTCCCTACTACTATGCAAAAGGAAGACTTTGCTAACTGGGCATGTGATAATTTAGGCTATCATGCATTTCAATTTTCAAAACATGTTTTTGCCTCAGAGCTGGTTCAAATGGCACTGTTTCATAGAATACAGCTTGCATTATTTAGTAATTAGCTCTTAAAATATTTATACAAACACTTATGAATGCGATGGCAAACATCTATGGGTCCAAAACAGTTTAATTAACAGCATAGCAACAGCCAGACCGACAGTGGATGTTTAAAAAATATATACACAAATGTATTTTATTTGTCAGAATGCACTTAACATTTCCACCACAGTGTCATTTCATGATATTGACATGACATTAACATCTCTAGCTACATGAAATAGCTTGAATGTGATATACATTATACAGTATGATATTGCAGTTTTATGATTTGGTAACAAAAAAAGACAACATTCAACAGTCTAGTGATAGCTCATAATGTAATTCAAAATAAAATCAGACTTACATAATAACAGGGACTTCTGATGAATATTATGTTTAATATAAGATGTTGTTATGATGGACCTGGGTATCTCTTAATAACCTTTTTCATGGCCTGACTTAAATGTTTTTAAGTCACAGTTACACAATGTTACATTATATATTGCCTTGCAGACTTCTAATGTAACATTCAGACCTGAAGTGAACAAAGTTTTACCTTAAAGATCAGGTCTGTTTCATGTACACAAGTCATTTACTTATAACAGAAAAACAGTTGTTATTGTCGTTCAGCATTTCACATTATGAAAGTCGTCTCGGGAGAGAATGGCAGTAGACAGAGTAGCATGTCCAGTGAGGTAATCTGATGCATTGCATGCCGTTCTCCCAGGATTATACTTATGAATGGCTCTGATGTCAATAACAGCTTCTCTTCACCATAAGAACAATATCATTCCAGTTCACTATTTAAAAATGAATATGTTGGTTGCTGCTTTAATCGAACATTCAGCTTATAGATAGTTATAGTTTCCTCACACATTTTAGCAGTGTCTTGTTATCCAGTGTGTCTACCATAAAAAATAGAAACTTAAAGAGGTAGTTCACCCAAAAGATAAATGGTTTTCCAACTTATATGACTTTTTTCTTCTGTTGAACACAAAAACAAATTAAATTTTATACAAGTCATACTGTCCACCATTTTTGAAGCTTGAAATCTCTAGTAATTCATTGTTACTGCTCTGAGACTATCAAATAGCACATATTTTGTGTTCTACAGTAGTACATGGGGGGGCTATCCCTTTGAAAATCAGCTAACACAAATATATTCTAAGAACGGTTTGCTAACATTCCCTTTATTTCTGAATGTTCTCTGAACGTTCAAAATTTATGAATTTATGAAGTTTCTTAATAAAGTAGGAACCTTTAAAAATGTCCAAATAAAACGTTTCAGAAAAATAAGTTCTATGATCAGTGATGTATCGATAATGTTTTGTGCTAACGTTTTGAGAACATTATTAAAGACCCTGATAACTTTGAACAAACAATTTATTAATGTTACTGGAGAACCTTGCCAGAACGTTAGCCAAAGTTCTAAGAACATTCCCTGTTAGCTGGGAAGAATCTCAGTCCCATGCAGTCAGCATGATGTACAATACATTACTGTAATATTTTTATTTCATACTTATTTCCCTGACTTGAACAAGAGTCGCACATCCTCATTTTGGAGCACTCTCAACATGGATCCCATGTCCATCAACCAAAAAACCTCTATTACAATGGAACATGATATATTACTTTTCGTGCCTACGGCTGAATCATTACAATGGAATCAGGTAAAGAACCCCCACATACTGATAATCAACACTCTTCTCTACACACAAAAGGAATAAATAAGCTTGGTAAAACCATAGACCGTTCAATATGAAAATAAGGCACTATTGATACCGATGAAACATTTTCCTGTCAAAAAGAAAAGTTAATAAATACAGGGAGTCTTTGTGCAACCTTGTGCATTATGGTCCATGTTGATTGTTGGGCTGAAAGGTGTATTGCTTTTGAATGTGTACATTAGTTTTTCCTGGATGTCACCAATGACCGAAAGTCCACAAAATGTGAGAAAGGCTAGAGGGAGTGGCGTTCAGTATCCCGCAGGATAGCCGCCTTTCCTGGGATCAGATTCAGCGCAGAGTTTGTCCCCTTGTCGCACGATGGCCTGCACTACTGCTCCTGGCGTCCTCAGCAGCTCCGTCACATGATTCTTCTGAGCCAAGCCATCAAGAACATTCTGTAGAATCATGTCACACAGGCGTTAGAGAGTTAATGAATTGTTTTATCATGACTTCAATTCAGAAAATTCAGTGGTCAAGTGCAGAAACCCACTTGCTCAAAGTCCTGTTCCACAACTGTCATGTTGGGGTTGAGTTGGTTGTGGACTCTTGGCTCTGTAACCGCTTTCTTCAGATCGTAGTGAAAGAACAGTGAGTTCAGGATCACCTGAGAGAAGTGAAATAAGTGTTATAAGGGAGAAAGTGAAGGGAGACATCCAAATCACAGTAGCAGTACGATATTGCTGTATATCAGCACTTATGTGATATACTTTTGATATTATATATTAATTTTCGTCCCTACGGCCGAATCATATATCTGATATAACAGATCGACGGCACATATGAGTAAATAAATAAGAAACAACAACTGTGTCTGTAAAAACCCTCTTTTGTGCAGAATTACTTCCTTCTGCCATGGATTCAAATCTCAAGTTGACAGTTTAAAAACATCACTTTAGAACTAGTAACAAAGGAACGTCGAGTCCCTTCGTTGATTATTAGAGAGAGATTGGCTAAACGAGTGTATTACTTGCATTCATCTTATATAGCATTCATTCTTCAGGTCGCAGTTCCCTTTCGAACGGTCACTTCGTATTACATAGCTATACGCAGTGGGGAAAATCCTTTTACTCGATTTACTGAAGCTTTTGTATAAAACGCATTTGCAGCTGCACAGCTAGCACATTGAGCGTCTGGCTCGCTCATAGGCCGTGCTGCGGCAACTGCACATCCAATGGCGTTGGCGTCACAGGTAGCCCTGTGTCATTACACGTCAGAGCCTGCCACGGGGGGCGTGGCCATAGCCTGTAATATTCCCCCGAATTCGCCATTATAGCAAATTTTACTCCTTCAGCGACAACTTCATGTCTCTGACTGTTTTACTAAGCCTTTCGCCGTTGAACAAGCCCTTCAGCCTGAGCGAGCATCATCTCAGCAGACTACGCCTTCTCAGCCGGTTTCTCCTGACGCCGTCTCACCTGTGGCTATCCGGCGACGACGCTATATCCTTTCTATTGTATATCCTGTGTTTAAGTGTACGAGGCGTTGTTTCAAATGCCTCGCTCATCTTGTTTCACGTGCGGATGCACGGGCACACAAAGTGCGTCACAGGCCTGGGAACCCCCCATGCTGAACCGCACTCTATGATGGAGGCTGCTCTCTCTGCGAGAGTATGCCTGTTCGGTCATAATTGCATCATGCACTCGCGGCAAGCTCTCCTTGTGGACGACAAACGGCCTCTCGCGCTCCCCCCCCCCTTCTTCCCTCGTCGCCTCGATGGAAGAAGTACGCGGGTAGATGCTCACGCGGCTAGCTCTCATTACAACACAAGAGAGCTACCCCGCCCTAAAAGTACATCATGTGCTCGCGGCTAGCTCTCCTTTGGGACGGCAAACCGCCTCTCGCACTTCCTCCCTGTTTTTTTCCTCGCCGCCTCAACGCAAGAAGCGCGCGGGTAGATGTTCGCGCGGCTAGCTCCCTTTACAACACAAGAGAGCTACCCCGCCCTAAAAATACACCATGCGCTCGCGGGTAGCTCTCCTTTTGGACGGCAAACCGCCTCTCGCGCTCCCACGCGTTCTTCCCTCGTCGAGCCTCGACGGAAGAAGCGCACGGGTGGATGTTCGCGCGGCTAGCTCTCTTTACACCACGAGAGCTACCCCGCCCTCTGTTTTACACATCACACGGAAGAGCATTTCGAACAGAAATGTTATTTTCCTTTGCATGCCCGCTTCCTTCCCTCATTGTGCAGCGACGGAAGAAGTGCGTGGTCAGATGTGCATGCGGCTATCTCTCTTTACAACACAAGAGAGCTACTACCGCTCCCTTACATTCTGTTCATCACGCAGAATCTCCTCCGTGATTCAGACACAACAGCGCAGGTTTTATGCCTGGAATCAACCACGCTGAAACTGTTATCTCTCACTGCAAAAGCTATAAGAGCTCTTCTCTGTCAATCCCCCCTGTGGTCAGTGGTGGATTCTGAGATTCTCGCTACAGAGACCCGAATTCGGATCTCGGCTTCACTGAATTTATTTATTTATTTATTTACTTCAGGGAGTGCGCGTGCTAAACTAATCTCGACGACTGGCTGGTGCTGGCACAGTCGAGAGCCGAGCTACTGGCTCACAGGGATTTGATTCTCGGCCATTTAGAATGCCTGGGTCTCACAATCAGTGTTACAAAGAGCAAACTGAACCCCAGCCAGAGCGTGGTCTTTCTGGGCACAGTTATAGACTCCGTGATGATGACAGCGCGGCTCACACGAGAGCGCGCCCTTAAAAAAATTTCAGAAACTTCTCGGTCTCATGGCAGCAGCATCGTCAGTACTCTAGACGGGATTACTGTGCATGCGCCCGCTGCAGCACTGGCTGAAATGCCCTAAACGGGTACCCAGGGACCTTCTTGCGAAGGTCTTAAGCACTATCTCTGAAGCAAGGGCCCGTCTACCCCGTCTACCCCGTCTACTCCAGCTGGAGCTCGAAAAATCGTGTTGACCCAGAGTCATGTGAGGTATCTGTGGTACTCTCCTTCCTGCTGGAGCTGTTGGACGCGGGCCGCTCCCCGTCCACGCTCAAAGTGTACGTGGCAGCCATTGCAGCGCATCATGCTCTGGTGGCTGGCCAATCACTAGGAAGAAACGACTTGGTGGTATGGTTTCTAAAGGGTGCTTGGAGGATTAACCCCTCCAGACTTCATTCTGTGCCACCTTGGGACCTCTCCACGGTCCTTGGGGCCCTGAAGGCCCTGAAGGCCTGACCGCCTTTTGAACCGCTCCAGTCGGTTGATCTTAAACCTCTCTCGCTAAAGACTGCTCTCCTGTTGACATTGGCATCTATCAAGCGAGTGGGAGATTTGCACTCTCTCTCTGTGAGCCCTTCGTGTTTGGACCAGATGATTCCGGAGTCATTCTCAAACCCAGGCATGGTTATGACCCCAAAGTGCTCTCAACGCCGTTCAGAGCACAGGTTATTACACTATTAGCCCTACCCCCTTCTGCAGTGGATGGGTAGGATCTTCTCTGCCCTGTCAGAGCGCTGAGAACCTATCTGGAGCGTTCTGCGTCTTTCAGACAATCAGAACAGCTTTTTGTCTGCTTTGGTGGCCGATCTAAGGGTGATCCAGTCACTAAGCAAAGACTGTCTAGATGGATATTGGTTTCCATTTCTATGGCTTATACCTCAGTGGGTCAGGTGTCGGTATCAAGTATCAAGGCCTATTCAAACAGGTGGCATGGCTTCGTCATGGGCCTGGTCATCTGGCTTTCCCATTCAGGACATTTGTGATGCGGCCGGCTGGTCCTCGCCTTACACATTCATGAAGTTCTATAATATGGAGGTGCCTTCCCTGCAAGCGAAGGGGCTTTCGGTATGATTAAGGCTGACAGCGTCTGGTCTTGTCTAAAAGTGTTACTGTGCACAATCACACACACACATATATATATATATATATATATATATATATGAAACCCGCTTTGGCCGGTTGTTTTTCCTATGCTAATAGGCTATGGCCACGCCCCCCTTGGCGGGCTCTGACGTGTAATGACACAGGGCTACCTGTGACGCCCGCGCCATTGGATGTGCAGTTGCCCCAGCACAGCCTATTAGCGAGCCAGACGTTCAATGTGCTAGCTGTGCAGCTGCAAATGCTTTTTAAACAAAAGCTTCAGTAAATCGAGGAAAAGGATTTTCCCCACTGCGTATAGCTATGCAATACGAACTGACCGTTCGAAAGGGAACTACTCGATTACTATCGTAACCTCAGTTCCCTGAGATAGGGAAAGAGTATTGCGTAGCCGGCCGCACTATAGCAGCCTGGAGAGTTGTCGCTTCAGTCGTTAAACCTGCTATAATGGCGAATTCGGGGGAATATTATAGGCTATGGCCACGCCCCCCTTGGCGGGCTTTGACGTGTAATGACACAGGGCTACCTCATTGGTTGTACGTCAGAGACGCCCGCGCCATTGGATGTGCAGTTGCTGCAGCACAGCCCATGAGCAAGCCAAACGCTCAATGTGCTAGCTGTGCAACTGCAAATGCGTTTTACACAAAAGCTTCAGTAAATCGAGGAAAAGGATTTTCCCCACTGCGTATAGCTATGCAATACTCTTTCCCTATCTCAGGGAACTGAGGTTACGATAGTAACGAGTAGTTTTGTTCCTTAAAAATTTCTGCCTCCGGCCGAATCACATCCGCACTAATATATATCCATATCACACTGCTACTCGTGTATTAAATAGATTTTGATATTTGTGGTTACCAGAGCAGTTGCTGTAGTGATTTTCGTCCCACCTGAGGCCCCAACCACCATTTTGACTCTGTTGTGTTTGTCAAATATTATCGTGGGGCACATCGATGAAAGAGGTCTTTTACCTTGTCAAAAGAAAAAAGCAGTATGTTAATACATTTTTTTTAACAGTGTGTGTATAGAAATAAAAAGGGGTATTATTTGTCATTTATTTTAGGCTGTAAAACCCAAGACACCTGGCTGAATGAAGTTGTTGGGTGAAGGGGGAACCCCAAAGCCATTGGTAATGTAAGGAGAGCTGAAATCATCCATCTCATCATTAAAGATAATCCCAGTTGAACGTGACATCACCTTAGAGCCAAAACTGTGAGAAAACAAGAAAGATCAAGATAATCAAAATCCCCCCTGAGGTCCACTTATAAAGTTTTTTGGCACCAAAAACAATCATAATTTTCTTTCTCAGGGATCCAGACTAACATGTGAGAGCAGACTATATAAATATTGTTAGAGGAACAATGTTTTGGAAAATAAATAAAGTGAGAAACACAGGTCTGGGGCCCTTTTTTCCTCTTACTAAAGGTTGATGGTGCTGGTGGCCGCTACCGCGCTCCCATCCTCTGCGATGACTGACAGGTGAGCCGTGCCGTGGTCATCGGGTACAAAGTACTCGGGATCATAGTAGGTGTCTGGGTGAGTGGTGTCATCTGTAATTTTACTCCTGATGTTATCTGCAAAGTAGTCTGAAGTCATGTTTTGGATGAGCTGGGAAAGGAGATAATTAAAAAAGAGATTTACAAGAGGTCATTGAACTTGTAGGTGCAGTTAGAGTCCTTGGGAAAATATAGTCAGACAATAAAAGGACTCTTTAAACCACTTCACAGATCTTGAGTAAAATTGCATGAGATCGGGTTGCTTTAATTCCCATAGCTCCTTGGGTAAGGCACAAAAAAAAGCTAAATATGTACAAAATAGTTGAACTCACGTCAGTAATGTTGAGGAAACGCGGGTCTCCCAGTTTACTCCTCTTAGCATAAGCAAAACGAAATGCCTCAACGATGCGGTGATATGTCAAAGTCTTCTTCTCTGCTGTGGACACACTGCTGTTGGAGAAGTTGTAACCTAGAAAATGAGATTTGAATGCTTGATGTGAATAATTACTGTAATACATTTACATAAGATCAAAACAAGAGGTTGATACATTGAAAAATATATATGTTTACATAGAAAAACAATGGAAAAGCAACATAGTGTAATGCAGAAACATCCTGTGTTATAGTTACACGGCTCTCTGGAATACTCTCTGGAATATGGAATTCTGCAGTCAGATATTGTCTAATATTCTCTATCGTCAATGGCAATGCCGTGTATCAGTCCAATCGTTCCTCTTGTTTCATGTAAACAAAACTGGCACTGGCATCTTGAATCTCTTTCATAGATTGCAGTGAAAATGACCTCAGTATTCATATTTTTATGCATTATTGAGTTGGATTCTTGTTTTGTACATCATGATGGATTTAAAAAAAAAGATTAGATCAAAGTCAACTTTATTGTCATTTTTAGCACATTGCATGGCAATTGTTAAAAACGAAACACAGTTCCTTCAGGGAAGACTGAGACTAAGAAAGGACAACAGTAATGTAAACAATAGATATACAAAAAAAATGAACATAAATTATAAAAATAAAGCAATATATTAAGGGCAGCATTGAGGTACGAGTATTTTTTAATATAGATATGTACATATATATATATATATTATAATGGGGTTATGGTCACAATCTTTAGGTAGGTTGGCGGTGGTTAGGTGCACTCAGGCATGCGGTTCAGAAGTCTGATCACTTGCGGGAAGAAACTGTTTTTGAGTCTGGATGCCTCCTCCCAGATGGGAGGGCCTGCAACCAGATGTGGGAAGGGTGAGAGAAGTCCTTCAAGATTGAGGTTGCTTTTTACACACACCTTGTGTTGTAGAGATCTTCAATTGCAGGAAGGCTGGTCCCAGTGATACGCTGTGCCGACTTCACTACCCGCTGTAGGGCTTTCCTGTCAGATGCAGAGCAGTTTCCATACCAGACCCTGATACAGCAGCTCTCAATGACACATCTGTAGAAAGCAGCGAGGATAGAGGGGGTCATGCCAGCTCTCTTTAGCCTTCTTAGAAAATATAGGCTTTGTTGGGCCTTCTTTACTAAGGAGGAGGTGTTCGATTACCATGTGAGGTCAGTGGATATGTGCAGGCCCAGGAATTTAAACTTCTGTGTTGTTTCGAGATCTCTGCCTTTGATTGATAAGGGCTGGTGTGGGGCTTTGGTGCGTCTAAAGTCAACAATCATCTCTTTTGTCTTGTTCACATTCAAGGAGAGATTATTGTAGTCACACCAGGCTATGAGTTGGTCCACTTCATCCCTGTATGCTACTTCGTCATGGTTGATGATAAGCCTCACCACTGTAGTGTCATCTGCAAACTTCACAATGCTGTTGCTTTGGTGTTTTGCAGTGCAGTCATTGGTCAGAAGGGTGTATAACAGTGGATTCAGTACATAGCCTTGTGGTGAACCCATGGTCAGTGTGATGGGCTGAGAGGTCTGTGTATTGATTTTGACAACCTGTGATCTGTTGCTCAGGAAGTCAAGAATCCAGTTACACATTGATGTGCTCAATCCAAGTGCTGACAGTTTTTCAATTAGTGTCTGTGGGATGAATGTGTTAAACGCTGAGCTGAAGTCAATAAACAGCATTCTAACTTATAAGTCTTTGTTCTCCAGATGTGTGAAGGCCGATGAATTGTGAAAGCACTTCATGATCACAGGGGTGAGTGCAACAGGGCGATAGTCATTTAGGCACGACACCGTGAACTTTTTAGGCACTGGGGTGGTGGAGGTGTGTTTGAGGCAAACTGGGACGACCGCTTGCTCAAGGAAAATGTTACAAATGTCTGTAAAAACATCCACCAGTTGGTAGGCACATTCCTTGAAAACACGGCTTTGGATGCCGTCTGGCCCGCCAGCTTTGCGTAGGTTCACCCTAAAAAGGGTCCTCCTAACATCACTCGTAGAAACAGACTGCACAGGTGACCACTTGGTGGCGAGGTGGACTTGACCACTTCCCTTTGGTTAGTTGCTTCGAATCGTGCATAGAACGCATTCAGTGTGTTTGGTAAAGATGTTTCATTCATTGAGGCAGAGTGGTTTTTTAGCCTGTAGTCAGAGACATGTTGAATGCCTCTCCACATCCCCTGTGCAACATTGTTGCTGAACTGTTCTTTTATTCTGGAGGCATAGGATTTTTTGGCTGCTAATGCCGCAGTTGAGGTTGTTCCTTACTTACCTGAGTGCCATCCTGTTGCCCGATCTAAAGGCTTCATCACGGGTTTTGAGTAATGAGTGGACTTTAGCATTTAGCCAGGGCCTTTGGTTGGGCCATATAATAATGTGCAAGTCTGATTACAAAAATTATTCATTTACATTTACCTGTATTCATTATTCATCAAATAGATTTCATTTACATTTATAAATTTGCCAAACACTTTTATCCAAAGCAACTGCACTACATTGCACTGAACCAATACATTTTCTGTTCATGCATTCCTAAGGAAAGAAACCCATGACCTTGATGCTGCTAGCGCCACGCTCAACTGTTTGAACTACAGGAATGTGTTAGGTAACATTTTTATTTTGATGGTCCCTTTTGAACATTCTGTTGACTATAGGCTAAGTAACTTTGCAACTACATGTCAACTAAATCTCATAAGAATATTAGTAGATTATCTAGATGTTTTTAAGATTATTTTTATTACTTTGATGCTAAAATTGATATTTCATTTTAATTTTTACAAAATTCATTTTTATTTAAAAATTATTTAACTGTCCAGGTATGTGTACACCATGCAACAAAGGCGTAAAATGGGACATAAAGCCACAGATGACAATATGGAACATTGTGTTTTTTTATTTTGGCATGTTATGCTATGTATATCTAGCCTAGAAATCTAGACGCACTCTAGCGGCAGCAAAAATTATTTTGCAGCAAAATGTGGTCAAAGCCCGTCTACGGAAAGCCTGACCACTCCCTATTAAGCCCTATTGTACCGAATTTTGGTTGTAGTTCCACCAGAGTTCCACTGGGGGGGCGATCGTCCGAGTGCAAAATGAATGGGAGTCCATGGGGCTAGACGGCTAAAGAAAGTTGCCATTGAGAAATCTCAGATTTGAATGTAGGTTATGCAAGTTCAACATTGGTTATAGGTCGAAAGTTGAATGAACGAGTACTTATGTCCTTTTGATTTCTTACAGGTTGAGTTGTTGTTGCCCATAACACGCTATCATTCTGCTAATGGACGCTGATTGGTCAGTGAAGGACTGATTACGACCAGACATACCGCCTGATGGCATCGTGGCATCCGAAGCGGGACCAGAATGTTAAGGCGGACTTAACTCTTCTAGCACGTGTATTTACCTGTGTCAGCTGTGTTGTCGATGGCTCGAGAGAAAAGAAAGTGCAGATCGCGAAAGCACCAAAGTCACTGAAGGATTGCCGTAAAGCTGTTCTCTGGTCGTACGATGTGTATGACGTCATTGATATTTTAAAAGACTTTTTAAAGCAAATAAGTGACTCTAAAAAATCTAACACCCAATAATCTGTAATTTGTTTGCATCTCCTTTCGAAAACAAAATTCAAATTACTAGACAAAAAATTATATCCTGAGAAAGTGGATTTTTAGGGGTATATCTCCATAGACCCCCATTCATTCTGCACTCGTCCTGTGAGCGCCCTTATATGGAACCAGAGTGGAACTGCAACCAGTTCAGAACCCAGAAGTTTACTGAGAGTGAAACTTCTCCCCATATTAGACATTGGCCGTTTCTCAATATGCGTTCTTGTCTGTACTTGTGTTCTTGTGGACTTGTGAAACGTCATCAGTCGCTGCCCAAGTACTGTCTCAATACACAAGTTTGCATTTTGGCAAGAACGGTTAAAAATCCCGGAAGAGTTCTTGACACGCCCATTTTACCGAGGATGCATCGGTTGGTAACTTGTGTGAACTTGGCAGAAATATCCCAGCATTCATTTCGGCATTCAAGGAAGAAGCGGGGAGCAGAAAGGCAGAACAACAGTAAGTCGTTTTTCTACAATTTCGTATGCTGTTTCATCACTAAATTCACTTCTGAGAACATTTGATGCTGAATCTACTGTGTAGATTTCAAATATTGCCATTTTTACGAAAATTTATGGCGAATCGAAAATATGCTCAAACATTTTCGGTAGTGAAGAATCTCCATACGCGCACGCGGGTGTAGCTAGCGAGCCAACCGGCCAGTCATGCTAAAAACCTGGCTGTTATCATCAATAATTCTTGTGATGTTTGGGTACTGAAAACGGCGCTGTGCGGGGGTATTGCGCAATACCATCAAGAACACATCGCCTCAAACTGTCAGCAGCGTTCTGTGTGCTCGTCACCTTGTAAGTTCATTCTTCCAAGAACAACTAGCAAGAGCGTTCTCCCCAAGAACACAAGTCCGTTCTTTACATTCTTGGTTTTGAGAAACGGCCCTTCTCTGGTGTGGTCTAGCAACTCTCCGTTGGCATTCGAACTGGAAAAACCAAACTCTGGTCAGGCCAATCACATCGTGTATAGAGTTGGTGGGCGGGCTTAACATAATGACGGCAGCGTTGTGACGGTTCCGCATGATTTCTATAGGTGATTTCCTTGCTACTTGAAAACAAAGAAGATGCTGCTGGCGAACAGCGGTCTTTCGAATCGGCTTTGGCCGCTACTCTGGATGACTTGGAGTTAAGAGAACGTCACTTAAATCATTCTTAAAAAAGGAAGATGTGTTCGGTGACGACCGGATACGGCAAAAGTTTAATATATCAACTAGCTCCGCTGGTGGAAAAACACATGGGACTCACTCAGCAACAGCCGTTCGTTGCTCTGGTTGGTTGTAGCGCTGTCCTAGTGCGTGCAGAGGGAATTTGAAAGACAACCGTTTATCCCGCCCCTCGGATTGAGGTATGCCAATATTGAGTTCCCAGACCCAACATCTTGATGTAGATCTGGCTTGCCAGGCTAATGTATATCAGCTCAGTTATTAAAAACAATAATTTCACAAAATAATAACAATAAAACACATATTGTAGCAAACTATAACGGTAGTTACATATATGCGGAAACCTATAGCAATATGGGCAAATCATGGGAAAAAAATCATTGCTGATTGGAACAACTTATTGTATTTTCATCTTACTTCATATTGAATAATCTCTTATACTATCACACAGTCACTGCGCATGACCAATTCTATAGCATTTACTTTACTTTTCATCTTAAATCACTAGAGAATAATGACAAATATTGTCTGAACCTCTCACTGAGAGAGAACTTATCAGTATGTTTTGGGAAAGGTTCCTGATAAGAGCAAAAGCTCGACCAACTTCAACCTTGAAGAAGCTATGTATCTGTGTGCGTGTGCGTTATTATTCTTTGTTACAGGTCCTGTATTAGTGAGGTGAACCACTAGTTCCCTTTCGTTGTCACTCCGAGTTACGTCGGATGACGACGAATGGGGTTTCGCTTAGAAAGCCTATCAACTTTGAGTATTACAAAACGAGCCAATGGCAAAGAAATGCCATGGGTCTGCGGAATTTGCATGGCGTAACTCCGCCCCACCTCGTGGGTATAAAAGGAGGAAGCCGGCAGCAAGCAGATATGTTTTCGCTTCGGAGCCAAGTGTATTCTTCTCTCCACAAGCCATCTCTGAATTGTCAGCTTTACAAACGAGTACCTCGAGTGTTGGTGTGACGGCGATCTACGGTGAGAGCGTGCTTCCTGCTGATCTGTTGCAGTGGTCTGCCAGTCGGTGCGTTTCTCCCCGGCTGCTTCAACACTTGAGTTTTCTCTCACTAAAAGAGCTTACACGTGGCACGTCTTTTTAAAGACGGCTCGTCCGTGCATTTCTAGTTGCAGCGGACTGGTTTGGGCTCTGATGGGCACGAGCGCTGTCTAGTGTGTTTGGGCTTTGATCATGCTTGAACAGCGCTCGTGGGTGACTCATGTTCTCGCTGGGAACGTGATCATCGCGTCATATATAGGTCGAGACTCGGTGAACTCGCAAGAGTGAGAGTCCCCTCATCCACCCCCCGATCTTCGGCTGGTGGCCAGGGTGACCTGAGGGTTACGGTCTGGATCAAGGCGCCGACTATGTGTCCGTGACCCCAGCCCCCCTCTTCAATGACGGTGCCCGCTAGTGAACTGCTGATTCCCGCGAGTCTACTCTCTGGTGGCCCGCGTGTTTCAGTTGAAGCTACAGAGGAAGATGCCATGTCTGTTGCAGCATCGCTAGGTGGGTTTGAGTCTTCTGGAAGTGAGGGCTCGTCACAGCTGCCACCTTCCGGTGTGCATACGGCTGTGCCTGAGTCTGATCCGGAGATGACGACCATGCTTTACTGGGACGATGGGTTTTGGGTAAGGCCGCCGACCCTCGTCCACAGCAAACCCCAATACCTCTCTTCCCGGACGTGCATGATGAGATCTCGAAGTCCAAGAATGCCCCCTTGTCTTCTCGGGACCGCTCGCTGATCTCATCCGCCTTTCCTCCCCTCGATGGGGCTGCTGCCCATGGGTAAACTGGGGTTCCCCCGGCTGAACGCTCTGTTGCGATGCTATGTGTCCTCAGAGTGCTTCTTCTCGGCGCAATCCTAAGCACCCGCCCGTGGCCTGTAGTTTTTCGTCTACGCTTGTGGCGAGATCCTATAGCGCCACGGGACTGGCAGCCGCCTCACTGCATGCCATGGTCATTCTGCTGGTCCACCTGACCCAGATGCTCATGGACCTGCACGAGGGCGGGACTGACCCAGGGCTCTTCACTGAGCTGCGCGCCGCCACTGACCTTGCTCTCTGAGCGACGAAAGTGGCCGTACGCTCCCTGGGTCAGGTGATGCTCACCAGTCTGTGGCTGAACCTGTCTGATGTGCTGGATGTCGCGCGGACCCGTCTGTCCGACATTCCCATATCCCAGGTCGGCCTCTTCGGCGGTGCGGTTGAGGGCTTGCCCAACAGCTCTCAGCCGCCCATGAGCAGAGTGAGGTTGATTCTGTCCCGACGGCCCCGCCGTCCGCTCAGATCCCTCGTCTGCCCACCGCCGAAGGCGCCCTCCCGCGGCTCCCACCCCGCCCGTTCACGGGCCGGCTCTGGGGGCCGCGGGCGGACGCCACAGCCCTCTCCAGCCCCGCCCCCCACTACACGCCGGGTTAAGCGGCGCTCGTGAGACGGGCACCTCGGCGATGGAGCAGACTGAGGTTGATTCTGTCCCGACGGCCCCGCCGTCCGCTCAGATCCCTCGGTCTGCCCACTGCCGAGGGCGCCCCCCCGCGGCTCCCACCCCGCCCGTTCACCCGGGTCGGCTCTGGAGGCCGCGGTCGGACGCCACAGTCCTCTCCAGCCCCGCACCCCGCTACACGCCGGGTTAAGCGGCGCTCTTGAGTTGGGCTCCTCAGAGATGGGACTCAGTTCTTTCCAGGAGTTGGTAGCAGGACCACTCCTTTCCCCGGGGAGGGCCGGGGAAGAATCCTTATTCTCCAAAGAGCTGATTCTCCCGTCTCTGAGCACAGAGTTCTCGGACGTCACAGAGCGCCGCCCACAAGCCGTGCTCTCCTCGTCCCCCTCTGTCCCAGAGGTGGTTGACATGGCGTGCCGTCCACGGACCGCTTCGCCGCTGTCCCCCTCTGTCGCCAGACCCCTGGCAGAGCAGGCCCCCGCGGGACGACCAGCCTGGTCCTCCCCTGGCCCCTCTGCCAGGGCGCGGTTGCTAACTGTGCCCCCACATCGGGCCGCTATGCCGTCCACGTCTGGGCCAGTTACTCCGCTTCGCTGCCCCTCCGGGGGGACGCCTGTGGCTCGCATGATCCCGTTGGTTCAGTTCCTGGGAGCCTGGCTAGAGCTTCCCCGTCTGTCCCACTGGATCGCGCGTACCGTCAGGCTCGGCTATGCGATTCAGTTCGCACGGTCTCCTCCCCGCTTCAGGGGAGTCCGCTCCACTTTGGTCGGTGGCAATGCCCCTATCATGAGAGCAGAGATTGCCACCCTGCTGGCGAAGGGTGCAATCGAGACTGTCCCTCCAGCCGAGATGAGGTCCGGCTTCTACAGCCCCTACTTCATTGTCCCCAAGAAAACCGGTGGGTTACGGCCAATCCTGGACTTGCGCGTGCTGAACCGCTCCCTTCACAGGATGCCGTTCAAGATGCTCACCGCCAAACGCGTTTTTCGAATGCATACGGCCCCAGGATTGGTTTGCAGCGATCGACCTGAAGGACGCCTACTTTCATGTCTCCATTCTTCCTCGACACAGACCGTTCCTCCGGTTTGCTTTCGAGGGGCAGGCATACCAGTACGCGGTACTCCCTTTCGGGCTAAGCCTGTCTCCTCGCATCTTCACGAAGGTCGTCGAGACGGCCCTTGTTCCCCTTCGAGAACAAGGGGTTCGCATCCTGAGTTATATCGACGACTGGCTGATCCTAGCTCACTCTCGAGATCAGGTTTGCGAACACAGGGACCTAGTGCTTCGGCACCTAGCCCGTCTGGGCCTTCGGGTCAACTGGGAGAAGAGCAAACTTTGCCCCGTGCAGAGGATCTCTTTTCTCGGTATGGACATCGACTCGGTCGCCATGTCCGCGCAGCTTACGAGCGAGCGCGCGCAGTCACTGCTGACTTGCCTAAGACAATTCGAGGGCAAGAGTGCGGTTCCACTGAAACTTTTTCAGAGGCTCCTGGGGCATATGGCATCTGCAGCCGCGGTCTCGCCGCTCGGATTGCTTCATATGAGACCGCTTCAGCTTTGGCTTCGCGACCGAGTCCCGAGGTGGGCATGGCAACACGGCACGTTCCGAGTACCAGTTACTCCGACCTGCCGTCAGTTCTTCACCCCGTGGGCGAACCTCGGTTTTCTCAGGGCCGGTGTCCCCCTGGCACGAGCTTCCCGGCATGTTGTTGTCTCAACAGATGCCTCCTCCATGGGCTGGGGCGCCATGTGCAATGGACATGCTGCTGCGGGCTCCCTGACAGGACCCCAGTGGCTGTGGCATGTCAATTGCCTCGAGTTGTTGGCAGTACGCCTTGCCCTGCACCGCTTCCTGGTGTTGCTCCGGGGTCAACACGTACTAGTCCGTTCAGACAATACCGCCACTGTAGCGTACATCAACCATCAAGGTGGTCTACGCTCCCGCCGTATGTCACAACTCGCTCGCCACCTCCTCCTATGGAGTCAGAAGCATCTGAGGTCGCTTCGAGCCATCTTCATTCCCGGAGCGCTGAACTGTGCAGCCGACGAGCTCTCACGGCTTCAGCCTCTCCCTGGAGAATGGCGACTCCATCCCCAGTCGGTTCAGCTGATTTGGGACCAGTTCGGGGACGCGCAGATAGATCTGTTTGCCTCTCACGACTCGACCCATTGCGCCCAGTTCTATTCCCTGACCGAGGGCACGCTCGGCACGGATGCTCTGGCGCACAGCTGGCCGCAGGGCCGCAAGTATGCGTTTCCCCCAGTGAGCCTTCTTGCGCACACTTTGCGCAAGGTCAGGGAGGACGAGGAGCAGGTCATTCTGGTTGCCCCTTACTGGCCCAACCGGACCTGGTTCCCCGAACTAGTACTCCTCGCGACAGCACCTCCCTGGCCGATCCCTCTGAGGAAGAACCTTCTTTCTCAGGGACGGGGCACCCTATGGCACCCTCGTCCCGATCTTTGGAACCTCCACGTGTGGCTCCTGGATGGGACGAGGCAGGTTTGAGTACCCTACCACCAGCGGTGGTGGCTACCATCACTTCCGCTAGAGCGCCGTCCACGAGACACGTCTATGCGTTGAAGTGGAACCTCTTCATCAACTGGTGCTCTTCTCACCGAGAAGACCCCCGGAGATGCTCGATCAGTGTTGTGCTTTCCTTCCTTCAACAGGGGCTGGAGCGAAGGCTGTCTCCCTCCACCCTGAAGGTCTATGTTGCCGCCATTGCCGCACATCATGACCTCATCGAAGGTAAGTCGGTGGGCAAGCACGACCTGGTCATCAGGTTCCTGAGAGGAGCGAGGAGACTAAATCCTCCTCGTCCTCCTCTCGTTCCCTCTTGGGACCTCTCAGTGGTTCTAACTGCCCTGAAGAGTGCTCCCTTTGAGCCCCTGCAATCAGTCGAGCTTAAGTTCCTGTCTTGCACTGGCCTCCATCAAGAGGGTTGGGGACCTGCACGCATTCTCCGTTGACGAAGCGTGCCTGGAATTTGGGCCGGCTTCCTCTCACGTGATCCTGAGACCCCGGCCTGGATACGTGCCCAAGGTTCCTACCACTCCCTTTCGGGACCAGGTGGTGAACCTGCAAGCGCTGCCCTCGGAGGAGGCAGACCCAGCCTTGGCACTGCTCTGTCCAGTTCGCGCTCTCCGCGCCTATGTAGACAGAACGCAGTGTTTCAGGACCTCAGACCAGCTCTTTGTCTGTTATGGTGGGAAGCTGAAGGGAAAGGCTCTCTCCAAGCAAAGGTTGTCTCACTGGATAGTGGACACCATTGCTTTGGCTTACCAGCAGCAAGGTCGACCGTGCCCCCTTGGTGTGACTGCCCACTCCACCCGGAGTGTGGCGTCCTCTTGGGCTCTAGCGCATGGCGCCTCGCTAACAGACATCTGCAGAGCTGCAGGCTGGGCGACACCTAACACATTCGCCAGATTCTATAATCTCCGAGTGGAGCCTGTGTCCTCTCGTGTACTCGCTTCAACCAGCTAGTACCGGACCCGCTCAGGTGTCTTCGCTTGCTCGCCATTCCACTCCACGGACTGGATACGTGCGATATTTTCCTCAGGTGAGCTTCTCCGAAAGCCCTGAGCTCCTCCAGCACTCCTGACGTCGGCGCCAGTGTCTATTGCCTGTGCGTCGGCTAGGTGCCTCCCGTGTGCATGGTCCCTCCTCTGAGCGACCCCCACATGTGTATTTCCACTGTAAGCCTCTCTGAGCGTGTGTCTTTCCCTTGGCAAGCCACCTTGCCACCCCTGGGGTTGAAATATTCCACCTGTGGCTGGACACCCCAGTGTTTTCCATATGCTTCCTTCGGGTCATATGTGTATTCTCTAAGTCCCCCCCCTCCGGGCTGGCATTAATTGCATACTTCCCCTAAGCTTGGGATATGCTTCCCAGTGTACCTTGGTATTCCTGTGTTATATGGAGTCCTTTGTCCAGGCTGACAGGGATCTCGATTTACGCAGGGCACTGGAAGACAGCTGAGAAGGTGGCGTGATTAGACTGGTAACCCCATTCGTCGTCATCCGACGTAACTCGGAGTGACAACGAAAGGGAACGTCTACGGTTACGTATGTAACCCCCGTTCCCTGAGTAGGGAACGGAGACGTTACGTCTGCCTGCCACTTTCCGCTGTACCGCGGGGATTGCCTGAGCTCAGTCTTGGCTCCTCAGCGAAGAAACATATCTGCTTGCTGCCGGCTTCCTCCTTTTATACCCACGAGGTGGGGCGGAGTTACGCCATGCAAATTCCGCAGACCCATGGCATTTCTTTGCCATTGGCTCGTTTTGTAATACTCGAAGTTGATAGGCTTTCTAAGCGAAACCCCATTCGTCGTCATCCGACGTAACGTCTCCGTTCCCTACTCAGGGAACGAGGGTTACATACGTAACCGTAGACGTTTCCAGACAAGCTGGATTCTTGTGCTATCCAGATGATCAATGGAGATATTCTTCTGACGAACAGCCATATGAGGAACTTTTTGGTAAAAAGTTGATCTGTGTCTTAACTAATCAGAATCATTCATCCTGTCATGATGACGTAGTGACTGTGTGATGGTATAATTGTTGCTGTAATGTAATGTACGCAGATCGGCCTATGAACTTGCTGAGTGTATTCTTCAGTAAAATGTTCGGTTACACATTATTTCAATAGTCTACTTTAGACATTCTACTAACTATAAGTAACTTTTCAACTACATGTCAACTAACTCTCAGAGTATTAGTAGGCTGTAGCAGACTGTCAGTAGACTGTTAGTTTAGGGTTTGGGTTAGGAGAATAAGTTGACATGTAGCTGCATAGTTACTTATACTGTAGTTAGTAGAATGTCTAAAGTGGACTATCGAAATAAAGTGTTACCACATTTTCTTTCATTTATTGCATCTCTTTACTCCTGGTCTTCATTCATCATATCTGGTCCTGGGTATCCTTATGGACATTTTTGTCCTTTTCAGTTTTGTTTTTTTTGATCACTTTGCCTGTGTTAATGCTAACTGCATAAAATTTGGCACAGGTGTGTGTTTTTATTGGAATTTTACTATTTCACCACCATTTTCTTAAAAAAATCTTTTTTGCACTAACTACACAAAATACTCCCACTTAGCGCCTTTTGGACAAAAATGTCCCCATTGAAACCCATTAAAACTGCAATTTTTAATCCCAGGGCCATTTAACTATAAAATGATGCAATTTTTGTTAAGAGGCTTTCATTCTGTTGACAAGGCTTCAAAATTTAAAATTTTACTATTTTTTATCAGATGGTGCTATTTTTCCAGGTTTGGCCTATAAAACAAATACCGCTTTATTCCTGTTTTCTGCTTTGGCGTATTATAGAGCCAATTGGATAAAATGTGCAATGATAATTGTGTGGGTGTGTTGGTATGGATGTCAGATTGTGGTTTGTATGTGTGTAATAAAAAAAAATGTGTGTGTATATGTGTTTGTGTGCTTGTAATATTTGAGAGACAAAAACTCAATTGCAAATCTAAAATCCAATCACTGTGTGCACCAGTGGAGTTTTGCTGGCACCCAATGGGGAAAATCTGTTACTGCGCACAAACAAACTCACCGAAAGCTAATTTTTTGAGATATCATCCTCAAATTTGGAACGCAATTTATTTAGATTTATGGCTTTGAATTTATATTAGTTTGAGAGTTCAACATGTTTCATAAAACATATATTTGATATAAAATAACGATAATAATTGTCATAAATAATTTTCATAAACTTAAACCTCTATACAAAATTTTTGGTTTTACTTTTTTCACTTGTTTAACTTCAGCAGTAATCTGCTAAGGGTCCTCTTTGAAATGAGACCAAACTTAAGTCTTTGCACCCAAACCTAACATTTTTATGACAGTTTTTTGACATGGACATTTTTGTCCACTTTGTAGCTATGTGTAACTTTTTTTTTATGTTAACTGCATGAATTTTGGCACAGGTGTGTATTTTTATTGTAATTTTACTATTTCACCCCCATTTCCTTTGAAATTTTTTTTTTGCACTAGCTACACAAAATACTCCCACTTAGCGCCTTTTGGACAGAAATGTCCCCATTGAAACCCATTAAAACTGCAATTTTTAATCTCAGGGGCATTCAACTATAAAATGATACAATCTTTGTTAAGAGGCTTTCATTCTGTTGGCAAGGCTTCAAAATTTTAATTTTTACTATTTTTTTATCAGATGGTGCCATATTTGGGGGTTTGGCCTATAAAACAAATATCGCTGTATTCCTGTTTTCTGCTTCAGCATATTATAGAGCCAATTGGATAAATTATGCAACGATATTTGTGTGGGTGTGTTGGTATGGATGTCAGAGTGTGGTTAGTATGTGTGTTATAAAAAAATATGTTTGTGTGTGCATGTGTGTGTTTGTAATATTGAGAGAGAAAAACTCCAACTGCGAATAACGAATGCAATCACTTTATGCACCAGTAGAGTTTTGCTGGCACCCAATGGGGAAAATGTGTTACTGCGCCCAAACAAACTCTTACCGAAAGCTCATTTTTTGAGATATCATCCTCAAATTTGGAACACAATTTATTTAGATTTATGGCTTTTATTTTCTTGCTGTTTTAGAGTTGAACTTGATTTATAAAATATATATTTTGTATAAAATAATTTTCATAAATAATTTTCATAAACTTATACCTATATAACTTTTTTTTGGATTTACTTATTATAATTGTTTTACTTCAGAAATAATCTGCCAAGGGCCTTCTTTAAAATGATACCAAACTTAAGTCTGTGCTCCCAAGCTTCACATTTTTATGACAGTTTTTAAACACGGACATTTTTGTCCTCGGTGTACCTATGTGTAACTTTTTTTAATTGATGCACAAGGGTTAAATGTAAAATCCCCTACAGGGTGATACAAGATCTTATCCTGCTCACCTTGTTGATGTTTATTTTGCAATAATGATCAGCTAAATGAACAGTACTTTCTTTCGTAATGCATAAAATGATGCTGCTCGCCCTCATGAATGAAGCTCTTTTGCGTAATCCTGGGATGACTCAATGAAAACGTCACTCTGACATAGCTTATCTGACAGAGTTAATATATGTCTGGGGTGATGAAGGATTATTACATAATCAGGTAGTCCAGGTCCTGCTCAAAGAACAACATGTTCTCTCATAGTTATCCATAACTCAGTTATCTATCAAATGTTTAAACATGATCTCTAAACACTTAAATGTTGTAAAGAACAATCCATCCATCTCCTTGATGCAAGCATGCAGAAAGACTCACCATCCACTATGTTAAGAATCAGAGCGAGTACAGGTCCACTGGATGGAGCATCAGGAATATTAATGGTGTACTCCCCCACAGTTAACTTCAACGGGGTCTCATTTAACACTGGCTTATATTCCATTAGGTCCTCAAGTGTTATAATCCCTCCTGTAGTGACAGATTGATTTGCGTATTTTATTAAAATGAGTTCAGGTGACCTTTAAGGCATGATAAATAGGGTTAAGCAAAGAAAGTATGAAGTGACCTGCAGCCTGGATATCATCCACTATATGCTGGGCCATAGATCCGTTGTAAAAAACATCCGGCCCTTCTTCCGCTATCCTCTCATAGGTGTCAGCGAGTTTGAGAAATCTAATGATATCATTTTCCCTCAAGAGGTTTTTGTTTGAGTCACAAAACACTTCACTGGAACACAGAGACAGGGCAAGATGAATATGATTTCATTAAAACTACTAGTAGAGGCAGTGTTTATAGAGTGTGGTGAGTTAGATTAGTTATTTGTTTAATATCAGTAGAATAAATAATGTATGATGCAACATGATGCAATACACCGTATACCTTGCTACACTTGTTACTTGACGCTGAGAAACTCAATGTGCCATTTTCATTTATGATAAGATTTTCCTCACAGATTGCTTTCTGTACAGCGTCCAAAAGATAAATCCTTACCACAACATCACGTCACTCAGAATCGTTTCTTTGTTTTTTGCAATGGCATTGGCCAAGGACTTGCCAGTTGGAAAACCATTGCGTGCCAGTTCTATACTGGGTTGAAACAGTTCCCTCCATGGCAGTCTCCCATGTCTTTTGTGCGCCATCTCGTAACCACGGATTTCTCCTGGTATGGCGATGGACAACCCTCCTGCCATTCAAACAAGACACAGTACAGTGTTTTCATCATTCAAGGGCCAGAATTGTAATAAGGCCAAAGACATGACGCTCATTTTATGTCCTATCTGTTCATTTATTCAAAAATACTTTGAACCCCTTAATGCAATTTAAAAAACTAAAAAAAGATAATTTCTTGAAACAATTCTGAAATAAATTGATAATTTTATTCAGTTTTGCTTATTTACTTATATTTTTTTATTGCTTAAGTAAGAGTGTTGAACTGTCTTCTGCATCATTTCACTGAATTTCATCATTGAAATGTCCTTGACATTTGCAAAAAATAGAACCCAGCCCAGGTGTGAAAAAGTAATGCAAGTGTAACGTAATTGATTACTTTCCATAAAAAGTAACAAAGTAACGCAATTAGTTACTTGGGGAGTAACGCAATATTTTAACGCATTATTTTTTTAAATTAACTTTGCCCAACTCATGCCTTTGCCCATGAGTGGAGGCTGGACTTGGTGATATATTAATGGTAATGTACCTTTCCGTGACAGCTGGGTGTTATTGCCAAACATGTTCTCTGAAGCATTCATTGGAGCAGTTTCTCTGGCATCAATTGTCTCCACTTTTCCTGTGGACAAAAACATGGAATTTATTTATTTCATTGTCTGTGTCATTTTGAGTGTTGTTTGTGAAGATTTGGGCTTGTGAGTCACCATCAATTGTTGTTCACCTAATGAGGCAGTGGTTATTCACGTCATTTGCTGACATTTACTGCCAAGTAAGAGTGACGCAAGATTTGTGGTCACTATGATGCTGAGTCAAACCATGTGCCCTTTTTCTAGGGATGTACAAAGGGATGCACATTTTGTGAAGCCCAGCAGTTTAAATGATTTTTCGAAGATTATTGGAGTATGTTATACATTTAATTCAAAGTGTTCAATGAAGGCAACGCAAAGGTCATGGATTGGATCCCTAGGAAAGCATCAGCTGAATGCATAAATGTCAGTGTTTTACCTGTTGCTGCATTGTATATGGTGAAGAACAGCCCTCCTCCAATGCCCATGCTGTGTGCATTAAACAGCCCAACACACAACAGAGCAGCAATAGAAGCATCAACTGCTGAACCATTGCGCTTTAAGATGTCCCTGCAAACATAAAGAAAGCTGGGTGTATAAGTGACGTTCAATGGCATGCAAGGAAACTCTGGATCTTTGGACTCTTACCTCCCGACCTCAGAGCACTTCCCGGCATCTGCTGCCACTGCTGCTTTTGAGTAGAAATGGTCCGGGGATACAGCAAGACTGCTGTTTCTGATCCCCAAATACACACCCATGAAAAAAAAAACTACAGCCACAAGCAAGACCACCAGCCCAGCAAGAGACTTCTTGACCATTTTCCTGAATGGATACAGAATGTGAATAAAGGACGTCTGAGATAATCATATTTGAAGGTGTAATTTGATGTATGCTTGATTAAATTTATGAGATTATCACTCATTACAATAAAAATATTTTTATTTATTTTGTAGACTGACATGTGCTTATCACCACCACTTCAATTTAATTTCCTTCATCATTCTCAGTTGATCAGTGAACTGTATTTACAGAAACAATGAGTTTCAAATATATGCAGCAGTTAGCGTGCAAATTTTTGTGATCATAGAGAAAATTTCTCCCCCCAAAATAAGCATACAAGTTACATCACCTTTTCAACATGTACTGTTCACGAATAGAAGCACGGGTGTAAACCTCAGGTAATTTTTTTAGGAGAAATGGATAACAATGAAATGTCACCCAGCTCAAAGCACCTGTTGAATAAACCCTTTACAGTAACCCATCACTATAATCATTACTGTTTACAGCTGTTCTGTAAGTTTAATAATAAGCTGAAGCATTCATTCTACAATGTCATGGCACTCTAAATTGTGCTCTGTATCAACCCTGTAACCCTGTAAATCCAAGCCATACAACAGTCACACAAAATACAATCCCTGAGTTTTATCCTCCAGATTATAGTCCAATATTATATGCATTTTGAGACAGTTAAAAGTTAAAACAGATGTTGTGGAAGTAATTAAAGGCAGCCAACAACATCTGAAAAACCACTCACAGTTCAATAAGATAGATGATAGATAGATGGAGACCGATCGATAGACAAAGAGTCAGATAAACAGACAGACAAACAGAAAGATGCTAGATCGAGACAGATCCATAGACAGAGGGGTAGACAGACAGATGACAGACAGACAGACAGACAGATAGATAGATAGATAGATAGATAGATAGATAGATAGATAGATAGATAGATAGATAGATAGATAGATAGATAGATAGATAGATAGATAGATAGATAGATAGATAGATAGATAGATAGATAGATAGATAGATGACAAATTGACAGACACAGAAGACTGATAGACAGGCAGACAGAATTAGATACACAGACAGAAAGATGATTGACAGAGACAGATTGATAGTCAGACAGAGTCGATAAATAGATAAATAGATAGATAGATAGATAGATAGATAGATAGATAGATAGATAGAGACAGAGAGATGGACAGACAGAAAGATGAAAGATAGACAGACAGTGATGAGACAGACAGACAAAAAAATGAAAGATAGAGACAGACTGATAGACAGAGAGACTTAGATAGATAGATAGATAGATAGATAGATAGATAGATAGATAGATAGATAGATAGATAGATAGATAGATAGATAGATAGATAGATAGATAGATAGATAGATAGATAGATAGATAGATAGATAGATAGATAGATAAACAGACATAACCTACCTCACAGATGATTTTGTCTGGTATCCTTTTTCCTTGTATAAGTGATGTATCAACACAAGAGTGAATGGGACTGGGGACAGATATAATCTGTGCTAATTAAAATTTAACTCCAGAGGTTAAAAATCAACATTACAAGGGGATTGGCTAAAACAGCATTATTTTTCAAAAAGTCCTGATGGTACAAACAGGTATTACTCACATGAAACCTCACCCTGTTTTTAAAAGCTTAGGAGCTTCAGAGGTAAAACTACTGCAAGATTGTGATGACAATGCATTCACCCCTCCCTTAATCTTTTAGACATTTAAAAAACAACAACAACAAATAACAGTGGGGTCAAAAAAGTCTGAAACCAGATTGAATAAAAAATAATTTAAAATTGTAAAAATGCCCAGACATTTTCTCGGATTAAATATTGTAAAACATAAAATAAATAAATAAATACAAAATATTAAATAGTAAGTAGTATTTCTAGGTCACTACTCAAACAAGTAAATGTGTTACATTGGCATGTAAATTCCCCTGTACAAAAGATCAAATGTTATTTCTTCCAATGAAGAACAAGACACTATTTGGATCATTCTGAAATCATGACGGATAACATGGATCGTCGGTTTTCAAATGAAATGTCTGTGACAACTTTAGCACCAGCTTATACAGCAAAATGTCTTACACCACATTCTTAGAAATTGTCTAAATTATTTTAATGTAGCCATTAATGTAATGTTATCGAAGTATTGTTTGTATTTTTTTTATGCTGATAATATCATTTGTAATGAATGTGGCCTATAGAATTAGAAAATAATGCATAGAAGCATTTTCACTGGTGGTTATAGACTTTTGGACATCATTATTGAAGCTTATTTATGTGAGTCAGCATTTCCTGTTACGTAAGATTTGAAAGAAACACCTCTGATGTAGCATGTTGGTGATGACTCACAGCTACATGAGTGACTTCAGATGAGGGATTCTTGACTTTGAAATGTCATGTTTATGTTTGTAAAGCTTCCAGGAACTTTATTCAGGAGGAATTGCTTCATTGAGGAATGCTAAAGATCATTTCAGGCCTTTGGCACTTTATAATACCAGTGACAGAAAATTCCATGACATTGTAACTGGCGTCAAAGAGCACAGTTACATAAAAATGTTATTGTAAAAACAGCCGGTCAGCACTTTTCAGTGTAGGACAAGACACTTTAAGCATCATTAGACCTGTTCAAGAGACCTTTTGTCTCAAAGTTGTAAATTTACTAAGTGCGTGTCAGCATGTCTTCAGCTCCTCCCATTATGTGTCACACAGTTCCGGATTTATTAATATGCTTTGTCACTCAGCAGTCCCTTCAAGCAATAAAACTTCAATTAATTAAGAAATTGATAAAGAGCACGTCTGTGCATGACTATTTGTGTGTCAAGAGTTTCAGGGGAAGAGAGAGAAAGGGAACTACTTACCTAATAGGAATTCCCAGATTTGATTTGGAAATAAGTTTGATAACATATCATGACACGTTACTTTATTAATTCATCCTATTAATGCTGACAATCGAACAATCAATCAAGACAGTTTGAAACAATTAAGACAACTTCAGCCCTTATTTATCTTAGTACTGAATTATCTTAGCATGAATTGAATTAATAAATGATACATGCTCATAACGCCCTTTTAAAAATCTTATAATCTCGCTTTCATTCTGATATATGTACAGTTTTGTTTCAGTTATTTAAGGGGAGCAGTGACTTGGACAGCCAGATGTTTTGGAAATTAACAATCAATGAGCCACTGGGATTGCTGAGATTTTCACATATGACTATATGAAAATATATTAATTATCTACTTACAAGGTGTAGCAACACAACATAAGCACTCATTTGTAAAGCAACAACGTGCAGAGCCAAATAACTGATTTTAAAGCTACACTGTGTAAGATTTTGTCCCATCTAGCGGTGAAATTGTATATGACCACCAACTGAATATTACTTTCTATCCCCTCCCATTCCGAGGGCATTTTAACTCCTACGGTGGCCGTATTATTCCAAGATTAACATGGCTTCCAGTTCGACTTCGTCCATGAGTGTTCCTTCAAGTGATGAGGTTACTTTAGAAAACTATTATAAATTGCATTTAGTTATTTAGTCAGTTAACATGTAGGCTATAACCTCTATGTAAAACGAGTAATAGTTTTACGTTTTCATTATTTTGGTTCAATTTCACTGCTAACATCAGCTATCAGGTTCCCAAATGAATGCAAGCTAATGTTAGTAAAGTATCAGTGCTCTGTAAATTGTACGAGATTGTGATGGTCAGGATTTAAGCCACACAATTCTTATATATTCATATTTGCATTTGATCAATAAATAAAAGGACATTACTATATTGGTTTGGTTTAAGATCTTTATTTGTCATTGTACTGAGTCAGTGCACGGGCTTAGTTATTTGGCTTAAAGGGTTAGTTCACCCAAAAATGAAAATTCTGTCAGTAATTACTCACCCTCATGTTGTTCCAACCCCATAAGACTTTCGTTCATCTTCGGAACACGAATTAAGATATTTTTGATTAAATCTGAGAGCTGGATCACTCCTCCATAGGCTTCTAAGGGATTGAAACTTAGCGGCCCCAAAAAGTTATTAAAGACATCTTTAAAATAGTCCAAGTGACTACAGTGGCTCATTCTTAAGTTTATCAAGCGATGAGAATACTTTTTGTGCGTAAAACCCCCCCAAAAATAACGACTTTATTTCAATTATTCATTTCCTTCTCTGTGGGCCTCGAGTAAGTTCACGTAATGTAATAGCGTAGTGCTTCTGTGTTGTACGTCACACATAGGCTCACTATTGGCCGACGCTGGTCATGTGTGTGATGCGTGTGACGTACAACACAGAAGCGCTACGCTATTACACTTCGTGAACTCACTCGAGCTGGTGGAAGTAATTACACATGAATGAGCACATATAATTTTGAAAGAACAAAGTGTTTTTGCTAAGAACAAAGTGTTTTAGCTAAGAATCAACCTAAAAAATTACACAGTGTAGCTTTAATGTGAGAATGTTATGTTTTGACCCATATGAGTGGAATATGCCATGTTTACTGGCATATTCCACTCATGCTACTACCGCCAGCAATTAAACCAACCCTCAGTAGGAACTCATTTTGTGTGTACATAAAGATTGCCTTCACATTGGAAATAAAAGACAGATTAAACAGATATTTTGAAAATAGACTGCAAATCGGACGGGGGCATCAGTAAGGTCTGTTGCTAAGGTCTATTCAATCTATCATGTCACTTATAAGATAACAGATAACAAAAAGCTTCACAGCAGCTAAATAAGAAAAGCTTAAGTGACCGTAGGCCACATTATTAGCTATAAGGCTTTCAGTGGGAGAAAATATGTCATGGACATTCAATGCCAACAGAAGACCTGTGATATGGATTGAATCTTCATGAATGTGTTAAGAATTTTCCTTTAACAGTTTAATATTTATTACACATATTCAGGTTAGAGAGCATTTCAGTGCCGTACCTAGTGAATTCCTTAATTTAGGAGAATTAACACTAAATGACCTTCCACCTACAGCAGACAACTGGAAACTAGGGATGGACAATAAACCAAGTTCAGCTGATCTAAGGGACCGGACAGGGCGGTAAGAGTAAAGTAGATCAGACAGATATGGAGGTGCAAGACCATTTAATGCCTTAAACGTTAGAAGTAATACCTTAAAGTTAATACGTGATGCCACGGATAGCCAGTGAAGGTAATGAAGCAGAGGAGTAATGTGAGCAGAACGCCTGGTGAGATCTCTTGCTGCCGATTTTTGAAAATACTGTAATCTTGCAATAAGTTTTTTGGGCAGACCAAGAAATGCAAGAAATGCATGAATTAAGGTTTCAGCATCAGCTAAAGTGAGAGAAGATCGAAGACAATATAATATTATGAAGATGGAAAAAAGAGTTTTTAACGAGAAGAAACGTGAGAGCCAAAGTTGAGTCGATTAAGACCCTAAGGTTACGAATAGATTATGAGGCTTAACATGAACTTCATCAATATCAAAGGACAGGTCCATCCTTTTGACTGAGGCAGCAGAGACAATCACCAATATCTCAGTTTTTTTTATTATATAATTTGAGGAAATTCAGGGACATCTAGTGCTTGATGTCCCTGATACATGCAGTGAGTGAGTCAGGTAGGGATGACCTATCGGAGCTGGTGGTAAGATAAATTACTTTGACTTATCTCACAATTCTGACTTTTATTCTCAGAATTGTGATTTAAACTCGCAATTGCGAGTTATACATTTTAAATTGTTTAATTTTGAGGCGTTAAACACGGATCCTTCCATACTTTTTTTTTTTTACCCTGTAGCGATGAATAAAACTGCCAGTTACATATCGCTGTTTTGATAATAGCCTACTGAAGTGGGCTTTGACTCTGCTACTCCGCAATAATCTGTTTGTAGCCTACCTAGGCCTACATGGCCTAGTAGTTGCTCACATAGTGACTGGCTTAATTTGAAACCTTCCTCTATATCCAAGCTTTGAAACATTTACAAATCTTTTGTTTCCAATTGGTTCGGATCTTGTCAAACTCGCCAAGTCACGCGATTTCAGCAAACGAGGCTTCTTTATGTCCAGAGCCGTTAAAAACTTTAAAAATGGCCCTGGTTACGTCTAATGTTTCGAATTGTTTTGTGGTTTCGAAACATTTCAAAATTCAGATGGTTCGCCGCTAAATTGCATTGAGCTGGTGAACGATTGAACAACTCTTAACTGATCTCAGGTCAGTTTTATAATGAAGGTTTGCATTAATTGAATTATCTGTAATACTTACGTGTGTAGCCTTACGTGCGTATTTGTTGTAATTTACCTATTTTGCCCTAACAAGCAGTAAATCAAGCAGTATACATTAAAAGCACGGTCATTGGCTGTGCTGCGGCAACTGCACGAACCTATGGCGAGGCGGCTCAGACGCAGAACCTATCAGGCTGAGCCCGCCAAAATGGGCGTAGACTAAGCCCTTATAGTGGCCCATTCAGCCAAAGCAATCCAGGTTACGTCGACTGAAGCGATCCCCTGATCAAAGCACAATAGCACGGCGGGTTACGCAATACTCGTTCCCTCTTCTCAGGGAACCGAGGTTACGTAAGTAACCGAGACGTTCCCTTTCGAGAGGTCTCTCGTATTGCGTAAGATTAGCTTACGCTGTGGGAACCCCCTTCAAAACGTTGTGCGTGCTTAACTTCGCACCATACAGTAGCCCGAAGCCAGATGCCTGAGGCTAATAAATGAGTAAGTTTATGAATCCCAATAGAAACCGGTCATTTGACGAGTCTCGTATGGGAAAAAACAAGGAAATGGGCCTATTAGGGCCAAATCCTTATAATGTATGTATATAAATATATATAAGGACTGTAGTCCGAGTTTAACCAAGACCAGATATGTATCGGGTCCTAAGGCCTAGGGGGGTTTGTGCTTGCACTTACACTGAAAGAACCCTCGCTTGCAAAGCGGGAACTTCCAGATTATAAAATCTGATAAATGTGGATGGCGAGGCCCAGCCGGCTGCTGCACAAATATCTTCCATGGGTATTCCACTTGACCAAGCCCATGACGAGGCCATGCCTCTTGTGGAATGAGCTCTGACACCTAAGGGGCAATGCAGGTCCTTAGAATCATAAGCCAACACGATAGCGTCTACAATCCAGCGTGATAATCTCTGGTTTGTCACACAGAGCCCCTTGGTGCGGCCAACAAAGCATACAAAGAGCTGTTCTGACTGCCTGAATGAGGCTGAACGCTCCACATATACTCTGATAGCCCTGACGGGACAGAGTAAGCTTGTGTCTCTTTCGTTTTCTGGTGAGGAAAGAGCTGCTAGTGAAATGACCTGTGCTCTGAACGGAGTGGAGAGCACTTTAGGAACATAACCGTGCCTTGGCTTAAGGACAACTCTGGAGTCGTTAGGCCCAAACTCAAGGCAGGAAGCGCTTATTGACAGCACTTGTAAATCGCCCACTCTCTTGACTGAGGCGAGCGCCAGTAAGAGAGCGGTCTTTACTGAGAGATGCTTCGGGTCTGCAGACCATAGCGGCTTGAATGGGGCACCATTCAGCGCTTCCAGGACCGTGGAGAGGTCCCAGATAGGCACAGAAGGAGGTCGCGAAGGGTTCAGCCTCTTAGCCCCTTTAAGGACATGTACGACGAGGTTGCTTCTTCCTAGCGATTGGTCGGACACAAGAGTGTGAGAAGCTGTTATGGTCGCCACATACACTTTGAGCGTTGAGGGGGTACAACCCGTGTCCAAAAGCCCTTGTAAGAAGGCGAGTACACTCGATACTTCACACAAATAGGGGTCTAGGCTCCGTGCAGCGTACAAGCCAGAAAATACCACCCATTTCTGAGCGTAGAGGCATCTAGTTGATGGCGCTCTTGCCTCAGTGATCGTTTTCAGCACCCTTTCCGGGAGACACCCGGGTATCCATTGAGGGGCCATACATGAAGGGCCCAGAAATCGGGACGCAGACCACAGGTATGTGGCGCTACGAAGGTCCTTAAACGCCTCTGGGTCAGGTCCAGACTCCTCCATTGAGCGGAGAAGTTTGGCCTGAAACACTTGCAAAACAGCCATAGTGTGAAGCGCCGAAGCAGCTTGGCCAGCGGCGCCGTATGCGCGGCCAGCGAGAGCTGAAGTGACGTGGCAGGGTTTGGATGGGTGCGACGCTTTGGCCTTCCATCCTGTAGCGGTTGGCGGGCAGAGGTGCGCGACCACTGCTTCCTCGAGGGGAGGAATCGACTCGTACCCCTTTTCCTGAGCGCCATCTACACCAGAGAGCGTCGAGGAAAAGGTAGGCCGGAATGCACCAAACGAGACGTATAGAGGGGTGCTGGTTCGCCTGTGTGAACATCACCGGTGAGGGGGTTTCCCTTGACGAGAGCGAATCACATGGGGACTGACACGGCGTGAGTTCGCACGTGTCTGCCTGCTCTGGTTTCCTTTGTGAGCGGCGCTTCTTTTTGCGCGGCTCGATTGAAGGGAAAAGAGCGGGAGTCGTGGGGTCATCCTCGGCGAAGACAGCCAGTCGAGCCCGCAGGGTGGGGAGATCCATCCCGTCACACTCGGGGCAGCTGCCCTTAGAGAGTGCAGCTTTCGCGTGGTCCCGGCCCAGGCAAGAAGTGCAGAGGATGTGTCGATCTTTGCCGTAGAGAGAGCCTCTGCACGAGGCGCATTTGGTGCGAGGCATTACAATGCCTCGGAAAATTCTCTTTTAGGTAAAAAGTGTGACACAGCGGCGAACACACTTTTATGCGATTAAAGGAAACTGCGCGCCGGATGGCCCAGCGGGCTGAAACCAGGAAGCCAACGTCCTCAAAACTGCAAAGCAGGTGGCTTGTCCCGTTGAAGGCTTTCCAAAGGCGGCGAATGCTTTTTTCCAGAGATCAGCGAAGAGTAAAGTTCGCTGAAGCAGACAAAATCTATATTCCTTTGGCTGAATGGGCCACTATAAGGGCTTAGGCCACGCCCATTCTGCCGGGCTCTGACACTTGTTGTAAAATGTTTCCCTAAATTAATAATATTAGAGCGCATAAATAGGCCTATTTTTTTTGGATGAATTTGAAGAAAACATGTACGCCTAACTGAAATTTCAATAAATCTGAGAACAGTGTGACTAATAAATCCTTGAATTGTCTTTTTAAACTAAAGAAACATCTGAGAGGCTGATTTCATTTTTTTCAAAAGTCTCAAATCAATTCACTTTTAGTGGCTGTTTTTGTCTAGAACTGATTCTAGTTTCTTTCAAATTGGACATCATATTCAACATCAGTTCCTCAGTTTAAAAAAAAAACTAAAAACTTCGATTAAAATTCTATAAACATGTTTTGATTTCCCCTCACCACCACATATCTTTTTTTTCTTGGCATGTGGGGCAGACACGAAACGCCGCGAGCCAATGGCAGGACAGCAGAGCTTCAGTAATGATCCACGCGCTGTGCTGGAGAGCATCACCATCATCCACTGAATACCAACCAGAGCATCAGGCGGACGTGTCCTACTGACAACAAACACAAATACAAGGACGTGAGAGCTGGCATAAAGAGCAAAACACTGACCAACCCGCAGCTAAAACTACTGCGTATGTCGTCGGGTGAACTGTACAAAGAGACATTGGCTGTAAGCAGATCGAGTGTGTTACCCAAGTTCGGACCGTTGAGAAGATCGCTGGGCGTTATTGTCCGTGCTGCCATGGTTACGCCGTGAGAGGTAAAAAGGTCGTATTTAGAGTAACATTGTGATTTTTAACGTGACTGAAATCATGGGCTCTAGGCTCAGCCGACAAAACAGTCTCGACAACGAAAATTTTTCAAGGAGGCGACGGACGCATCTAGACAGCACGGGAGAGAGCGATCGGAGCGGAGACTTCTTGTTTACATCCCTGATGCTCAGGTCGGATAAGCTGCCGGGGGTTCTGAGGAGAGCCAACACCAGCCCGTATGTCAGACGAGTCGCCTGGGTCCAAGAGATTCAGAAGCTCCTTCGGGAGAGGAAGATAGAAGATGCGACGGACGTGCTCAAACTGTTGAGGAAGGTGAGTGCAAATGTCCAGCAGTGCTTAATAAACAAGTGCATCTTACACAGGCAGCTGTAAAACATGCATGAGTTCTCTCTCTCTCTCTCTCTCTCTCTCTCTCTCTCTCTCTCTCTCTCTCTCTCTCTCTCTCTCTCTCTCTCTCTCTCTCTCATTGATTGGCATATTGCATTGGTAGGTCATGTAGTTGCAATCACTGACGCAAATAATGCACAAGTGCATCAGTTGCCTGAACACACAAAGACATCATAAAATGAAATTCATGCAGAAATCACCTCTTCTATGTAAACATGTTCTCATTTCCTAAATTAGAAGTCATTCTGATGTTTTTGTGGGGCTTAAAGTAGCTCTGGAGAAAACATTCAAATGTCCATTTAGATTCTCATGAGTCTGTCAAGGTCAGTAAGTTTTTATTTTTATTTTTTGTTATGACCTTTTAAATAATTGTTTTGTGACTCAAAATTCATGATATTTGTATGTATAGACTATATATATATATATATATATATATATATATATATATATATATATATAATAAAATAAGTAAATAAACAAAGTGATAAGAAGTAATAAAATAAATAAATTCAAGTTGTGCACACTCATGTGTATGTTAGGTGCAAGGAAAACATTTGAATACTTTTTCCTTGATGGTTGCACCACTTGACACTTTGCCTTTTTTTTTTTTTTTTTTGCATGTAAAAACTGCTATAAATGTTTTTCAAACATATAAAATTACCGTGAATACAAAAGTTATATTTCTAAAAACATGCCACATGTGTTTTAAACTACATTTCTCATTTTCATGATCTCAGACATCCTTATGTGTCATTGACCCATGTATAATGTATCTAGTAAAGTGAAATGGCATTTCCACTTCAGACACCGACCGTGCAGCTCACTCTGCAGTGAGTCACCTTGCAAGAAATCATTTCCCTGGATTTGTTGCTGCTATTATTTGTTGTTGAGACTCTTCACAAACACCTAATACTAATGCCTGGATGCTTCTATGGTACATTTGTTCTGTCAGTGTGACCCATGTGCTCAAATTCAACACAGAGTGCCAGTAGCACAGAACAGCAGAGAGAGAACTGACCACTGATGACAGTGGAGATCAGGAGGTCACTTACTTAAGTATGTCATGTGTATGTACGAATAAGTCAAAAGCTTATGTTTGTAAAAGGCAATGAAGTAAATAAACAATGTAGTATGTTATATGATATTTAAGGCATGCCTAGATGCTTTAAATAATAAATTGATTATTATTGTAATGCTCAATTGTCGTATTCAATTCAAACAGGTTTCTTAAACACTCCCCTCATCAACTATTGGTCAGACAAAGAGATAGCCCCCTGGTTGCTGTGTTTATTGTGTTTTGCTTTTGCAGGGCAGTATTGTTGTCTATTTATAAGCTGGGATAGGAAAGTGTATTTTAAAGGTGCAGTGAGAAATTTCTGAGAAACCCTGTTGAAAGTGTATCGGACCAAGCACCACAACACACTTGTAGCCAATCAGCTTAACGTTACATCACTGTGTATTTAAATATATGACCTACCCCAACCCCGTCCCTAAACCTACCCGTCACTGGGGTCAGATGACCCCAAGATGACGGTTCGTTTTGGCGTGGACATACACGTGGATAGTTCAAAATGCGTATAGATAACACGCCACTTGACTTGAAAGTGGCGTGTATGTTTACGCAAAGTCATGATGTCATGTTGCCAAAAGAGAAAAGATCAGAGGAATATCACTGGAAAACGTCTAGGTTACGACTGTAACCTCTGTTCCCTGAGAACAGGTAACGAGACAATGTGTCGATGACGCTATTGTGCAACGCCCTCCACGTGAACCGGTGTCTGAAAAGCTATCCAATCACGGCAATCGAATTTGACCGGCTAGAGAGCCTATGACATCACTACTAGTGCGACCAAGAAGTATAAAAGTGGCACCTAGAGAACAAACATGTCATCCACTTTCATCTGAAGGGACTGTTCAGCAGGCATCCCTGAGGCATGGCTAACAACGCTGTGTCTCGTTCCATGTTCTCAGGGAACAGAGGTTACAGTCGTAATCTAGACATTACCTTTTGAAAGGGAACTTGCATTGTGTCGATGACGCTGTTGGGGAACGAAGTAAAATCCCACCATACTGAGGGGAGTGCATGCCAATTATGGCTCATGACAAAACGTCAGAACTGGCAGTTTCAACCTGAAACGCCAAGAAAACACTCCCCCTTCGGGTCATATACAGCCTGTCAGTGACAGTATTCCCTACGGTCACTGCCCAAGCTATAAGCCTCAAAGAGGCCTCCAAACAACGAAAGGCCTACCAAGGCTGCTCAAAGGCTTGGAACCAACAGCTTCCAAGGAAGGGATTCCTTTAAGGGAATATAAGTTGGCAACTAAGATGGCGGGCGAGTGCAGCGGCTCTGCTCTTCCCAATGTGGTTGTGTTTGTTTGTTTTGTTTAGTCCCGTGTCTACAAATACCCGGAAATATAATCGACAGGAACTTTTAATGATTGGGACACTATATGGTGAATTAGCTCTAAGTAAAACGTACTACTTTGAACATCTATCACCGGAGATCACACGAACAGCAGGGAGCCAGTGGATTATTATCCTGGGAGATAGACGCAGGTGGCGGCGCAGAGACCGACGACAGAAGCGAGGTTGTAGAGCTGGGATTAGGGTCCGGCTAAGGAGGGCACCATACAGGCCCGCACTACCCAGTCTTCTTGTGTCTAACGCCAGATCACTATGCAACAAGATGGATGAGCTGGCGATGACCCTCGAGGCAAACAGATATGCTAAAGACTGCTCACTGGTAGTGATTACAGAGATGTGGCTGTACTCTGGAATTCCAGACGAACATATCTTGTTAAGCCCCGTTCACACTACAAGCGACTTTGTCGCTGCATGTCGCCAGTGGCTGGCGATGAGGTTGCTAGTGGGCGTTCCCACTACTAGTTGCCTTTATGAATGACATCCAATGATGTGGAGAAGGATCATGCGCGCTCCGCTCTTATTGGTTGTCGCTCCCGAAAGTCGCTCTTCATTTGCATAAAGTTAAACAGATCTCAACTTTGTCGCGTCGCCAGGCACGCCCAATCCGGTCGCCAACGGTCGCTGTCACGCGTGTCGCCGGAAATCGCCCGCTCCCCATTGAAATGAATGGTATGGTGTCGCTTTGTCGCTTGTAGTGTGAACGGGGCTTTAGCGGGCCGTACAGCACACCGGGCCGACAGAACCAGTAACTCCAGAAAGAGCAAAGGAGGGGGGCTCTGCATTTATTCTAACAACAGCTGAAGCACCGATGCCACAGTGACAGAAAGACACTGTTCACCAGACTTGGAGTTTGTCACCCTGAGATGCCGACCCTTCTACCTGTCGCGTGAGTTCACGGTTGTTTTTATCACAGCTGTTTACATTCCACCCAGTGCTAATGCTAGTGTAGCTGTGGACATCTTGCAAACTAGTGTTAATAAACTACAGTCCACGCACCCGGATGGGATTTTTATTGTGGCAGGGGACTTTAATCATGCTAACCTGCGTTCTGTCCTTCCCAAATTTCATCAGCATGTAACATGTCCAACCAGAGGTGATAAAACTCTGGACCATGTTTACAGTAACATCAGAGGGGCATTCAAGATCTCCGCTCACCCCCATTTAGGGCAGTCCGACCATCTGACCCTCTTTCTTACACTAGCGTACAGACCTGTGTTTAAGAGATCTGTGCACACAGTGAAATTAATAAAATGGTGGCCTGCTACTGCGATTCCACAACTGCAAGACTGTTTTGAGTGCACTGACTGGGCACTTTTTCACAGCAGAGTCTTGAGGATTACACCTGCACTGTTCTGCACTACATTAAGACCTGCATTGACAATGTCACTGTTGAGAGACAGGTCAAATGCTATCAAAACAACAAACCATGGATGACCAGGGAGGTCAAGCTGTTGCTGAAAAAACGTGACCTAGCCTTCAGGTCCAGGGACCTGGAACTATACAGCACCGCCAGATCCAAATTAAAGACAGGCATCAAGGAAGCAAAAGCAGCCTACAGGAGGAAGATCGAAGGGCACTTTAGTGAGGGGGATCCCCGGCGCGTTTGGCAGGGAATCCAACATCTCACAAACTTTAAGGGTTCAAAAGACCAAAACCCAAGCACCAACAGCAATTTGGCTGAGGAGCTCAACTATTTCTTTGCACGCTTTGAGGCGAATGGGACAAGGACTGAGTCAACATCGGCCACACCAATAACACTCTTGCCCACAGATGCCCTGACACTCTCTCTGAGCGCAGAGGAGGTCAGGAGGGCATTTCTTGGCGTGAACCCCAGGAAGGCTGCCGGGCCTGACGGGATCCCTGGGAAAGTGTTGAGGGACTTTGCCGGCCAGTTGGCTGAGGTATTCACTTCCATCTTCAACCTCTCGCTGTCTACCTGTTCCATCCCCAAGTGCCTCAAATCTGACATCATTGTGCCGATCATGAAAAAATCTGCTGTGAGTAGCTTCAATGACTATAGACCTCACTTCCATTGTCATGAAGTACTTTGAAAGACTGCTGCTAAATCACATAAAAGTTTCCCTTCCCTCCGCACTGGACCAGCACCAGTTTGCCTATAAAGCAAACAGGTCAACCGCGGATGCCATTAACACAGTGTGCTGACCCACCTTGAACATCCTGGCACCTATGCAAGACTGTTGTTTGTGGACTTTAGTTCTGCATTCAACTGCATCATCCCTGAAAGACTGGTGTCTAAGCTAAATGGACTGGGTATCAGCACAAACATCTGCAGATGGATCCATGACTTTCTCACAGACCGTCCCCAGTCGGTTCGTCTGGGCTCCCAATTTTCCTCTAATCTCACACTCAGCACTGGGGCCCCTCAGGGTTGTGTGTTGAGTCCCTTACTCTACATTTTATACACTCAAGACTGCACCCCAGCTCATGAAAGCAATACTTTTATCAAATTTGCAGATGACACCACTGTAGTTGGACTTATTCACAATAATGATGAGTCCGCATACAGGGATGAAATTCAAAAACTCTCCATCTGGTGCTCCAATAACAACCTGTCTCTCAACACCTCTAAGACCAAAGAGGTGGTGGTAGACTTGCGCAGGAGGAGGACCGACCTTGGCCCGGTCTACATCTATGGAGACACTATGGAGAGGGTTAAGGACTTCAAATTCCTGGGGACATGTATCTCACAGGACATCAACTGGGCAACCAACACTACAGCCCTTGTGAAGAAAGCTCAGCAGCGGCTGTACTTTCTCAGGTCACCTAACAAAATGAACCTCTCCCAGGAGTTGCTTTTATCCTTTTACAACTGTTCTGTCCAAAGTATCATCTCACACGACATTATGGTGTGGTTTAGCAGCTGCACCACTGCTGACAAAAAGGCACTGGACAGAGTTAGGAAATCAGCACAAAACATAATTCACATACAGCTCCCCTCACTCACTGACATATATCACACTAGATGCCTGCAGCGGGCACAAAACATAATTCAGGACTGTTTCCACCCAGGCCACAACTTCTTCACATTGTTGCCATCTGGAAGGCGTTATAGATCTTTCCAGGGTCGCACTTCTAGATTTTTGAATAGTTTTTATCCAAATGTTATAAAACACCTGAACTCATGCCCTTTGGCTTGTACTGCATTTTAATGATTATGTTGTTTTCTTTTCTTTTTTTACTATTTTTATAATGTATTTATTTATGTATTAGTGCTGTCTTGTCATAATATGTGTCAAGCCCAGGGGAAGTGCAATTGAAATTTCGTTGTTATCCGGGTGGGAATTATGTAATTTTAGGGGCAAGGCCATTTCGCCTCCACCTTTTCTTTTTTTGGGGGAGCACCAAGGCCATATGACAGGGCACAAAGGACATTGAGTACAATTCGATGGTTTTCCCATTCAGATTGATACCATAACATGGTAATTCCCTGTTCATCATGGTGAGCCTGACTGGCCTTACTGCAATGGATTCAGAGAAATCAAATTGTGCAATTTAGGAAATGCACATATGCTGGTCTGCAATGTATTGTCTATGGAGGCCTATACGCTTGTACAAATAAGAAAATTCAGCTTGAGATCAGGGCTTGTCAAATTCAGCAACCCTTGAATGTATTGAAAGAGGTCTCTGTTTCCAACTACAACCTGTTAAGCTGCAACCCCACTTTTGAAAAATCCCCAGAAATGGCATACCCAGACTGAAACAGATACAGTTCATGAACCCTTTGTACTAAAAGCACAAGTATGATCTCATTTGAAAGCTGACACCTGGTAGTTTATTGTAAATGTAGAATTAATTATTGTCATAATGAAAAAAATAGTTATAAATAGATACGATCACACCGGTGTGATCAGTCTTGGCTGGTTCCTGGAGCGTACGATCACACTGGTGTGATTAGAACGGTCAGTGCATCACGTGATCAACTGCTAAATTCAAACGTGTACATTATTTTATGTATAATGCAACGATGATAAAGTCTATCGATTAGCATAACATTATACATATAATCTATTATTATGAAAATGCCTGACATGGCTCGAAGAACACAGGTAAATCAAATATCATTGCAAAAATGTTTATTGTCTTCAAAACGACGTAATCTGCATGTTACAGCGATCTGTTAGCTCTGTTTGTGGTTGGGGATTTGGGATTTCCTGCATTGTCGAACGCTCTTCTTCATGTGTTTCAAATATGGATTATAATGTTCAGTAGAGCGCCCTCAGGCTGCTGGTATGAATTGAAAACACAGCAAATCAGTATACAGCACTCATAATGATTACATCGACGCATTGGCGCTTTATACACGGAACTTGGACAGGGCCTGGGCACAAAGGCCACTGTGGCCGTACAATGATTTTTTTTTCACGGGGCATGAAGGCCAAAGTGTAGGGCAACGGCGGCCGTGGCCGCGGTATAATTCCCACGCTGGTTGTTATATGCAATGACAAATAAAGGCAATCAAACAATATGGCCAGGGGGTCCGAAAGGACTCCTGTCCAGTCACTTTCTGAGGGTGACATAAACTCAACCCCACATGTCACAAGTGAGGCTGATCTGATCAAATATACTGACCTAGTCTTGCCAACAACCTTTCTGTTTTCCCTAACAGAGTACCTCACAGAACCAATAGTGAAACCGGAACATAGAGACAGGTATCCTGGAGAGTAGAACTCAGCATAGTGCTTTATAACCCTTGCAAATGAGGGGAGTAACTCTACTCAATCCTGGATCTACACAGTTCTTTAAAACATTGTGGAGGCTGGGCACTCTAAAGGGACCCCTAGATAAGGGGAGGTCCTCCAGCTCTAGGGCTAATCTAGTAGGGAGTCCTCTTGAGAGTCCTTCAACCTTCTAACCAGACTTAGGGTACCTAGGGAAATAATATATATATATATATATATTTGACCAGGCTGTGGGCTAGAGTCACGGAGGCTCAAAAGGAGCCTACAATGTGATGATCTTATTGATTGCTAAAAACCCACAAGATAGTGTAACCACCTTCAAGGAGGCCTGTGAAAGCCTACTACTTGACAGAGATACTTGTTAGCAAAACTAGCCTTCAGATATCATAGGTGTTCTCATATAAATACTATAGGTCCGGTTTTTCCTACTTTACATTGCCAATGGACAGTAAACTCAGCTAGAGCACTATCGACCCTTTGAATAAGGGGAGTACAATCAGCTGGAGTGACCAGCCGATTGTTTTCGACAAGCCACGAAAACGGACTCTTCAGGTTGCATTGTTTTTTGCTCCATACGTCTGTAGCATTGGTTCTGATTATGTTTCGCAGAACCAAGATATGCTGTTGTTGTAATGTTAGCTATAGTAACAGGACAGTTTTGAGGGTCATTGTTTATCTGGAGCTGGTGAACTGCTGATGACTAACAATGAACTCTTGCTTGTATATTCTCTAGTGTACTGTATGTTCATTTTTGTTCTTCCTTGTTCTTCCTCCTTCATCTGCACTTTCTTTTTCTGCGCTTTACTCTTGAATTATGCGTTTGTGCATTTTTGGGTGAGGGTCAATGAAGGAGGGGTGTGTTTGTTTGGATTGATTTCAAAGATCAACATTGTTGCTCAGAAATTATTTACTGCACCTTTAACATAAAAAAAATTCACATTTATACACTTAAAAAAAAATCCAAAATGTTTTTTATTATGTTTCCTGGAGCAAAAAGAAAGCTTGACATTTTTTCTCTTGCTGTGTTAAAAGTGTTGATATGAGGGCAGAACTTTTCACAGTTAATGAGTTCCCGTTCTCCTTACAATCTCTTTCTGATATCATACAATTAGTGTCAAAATATGAGGTAGCTATTCCTTATCTTAATTGAGTTTAAAAAGTTCTTCCATTATTTTCCTCCCAAAGATCCATCCATCCAACTCTATAAAACTTACATCCAGCCATTTCTCTCTCTCTCTCTCTCTCTCTCTCTCTCTCTCTCTCTCTCTCTCTCTCTCTCTCTCTCTCTCTCTCTCTCTCTCTCTCTCTTTCTCTCTTTCTCTCTCTCTCTGTCGATGTTCTCGTTTTTGCAGCTGCTCATCTCATTATTCCAAATGAACTCAAATGCTGTTGCTTTGCTCATCTAATTTGGCTACGGTTGATTTTCGTCTGTTGTTTTGATTGAAAAAGCATCTGCCAATTATAAATGGATCTGTTGCTAGCTGTCTTATCAAAGATATACAGTGTATGTCTTTTAAATGGTAAGAAGAAACAAGAATTTTGAAACAAATTTCTTTTTACAGTAAAATTGTGTTAAAATTTGGTGCCCTTTAACTTTTAAAATGGTAAAAAGAAGAGGATTCCAGAACTTCTTATGTGATGCATCCCATTTGATTAAATTTTGTTATTACATTTTATATTTTCTTATGATATTTATTTTGTCTATCAAATTATATTAGTGTCATGTACTGTATGTTATGAAATTATTTTTTATTTAAAAAAAATGAACGTAACTTTATAAAACTGAATGTAACTTTTTCAGAAACTATCAAAAATATGCCATTACAAAAGAAGAAAACACAATGAAAATGAAAAAAATGAACTTCCAGGTCAGAGAGCACCTGTCCATCAAAAGCTCACTATCCAATCAGAGTAGATCACTGTTAAGCCCACCCCCACGAGAGGTTCGTCTCAAAACAGCAAACGAAGAACTGCGAAGCGTAAGCAAAATCTGTGGCATTGCATTTAGAATCCACGATTTGCGAAAACGAATCTTTGAAAAACATTAACAAAGAATGAAGCATATTTGAAGAGCCTGTTAAATTTGTGCAACTGAGTTCATTTTTTTCATTTTCATTGTGTTTTTCTTCTTTTGTAATGACATATTTTTATAAAGTTACGTTCAGTTTCATAAAGTTACGTTCATGTTTTTAGAAACAAATGTAATTCCATAGTATGTTATCCTGATAGGGTTTTGTTTTTGTGTGAGAAACACTGTACACTGCCTATGTTTATTAGCTACTGTATTGATCACTGAGATCATCGGGAATGTTTTACCACCTATATTATTACAGTGGTCTGAAATCATGAAATCATGGTAGGCCTATATTATATATCACTAAATTAAATGTCGTCCCATAATGCTGAGGACATCATTTTACTGTGAATGACATATATTTTACTTTAAAGTAATTATTATTATTATCTTAAATATGCAGTGTTAAATTTAGGAGAAGTAGCTTTCCAGGTATACAGACATTTTATTTTTTCAAAAAAGGTAAAGGGTTTCACATGCAACTTCTCAAATTATTAATGCATGTTCATGTATATATTTAAATGAAACAATTTTACTCCTTAGATTTGCTGTTAAATGTAACTTTTGGGGCTCTAGCGGTTAATAAACAAAACTGCATGCATCTTGTGGAAGTACATATAGCCGGAGCTACTTCTCTCTCTCTGTTTATGTCTATGACGACGAGTCATGCAGGTATTGGGCAACTTCACAGCAGTTGGCGTCCTGTTCGGTCTAACATAGTCAGAATATAAACAATTATAGGCGTAGCGTGAGTTATTTAGGATAAGACAAAAACATGGTTTGGAAGATGAACAGAAATAAATAGTTACATGATTAAATTTGTTAGGAAAAGTGCATGAAGTCTTCCAGCAGTAGGTAGACATTTTCTTATGACAAAATACCAGACAGGACATGCACAGGCCTGTACATATCTTATATCTATTAGTCACTTGTGCATATTTATTATTCACACTGTGCCCTCTATCCTCATGTATTCAGTCTTTTATGTAATTTTCCTCCACAGTTTGCCTGTTGTCATCCCTTTGTTTTTGTTTTTTATGATCCTCTTTTCATCGTCTCCCTCTCTCAGGATGTGCTGTTAATTAGACTGAGAATTTTACATCCCAGAGCAGAGAGCGTTTAATCTACACAGAGAGATAGTCTTGGATACCTATGCGGTGATAAGCATGTCACCAGAGATTCACGGTGTGGTCCTCTGTGTGCATTCTCAGTCTTTATTAAGGCTTTCTCCCATTAGCAAGAAACAGAGAATTTAAAATAGGTCTCATGTTTCAGAGCCGCTAACAGAACCTAACAAAATTAGAGTGGACTTGGAAGGAACTGATAAGAGAACAAGATAACCCCCTGTACAACAACATGATGATGAATTGCAACGTGTGAATTTAGCATGTGCAGGATGATGATGCATCATTCAATATATTATTAGGGGAAATAAATGGAAACATGTGCTAATATATTTGTTATAGCAATGAAATTGGGGTATGCGAACCCTCTAGCAGGCCCCTTGTAGTAAACAATCATTTACAGAAATACGTCAGTTGTTTAAATACATTTATTTAAGTAGTTTAGAAAAATAATAAGCAATATAAGTGTACATTTACACAACTATGATGTACTAAAAATGGAAACGTTTTTGAAAAGTTATACAGACAACAATGTTGTCAAAACGATCCCTGTTCACAATAAGTAAAATTTACTTAATTTTTATTTGGCAAGTTTTTGCACACATATTTTTTAAGTAAATTTCACGCATGGAATTAATTAAACTCTGCTTAAATAAGTTAAGTGAAAGTAACAAAGAAAATAATTCATTTTAAATTGGTTAGTAAAAGCTTGAGTAATCTATTTAGTTGAAATTTCCTTTGCAATACATTTCACTCAAACAATATAACATTGAATTAACCCACACTTTTAAAGTATATGCTTTACTTAGAAACATGTGATTAATACAATATATATTGTGTGAGATACCATGTCTAAATATTAGAAGTTATGCATCACGTGAAAGCAGAGACCTACTTGGTAGACAATACACAATGAAGGTAACATTTGATGGATCGTTTTTGTGTTTGAATGTGTCATTTTGAATAGAAAATGTACTCCAAATGTCACAAAATGGCTGATCCTACTGATCCTAACAACAAAAACAGTGTACATACAGCTGAAAAAATCAACCTCATTAATTTTTCAAGGCCCAGTGCATGATGGGAACACCAGTATCAGAAAAGTTGAGTTATTTTACTTCATTTTAAAACGTTGATATTTACACTTTAATTTCTACATGCTTGAATTGATTACTGATATAGAATTTACTTCGAATTTTAATTCTTGCCTTTTTCATATAAATTACATTGTTTTTTTTCTGTAGTATTTACTTCACCACAAAATTATTTTTATCACTGCAGATCTGCAAAAACATCTAAAATCTCTGTATTATTCATGCCAGGCCAGTAGTTGGCGATGTCACTGTAAAGTAACACTTCTCGCCTAGAGACTGAACATGGAAACTCTGTCCAAAAGCTTCTACCTCTACCTCACCAAACTACATTTCAGACAGACTTCTGAGGCATTGAACGGTTTAATGTTCTATAGCAAAATAGAGCTTTGGTGATAAATAAGCAAATATTTAAGTACTACAATAGTAATTTCTCGCTAGAAATGACATCAAAGGAAAACGTTTGTCAAAAATTTACATTTACACACAAACTGATGACCAACCGCAACTTTCAGACACCATCTTTCTTTCTTTAGCTCAGCTTTCACAGAATGGAAAGCACAGGATTACGGGATATCAAAAGCAGTGAAATATACATTTATGCTATGCTATTTCAAAAATCGATCAGATGAAGGTCTCTCAAGAGACAGGAAGTGAAGCTAACTTTGGATTAGTCCATTGTTGTGTAAGTGAATTCTAAAACACATAAAAAAGATTTCCGTTTTTATGAAAATGGTGTCGTGTAAACAGCCCCTAAAATACCAAATCAAATTTTATTCAGTATCAGTTTAGTTTATATATTTTAGTGAACATATTTGCAATATACCGTAAGATTACATTAATTATTTGGAACACATATTAATTAATTATTTAAATGTGCAAATAGACATTAACATGCTGGATTTTAATTGATTGTATATGATGTAAATTTGGAGAGCAGTATTATTCAGTGACAAAAAAAATTGTAAACTAAGAACGGGTGCGCAACGAACTGAAAAGGAGGTGGAAAGGTTCATCTTGCTAGGAGAAAAGGTGCAACACTCTCTCTGGAAGAAACATGAATTCGGCACTAACTTCAAACCTGTTCAGATAGAATAAATCCCACAGAAGATGATGTTCAGATGTCAACTTAGACGCAATAGTAAATGCACTTAATTCTATGGTCAAGTGGAATTTCAAGCAGAGGGGGACATTCTACTCTGGGGGCATCTTGCCCGGTCTTCCTCTAGATGTGTGTTGGTGACAGGACTGCTAGTGATCTCACATTGATGAATAATTCTTTTGGGATACAGAGATACCAGCTAGCCAGACTGCATCTTAAAAACAGTTGACAGCCCCAGATCTCGTATGATATAACTTGAGGCAGCCCTCTTCCGGTGCTTGGTGTTTTACCCAAGTCTCTTTCTCAAAAGTGTGTTGTTCATACTAAGATAAAATGGTTTGTTTAGGTAAAGTGTCAAGCATCATTAGACACTCACAAAAACAAACAAAAAAACATCCATCTTGCCCACTCTTTGAGACGTGTATGTGCACATAACTGGGCCTACATATCTTATGTGCTTTTTTCATATTCTGCTCACTTGCTGTCTGGATTTCATAGAACACTATTGGCATTTACATTACTTGGACACAGTTTAACTCTATAAATTAAAGTCTTTTATTAGCTTTTACAGACAATGCATAGCTACTAATTTGCACCAAGGAAACCAACAAAGGATCATTGGAAAACATACAATTCACTGCAGTTTCCAGTTGAAATGAAAACCAGAGGCAGTAAAAACATATTTTTTAAAGTTAAAATGGCATGGTTGCTTCAGCAAATGTGATTTTATCTCATGTTTGCTTTTTCTAAACACAATCGGTTAGGGTAGGTTAGGGTAGGGTTTAGTGTACAGTATTTGTATGTTATTTTCAAATGCAATAGAGAATTCAACTTTTAGGGCCACTCACTGAACATTTCATTTCCAAACTGCCGCATTATGTACTGAATCTCAACCAACGTAATACAATGTTGTCAGATTCACTTTCACCTGTTTCAGATTAAACTGAACACACTTTTAGTGCCACTCATTTGACATTTCACTTTGAAAGTGTCGTGAAATGTGCACAAAACACCGTAATATCATTTAGCAAAAATGTTGCCACAGGTACATTTTTCCAATGAGCCTGGGTTGAAAGAAACAAGCTCAAATATCAATCCAGCACTATCCAATATTTATTATGGAAATTCATGCTGGTCCAAGCTGGGCTTTCCAGAAGCTGAATTGACCTCTGTGCTCTTTTGAGATTCAGCACCATAATTGGGGAAAAAAATGTTTGGTGCCAGATGGATGGAGAAGAGTAGGGAACAGAGAGGTGGGTAGGTGTGGGCGTCTCTTTTCCTGCAGCTAAACACATTTAAGCATGCACACTCCAACTGCACTGAGTGCAAAGACCTGTTCCATCCATTTGCAAGTCACCATAGATAAAAGCATATTGTTTCTGAATATTAATAGCCCAATGGAGGCTGTTTCATAATCCCCTCTCTGTTACTGAAAGTCTGTGCCTCTCACTCAAGATTTTAAAAGTTGAGAAAGTTCTAAATTAGGACCATTTAAGCCACAATGGTGGATTCTACATCCTACTCTATGCAACATGGAGAGTTTTGCAGTCAAAAAAACAAAATATGCGAAATATATTACCTATTTTAGCTTCAGGTTCTAAAGGGTTAAGTTCCTCCCCTGTCATACTCAAGGGTCGGGGTTGTCAGCCACCCAGCCGCAACCGGGTCCAGCTTTTCAAAAGAGAGAAACTCAGAAACAGAGCATGGCAAGTCGTGCTCCCTATCGGAAATACTAGGGACCAGCGCGCCACCCTCTACCACCGAAGAAGAAGCTGGATCTGAGATCGCTGATCTCAGCTAAGAAGAAGAAGTCCTGAGGCTTTTGCACCCAGGACTGAGGGGGTATGCCGCCCTCCAGGACGGGGCACGTACAAATTCTAAAGCGAGCTCCTTCCCGACACCCTCACACCGTTTTTCCATCCCTACCACCTCTGGTGGTTCGGGGGGCAGCGGTTTTCAGGGAAATGTTAAATATTCAGTTACTTCCTGCCGGTACCCAGGGCAGGGGATATTTAACATTCTCCCATCAAGACATTGTGTCACGAGACGTTGAGTCACAAGATGTTGCGTTGCCGACACTGCATCAAAATTAGGACCCCTTTCAGAGAAGTTGGCAGCGTGGAAACTCCTGCCAAACATATCTCCTTGGGTTATGAGATCCGTAGGAAAAGACTACAGGATACCGTTTGCGTGCCATCCTGCGCATTTCAACGGCATGGTCTCCACTACCATGAAGCCGGAACAGGCTCACTTGCTGATACAATAACTACGAACTCTGGTGGACTAAGTGGCCATAGGACATGTTCCCCTCCCAGGCAGACAGTCAGGTTATTACAGCTGCAGTTTTCTGGTTCCCAAAAAAGATGTGGTGTTGTATTCAATTCTAGACCTTCCCAGTCTGAATCGTTCTCTCAGCACATTCAAGTTCAAAAGGTTGACAGTCAAAATGATTGTGTCTCAAATTCAACGCAACATTGGTGTCACAATATGATGTTTTATTAACAAAGTTCGGGAGAAGCCTCAAATTGATGGCTGTATTTCTGGCCCTGAAATACTTCCTCTGGCAGTCAAGGGGCTACCATGTCCTGGTGCGGGTGGACAACACTGCGGTAGTTGCTTATGTAAATCGCCTGTGTTTGCGCCGTTTGAACAAACTAGCGTAGCAGGATCTGCTTTGGGCTCAGGACAGTTCCTGTCCCACAGGTCAATTTACATTCCTGGAAGCACAAATGTTGGAGCAGATTTACTGTCCAGATGGGAGGTGACACACGGGGAAGCTCCATCCCAAGGTAGTCAGTCAGATCTGGGAAAGCTTTAATGAAGCAGAGGTGGACCTCTTTGCTTTGCTTCACAACACAATGTCCCATTTACTTCTTGCTGACTCCTCCAGCCCAGGAAATGTCTCTATGCTTTTCTGCCTTACGCCCTGGCTAAGGTCCGTCAACAAGGGTCTTGCCTCTTGCTGATAGTGCCTTGTGTGCCAACCAGAGTCTGGTTCTCGGAAATAATATCCCTCCTCGACGCCTCGCCCTGGGCGATACTGAACAGAACAGACCTTCATTCTCATGCGGAGGGGACGATGTTCCATGCTGGCACAAGCTATGGAACCTTCATTTTTGGCCCCTGAGTGGAACTGGCTAAGAGATGCTGGACTTCCAGCGGATGTAATAGAGACTATTCAAGGACTCCCTCCACTAGAAGAATGTATGCTTTTAAGTGTTGCGTCTTTGAAAGGTGGTGTAATGTACATAATGCAGACCCAGTCCACTTCCAGATTGTTTTAGTGCTGGAATTTCTGCAGGGAAGCAGGTAGATATGTCAGCAGGCATATGTCCTGCTATTCTCAGAGGATTTGTGGTCGCTATTTCGGCTTTCCACACTCTGATTGACTGGGGTTTCGGTGGGGAAACGCTTCATTCATGAAGCTGGGCGACAAGGACCACCCATCTGAGTGAAAGTTCCCTCATGGGACTTAGGCCACGTCCACACGAAGCCAGAGCTTTCCCGATCCGATCTTTTTTTACCTCGTTCTAAAAAAAATTTTCCGTAAACACTGCGCCGTCTCAAGAAATATCTGCGTTAACACGAAACCACTGGAACCGACTGAAACTGATGTAGTATACATGCCAGACCAGTATGAGGCGCTGTATTTCTGACACAGATACACTGAAAACAGAGAAGAAGACTTGCGCATAAACCTTGCGCGCTGTATACAATAATATTAGGAACAGTAGCTTATTTTTTTCTTTCTTTTTAACCAAGAACTTTATTGAACAATATGGAAAACCATAAATGGCCTGGTACAAGATAGGAATGAGTCACGATATTCGATTAGTTAGCATGATGCATAAAGCTTGCCACAAAGAACAGGCAAATAGCCAAATATTATGAATGTGTCAAATATAGCAAGGAGACATTTTAATTATTTATTAATAAACTAGTGTTTTCTGTGACGATGCTGACTCGCCACCTTCGCAGTAGGTGAAGTTGCTTATAGAGATAAATGCACACTTCATACGGATTATAAGAGAGTTGTCTGTTTGTTTTCGTTTTGAATTGTTTTGTTTAAAAGTAGACATTTTAAGCTTAGATATATTTCTGAGTTTCTGTTCATTTATGAGACAAGCTCCAGTTCACGTGGGGTGCAAGTTATATCGCGTCGAAGCCTCCGTGTCCTGGTGGCTATTGTCTGCTATATTTGCTTCTTATTTATTAAATCAAGGCAATTGGTTGATGAAATATTGATTAAAATTAAGATACAATTTATACAAAACGAAATTCACTTTAAAGAAAGGCTTCATATAAAACAAAACTTAATGAAGTGGTCAAAATGATGTATCTCGATATTGCGCATCTTATGATTAGGCTACTCACGCTGTTCACTTTTCATATAATAAACATATATGAAATGGAAAAAATAACATATTATTTAAACATAAATATGAAACTAACTTTTCTTTAATGGCTACAACATGTGGGCCTACAGTACAGAGAAATTTAATGTCGGAGCGAACGCCGTGTTACCGGTGAGCATGAGGGGGCAGAGGTGCGTTTTTTTGAATAATAATCAAATAATTCCCAGCGATCGTCGAATATTATTTTTGCTTGAAATGCCCATCCCTACAAAATACGAAATGTCTTAATCAGACAAAATACAAGCATCATAGCATAAGATACAAGCATCATAGCATAAGAAAGAAATATAAACAAATAAAGAAGTAAAATAAAGAAATAAAATACATTAAAGTAGCCCTAAATAATAAATAAAGAAATAAAAGAGGCTCAGTAGCTTCTGAAGCATGAACTCAAGCAAGTAGTCGCAGTTGTTGTTACTGTTAACCTAGTGATTTAGCGCGTCTGACTAGTCGACACGTGGGGTGATGACATCATCGTTTCACAAAATATACGGATTGGTCGTACACACAAAGACGCAAGGGTGTCGTTTTCAGATTTATCCACCCTGGGACCCGGTTTAAAAAAATAGCGGTTTCAGTCTCCCAAAACACCGGATCCATCTGGACGAAACGCTGATCCGATAAAAAATTTGTACGTATTCAGCTAAACGCGTCTCCGTGTGGACAGGGCCTTAGCCGTGGTCCTTACAACGACTATCTTCCCAAAGTTCCATTTTCGACCGTGCTTTCAGTCATTCTTGAAGCTTTCTGTCCTCCGCCGTTTACTATGCCTCAGCAGGAGAAACTCTTTTTTGAATGGGAACGTTTTGTGTTACTTAACTGTAACTCTTTTCCCTTAAAAAGCAGGAACGAGATGTTGTAATGCATTGCCAGATTCAGCGCGTTTTCAGGATGTTCTTCAGACAAAGTGACCTGAAAGCTAACCTGTTTCACATCTATTTATAGCCTCTCACGTCATCATCAGAGGTTATTTAATATTAACTCTTGGTGTGTTTGCCACACGTGTCCATAACCAGTCAAACATAGATGTTTTCCTATAGTTCTCTTAAATCAGCGCACCATCTCGTTCGCGCTTTTTCAGGGAACAGGGTTACAGTCAAGTAACCTGAGACGTTATTCTTGTTAAATTAATTATTTAATTTTTTGTGCTAGTTAAATGTTCTAATTGCAGAATTAAATAGTAGCCTTTCATTTTAATCACCTGAAAGACATTGTGTCTAATTTTCGAGCAGAAAAACCAAACCAAGCGCAAATGCCACCTGCCGTTTCTAAAGAGGAGCCCAATAAATGTACGCACTTAAAACTCACATAATCCCTACTATTACAAAAACTGTTGTGTTTTGAGAATGGCACACATATATATATATTTTTATTTTATTTTTTTCCAGTTCAATCATGACAACTCTCTGTTATGACAAAAATAGTTTTAGCATGTTATTGAATATGTTACTGTTGAAGGTGCAGTCTGTAAGAATGACAATGTAGACCAGCACTAGAATAAAGCTAGTGGTCGAAATAGGTACTGCGGTATTATTTCAAAATACACAATATTGAGATCGTTTTTTCCCCCACCCCCTACTCCTCAGACTCAACGCTTACGCGGGTTGCTTGTTTGAAGAAACGCAACAGGAGCGAGCGCAATTGACAATGAAGGCTGAGGAGACTTACACACTGTAAGTTGAGTTGATTTATCCGCGTTTTAATATGCTCTCGTTCATAGATTTTTAGATGGATACTGAGGCTTTTTAGAATCAGTGACCCAGTTTAAATACGCTATGTTTCCTGCCAACTGAAATCCCAGGGTGTCAAAATACTATTGGGGTATTGACTGACAGTGGGCGAGATCTCACAGACCAAAACAAAAACAGACATTCCAACACGGAATGCACATTTTAAAGTAAAGTAACTGGCTGTAGAAGTGTTTTTCAGAGAAACAAGTATGTGAACTCAGCATGTTTCCTAAATATCTACAAACATATTATGGTATTTGTATGCTTTAGGAGAGTGAAAAAGTTACATACAGCACATTTTAATGTATTTGGTCTTGGGGGACTTAGGGTCCTATTTTAACGATCTGAAACGCAAGTATCAAACGCGAAACGCAAGTAACTTTGTGGACGGATCTCGGACGCTGTTGCTATTATACCGGCGAGATAAATTACTCTAAATTAATCTAAAATGGGTTGGTCTGAAGTAGCTACATTACTCATAGGTGTGGTTTGGGCGTAACATGCAATAAACTAATCAGAGCGTTATCTCACATTCCCTTTAAAAGCAGGCAAGCTTGTTCCATGGCTGATTGCTATTATAATGGCGGATTTGCCAGGCGCATACCAGGAGCGGTTCACAGCCAAAGAAACCGATGTTCTCATCAGGGCCGTAAACTTAAGACTAGGTTTTTCCTGGTCTGTGGCGGAATTGTTTTCTGAAACTGCAAAAAAGCACCAGGGAACGCTTGCACCGCAACACGCCACCTCTTTTCGCTGAACCGCCCCCAGGAGCGCAAGTTCATTCCCTAATTTACTGACGTGAGTCTGTGGATGGAAAAGTCCGTTGTGCGCAGGGTGCAAAATAGGAATGATACATGCGTCGGTGTACAAAGTGAATTGCGCTGGGTGCAAGATAGGGCCCTAGATAGCTATGTTGCTGCTGCTGCAGAGCAAGTATGAACTTGCTACTGCTAATAGATACACAGACACACTGCTGTGAGCATGTAAGATATGTATAGACATGCATAGCTCCAGTAGCAGATCTAGTCAAGTGAAGAGTTTCAGAGGAACTCTGACAGTACGCTGGAGGACTAGCTTACAGCAAACAATAAACCAGACTATTTAAATGTTGAGAAAGCAATCTCAATGGCTGCAGGATCAGAGCGCCCTCTAGAGATACATGACTGAACTAAATATTTTATGTAGTTATGGTAGTAATAGGTTATTTGTTTTCAGCATAAATTCCAGGGGTACAAATTACTTTTTTTTTTAAATGATGACACACCAAGTCACAATTATAAAACACAAATTGACAAAAATTCAGATTTATTAGATATAGGGCCATATTTACTTACAGCTTGCACAAGCACCTTCTTTTGGCATTAAAAAACTACTGTCAGGATTTACTAAAGACATGCAGTGAAAAATGTGTGCTATAAAGGTGTGGACAGGGTTATTTTTGCGGCTGACCTTAACAGTTATTTTAAATTGTAGTACAATTTCACAATATTAATGATCAAATAAATGCAGCCTTGGTGAGCATAAAACAGACTTATTTTAAAAACATCTTACCAATCACAAACTTTTGAATGGCAGTGTATATTAACTTTTCTGCTAACTCTGGCACATTTACATTTTGAGTGAAAACAAAAAAAGTCAATTGATGTGCATTGTCCCTTTTAAATAAAAGTAAATAATAATAATAATAATTATATATATATATATATATATATATATATATATATATATATATAGTTTCTAGTAGTTTATAGTAGTAATATTTGAATAGTTTTCAGCATAAATTCCAGGGGTACCAGTTTGAATAAGGACATATATAAACATGCATGTATGTAATTCAGAAGCGATTAAACTGTCAGAAAAGGCATCTTGAGTGAGTGACTGATAATATGTGCTCTCTTTGTGTTTTCTTTTCTTTTTCAGGACTTGGGATTAGAGGGTACGTCACTCAATGATATTCTCTATAAGAATGCATCATTCCTTAACCTGGTGGACCCCATATCTCATGAGCTCCTGCTGAGTCTGGCTAGAGACATGCAGTGCCCAAAGAAGGTGAGTCATTCAGTTTCACTTGAGCGTGTAATTTCTTCATTTTGTTGATTGCTACTCAGAGTAAATGAAAAGAAATGTGTTTGCATATAGTGTACTGATTTACTGCAGCCATCAAATTGAGCTCACAAACAATTTTGTAATCCACACATGGCTCACAAATTAAACAGAAGACAAGACTAGGAACGATAACTAAGGCATCTGATTTGCATAACTAATTATAACTAATGCACCTAATAGTGTTTCTTCATGTATTCATTTAAAAGCTAGTTTGCATTTAAGAAGGTTAGTTGAGTCTGTTCATTCAAATCATAAAGACTTGATTCATTCAACTTTTAAGCACAAGTCTTGATCAACTCAAAACAGATGAGATTAAACATTCTATTGTTGGCCTTTTTGTAATACCTTGTGTCACAACCATTCCTAAAATGAATAAATCCTCTGAAAGATTCTCAGAGTGTTGTCTTGAGACACTGTGTCTGAATTTGCTGATATGCTGAGAGTATGATATGATTGAAGATCAGAAAAGCGTCAGTGCACCTTAAGTCAGCCCAACAGCTAGCCAGGATCTTTGAATCAGCACCACAGGGCATTCTGAGACTGATTTCCTTGTTCTGCTGAAGTCTTGATTTGTAAGCCATACCAGCTGTAGGGCACAATAGAAACTAGCAGTCTGATGAAAATGTACTCTGTTACATACGTAACCTCGGTTCTCTCCAGAAGACGGAACGAGTATTGCGTAAGTTGCTTACGCTACGGGTAAAGTCATCTTTTCTCGAGATATTGAAGCCAAAAATTATCCTTAATTTTGCATTTATTGTCAACGCAATGCAGCAGCCAGCAGACCTAGAGCAGGCTATCTTGCGTGCTCATTGGCTGCCGTGCGGCAACTACTGCAACCTACCACTGAGCCTCGCGCGTGACGTCACGCCCTCTACGCGTCACAGCCCGCCAAAATGGGGGTGGCTTAGCGTATAAAAGTCAGGCTCGGAGGTTGCATCACCGGTTTCATCAGCTGAAGCGAAAATCACTCGTGGCGCCTGCACGGTTGGGTTACGCAATACTCGTTCCCTCTTCTAGAGAGAACCGAATTTAGTTTGTAACCGAGTACGTTCTCTTACGAGAGGTTCTCGCGTATAGCGTAAGTTGCTTACGCAACGGGAACCCATTGTCAACACCGTGCGCGCCCAGCCTCCACTTCATGAGTCCCAGGGATTCCCGGGGAACATAGATAAGTGGGAAACAGGTGGCCAGCAATCCGGGCCAGCACATGTCATAAGCACATACAGGGTATACAGAGCGGCGTCGCCGGTCCATATAACTATTCACCATATAGTGCAGCTCAACCAGGAGAGCTAACGTCGCGTGAGAGTAGTCTGCGCATGATAAATCTGGGCAGGATAACACACTGCTCACCATGACAGAAGTCTAGCCTGCAAGGCGGGAACTTCCAGGTTATAAAACCTAACAAATGTGGACGGAGAGGCCCAGCCTGCCGCCTCACAAATGTCTTGAATGGAAATTCCACTGGACCAAGCCCACGACCAAGGACCAAGCCCAGAGGCCACGCCTCTGGTGGAATGCGCCCTGATGCCCAAGGGGAATTGCAGACCTTTAGACTTATAAGCGGATGAGACAGCTTCCACTATCCATCTGGACAGGCTCTGTTTCGAGGCGGCTCGACCCTTGGTGCGCCCAGCGAACGAGACAAAGAGCTGTTCCGAATGCCTGAAAGAGGCGGAGCGCGTAATTTAAGCCCTCAGCGCCCTAACGGGACAGATGGGATTAACATCGCTCTCACTATCGGATGCTGGCAGAGCCGAAAGAGAAATAACCTGCGCTCTGAAGAGTGTGCCCAACACTTAAGGGACATAGCCATGTCTTGGCTTAAGGATGACTTTAGAGTCATTCGGCCCGAACTCAAGCGCATGTAAATCCCCCACACGTTTGACTGACGACAGAGCTGTTAGAAAAATGGTTTTGAGCGAGAGGTACTTTAGATCCACGGAGTTTATCGGTTCAAATGGGAAAGCTTTCAAGGCCTCAGGACCAATGAAAGATCCCATATGGGAACCGACGGGGGGCGAGGGGGATTCATCCATCTGGCTCCTCTTACGAAGCAGATGACGAGCTCGTTTCATCCTACTGACGGACCGCGCGTCGACTCAGCGAACGCTGCGACGGCCGCCACATAAACTAGCGTGGATGGGGACCTGCCCTTATTCAACAGCTCTTGAAGGAAGCCAAGCAACCACGGGACCCCACACGTCCGTGGGTCTAGATCTCTATCAGCACACCATTTGGTGAGACAGCCGCATCAGTTCCGGGAACCAGGTTTGATTCTCCCAGCGCGGGGCTATAAGGAGCACCGAGTGGCGCGTTTCCCTGATCCTCTTGATTTCCTGTGGCAACAGAGAGACCGGAGGGAAAGCATAAAATGGGAGGCTGGGCCAGCTTTGGGCCAGCGCATCCTCGTTCTTTGAAAAGAACCTCAGGTAATGAGCATTGTCTTTTGACGCAAACAGTTTGACTTCCGCTTTGCCGAAAAGGCGCCACAGTAACTGGACTGTCTGGGGGTGCAGGGACCATTCCCCTAAGGGGGAACGTAGTTCCTGGATAGTTTGTCTGGACCGTCGTTCAAGTGGCCTGGCACATGCGCAGCTCTCAGCGAGCGCAGGAGGCACTGAGGTGCCACCGCCCTGACGGTTTATGTAGGACACCACAGACATGTTGTCCGAGCGGACTAGCACATGGTGGGTCCTGTATGAATGGAAGGAAGCGCTTGAACGCGTTCTCGACCGCTATCATTTCCAGACAGTTTATGTGGAAGTGTCTCTCTTGCTCTGACCAGAGGCCAAAGGCCGGTCTGCCCTCGAAGACGAAGCCCCAACCTAAGTTGGAGGCGTCCGTCGAGATGACCTTTCGGTGTGAGACAGCCCCCATTGTCACTCCCCGCTGGTACCAGTCGGCCGCTAACCAAGGCTGCAGAGCTATCAGACTATCAGAATCTGAAAGTATGCATCTTTCAGATCGAGAGAAATAAACCAGTCCCTCGGGCGAGTTTGCGAGAGGATTTGTCGGGTCGTGAGCATTTTGAACTGCCGTCTCAGATAGGTCTTAGAGCTCCATCCTTCTTGGGTACGAGAAAATAATGGCTGTAAAAGCCTGACTCGCTCAGAGAAGGAGGTACTGGTTCTATGCTCCCTTTGCACAGCAATTTGGCTATTTCTGCACGGAGTAGATGCCCTACATCCGCTTTCACTTTCGTCTCGGTCCGTGCTCGAAAGCGAGGGGGACGGGGAGCGAACTGAAGTGAATAGCCCCATCTTATTGTGCTCAGCACCCAATCTGACATACCTGGAATAGCCTTCCATGCTTCTACATGTATGGCTAGGGGCAGAATGCGCTCCGGGTTCCGATCGCCGCACTTTGCGGGCTCGGGAAACTGTTTATGTGTAGGGCACTGACTTGTGGGCACTTTTTCTACACTTAAAACACCATCGGCGTGAGCCGGATAACCAGAATTTACCACCCTGTCGATGCTGCGGAGGCTGGGGCCTAGCTGGGCGCTGACTAGCGTGTCGTGCAGGCGGCTCACGTGGGCGGCTTGCAAAGGAGCTAGAGCGTCGAGGCAGGAAAAGGTTCATGGCCTGCGAGTCATTTGTACTTTGGACAAGCGGTCGACGATCCCTTTCACCGCTGGGCCGAAGAGACCAGTAGGGGAGAGCGGCGCGTTGAGAAACGCGGAACGCTCCGACTCCCTCATATCCGGATTTCGTAGCACGAAGGGAGAGATCCGTCGCGCTTCTGAATTCCGTGATGGCGGCTTTTCTCGTCCCATTCGCGGAGGAGATCAGCTTGGAGGATTTGTTGCACAGCCAACGAGTGCAGGGCGGAAGCAGCTTGTCCGGCGGCAGTGAACGCGCGGCCGACAAGGGCTGACGTGGTCCTGCAGGCTTTGGACGGGAGGGCAGACTTTGAGCGCCGTCTCGCAGAGGGATGGCAAAGGTGCGCTGCGACCGCCTCTTCCACTTGGGGTGATAGCTTTGTACCCCTTCTCGGCGGCGCCGTCCACTTGGGAGAGCGCCGAGGAGACATGTGAGTGGAGCCTCACGGAGAATGGTGCGTTCCACGACTTTGAAAGCTCGGCATGAAGCTCTGGCAAAAATGGGAACGCGCAGATCTGGAAACGGGCGGGGGGCAGCGGCTGTGAAGGAAACAGTCGTCAAGCCTATTGGGCGCGGGTTCCGTAGGCGATGACCAATCAAGGCCGAGTTGGTCGAGTTGGTCATCGTCCACGCCAGCCCGAGTCCTGCTGGATTCCTGGATCGAGGAGGAGGCGGAGTGATGGGAACTCGACCACTCCTCGCTGTCCGATGCAAGGATGGAACAGCTGTCACCTGGGAACGCTCCTTAAGCTTTGTCCCCTGAGGCGGTGGCAGTGAGGGCCGAAGCCGGCAGCTGCGCGTCCGGGAGAAGGAGAGAGTGAGGCTGGCGGGATGCAGTCCGGCGAGCATCCTCTGCGCACGGCACTTCTTCTTGCGCGGTCCAGAGGGTGGAGTGACAGCGTCCGAGGTGAAGGCTTCGAGTCGAGCCAGCAGGGTCGAGAGCGGAAGCGCTTCACAATGTTTGCAGCCGCCCGAATCCAGGGTGAGGGCTGCGTGGTCTGCGCCCAGGCAGATAACGCAAATCACATGGCGGTCTCCGGCACTGAGCAGGGCTCTGCATGAGCCGCAGGAAAGGCGAGGCATTTTAATAAAAACACTCGCGCTATTTTAGAGAGAGAGTGAGTGTCGCAGCGGCGAACAATCACAGAAGCAAGCACAAAAGGTACTCCACGCCAAATGGCGTAGCAGGCACGGAAGGCTGAAGGTGGCGAAGGCGGCCGGCTTCTTCAGGCGCTTACCTCTGCGTGCTGGTCGCTAGATTCGACGGTGGAAAAGGCTTCTCTCAAAATCCAGCGATGCGGAGAGCTTCGCTGAAGATGATGAAATCAGTGATGCAACCTCTGAGCCTGATTTTTATACGCTAAGCCACCCCCATTTTGGCGGGCTGTGACACGTAGAGGGCGCGAAGTCACGTGCGAGGCTCAGTGGTAGGTTGCAGTAGTTGCCGCACGGCAGCCTATGAGCACGTAAGATGGCCTGCTCTAGGTCTGCTGGCTGCTGCACTGCGTTGACAATAAATGCAAAATTAAGGATAATTTTTGGCTTCAATATCTCGAGAAAAGATGACTTTACCCATAGCGTAAGCAACTTACGCAATACGAGAGAACCTCTCGTAAGAGAACTAAAGTCTCCTTGCTTCTCTCATATTCTTGTTCATTAAAGATTATCTTTAATATTATGCTGATTTTTTTTTGGTACTCCTTATGATTAATATAGTTGCAGAACCCTGAGACTGCTGCTTGGTGTAAGAGTAGATGCATTAAATTATTTCCTGCAGGAATACATTTCTGTCACGATGCTGCGTGTGGAAAATACAAAAGAGTTCACAAAGATGAAGTAAATCCAAACAATAGCGGTTTATTCCAGAAGACGAAGAGTACACGCACACATAAGGGTGATACAAACAATACCGGACAACAGACAGAGCACAGGCAGGAACTAAAATACACAGAGATGATTAACAAACGACTAACAGCTGTGATGAAAGTTATTGGTGTCCATGTTGACAGATCAGTGGAGGGAAACACAGACAGGGAAACTGTTACAATTTCCTAAACGTGTAGGCAAATGTGCCGCTGCTCCGATATTACAGCAATAGCAGGAGGTCCCTTCAAACAAATAATCCTTAAGCATTTGTTGTACCCAGGACTACATTTTGTTTAACAGTAACTTATTGTCAGGGCAATAAAGTTAATGCAATGACCAGAATAACCAACTTAGCATCTTGAAATGAAATGCTGGGCCGAAACTGAAAATAGGATTAACTGCAAACTGAAACTGAACATGACTTGAAAAAAAAAAAAAAATTGTATTGGTATAATATATCACTATCATTGTAGGCTAATACTTTTTAATTATTTCTTGCATTTTAGTGATGCACCGAAATAAACTGAAATTATCATTTTAATTTAGCCAAAAACCAAAATGAAAAACGAAAATAACTGACCAATAAATTGTATGTATTAATCAACACTCAAAAAACTGAGGTGTACAAACATTTAAATTGCGCATAAGGCAGTTTTTATATTGAATAAATATAGGATGTTAATATCTTTTTAGGCCTGAAATGTTTCTAATCCAAAATAAAAATAAAGATCTATGTTATTGGCTAACTGATAGATTTATTCAAACATAGCCTACATTAAATTATGAAGACATCACTAACATGTTAAGTAAAAACATAATGAATATGTTAAGAGTATAATAGTAAAATTCTCTTCTCTAGAAATATTTTTAGCTAATTTTATATCGAGCGATGGATATTGAATAGGCTAGCTTTTCTGAATGTAACAGTAAGTTACGGCTGTTGAGGTCATTCCGAGGTTGAGATTGAAAAACTTCATGAGACATGATACATTTCTGTAAGTTATTGGCCTACTGTATCTTTCAACATACCTTCTGATATTTCTTCATGTTTATTTATTGCTGTAACTAGTTGTAGATCAACCGAGCTGTTTGATCTGTGCTGCTGCTTGAACGCTAGTGATCTGTCAAAAGTAAGAGCACCAAAACGGTAGGCCTATTTCTTGTTTGAATTTCATGAAAAATCAACAGAATCTTAAAGCTGAGACTTTGTTTAACAAAGTAAAGCTTTTTGCGATTATGGCAGACGCACTACAAATGTTTAGGCTAGTGAAGTTGTTCATGCATACAGAAAACAGAAAAGAGTAGCCTTTAGATCTAAAGAATCCGGCTATCAGTATTAAAAGCAAGAAATCAATATTGTGAGACGCTTTAGTGTCCACACAGCTGACATGATTACCTGTTGTAGTTTATCCAAGCAATGTGCATGAAAATGAACCATCAGAGGGGCACTTTAATTAAACATCACTTTCGACTAGGGGTGTGACGAGACACTTATCTCACGAGACGAGACGAGACACGTGTTTGGGTTCACGAGAACGAGACGAGACAAAATTTTTTTCAGAAATCCTCAATGACAAAATTCATGGGACAGGTACAGCATGGAAGAGGGGGTTTTGGGCTCAGTTTAGCTCCTCCAAAATGGCACAAGGCAGGCCCAGCTCAAAGGAGGAAGCTGGTAGTCATCGAGGTGCGAAAGCAGGAGGAGAGGATGAGATGTATAAAGGCCATTTCCCAGGCCAAGCAGGGAGAGTGGATGAGATGGTAGAGTGTGGAACAACGCAAAATGGGTTGGCAAGACCTTTGGCCAATGGAAGAGAGTAGGATCAGTTTCCTTATTAGGTCAACATATGATGTTCTCCCATCACCGCAGAACCTAAACCTCTGGGTAGAAGAGGATCCCTCATGTCCTTTGTGTTCATCACCTGCCACATTAAGGCACATTTTGACAGGATGTAAGGTGGCTCTTAGCCAAGGTCGGTTTACTTGGCGCCATGACCAAGTATTGCGATGTTTGGCTTTAGCATTGGAAGGCAAGCGTAGTATGACCAATAAGTTGCCACCTGTTCTAGCAAAACATTACACGCAGAAGACAATAGTCCTCCGCCCAGGCGAGCAACCACCAAGAAAAGGTGCTAACACCAATTCTCGCCCAGGACAACTGGAAGCTGCTAGGGACTGGAAGATGCTGGCTGATCTTGATCAACGGCTTATTTTTCCACCTGAGATTGCCACCACTAACTTACGACCAGATATTGTTTTGTGGTCTGGATCAGCACGCATTGTTCAACTGATAGAGTTAACAGTGCCATGGGAGGATGCGGTAGATGTGGCATATGAGAGGAAGAAACTGCAGTATGCTCATCTGGCCACTGAAGCAGAACAGCGAGGATGGAGAGTCCAGGTTTATCCAGTGGAAGTGGGTTGTCAAGGTTTTGTGGCACACTCTACAACCCGGTTCCTCAGAGACGTCGGATTCAGTGCCCAAGAGTTGCGTCGCACATTAAAGAACTTATCTGAAGCAGCAGAAAGGAGCAGCAACTGGCTGTGGTTGAGACGGAGAGATTCTAGCTGGCTGTGTACAGGCCGCCATGCTACGGTTTCGTAGGATACTTGAAAACTTGAAGAGTCTGTTGGTTTATTTGTATAGGTTGTATAGTATTTACAGTCATTACATTCCTGTGTATATTGCGTGAATGACGGGTGGTTGGGCAGATATTGTGTTTTGTGGTAGGTGGTATGCCATACGGAACCGTTGCCACTGAAACTGCATATTAACGCACCAGTGGGGCTCGACAGCCTTAGTCAAACGGGTTGGTGCGTATGGTTGGGTTGCGGAGAGATTGTTAGATTGTGGTTAGTTCTCAGCAGCAAGAGGGAAGTAGAGGTCAGTAAGCTGGGCTGAGTTGAGTGGGGGACGGAGGGGGGTGACTCTGGGACGCCAGAGTCACTGTCGAGCCCCCTTGAGGTGTCGTGGGCCAGTCGACGAAACACTGAGGACGGAAGGTGCCCACTTGAAGTCCCTAGAGATGTTCCCTACTCCGCTCAATCCAGAGGGTTGTTATGGGGGGACCGCACTGTGGTTGCAGCCGTTGTGTGTGCTGAAAATACACTGCAGCTATTAACACCAGACAGAAGGAGAAATCTAGATGCACCCTAGCGGCAGCAAAATGTATTTTGCAGCAGTGCAGTGTAGCAACGTTGGCTTTCGAGCTGGAAAAACCAAACTCTAGTCAGGGCCAATCACATCGTGTATAGAGTTGGCGGGCCTAACATAATGACGGCATAGTTGTGACGGTTATATGTGAATTCCCTGCTACTTGAAAACAAAGAAGATGACCGCTGCTGCTGGCGAACAACGGTCTTTTGAATCGGCTTTTGCCGTGACTTTGGAGGACTCAGTAGTATGTTCCTGCACAACCGGAGGCTGCAGTTTCAGGACCCCAGTTTTAGGACCGCAGTTTCAGGACCCTAGTTTTTTGTGACAGCGCCACCTAACGAACTGGATGATGTAGCGGCGGCAGCGGTTTCAGGACCGCAGTTCTAGGATCCAGGTTGTTTAGTTTGTACATAGTATCAAGATCCACCTATTATCTTAAGTCTTGTTAGAAAAATAAAAAATAAATAAATTAATATATATATATATATATATATATATATATATATATATATATATATATTAGGGATGCTAATATATATATATATTAACAAAGAAGATTATGGAATAGAAAAGCTCCTACGGCAGGTGGATTAGAGCAAGTAGCATCAAGCTACATGACACAATTTAAAATATTAATATTACACTTTTACTTAAAGCTCACTTTAAACCACCATCGAGTATTTGTATCATATTCCGGTCGCGGTTTAAAATGGTTTTAAGTTTTAAAAAAAAGATGTTGAAATATGTTATATAGCATTTTATATGCAGCTAATGGCTATACTTTGCTTAGCAATACTATGATATGTAAATATCGAAAATCACACACAAACCACATATACTCGAAATCGTGCATTTATTAGCTTCTTGTTTCAGGTGAAGAGATGTGTCTTAGCTTTGTTATCACGAAGGTCAGAATGAGGAAGTGTACACAGCAGCGCCATGCAGAAGGGCAGGATTGTTGTCACGTTCAGCCACGTGAGATGATTGACAGCTCTATAACGAATAAGAGAGACTCAAATCAGGAAGAGGAGAGATAGATCCATAGGCATATCTCACTGTGTTCGCTGTTTGAGCTTCAGATCGCATAATTTAGTGGAACATGAAAATCATTATTTCTCCAAATATGTGCACCATTGGACTAAGAGCCCTGGCGGATGCTGTATGTATGTGAACACAAATAAACCGGAGAAGACGTGAATGACTGCTTTATGAGTGATGATTTCTATTCAAAATAACGAACGTTACAGATTAATAATTTTGCACTCCTGTCATGAATTAAGAAATTCACAAATTAATGTCACTGCAAACCAGTTTTATCATAAACAGTGGTCAACTATCGAAGCTGGAGTTTTAAATATTTCTAATGATGCTCAGTTTGTCCAGATCAAATAAGTAAGAGTGTGATGTTTTAACAAATAATGAATGTTGAACAATAATCTGGGGCCGGCCGTCAGTGGTCTTTGCCACGAAAGGGGTTAAATGATGAGTGTTTTCGGTGATCCAGTTCGGTAGGTGGCACTGTAACACAAAACTAGGGTCCTGAAACTGCGGTCCTAAAACTGGGGTCCTGAAACTGCAGCCTCCGGTTGTGCAGGAATACCCTTCTCGGAGGACTTGGAGTTAAGCTTTTCTTTGAGAAAAGAACAAAGAACGGCACTTAAGTCATTCTTAGAAAAGGAAGATGTGTTCGGAGTTTTGCCGACAGGATACGGCAAAAGTTTAATATATCAACTAGCTCTGCTAGTGGGAAAACGCATGGGACTCACTCAGCCACAACCGTTCGTTGCTCTGTTTGATTGTAGCGCTATCCTATTGGTGCAGAGGGAATTTGAAAGACAACCGTTTATCCCGCCCCTCGGATTGAGGCATGCCATGCTGAGTTCCCCAGACCTAATATCTTGATGTGGGTCAGTGAACTGTGATTCTAACTGCACTGACGGCTTCTCGTGCTGAATGAGCAGAGCAGACTTTTACATTAGTTTATAATGTTTTTTTTTTTGTATAAAAACAGCAAAACGACAGTTGAGGCGAATGTGAGTGTAGTGGTGGAATATTTTATGCTTATTTCACCCTCACGCTCCATCATTGGCGATATCGCGAGACAGCTTTTCACTCTACAGGAAATCTCGCCACATTTTATTCTCACAAGATCTCGTGGTACGAGATCTCGTCACACCCCTACTTTCGACTGATTTCAGCCCTCTAAAACCATTTCGGCCGCAAATTTTCGGTAGCCAAAATTTGGGTGCATCAATTGATATAGGCTAGGCTCATGTAAAATCCAGGTCTACACAGTAAAAAAATGTAGAATGACGCCGGGTTCACACCGGACGCTGAAGCAACGCGGAACGGAAAATCACGCGCGGTCTGGCGCCTACCTGTTCACACCAGACGCGTATTCTTCGCGGAGGTCGACAAGCGCTTCTACTCAGTTGTTGTTTATTCAGAGCTATTTTTTTACATCATGGGTAAGTAAATAACCTCATAATATAAATACACCATGTTTCTGTAACCAAGAAGTTTGTACACTTCTTTTATTAATCCGTTGTCGAAACACACACAGACAGAGAGAGAATATGGTAGACAGTTATAGTAGTGTGTATATACCGTTGAAATATACATCCTCTCTAGAAATTTATTACATCTATTTTCCTCTTCCTGTTTCCCAGTGCGAGTAGACAGGAGGAGAGCCCTTGCCCTATATCTTTTGATTATAGGGTAGTATAGGGTATTTTAATTTGAAAATTGCTCATATTTTGACAATTGAGCGGATGGTCGAGTGTTTCTTGGTGTAACTTCCTGCCGGAATTGACGTGGATCACTCGCAGCTCGCGGAAAAAATAGACCAGACGCCAAAACTGGCGCTTCACGGGGCGTGCCGGCTGCGCCGCACCGCGGCGCTCCGCGTCTGGTGTAAACTACACCATAGGTTAACATGGGCGCTGTAAGGAAGCGGTCTCCGTTCCGCGCCGCTTCCGCGTCACTTCAGCGTCCGGTGTGAACCCGGCGTGAAAGAAAAAAAATTTGCCGTTACCACGCCCCGATACCACGTACATTTTGCGAAACGAAACTGGCCGCCGCGAGTGCTTTGTCGCGGTGAACTGAGGCATAGGGACGTGCACTCCCAACGCAAAAGAGTGCGGCGCGGCACTAGATCTGATGGCCGAGCGAGAGCGCGGGCGCGGGCGGTAATGCACTCACTCTGTGTGTGCGGGTTCCGGGAGAATAAAACGATTCGCGGGACTCCCGCAAACTAGAAATATGTATGAATACAACATATTAAAACTAATAGATTTTCATTCATCTGTTGCCTAAAAGCAAGAAGAACAACTAAAACAAAATAGAAACGATTTACAGGCCAGAATTTCTATTCATAACATGTTTGCAGCGTTGAGCGATGTAGCCAATCACAGACATGTGTGTTGATTTCTTGGACGCAATGGCTAATCAGAAGCATTTACTGTAAGATAGACTCCCCTCACTGCTCAAAACTTTTTTGTTCAGTGCTGAATTCTGTATGCTGGCAAATCCTCTAATTATAACAAACAAAGTGTGGATATTATGAAAGATTCATTGTGCAGTCAGCTTCATTGATAATAACAGATGTGTGAGATCGCGATGAACTGTCAGCTTTTTAGGAATTAGACTATTAAGGGAGCGCACTTTGGGCGCATTCAGTCATGTCAGACCATGCACGCAGTAACTGCTTGCTTTTATGTTAAATTAACAGTGGTTTGTGTGTTAATACATTTATTATTTTACTCATTATTATTTATTTTTAGACTTGTTAAAACAAGCAGAGAAGAAAATAAAAACAGTCTTCTAACCTGTGTTCTAAAATAGTCTTCTGTCGTCTTTTCTGGGAGCCTATAGTTACTTTTGCGGTAGAAATATCGGTATCGGTACTCGATATCGGCAAGTACACAAATGTAAATACTCGTACTCGTATCGGTTTGAAAAAAAATGGTATCGGCCCATCCCTAGTTTAGTGAATTTAAAAATAAAATCATTTTTGTTTTTAGATTGTAGTGTTACAATGTAATGTGATTTGAACCCCTTATGCACATTATATATTGCATAGCCAACATTACATTCACTGGCCTATATTTGTTTTCATAGCCTTAAAAAATTCTTAGTAGGACATCATTGGGCAGGATGTAAAATAGCAGATTCTTTTCAGAAAACACAGGTAACAACAGTACAATCGTTCAGAGGAATTTATGAAGATAATAGATGAAGCAACATAGGTAAATGTCACTGTGTGAGCAGGCACTGGAATGACTTCACTTGAGTTAAATAGCTCTTGTAACGTGCTGAATAGACGGGGACAGATGAAGATGCCGTAATGTGAGGGTAATTTAAGACGGTAAGTTACTAGATTGATCTGCCTTTGAATCGTGAATGGCCCAATGTATCTGGGACTCAGCTTACGGCAGGGCAGCCGTAGACAAATTATTTTGTCTTTTTTGAATTTAATAACGAAACTCTGTCTCGTATTCTGTCCAAACATACCGCTTCATCTACGTCAGGTGACCTGTAAATGCGCAAAACAAATTTCCATTGTAGTTTTGCGAAATATTTATTTTTCGAATTGCCTGAAAAACCACCTCATACGAGCATAAAAACTTTTTACGATAAATGTGAGTTTTTGCAAAATTGACGTGTTTCCATTGGGCGTATTTTCAATTCGCAATTTCAATTTGCGCAATTTGAAGGGTAATGGAAACGCAGCTAATTACTTAATTTGAATGCACAGTACTTTTTAAAATCACATTTAGTATCCACTTTAGGCTGGTTTGCAGTCTAAATATTACAGACTAAATTTTTGCGGCTGTGGGTAAATTGAATTTGCACCTCAGCTTTTTTGCATTTTTGCAAAGTTATGGGCATTTGTTTCACAAGGGTATTAAATGCCGTTGGTTAAACATCACACTTGTTCCAGCATAAATATTTGATGACATGATTTATTCCACATCCTACAGTCAGTGGATTCTTACCAGGTTTGCATCTCTAAATGTGAAACCTCGCTTGTGCCAGTGGGAGGTCCAGAGATTTCCATCTAAGCAGGGTGCAAGTTATTAATAGAAGGCAACAGTGAAATTTTGGTTCAGAGAGTCTGGTTGTATCGTGACATCAAAATCCACAACAGCGACCCACAGTAATACATTTTGTACATTTTAAATCCGGGGTTAACAAATTGTGTCATCTATACGACCATGCTCTGGTCCAGTGTGATCATGAGTAAAGTTAACTACAACAACCATACTGCCACTGTTCAAGGCAGACAAACTTCAGCAAGTGTTCAGATGACATTGTATAGATGTAAATAAAAATGGACTTTCTCTGAAATTAAAATCAATGAGTTTTGTAATTTGATTTAAAGGCACAAAAGTGTCACATTCAATGACAACTCTCTTATACACTTTATCGAGATACTTGTAGACAGCACAAACAGAGATAGATTGACCTGCCAAAACAAGCTCATTCGTTTAAAGATAATTTAAAATTAATCATCTGTCTGATTTGGCTGGTACACATTGTAAGAGTTTAATGATTCAGAGCATCAAACGGCCATCTTTGCAAAACCACAAGACAAAAAAAAAAAGACACAAAGCCGCTCTGGAATATATATATCAGAGGAGATTACTGTTTTCAGTCTCAGAGAATATTCTTTTTCTGATGTATTTTTGTCCAAATCCAAGTATAGATCTAAAAAGTGCATCAAACTTCAGAAAAAAATATTGCAATAAGAAACTGCCCTGATCTGCTCCTTATGTAGTGAATTATTTTGTTTACTCGCAGAATATGAGAACTTCGTGCTGCAGGCCCCACATTTATCTTGTCAAGTTTAATCAAATGACTATTTTTTTCATTCTTATTGTGCCTTTCTAATCATGTTGTTCTTTCAGGACTCAGAGACGCTGAAGTCGACTGATAAAATCTGCAGACAGCTCATCTACCACCTGACCCCTCACTCCAAGTGGCTTAGAAAAAGTATGACCCGGCGAAAGGCCCAGGCTTGGTGAGAAACTTTCTCTGTTTTACATGGCATCAAAACATCAGAATATGCTGTTATTGGGTAAATTATTTGATTCCATCCCTTAGCATTAATGCTAAAACAGATATACTATTTACTACAGATTTTATATTATATTATATTATATTATATTATATTATATTATATTATATTATATTATATTATATTATATTATATTATATTATCACAATGTTACATAGCCCCCCTCCCCCTTAAGGAGCATATACCAGACCCATCACATAAGCGCTTATCAACCCGTCACATAAGTCCAGGAGGGAGGTGGAGTGGAGGCGGACCTGGGGACAGGACGGAGGGACAGATTCACGGAGTGGAGGCCAGACTGGAGACTAAGGTGTATCGGGGTGACCGGGCGGAGCCGGCAAAACATGTGGCCATGGCGATGGAGGCAGGGCTAGTGGCAAGGGCAGAGCAGACGGGACTGAAGATCTCCACGGTGGAGCAAAAGACCACCACAGCAGAGTAGGCGGATCTGGTGACCACCACGGTGGGGCTGAAGACAACCAAGTCATAGCTGAGGACCACCAAGGCAGATCACGTGAAACAGGGCAGGCAGGACATTCATGAGTGATGTCAGTGGCAAGGCAAACATATTCTTTAATGGCGGCTTTCTTGACGGGATGAGACGAGACTTGGAAACTTAGACCTAACCTCTGGCAGAGACGAGACAGGCAGAGAATTCAAGGGCGACTTCTGTGGTCGACACAGGATGGACCGGGAACTCTAGGGCGACCCCGTCTGACCAGGTGTGTGAGCCAGCTGAATCGTCCATTGCCGTGGGAGTCCTGATGGAGTATGAGGGAATGTAAGCGAGCCCTGCCAACCTTCCCGCCACTGAGTGTGAGTGTTGGCTGGACTCTATGGAACCAGCCTCCCTCTCCCATCACCTCTCCAAGCTCCGTTACGGCCGTCTAGGTCTTCGGTTACTCTCCATCTCATCGCTCTCCTCTCTACGCTGTGGGCTCCACCACCATCACAGTTATCGCCTCCAGTGGTTCCCAATGTGACGTTAAACATCTTCACATGGCTCCTCCCTCCAGCTACGCTGCCATGGTGCGCATTCGTGGCTGTGGCCTGGGTCTCCATCCGCACGGCCCTGTTCAAGGCCATCACCTGGATTCATCCACCATCTCCAACATCCTGGACTGGCCTGTTATCCATCCCCCTCCCGGATCTTCGCCCTCCACCAAAGGCTCCTCCAGTCTGCCTGTTCTCACTATCCTTTCGCCCACTCCTCTCCAACCCTTCACCATCTCCTTGTCTGCCCTTAGAGCCCCCGCCCTCCTTCCCGTCTTCCGGGAGGGGGCATACTGTCACAGATTCTATTTGTTTTGACTGTGTTCATTTTGCACTGTCTAATCTGTCGTAATGGACACTAATGTGATTAGTTATTCAGTTCAGGTGTGTTTCTTTAATTATCCTCATTTACATGTGTATGTAAGTTCCCTTGTTTCAGTTCAGTGTTGTCAGGTCTCGTCAATATTATGGTTGTGTTTGCTCTCCTGCCTCTGCTAGGATTTACCTGTGGATACTAATAAAGAATAAAAAGATTCTACTCAGTAAACTGCAAGACAAATATGTTTAGCTTTATCTCACTCAAGTATAATATAAAATGTGAAAATACATATTTATTAATATGTTTATATGTTTAGCTTTAATTTTTTTGTTGTAGTTTTAGACATTTAGTATTTAAACATTTTATTTCAGTCAGTTGACATGGCAACATTTCTGTTTATTTCAGTTAGTTGCCAAGGTAACAATTCTTATTTATTTCTACACTAACTTTAAATTTAAATTAACTTATTTAACTTATTTATAATAAAATGATTTTGATAGTTTATTAGTTTTAGATAACACTGGTCCACATCAATTTTCCATTTCCTTCCCTATTAAGACCTTGGAAATCTTCTGAAATTTGCATAAACTACAGATCTGTTCCATAAGTTATTTGGTAGTTTAAAACAGTGTGATTATAGATGAGTGTAACAAATTGCAGCTTGTTTGATCTGCCACCACTGGCCTATTAATATCAGCCCCCCACGCCCCCCTTCATTTTGGCTATTGATTGGTAGTGTTTTTAACAGCACCGCTGCTGGATCTGGGAAGTGCTGTCTGAAGAGAGAGCCACAAATGCCCTTTGTAACGCACTCCTGACTGTAATACTCCCGAACCTTAGTTATCCAACATAAATCTGTTCACTTCACCTGATTAATTAAATTAATTAGAGCAACCAGTTTGCAGTGTGTTGTACAAGCACCAGTCAATGGTTGCAGAATTTATTTTGGAAATGTGTGCTTGTTGAAAAGTGAATAAATGTACGTGTACTACCCACATGGCCATTACTTGCACCCTCAATCCATTGCCTCTGCTCAATGCAGTTTTTCCACATACTGAATTAAACATGCTGCCCTGCTCCATTACCTTTAGGCTCTAAAAGAGAGAGAGAGAGAGAGAGAGAGAGAGAGAGAGAGAGAGAGAGAGAGAGAGAGAGAGAGAGAGAGAGAGAGAGAGAGAGAGAGACATTTTCACACTAATATAGTCTCATGTGTTATACAGGGTTCCTAAACATAAGCAACTGTCACTGTACTGGTCATTTTGAAACAAGGTCATATCCCTTATAAAAAAGATAATGTGGCAGTTCCAGTGGTTCAGTGATGCTATCAAATGGCTCAGTGACAAAAATATTTTACTTTATTCATTTTGTTGTCCAGTAAAATATGTAGACATATATAAAATAAGATATTATTAATAAATTATGAAATATCTAAAAGTCCTCAAAACAAGATAAATTAACTTGAGTCACAAAAACATCTCGGTTACAAATGTAACCCTTGTTCCGTGAAGGAGGGAACGTGAGATGTTACGTCGATATGACAACGTAATTGGGATCACTTCAGGGAGCCCTATCATCTTCGACTGTCTACAGAACGAGCCAATGAACATTGGCGTACGTGAATCGTATAAACAGAAAGCTGGCGCACGGACCTTTGTTTTCACTGAGGAGCGAGATCGTGACGGCCGTGCAGCGATGGTCAGCAACCATGGCGACGGGATGTAACGTTTCCCGTTCCCTCCTTCAGGGAATGAGGGATACATTTGTAACGGAGACGTTCCCGGAATCCCGTGACGACGTAATTGGAATCCCTATGGAATACGTCATGGTTGCTGACACATCCAGCGCCCTACACAAGACTCTCAGACCCCCAACTGACTGGGGCCTGCGTAGAGGGAGTTCAACCTGTTGTACCGTTATACCCCACACAGTGGAACTCTTGGATAACACTGGGAAAGCGTGCCTTTCCAGGGGAGAGGGACGTTGCGGAAGCCACATCCTGCCCGAAGGCAGGTAACGTGGAGAATACACAAATGGACTGGCCGGTAAGGGGCATATGGCATATTGAATGTCACTGGGGTGGCTCCAGCCTGAGAACGGGGAGACTACACCGGGCAGTGATGGCAGAGCGGACTTTGCCAAGGGAAGACCCGGGCTCACCGCAGGGAGCTGGTCGTGGAAGAATACACATATGGGATCGCCGTAGGGATCACAACATTTAGAACCCAGCCTAACACAAGTTACACAAGTGAAAAGGGTATGAGAGGGATGTGTAGGTGGCTGGCTTGAGACCAGTGGAAGTGTCGGTAAGAACAATCCTTTCCAGTCACTTAAATTACACAGATTACTTTCTTTATTAGGTGTGTGTGTGTGTGTGTGTGTGGTTTCTAGGAGGGAAAAGATATGGGATACAGTTAGCTACATGATGCCACAAAACAAGGCCACAATCCATTTGAACGACAATCAAACATTTGTACAAGAACTTAGAATGCAGGAAATTAGCTAGGTAGCCTACAAACAAAGTCAATACATAAATTCCCTCTGCCCCATACTTAATGAACTGATAATGCCTATAAATACTCAAATGCACATATTGTTACAAATACCACAGTGAGTCACATGAGCAATATAAACTGTTCAATCTAACAGTACATTTAAACAGACAGACTGAAAGGAATGCAAGGTTTGTGCACATTTCTCATAATTAACTTAACATATCAAAGGAGAAACGTATGACACTTACATAGTTCAATAACGCACACAAGGCATGAGACACGGCATTTCCAGCAACACACAAAGATTCCTCCATGTGGCATGAACAAAGAGAGAGGGCTGTGTGTACAGGTGCTGTGTAATAAAGTCTGTGGCTGATTTAAGCTAATTAGTTGAAGGTGTGGTGAACTGCATGGGGAACTGAGTGGCAAAGAAAAATGGGGCTAGGCAACTGCAGGACAGAGGGGAAAACTTCCAAACAGCCGCCCCCAAATTTGCCTTGCAAATTTGCTAGAGTGGGAGGTCATTGGGGTTCAGGTAGGGCAGGAAGTGGGATGAGGCGGGCAACGGGTCTTGTGTACTGTTTGTCCCCCACCTGGACATCTGCAACCCTACAACGCCCGTCCTTGCCGGGATGAAGGGAAATCACTTTACCCACTGGCCAGAGGGACCGGGGGAGCTAAGGGTCAAGAATGAGAACAACAGTATTTAGTTGGAGGTTAGGATTATCAGTGTGCCACTTCTGTCTAGACTGGAGAAAAGGAAGATCATTTCTGATGAAGTGGGCCCAAAAATGATCGGAAAGAATCTGACTATGACACCACTGACGGTGGCTGCACAGCTCAGAGTCAGGATACGTTACCAAGGCAAGGGAAGAGTGATGCCGCCCCATGAGCAACAGGTTAGGAGTCACCGGATCAGGATCTGCAACGTCAGAAGAGACATAACCTATGGGCTTTGAATTGAGGATACCTTCGATTTCAATCATCACTGTGCGTAGCACCTCTTCAGTGATAGTTTGGGCACCTAGAGTGGTCTGCAGGGCAATCTTGATGGAACGTATTTCACGCTCCCACGTCCCGCCGAAGTGGGGTGCGTGCAGGGGGTTGAACTTGAATGAGATCCTCTATTTGGCCAGGACTGCCTTGAGGGATCGGTAGACTTCCTGTAGCTCTCTGTTGCCTCCGATGAAGTTTGTACCTCTATCAGAAAGCAGCTCAAAAGGTTTGCCTCTGCAAGCTATAAAGCGCCTTAGTTCCAGGGTCGAGGACAACTGGATGTATGGCATCAGGGGGCAGGTCACTGCTTTGTCGTAACCTTGCGCCTACTCGAATGAGACCTGAAACTGGATCTAGTTCCGGAGCAAGGGAGAGAAGACGACTGGAATATGGAAGGGATTTGTGGGTCTGAAGGCATGCCAGATCATTTCCAAAGGAATCCAGCTGGGTCTGTCTTAGGATGGCAATCTCTGCATCAAGGTAGGTTGCTGCCGATGGTGTTGCAGGAGGCTCTGTAACCCCATGATGGGAGGCAGCGGTAGAGTCAAGGAGATCCTGAAAGGTGGTGAACTGGGTAGGGTCAGAGATGGAGGGATTTTGGCCAAGATATACGGCACCACAGAAACTGGGCTTACTTAGCTCTACAGGATCTTCGGCCTGATCTATTATGGGGTTAGTTGGCCACAGGTCAGGGGGTTGCAGGAGGAGGCAGGTCCTTGGTTCCACCTGCAAGGCTTACTTAAATCAGACAGCTGCTTCCCTCTAGTCAGATCGTTAGCTGTGTTGTTCTGGGAATCCACATAGCGCCATTCCTGGCTTTTGGTGAGTTCCTGGATTTCGGCAACCCTGGTTCCAACAAAGACCTTATAGCGGCATGATTCTGAGAGAAGCCAATAGAGGACGGTGGTAGAGTCACTCCATAAAGTAGCCTGTCTGATGTTAAGAGTGAGCACTGTTTGGAGAAGGTTGAAAAGTTGAGCTCCAATGAGGACTGTGCACAGTTCAAGACGAGGGATAGATAGTTGTTTTTTGGGCGTAACACGGGACCTCGCCATTAGAAAGGACACATTCACCTGTTGACCATCTTCAGTGCGCATGTAGGCGACTGCGCCATAAGACTGCTCAGACGCATCATAGAAGATGTGCAGGTCTTGGATGGCTGAGGCGGTGTCTACTGTCCTATGGATAAGACAACGGGGCAGTACTATTGAGGAGAGATTAGGGAGTTCTCCTTCCCAGGAAAGCCAGGCTTCTAGAATGTTGTGGGGAAGGTTTGGGTCATCCCATTCTATTGCCTTTGCCCACAGGTGCTGGACAATGATCTTGGCTCTTGTTGTGTAGGGGAGGATGTAGCCAAGAGGATCGTACTGGCTTGCAAGAACTCTGTAGATGTGACACATGGTTGGAGTAGTAGCTTCAATGGCTCTGGGCTTGTATTTCAGGGTGTCGGTATGGCAATTCCAGTGGAGGCCTAGAGTAGATTCCATGGGATCAAGGGAAGAACCTAGCATTAGGAGGGAGATCACAGATGACTTTGGGGTCATTACTGGCCCATTGTCTTATCTCAAAGCCACCAGAGGAGAGGGTTGCACGCATGCAGTAAAGGAATTTACTGCACCTCCGGGAAGTATGGCACCGGGGCAGCGCGCTGAGAGCCAGCACGGCCCGCCCCAAGAAACCAATCATCCAACTGAGATGGTTCGGGACGTGGTGGAGGATTTCCACAAAAAACTGACCTTCTCGGCGGCCCAGGAAATTATAGCCCTCCATTTTGGATCGGACTCGGGCAACGCTACACTCCCCGAAGGGGGTTACGCAGCCAAATCCTCATCTCCAGAGGACTGTAGCTCCCCCTCCGATGCTGCAACCGACATCTGGTCGTCAGGTGGAGCTCCAAAGGACTCGACTGGTCATCCATTCGAAGGACCAGCACGCTCCTTTTGCGTTTGTGAGGCGTGAAGGAGCCACAGGGTTGCCTTGGCATGGAAGCCCTCATGGTAATCCTCAGATCACCCTAGCTAAGCGCTGAAGTAGGTCTATTCTAAGATCCAGAATAGGCACTGGATTGGGGCATAGGCGAAGGGACTGCACCTCACTTGAGGTAAGCGATTCTCAATATTAACGCTGTCATAGTTATATTCCCTAGCAAAGATTTCACCCAACTAACTCACTTTGTCACTGTGCTCACTGTGCGAAGAGTTTTGAAAAAGTTACCTAACTAAGGAGAATTGTGTCCTAGTGGTTTTAAAAACTGTACTATATGTATCTGCAATATTATTTACATGGTACTCCAAACTACTTCAAAGAATACCATTGTACATGTTCATAAAACATGCTATTGTGGTCATACACGTCAAAAAACATGATAGTACCATGGTCATTTTGGTGTTGTGTGTTCATCTAATTTGGCTGTATTGGCAGTGGTGCCCACCTTCTGTGTGATGAGAGATTCAGACAGGATTGCTCTGCAGTGTGTGTGTGTGTTGGGGGGGCTCTGCTTTGGAGGATCTGTTATAGTCTCCCTAGAGCTTTGTGTTCATATAAGTCAATCTGACAAACAGAGAGTCTGCAGGTCCTTGCTGCTTTACACTACAGAAACCAGGTACAGACAGAGGAACATGCTCTTCAAAAGAGTGTGAGAGATAGAGAGAGAAATGAAGAAAGAGTGTATGGCCTTAGAGCAAAGGACTAGACAAAACGACACAGAGAACCTCAAAAAATAATTTCTCAATCAGTATTGTTTCTCTTTTTTTTACAGTACAATACCTAAAGATGAAAAAAACAGATGCATTTACTTGAGAAGCAAAACTGCATATGTTATTAAAACATGTTTTCATGTCAATTTGTTGAGTTATTATGTAGGTTACGTCATATGTGTGCTTGTTCATCCACTATTTTTTATTTTATGAATGCATGCTGGTCCTATTAGATGCCATATCACTGTAATCGAGCTCCATTTCCATATAAATGAAGAACAAAATGAGAAAGAGGCTTGGTTATATTAGAATTGACAGATTTATATGTGTCTGTTCACTTTTGATGGATCTGCATTAGTGTGCTCCGTTTTGTAGAGGCATCATCAGACTTTCATTGGGGTTTCAATTGTGTGAATGGTGACTTGCGCAGGGAGCGTTCCTTGTAGCATGGAGACATTTGTGACAGATGATTCAGAGGACATATACTACAAGGAACACTCCCTGCGCAAGCAGGTTGTCACGTTGGTTATGTTGACGGAAGGTAGCCTTTTTTTCAGGTGCTGCGTCATATCATTACGCCAGCTGCACTCATGGTACGGCAGTAAAGTTTCTTGATTATTACCCAGGAATGAGAGTATAGTTCCCAGCCATATCAGCCTAGAAAATCGCAACTTTACATTTTCCGTCGGTCTTAGTGCACGATGTAACTACAAAAGAGTCAAGTTTTAAATAGGAAAAATATCTAAACTCTTTGGTCATTTTTTTTTGAGAAATGCTAATGGTCTTGTCCACTTCAATGATGTATGCTAAGCTATGCTAAAAGTGGTACCGCCAGAACCGGAGATCAGCTGAATGGATTCAAAAACGGTAAAACTCAACACTTTAACTCTGGGGGAGTTGTAAAATGAGCCTATTTCCAAAAAAAGTGGAGTATCCCTTTAATGGCCTCAGTCTGCTTTTGGACTGTTGAGAACTGCTGGGAAAAGCCCTCGACAGTGTCAGTGAAGTGGCCACCTTGCGAGTTGGGGTCGCCGTGAAAGCGGACTTTGTCGGCATCCTGCATTTCTGTAAGGTTCAGCCAGAGGTTCAGGTTCCTGGACCACCAAGGTGGACAACGTCTGGTCGAGGGCCCGCGCTCTGACTTCCTTTGCCCAGAGGGCAAAGTCAGTCACCGTGTGCAGTTCCTGGATCAACCCCGGCTCAGAACTACCCTCGTGCAGTTCTTTGTGCTTTGGCCTGATGGAGTTGCAGGATGGCCACTGCATGCAGGTTGGAGGTGACCTGTCCTGTGGCACTGTAAGCTTTAGCAGCCAGGGCTGCCTAGTCTTACAGGCCTTGGACAGGAGACGTGGAGGGTTCTGCCAGGTGACGCCATTCAGGACAATTGTGAGAAAATTTTCTGTGACCTTTGCAGGAATGTAATATAAAGATTATACAAAGTAACATGTATCTTTTGCAACACTGTGAAGGTGAATAGCACTTATCATTCAGATACCGGTATAAACTTAAATAACTATTGGTACAGTATGTGTGACTATACATGCATCATTGTTTTCAAATACCTCCATTTTCACATTCCAAACTACAACTCGAAAACAACGTTTTCAAATCTTCAAGACTTGGGAGTGAGTCTTCAAAAAGCTCAGTTTTCAGAGGAAAAGACGACAAATATATGTAAATGTATGCCTAAGAGAGTGAACCAACAAAACTAGAATGTTTCCATAATCAACAAGGCATAGAAACCACGAAACAAGAGAAATAGAGAGCTTATGAATATTAATTATGTGACATGACATTCACCCAGTGGTCCTGCCTGATTAATAATTAGGGACTAGCATAATAACAGATTGCAGCTTACTGATTGTGTGTTCATTTATTGATGTAACCATTTGCCAGGGATTGTCAGTTTATGCAGCAGGGCTAAAAAAAGTATTTGCACTGTCGCCAAGCAAAATATAACTCCTAATATATAATGATTGTTTCCCTATAGGTGAACTTAGAAATTTCCCTGCATACAACTTTCAAGCTGTAAACTTAATGTGGATTGCATGGTCTCAATAATCTGGTTTTGGAATAATTTGATAAGCAATGTTTGAGTTCCTGTTGCAATGTCTGGTTTTGATTGTGAATTGGCTATTGGCAAAAATAACCAGTTTGTGACACTGTTGAAAATTGAACTCTTGGAGACACATGTACGATTACTAGGGTTTATTTCTCTACAGTAAATTAGAGATCCCAGAGATTTTAAAGATTACTTTACACAAACAAATGACAACACTGTCATCATTTACTCACCCTCATGTTGTTTCAAACCCGTGTTTGTGATTTTAATGTCAGCGATTGGTGTTTCAGTTCTCAAGTGGCATGTAATTGGTAGTGTTTACACTTCTGTGTGTTGTATACCTGTGCTCAGTTAAGGCTATAATGTTAGTGTTATTGGCAGGCCTTCATATAAAGACAGACCAGCATCTGCTCCTGGAGGCGGGTGTAAGTCTGAATCTCACACTGATCAAAGGTGTGAAAGCATCAACTCAGGTAGAAAACAGCCATTGCCATGCCAACAGCGGTGGGAGGCATGTCTTTGCAGCACTTGTCTTCCTTTTCTCCATCACTCATTCTGCTTGGTTGGTTTTTAGCTTTCAGTATATCCTTAGTATCATCTCTCACCTCTCAAAGCCTTTCAGACCCATTCAGGGATGAAGAGCAGGCCCCTGAAAACCAGCTTTTCTGCTTGTGTACAGGTTTTACTAAGTTATCACTCTCAAAATCATTTTTGCTTTGTGGTGGAAGACTTTTGATATGTCCCATTTGTAGACAGTCAGCATAGTCAGACAAACACACGTTGTGTTTTCATGTACTTTCCATAACCATGAGGATTTTTACACTTTAAAAACCGTATAATCTATCCCCTTACACCAACCCTAAACCTACCCAATCACAGACTTTCTGCTTTTTTACGTTTAAAAAAAACATCACTTAGTATGATTTCTAAGCTGTTTTCCCCATGGAGACCAAAAACGTCCGCACAAGGACAAGGATTTCGGATATTGTCATTTTTGTGGGGACCTTTTGTTCCCATAATGTAGGGTTTACTAGGCCACGCACACACACACACACACACACACACACACACACACACACACACACACACACACACACACACACACACACACACACACAAACACTCACACCCACACACAACAGGGAGACCTTTAATATGATGAGAAAGTTATCTGTTAGTGTATCGATTCATCTGTGTCAGTCGCTTGACTATACCCACTAAACACTGGACGTTGGATAGACATGCAGATCATGTCTATATTGGGTCCGTCGGTCCATGATCAATTCTGGACATCTATTCGACGTCCAAACTAGGTCCAATATTTGGACGTCCAACCATGACCCAACTTGGACATCAGGTTGATGTTCAACATTTGACCTTTGAACTGGGTAATTTTTTTGGACCTCATTTGGACGTCTATTACAGGTGCAGGAAATTTACATGATTAATATGTCATATTTATTTATTTACAAATATCAACATTGCTGTTATCAACATGATTAATACATATGAATACAGATTATTTATAATTATTTAAGATAATTTTCCAAAAACTCCATTTGACCGTCTCAGCAGCATGTGATAACTGGAGACGCATATTGTTGGTGCTTGCAATGCCAAGATCATGGGTTCGATTCCCAGGGAAAGCAGGAACTGATTGGAATGTAAATGTGTAATGCATTGTAAGTCACTGTGGATAAAAGCGTCTGCCAAATGCATAAACGTAAATACATGATACAGAAAACATGTCCTCCACCCTTTTGAAACATGGGAATACAGTTATAGAAGTTGTATAGAAATGACGTCCAAAATTAGTCTAAATTAAATGTTGAAAAGACGTCCACAAACGACCACATTTGGTCCTACGGACGTCAACATTAGACGTGCAGTAGACGTCGAATAAAGACGTCGCCTGGCGTTACAAAACAACCCCTTCAGTGCACCGACGTCACATTGCTCAGTGGGTAAATCCGTGGGGGACAAAATCTATCATGCAAAAAAGTTTTGAGGACCTCAATGTAAATTATGCCTATAACACACTAGTACCGTTCAAATGTTTGGGGTTGGTAAATTGTTTTAATGCTTTTGAAAAAAGTCTCCTATGCAAAAGAAATTTATTGGCAGATGCACTAAGTGGAAATAGCAGTATTGTATTTGCTCTTGTTGTTATATTTATACTTAGTGCAAAGAGTGGCTATTTGTACCCCAGTGTATTGTAGTACATTATAAAACAGTATGCAATAATAACATATTCCGTGTATGTTATTATATTTGATAAAATCATAAATGGATGCTGCCTTATTGGGACATTACTTTTCCCTGTCTCTAAAGTCTTCTCCTACTTTTACACATTAAACACTACATTCACACTATTAAATACCCGTTAGACACTTTATTTCACTTTTCAAATATTTTCTTCATTTTTATTAAAAAGAATGAAATATGATGGGAAAGGGGAGAAGAAAGAGTTTGTAAAAAGGCGGATTCAAACTCTAAAGCCAACGCCACCAGCCTTACTCTCCATGCCTTACTTATCACAGAGATTTCTTTTATAACTTTGTTTGGCTCAATCAGACACTGGTGGGCGGAGTTGGCGTAAATGGCCTCTGCCAACAAGGTGGGCTATTTACACTTTCAAGTTTAGTAAGTAAACATTATGTAATTTATTATTTTAAACCACTTACAAATATAACATATTAAATGTAAACACATTCATAAAGCAAGTTTGGTGGGGGGGGGAGGGGGTTGGGGGCGTTTTGTATGTTTTTTGTCCCAAAAGGACTCTTTTTATATATATATAGAACATTTCGAGATGCAGATCTTTGGAATTTATGAAAGACGCTCCCCTTTTTATGCTGACCTAAAGATTTTTTACTTTAGATTTAAATGTGCTCTTTTACCACAGAATTTCATGGGAATGTAAAGAGTCATGTTTGGTTACAACTACCCACTGTACTTCTAATGATCATAAGGTCTTAATGCTATTTTCTTTTCATGCTCGACTGCCATGCAACTGGTCTTTTCACTGTCAAAGCAGAATAGTTTTTAGAGAAAAAGTCTGTCAGATTAGGCTGTATCTGAGAAAGTAGAGCTTGACTCCATACATGTGCCTTAGCATAAAGTCATACAGGTGTTAAAGATGTCAAATCTGCTGCTTTGACGCAGTTAGTTGGTTTCTCGTGCCTCTGATGAGCATATTAGACACGGCTTCCCTTATTCCTTTGTTCATTTAAACAGATCGCTGAATGCGAAATTCATATTTAGGTAGGATTCTGCAGTAATGCAAGAATACATTTTATTACTATTTATTATACTATTATTATTATTATTATTATTATTAGATACTGTGTTATGCTGTTTGCCTCTTTTCAACCATTTGTGAACAAAACAGATTGCCTTGACACGATTTCCTTCCTTAAATGAAGCAATTTAGAATGTGAGAATGAGAAGAGCGCGTTGATTACTGATTGTGTAATATGCCAGTAAAGCAGAAAAGATTATTTACTTTCCCCTAGTAAATTCTCATTGCCACAGATGTCAGAATAATAAAACATCAAAGGAAATATGGAAATATTTTTCCTTTTTCTTCTGTAATTTTGATATAGTTAGTGGGGCAGTCAGTTTGATGTATTAAATAATCCAATTTGTGCATGTGTGAAGAGACACTATGTACCTTTGGGCCAGAATTAATAATTGAGATATTTTGCATCATTGATGACTCTGCAAAAACAAAATGGAGTGAGGCTTGAATCAGACACGTCAGGGATGGCTAGAGGGAGAAAATGAAGTGCTAAGGAGGAAATCTTTTCAGCTCTGCGTTGCCAAAATTTTGTCTTCTACATGTTTAGAAACTCAAATACTTCCATAGACTGGAAATGTACTGCGAAGGGAACACACATTGACGCTGTCGGAGTGCAGAATGCTTGGTCTCTTTGATTGTACGAAAGCTGACAGTAAGGAAAATGAATGTCACTCATAGACGCTGGTTGCCAAGGAACGCGAAGTGAGCCCGAAGTGACTGTAATTCAAACTGGCACCCAGTCGCGAGAAAAATAAACCAATAAATAACACATTCAAATTAATTATATTATTCTTTTACCCATCCTGCACTGGAAAAAAGGCACATTTGCGTCTCAGTTTATGTTTCAAAACCTGGAAGTCACAACATACATACATTATGTCACTCAATTAAAAACTGCGATCGATCGATATAACTACAATTAATATAAAAAAAATTATATGAATATATCAAGATATAATGTAACAATTTAGTGAGATTATGCTTAAAGGGGTCATCGGATGCAAAATTCACTTTTATATGGTGTTTGTAAATAAATGTGTGTGGACGTAACCACCGTACAATGAAAAAAAATCCATTCACTAATTTTTTTTAATCCTCAAAAAGTCTAAACACTCTTAATAATCAAGCCGATTGGATTTCCTGAGCAATATGATATCATATTGCTCATGCTCCGCCCACGACCACTGACGGACTGTCCCGTATTAGCATATTTCCGCCCTCAGACATTTGTGTCGACATGTGACACACATACTCGGGTGAGTAGTTACTCATTAAAAGAGGTAAAAAGGGTGTTGTTTTACACAACCATTGAGGAATTTTAACCAAAGTATGTTACAAACTTTACATGAAGACCCTAAAGAATCATACCAACTTGTTGAAAATGGGCATCTGAGGACCCCTATAAAATCAAGAAAAATACGGTAACACTTTATTTCGACAGTCCACTTTAGACAGTTCTCTAACTATAAGTAACTTTGCAACTACTTGTTAACTACCATTCCTTAGAGTTTTATTAACTGTCTAATATCTAATAACACTTTATTTTGATTCTCCACAACAGACATTCTACTGACTATAAGTGACTTTGCAACTACATGTCAACTTATTCCACCCAAACCCTAACCTAACAGTCTACTATTAGTCTAATGAGAGTTAGTTGACGTGCAGTTGACAAGTTGGTAGAATGTGTAAAGTGGACCATCAAAATAAAGTGTAACCAAAATATGCATTTATGTTCCTCAAGTAAATCCTGTCTTAAGGTTGTTTAAATGTTTTACTGTTAAAATAGATACAATTATTATTAATTTGACCTTTTTACCATGCTTAAACTGGCAAAATCTAAAAAAATATTTGTTTTTAATAACCAATTTGTCCTTGTCTTTTTTGTTTGGCAGGTCAGACTAACCTTATTTTCTCTTAAAAGCACCTCCCTTATCTGTATTGATTCCTAACGCATCTTCAAAGAACTTCTTCAGCATTTCATCAAAGCATGCAGTCTTTTCATGGGCCAACCTATTGCTATTTAATCACAGAGATCCCTCAAATGTCACTGTTTAAAGGCAAAGCAGATTGGCTTGTGACTTAGCAGAAATGAGGCAGCAAGCTTAAAAGAACCACTGTTTGTCAAAATATAGCCTTTGGACATTCGTATACAGCATAAACCCCAGGGGGTTTGGACCTGAAGTTATATTTGGAAAAGAAATTGAATTTGGGCGCAAACACAGTAGAGTGATACCACCTGCTACCAGTAATGGGAAAATAGAGGAAGACTGTCAGTAGGATTTTTTCATGAAGAGATATCACCCTTCTGAGAGGATTGTAATAATTCATTTGCATCTCAGTGTGGGTGTGTGTGTTTCCTTGGCAAATGAATATTCTTTTGATCTCTGTCCTGTGGTTTGTGTGGCAGTGTATATTGCAAGACTCGCCATATTTCCATTTCAAACTGTGCATTGTAACTGTGTGGCCCAAATCATGAAAAATGTATCATGTACATCTGAGGAGCTGAGTGATTTTCAAGCAGATGTATGTCTGTGTTTGTATTTTGTTGATCCCGTTAATGGAACTAGGTCAAAATGAAGCACACAGACTGGCAAAGACTATTTTTTTCCCCTTACATTTACTTTATTTTTTAAAGATTATGTGTTTAATTTTCTTACGTGTCTGCAGATAGATTTCACTTGGTTTTAAAAGTGGTGTACAATTTTAGAGCCATAACTGGCACCAAATGTAATTGCAAAAATAATGTTTTAAAACAGGTTTCCTGCACCCTGTCTGCTATTGGTCAACCAAAGACATAGCCACATCTCAGACTCACACCATTGGTTAGCAGGCTAGTCTAGATCCTCATACTATCAGATCAGTTTTAATAGCACCACAGACATTGTATTAAACCTACATACATGCCTTTAATAGTACTTATTATGGAAAAATACACTTTAAAAGATTATACTTAATTGTGAAATGAATGTAATGTTTTCAGACATATAATTGCTAGATGTATTATATTGCAATTATCTAAACTTGAGAGTTATTTGACCCACTTAAGTAGGATATACATCTTCATATGTCATTTTATATAATAATTCTATTGTCTTTGAAATGTGGTTAAAGTGTACAGTTAAAATCCACTGACAAATTTTTATAGAAATCTAAAATATACTTTGATGCCATTTCTATTGAAACTTGTTTGTATATTTGGAATTTCACATTTGTAATGATGAATTTGAAATTGAGTACATATTAACTTGAAATGTAATGTCAAATAACACTAGTTAAAATTAAAATCAAGTACTTGTACATGTGCTTTAGGATGATAGTCAACACATCAAAATAAGATCTTTAAAACAATAATTATTTAAACATAATGATTTAAAATTCACTTTTAAAGTAAAACTTTTCATTTGACATTATTACAAAGTGACTAAAGACTTTTTAAAGGTGTATTTAAATGTGTAAAGAAACATCTTAAAATTGTACTCTCCTCAAGTACACTTAAGTGGCATTCCATTTCATTAATATTATATTATTGGCAAGTTGTATTTTTTTTTTAATTTACAAATATATAACAAATACAATTAAGTGCACATCTTTTTCACAAAGGAATGGCATATATTTTAGTTTGCAAAGACTGGGAAAGGAGAAAGTATGTTGACATTGAATTACACCTTCTAATAAACATTTGCATCTCTTTTTTTATAATTTCTGTTATATTTCTAAAATAATCATGTTTTTTTTTTTCAATCAAAAGAGCAAGTGTTGACTAGTCTAAATCTCAAATCCAAAACGTACAGTTCAGTTGAATGTTAGACTTTGAACTAAATATGAATTTCTTAGCAACTGTACATTGAGAGTGAAAATAAGATTTATTGTGGGTGAGTAGAAAGGCACTGATGCCTGCAACATCATAACAGCAACTTTCATCAGCAGCAGGAATCCACAGTTTGGCAGACCAATAGTGAACTTTACTTCAGAAATTATTTGAGAAGAAAATAATACTTTAGGAGGTTTTATCTCCTCTTATTGACTTATAGTTTCCCCAGTACAACTTTGGCTGTCGTCCTTTTAATTAGAGTCAAAATAAAGACAATCACATAACATTTTTGCAATTTAATTAATTTGCAAGCAAATCTATGTTAAAGTACTTGAGAAGATTAAAAAAAAATCACTGCACAACTTGTCTCTACCCAAGTCCTCAAAGGAAGAAGCTTCACAAAATAAATGTATTTGCATGACTGAAGTGTGCCAGATAGTTATAGCTTTGCCAAATAACCTCATATCAAAGAGCAGTACAGTAGAAGCATTATGGGCTGCATTTCTGTCTTCAATCATAAAGCCTACAGTACTATGAAAGCACATCAGAGAGTACATGAGAAGTCTTTGAATGACTTTGGACCTTGCAACTAGCCTAAATGCTCAGCAATTGACTCAAAGAGAAGAAACAAGCGGTTTGGATTGGCCAAGTCAAAGACTTGTAACAGGCAATACATGCAAGAAAGCTTTTAAAGCTCTTATCTGATTTCTGCAAAGGCTCTCGATGCCAGCTACTGAAGCTAGAGGACATGTGCACATAAATTGTATAAATGACTAAGTCGTTGAACAAAGAATTTCAAAGGATAATTTTCATTGAATAGATGTTTATCAGTACATTGATGCAGTAGAAATGAAATGCACATACATGCCAGTGCAAACAGGTGCTTCTCACGATAGCAATAACTAACTGTGTACTCAGTTTTTTTTATGTTTATTTTGCTTTATTATGCAGTGTTGTTCCCAAAAGCTACTTAACAAACTGTTGTACTAAACAGTGAAATTACTTGCCTACGACTACGGAAATAATAATAACAAGTTTGAGAACACTAAATGTTATAGCAGGGTTCAATTTCAGTCTCTGAGAACTCTCTGTCATCTAAATACTGTCACTTGCCTAAATTAACACATTTTATTTATTGGGTCTTTGTTGCAAAGTCCCAGCAATTAGAGAGATTTACCATATCCTCATATAAAGAAGCCAGGCTTACATATTGTATTTAAATGATTTACACTTTTATTCCCTAGAATATTGAAATGTACAAAGTACTCTAATTGCTACATTTGTAATGAATTGTTGGGTAAGACATAATCTTAATGCAATCCATACAGGCAAATATGCTGAAAAACATTCGTTTTGATTAAGTGTAGCCTACTTTTACTCAGCACATTATAAAATTATAGATTGTTATGAATTCTGAAATGATTGCAACTCGGATTTGATCTTTTTTGGACAAAGTCTGGACAGTAAAGTACATATAACACTCACTGTGTTCTTCCTTTCACGTTATTACAGAGCCCTGCTCTTAGCCTGAAGAGAAACATTTTAATATAGACTAAATAACCAAATCCTCAACCTCAATTTAGTTAGAGTCGCAGCATTATAAATGATCAAGAGTCAAAATCACCTCTTTTTTAAGTATTACTCAGTATATAATAATTGTTTTTTTCCACTTTTCAGTCTTAAAACAACACTTCAGAAGAAGCTCTTCAGCGACTCGGTCGACCTCTCTGGCATCCCTTTATCAACTCGTGACATACGGCACGTGGCATATTACCTCCAGACCAGTGGGGGCGCTGTGATATCCGTGGATCTTAGTTTCACTGAGCTCCGGGACGAGGGCCTACGTCTACTTCTGCCCTTCCTGGGTGCATTGCCCAAACTCACAACACTGGCTCTCAATGGGAACCGTCTGACTCTTGGCATCCTTAAAGATCTGTCTGAAGCCCTCAAAGAATCCAAGATGTTCACTTGTCTTGCCTGGATTGACCTAGGCAACAACGTGGACATTTTTACCATGCCACAGGTAAAACAACAGAATCTTAAAATCAATCACAGTCCCTCTTATGTAGTATTAACACCGTGATAAATGCTTCATTTCGTGTATAAACATGGTTGTGCTGCCTGATATAAGGCACAACATGAATTAGCCAAGTAGGACGTCCTTGATGCTCCTGGAGCAGTATTCTTTGAACAAAAAGTCATAGCCCTAGCCTTAAGCCTAACTAACCCCTAAAATTAAAGACAAGATCTTTGTCTACATATCATACCTAACCCCAGCCTTAAGCATAATCTTACTGTAATGTTCCCAACTGTAATGTTGAACTAGGACCATCAAGGATGTTGATCCAGGAACATGTTCTTCTTGGGTGAATCACATTGTGCAAGATGAATATTTGTTTGACACGTTTTCTGTCACCTTTTTCAACTGGCAGGGCAAACCATTTAATTAAATTCTATTTGGATGGGACTTTTCCCTGAGGAGAAGAGCCCTAACAGTAGTTAATTCTTTAGGTGTCTTGAACTAACAATTAAGTAATTTTACAGCATTTTTAAATCTTTGTTCATGTTAATTGCCTTTATATGCTAATATTTTTTTCTTTTTGCATAATAAACAAACATGAATTAAAAATAAACAATAAGAAGAAATTAAGGTAACAATTTATTTCGATAGTCCACTTTAGACATTCTACTAACTTTGCAGCTGCATGTCAACTAACTGTCATTAGAGTATTAGTTCACTGTCTGCTTAATATTTGCTAACACTTTATTTTGTTGGTCCTTCAACAGACATTCTACTGACTATAAGTAACTTGGCAACTACAAGTCAACTTATTCTCCTAACCGAACCCTAACACCTAACCATAATCTAATAGACTACTGACAGCCAACTACAGTATTCTAATACTCTCATGACAATTAGTTGACATGTAGCTGCAAAGTTATTTATAGTTAGTAGAACAATAACTTTGCTAAAAATGGACTAGTAAAATAAAGTGTAACAGAAATTAACATTAACCTAGATTAATAAATAGTGTTGCTTATTGTTAGTTCATAATACCTAATGAATTAACTGATGTTAAAACTTTTACCTTATTGCAAAGTGTTACCATTGTTTTTTCATCTCATTTAGTTTGATCTTTGTTGAATATTATGAATAAAACCGATTTTAGACCATTTAAACCAAGTTTCTGGGTAGGTAACAGTTGCCAATTACTCAAGTAATTATTCAAGTACTGGTGGTATCCCATCTAATATAAGAAATTAATTATGTAAGGTGAGCTCATCCAGAGCACATACACTTTCTGTAACATACACATCCAGACAATACCTTAATCTGCACATTGTGTAACGGCAAAGACTTTATATATAGAAAAACGGTGCACTCATATTACTATGAATGGGAGAAAATATAACACACAAAATGGTGAAATAAGTCCCGCCTTCTAAATGAAAGAGCCAATCTCCAGTTGGTAAAGGCATTGCTTCACTTCAGCTGCCATTAGAAGTTCATGACTGCACATTGGCTGGTCCAGCCTGAAAAATGCTGTTTTTTTTGTCATGATTTGAGCATTTAGAAATACAAATGTATGAGATAGTTATTGTCAGATTTCATTGGTGATTTCAAATATGAAATTTATTTGTAAGCTTGGTGATCAGCTTTGGATAATTTAATGTTTCCCCATTCAAAGAGATAGGAGCTGTACTTGCATGACTGAAATAGCTACCCGAGAGAAATTTCAAAGATGGCCGCCAAGTTAAATGACTTGCCTTAAAAGGACTTTAGTAACAATCATTATCTGTAAGTAATTGTATCTCAGTGTTGTTTAACTGTTTCTACTCTGTTCTTAGTCTCTACTGGTGTCCCTACGGCGACGCTGTAGTCTAAAGAGCAGTCTGCCCACCATCTATGAGTACACAGAGGGTCAGCCCTATTGCTACCGCATGGAGAGTTCCATTGAAGAACCCAGCCACTACGAAGAAGAGGAGGATGATGAAGAAGAGGAGGACCTGGAGCCATGGTGCATTGGGGAACAGAAAAGTTCAGGTAGCTTTACCCTGCGCCATTGCGAGAGGTGAACCAATCACGTTCATCTGACGATGGGATAAAGAAAGAATGGGAGAGCACAAGCAAGAGATTCCTCTTCTCTCTGTTCCATTTCTCCCAATCAACACCTTTTACCATCTCCCTCCTCCACCGCAGCTCCATGACCTTCCCATTGTGGTTATGTGTGAACCAACAGCATCACATATAAAGAGCCACCTAACCGCCTGGATACAGCAAACGGTGAAACACGGCAGTTTGAAACGCTCTAAAAGCTGCACCATTGACTTACTGTGTTGGCAGATGACGCTCCTTGACTCAAGGTGGGGGTTCATTGGAGGCGGCCACAGAGAGATGCTTTCTTACGCCCCTCTTCGGTCACAAAGAACCAGTGATGGATAGGAAAAAATGCCAATTAAAAATCCCAGAGTCAATCGACTGGCTGATGCATACCAACGGTGGATGTGAAGCTCTATGGATCCCGCTTTTAACTAAGGTATGGTAAGGAATTTTGTGGGGTCGGGTCAGGTTTGGTCGTATTTGTCAGAGTTGCATTGCTGAGGCCGTCTCTGCCGCAGCAGACTGGACCTATCACCACTCTGTGTGTGCTCTACTAATCTCCCAACAAAAGCCATGAAACCAGCTCAACAGACTATAGAGATGACCCACGTCACGTGACGCAAGCAAAACTGCTATGTCAAGACTTTTGCATTTTACCCCCCTTTCCAAAATGTTCACATGTGAATACCCGCGCACCACTTGTCGTGTAGTTGTCAATGATGTTGTATTGCCAGCGGCTTGTTTTTGTTGTCCACTAATGATGAACAAAGCTATCTTAGAAGACAAAAGGTACATTTCAACACTGACACGTTTTTGTTGTATAAGATACGTTTTTTGTTATATATGAAAGTTTACTGAATGATAATAGCTGCTTATTTATGTTTAAGTCATAGTCTACATCCTAAATATACCTCTTAAAGTCTTGCTGTGTCAAAGCATTGCTGTTTCCTTTTGAATGGTCCAATGAAATATGGCGTTTTACTTCTGTATGGTGTATTTAAAAATCTATTCTACATTCTAGTCTTGATTAGTCACGTCTGGTACACTTTACTAAAAGTGATTAGCCACGTCTGGTACACTTTACATTTTGTTAACTGTTCTTAACCTCATGCTTTTTAAATCAAATTTTGGCAGACAAGTAATTAAGGTCAAAATAAATGGACCTTGAGGTAATGATTGTTCCATGGCCTTTGATTACCTGAGCACTTTAGTCTGTTTTCATCAGGTTTGTGACTGAAACGCTTGTTGTAGCTTTGTCGTCTTGTGACATAAAATTTTTACGTAATTCTGAAACAAAAATGAGCCAAACAAATAGTTACTACTAACTAGCACTTAGTTGTTTAGGGATAAATCACAGATGATCAAATAGTTAAATGTCAGTGTTATGTATGATATATGTATTCTTTTAAATGTGTCAGTTTTGTGTGTGTATTTGTTTAATGTTATCTTAATGTTTTCTCAGTGTTGTTGTTAACTTCAGACTATATTAGGCTATATGTAATATTACACAACAACCATCTTCACAAGGCCTCAACAAATTCAAATTATACGCAAAATAACCTTTTTAACTTTCCAAGGCTGAATATTAAAATATTCTGGAGTATTCAGAACTTGATGTCTGATGTTCAAATGTATTGAAGCGGCTTGTCTTTGCATTTGTTGTTTGGCCCTTTATAGATAATTACAAATACATTACAAGGCTTGGTAATTGGATGGTTTGATTGTGCTTATCTGGGATGTTTAACCTGCGTACTGCTATATCTGTTACTCATAAATGGCATGATGGTGTCAATACCCACAATGCTAAGCAAACTAATACACTCAGTCAGTGGCAGGTTATTGATAGAGGGCAGCTTATTTGTCATGTTGTTTATGTGTAAGTCTGTCTGTATCACACAGTGTCCTCTTAATCTGTGCTTCAAACATCCTGTATTAAACAGTTTATAAGACTGACTGTTAAACGCTTCTGTAATAAACTTTTATTGATAATACCATGGGCGTGGCAAAATAATACTGTTTATTTTTAAGAGATGGCAAATCGGCGTGAAAACGTTTGATGGTTGAAAGTGTCTGTGGGAGGTTGGTGAGGTGCCCATCTGCTGATTGATGAGCTGGAGAAGAGATTCAGAGAAGTTTTTATGATGGGAGTTGTGCTAGGATCTGTGACAGCCTGAGGGAATATTACACACACACACACACACACACACACACACACACACACACACACACGCGCGCTCTTCTGAAATGTTAAAGAAATAGTAAGACAAAAAAAAATCACAATTCTGTCACTTACTCACCCCCATATGCACTGCAGTTTGTTTGTTTTTCCAGAGAAAATGAATTTTTGAAGAATTGTGATGAACTTTTTTTTTAAATACAGTAACAATTCCTCTTTTAAAGTCACCATGAAGTCAAAATGGTAAATTCTGATTTTTTTATGGAATATTGCATTTATTATAAATGATTTGTCTGTGAACATCGTTATTATTTTCAAATTCATGTGCCTTCATAATCTTTAATCAAAATAACTTCTCTTCTCTGGTGATGTGTTTACTGGTGCGAGGGCTAGACAACCTGTCACTCAAATGATATCACAGCCATAGCAAACTACAACAATCCAAGACATTCTCAATGTGCAAAATCAAGTCATACCCTTGCATTTTTTCTTGTTTGAAAAGCCGTTTCATTTGGATATGTCACAACAGGGAAGAAAAGACTATTGCAACTTTCATTTCATGCATGCCACCTCAATCTAGATAAAATAGACAAAAAACACCATAACATCCTACAGAGAAGCCATGCAATATACTATAGTTTGTGTGAGGAAGAGACCAAATTTGCCTGTAAATATTCACTTTCATATACATTTCAGTTCAAATATGATTTGACCTCAATAGCATTTGGTCATGAACCACTGGCATTTGATGTCAAACCACACATGATATGTCAGTTAAATCTTTTTCTTATTCAAACCTGTTGGCTTTAGAAGACTTGGAATATAGCACACAAATAATATGGATAGCTTGATTGGAGTAGTAACTATAAACTATTACATGGAAAGAAAATTCTTCCAATTCTCCCTTTAAGTTTCATAGAAAAACAATACGGAGTGTCTATTTACACCAAGTGACCACCAATGTCTGTTTGAGCCAGACAAAATTACAAAAGAAACCTGTCTGATAACAGGAGCAGTGACATGTAAAGACCACAAGTTCAATTCTAACTTATTATTTTCCCTTTTTCGATGCACATCAGCTCGGAGAGGCATTTATTTTAAATAAAATGAAGAAAATATTCGAAAATTAGTAAAGTTTATAAATAAAGTACCCAATGGGAATAGTGTTTTAGAGGTTGGGTAAAGAGTAGGGGTATGTTTTAAAGATATGGGATAAGTAATGTCCCAATAAGGTGGCATCCATTTATGATTTTAATCATATACACTGAATATGTTGTTGTTATTGCATACTGTTTTATCATTTACTACCATAAAGTTAGTTGCAAATAGTATCTGCTACTATTTGCACTTTTTAAATAGCATCTAACTACTATTTACACCTAGTGCACAGAAAATACAGTTTTTACTTAATGTAAATAGTATATATATCGCTAAGAAAACACTGCTTCACTTATTGTACATTGCATCTATCTCTATTTGCACTTAGTGTAAATAGCCTCTGGTGAAAAAATAACAGCAACAGATTTGGAATGAAATTATGAGGAAATAATGACAAAATGTAAAAATATTCGCCCTTTTGTATTTAAGTTGTATCATCTTTCTAGAAACATGTAACAGGACGCACATGCCCAGTTCCACTCAAATAGGGAGTCGCTTGAATGGTTCTTGTCAGTGTGTGTATATGATAGTGGTTATAAAGAGTGTGTGTGTGAAACATCTGTAAACAGATCTTCAGCAGTGTGTACACTTGTTATTGTCACTGTAATCTCGAACAAGAAGACCAGGCTGTTCTGCCCTGTTACATTTGGTTGTATAAACAGTGATGCTGTAACAGCTTTCGAGACAGTTCGTTTATGGTCTTGGGAATTATGCATGTCATGGTGCGTGTTGATGTGACAAGCATACAGACCCACGTTACTGCGGAAGAAATACTGCCAGAGTCCTCGTCTGCCACCCCATGGCTAAACAAAACCTTCTGAAAAAATAAAATAAATGTCCAAAAAATAAAAATACAAAAAGGAAATAAAAAAATGCTTGTTCCTAAAAGGACAGTTAACCCACAAATTCTAACTATTTGTCATTATTTACTCATATTTACTATATATCCCATTCACAGTCTTTAAGTCACACGATAGCTTTGAGTAAAGAACGGGCCTGAATGTAATACTTAATATGAAGGAACATTTACAAACTTGTATCGCGTGATTGAAGGCATGACTGTACAAATACAAACAAATAAATAAGTGGACATCATTGTACTTGTAGTCGGCATAAAACGGAGATTGCAATAGTCTTTTCTTTACTTTTGTGACATATATCTAAATGAAACAGCTTCTCGAACAAGACAAAATTTAGGGCAGGACTTGATTTGGTCCATTGGAAATTATTGGATTGTTTGGTATTGCTGTGATGTGAGTGACGCATCATCAGACAAGGGATGTCACTGCAAGAGGGAGAAGTTATTTTGATTACAAATTTTGATTTTGACTTTAATATTAATTATCTTAAAGCTTCCTTTAAATTGTAATACTATTTCCCAATATTAGTGTTTTTACTGTATATCTCATCAAATAAATTAGATTAAGACACTACTTTCAAAAACATTAAAAAACCTTAATGTTTCCAAACTTTTGACCGGTACTGTACATTAAAGGTTGGGTATAGGCCATTTATTTATAAACACTTTATGTTATAATGGATATCTTCACATCCTGATAGCAATCAATAACAAAAGGGTTCTAAATATTAAAAATCTACATACTGTATATCTTCTCTGGAAGTCTCAGGAGCAAAACATTTTCATCCAATAATTTATGTCCTGCCTGTCAACATATGTATTTCCACACCTCCGCCAAAGCCACTTGTTGGCAAGCCTGTAACCTTATCCGAAAGAAAAGTAACAATTAAAGAGGCTGTTTTTTTTGGGGTTGTTTTTTTTAATGTATGTCAATGGAGGAGAAGGCTTCATGCTGAATAAACCACTTATCATTTAATGAATCGCCAGGCCATCGGATAATCTTCAACATGTTTGCTCATAAACATTTGTTTTGGATTGATCCATTTTTAGAGTTTACACTGAAAAAAAATGCTGTTTTATAAGATAGGTCACGGACAATTGCGCGACAGGTATGATTCAGTTTACAGCAGTCATTTCAATGGTATCCGCAAACAGGGGCTGACTGTCGCACAACTCTGAACGAAATTCAATGACGTCAAGGCTGTAATGTGATTGGTTATCAATAAGGCACACATGATCCAAGTTAGCTGTTATGCTTTGTCAAATGGTTGAGCCTCTGACCTCCCAATAATAAGACCATTCTTCCTCCGCTTTCCCTGCTCGCAGAGACATCACACGATGATATCATAATGATTCATTGACCAATCAAAAGATAATCTTCTAACAGTCACATTTTGTGTTCCACAGAATATGCTATGTCTATGTAGCTATAACTAAATAATTTTATTGACATGGCAGCAAGAAAATATTTTTCATGTATTTTTCATTCATTATGCTCAATCTTGGGATGGAAAATCCCATGGATTTTTATGCCCAGCAGTGCACCTTATGGGGTCTTCAGTGCTGTCAAAGCGAGCGAGGCCTTTTGATCAGAGCTCACAAAATGTCAGAGCACAGTCAGGCAGCGAAAACCCCACCAGGCTGAACTTTGAAGCTTAAGAATGTACACTTTCACTTGTCTGGACACTTGGTACATTTAGTTCTGAGGATGTTTTTCCTCTCAGAACATTCGGTTCTAATAACAAACAGCATGAAAGACTGGCTAGGCCAGGCTGAATCCGTTAAACACGAGGGCAGGGAAGGTGATTGCTACAGAGTAAGGCAGAGATGGACATCAAACTCATTACTCTGGTCTTTGTAAAGTCTCTTTGCCATTTCTGCCTCTGTACTCAGTCACATCAGTCAGGAGGATGAAGAATGAGCGTACAAGGGCCGTCGCTTTCTAAGAGATCTCCTTATGGCCTCTAAGAGAAAAACAGCTTGAACAAATCAAATGATATATAAAAATACAAAACACTGGACAAAAGCAAAATATTTATTTAAAAAAGGGGGAATACAATACCCCCAACCCCCACCCCAAAAAAGAAACAAAAAACAAAACAAACAAAAAACAGTGTCTTAGACTAACCCTAGAATGAGCCCTGACAAAAAAGTTTGCTAAAGTTCACATTGTAAACATTACATCTATTTCTGAATGCTATAATGTACATCTAAAATCTACATAGCCTACTTTAGAGAATGCTAAATACTAATGCTCACTAATATTAAAATGTAGCCTTAATTATAAAATGTACATATAGGCTTATATCTGTATGAACTCTATACATTATGCTAGTAATTACTACTTAGTGCATTCTACATGCAAAGTATGCATACTCTTGTACCGGTCAACTTGACAACTGCAAAACCTGTGGTGGTAGCCCACGCCAAATTTGTGTGTGTGAATGCTGTTTTACGTGAATATTACGACACGAGTGAAGCACAAAGCCTAGGTTACAAAATAAATAGGGCTAATAGGTTAGCAATTAAATGTTAGGCTAGGCCGAATGAGAAAGGGTAGGCTACATGAGCCAATATATGTAAGTTATTCCACAAGGACATGGACTCTGTTTATTTTCCCAAATCTTCACTCACATAATTTTCACAGAGATTATAAACGTTTCTTCCTATCGTTTACTTTAATTGTAGCCTACTATTCTTAGTCCATTCTACAAAGAATGTACTTTTCTTTTCTAATTTCTTTCCCTTTACACAAAGTCCCACAAACATTAAACAAAATATAAAACCTCTCACTTAAAGCAAGAGCAAATCTATCAGCAAAGTCTTACAATGTGAAAAGGGCGACATGAAAGTGTGTGAGGGGGATTTGTGAAGTTGCACGATTTTGCCATCTAGTGGACATGGACGAAAATGAATTATTGGACCATCTTTTTTGTTGGTTTTGTTGGTTTTATCAAATCAGCTAGATTTAAATTGGTTTAAAGAAGACAAGTGTTTAAAAATTCGAACAAACCTCCACATACTAGGCTATCCAAGTGGCAAAGGACTGTCATAGAATCAGTGAAGATAAAACAAGACTATGACATTAACAAAACTACAGCAAATAAGGGGAATAATAATTAAATATGCATCAAGAGTTTTGTGTTAGGCATTATGTTTTTATGAACCAGAGGAAATTAGCTTAAAATAAGCATTTTCTTGTAATGTAACCTTTGTGAATCAAACAACATTCATTTGAAATAAATTATCATTTTGATGATGGATTTTGTTAGGATTAAAAGGTTAAAACAACTCAAAACAAATCAAACATGCAAATATAACTGTAACCAAATTGGTTGTATTTTTGGAGATGTTAAGCATAACATTCTTTTACTCACCCAGATGATCCCATGCAATTTTTAGATTCATATTTTATCATCAGCCAATGGCAAATTCAGCTCTTCTTGAATAAGCATTTATAAGCAAGTTTGTAAATTATTTTCTTAAATTATGTCATTATAGTAAATTATGAATTTGTATTTATCTGCAATACCTTCCTTTTATTCCAAACGAGGGACATATTTAATAATGATTGTATGACTGATTGATGACATACTAGAAAAATGATCCGAAACGTGCATTATTGCATATTGATCACAAGAATCAAACTTGTAAAAAAACCGTCAAAAATACAGATTTAAAAGGAGTTTTTGTTTTGCAGAATCATACTACCAATCACAAAATTTAAAATTTTATTAAATACACAAGCACACAAAGCCAGGCCTCAAGGGATCATTAGTATCATTCACATTAACCAGAATTATTCATTCTCATTGATGTCACTGCAGGTGAAGCCCTCCGCATTTGACCACAGATGATCTATACGCACTTAAATGTGCACAATGCTTCACTTATGAGTCTCTAGGGGGGTTGTGCACATCATAGCTCCTGTCTTTTTTTCAGTATTATATTCCGCACAAGCGCTGTGGCTTCCTTTCGAATGTCCTCTATGGACTCCTCCGGCTTCCAGAAATGCACCACCTGGCCTTCCGAACTCACAAGAAACTTCCAGAAGTTCCATTTGGGCATTTTCCGTACTGAATCTAGAAGAAGAAAAAAAAGGTTTTAGATATATAAATATTGAGTTCACATTATTCAATATTACTATAAATGAATTAATTTAGAAATGTCCTCATATTTTAAACCAGAGATTATGTTTTATGTTACTATCCCATAGCTGGGCTGTCACTAAAATGTACAGGTCTGGGATCAAATATTTATGGGTGGGTTCCCTGTGTACAATGAGCAACCATAAGTTGTGTCACAATTCCCATCAGAGTTTTAAAGCACCTCGCCCTCCGCTGCATAAAAAAAGTTAAGTACATGTAGAGGCCAACAAGTGTCTACACTTCGTTTTTGAAAAAAATAAATTGTTGGAATTTTCAGTGTGAACCAGGGACGGTGTGTACCTATAGGTAAACTAGACAGCCGTCTTGGGTGGCAAGAAAGAGGGACATTTTTAATATATATATTTTTTTTTGGACATTCGTTTGGAATTATTACATTTAGGCCTATATCAAAAAGTTATCACCCCATTAGTTATTCTAAATCTAAATGAACTTTCACCACCAGCCACTGGCGTCATGATGCGAGAAAGTCGCTGGCAGTGTGAACGCAGCTACAGTCTTCACTCCTATTGGTTGTCGCTCGCAAAATGCGTTTAAAATTTTCTTACATTTAAAAAAGGTTTACATTTTCGGAACTATTGTTGCATGATACGACTACCAATGGTATATTGGTATAATGATATTCCGTCGCCAATGGTCACTGTCACCCGTTTCACCGGAAGTCGCCAGCTCTCCAATGAAAATGAATGAGATCTAGGGTTGGGCGATATTGCAAAAATATCATATCAAGATTCTTTTTTGCATGTTGGTTTTACTATTTTGCAAGTGCATTACAGTCAAACTAATGTCCCTATTTTAAAAACAATGCCTTACAAGGTATCAAAATATAAAATAAAAAAGAATAGCAGACATTTAGGCCAAAGTGTTGAAGATAAAAATCTTTGTCATTTTTTGTTTGTTATTAAAAAATAAGAACACAGATACACATTACATATACACAACATAATATACAAATTAAATAACCAGTGCTTTATTTTTTTCAGGTACAGGTGAATTTAGCATTAGCACTCAAGAAGGAAATTAAATGAACAAATATTAAAATTGATTTCATTTTTGTGAAACTCTTAACATACAGTATATTTGTGAATGTTTAATTTTTGTGAATCTCCTTGCATTTATTTGTGGATCATAATCTAAGTATTTGGAATAAAGCAACAATTCTAACCCCATGTGTGTGTGTGTGTGTGTGTGTGTGTCCAATAATCTAGAGATAATTCGTGAAGTTTTATTTTTAAAGATCGTGTTTAATCGTGAGTGTGAAGTGTGGTGTGGGCGGCCCAACAGTGGCCCAACAGTGTTTTGCCTAGACCGGCAGTTGAGCTTGCACCAAGGTGTGAACACAAAACTGGTGTGAACACAAAACTCACACTATTCATACCGCAAAATGGCATTGAATAGTGCATGAATACATGAGTTAGGATGCACCAACAACCCACCTGAAGCTACTGATGTTATGTGATTGTTTGCGAGGCGTTTTGTTTGGTTTCCTTGTGTTCTTTTAATGTACTTTTATGTTTATGCTTTTCATTTTGAAAACTGACTGTTCTATATAAAATAAATATACTGCTGTTACTGTTATTATTAATAATTTCTTACTATCAAGTAGTAGGAACTGGTCACATGATGTCGAAATGGCAGCGCCCATAAGGGGTCGCCCTTCCCCGCTCTAAAGAATAAATCTAGAAAACACAAAAGTTTTCAGCTAATTGTGACTGCAAATCGTTTTGAAGTTATTTCTCAAAGGTTTTTCAATTTTTATTTTGTGTAAAATTTAAAGTTACTGAATGGAGAGATTATCCTCAGGTAAAACCTACCTGTGATGAATCTGAATGCTGGCTCCGCCTCAGACCCCATTATTTTGATCTTGCTAAAGATGGGGAACGTTACACCATAGTTGGATTTGGCAAAAGCCTCGATTTCTCGACTGGTGCCTGATTCGGTGTCCCCATATTGCGAGCAGGGAAACGCGAGCACGTTAAAATGAGATGTGCCGAGGTCTCGGTGAAGCTCCTGCAGAGCCCGGTAATTCTGCTCCGTTAGCTCGCTTCCACTCGCCACGTTTACAACCAGAGAGACCTGTTATCAGAGACAGCGAGCCCTCGAGTCAACATACTGCAGAACAAAACGAGGGCAATTATGTTTCTCAAAAGTCTTACAAATTAAGTAAAACCACTTAAAACAGAAAAAAAATGCAACTTACTTTCCCTCGATACTTTTCCAGTGAGACAGCTCTACCTCTCGCGTCCTTCACTTCATACGAGTAGAAATCTTTGGCTTTTCGCGACTTTGACAGTTTACTCTGCAGTAGGTACAGTGAGCCCATGCACACGGCCACACTCAGTAGAACCTTGAACAGTCCTGCTCTAGAAGCAGATGATTTGGTGGGGTATCCCCCAAGCGCCTCCATGATGGAGGATAAATATGTGGAGAAATCTGGAAGAAAAACTTCAAATATGGTTCTTTTGCTGGTCAGAACAGTGGGCGTATCTAAATGAAAGGGGGCGTGTCAGAAAGTTATTCGGTAGAGAAAGCTATTAGTCACACACACATGAAGGAAAATTGAAGGGTAAGCACCTTAAATTTGCATTATTTCATATAATGCTCGTTTGTTTTTATCTACCGTGAGTTCATCATTTCTACTCCTTTATTTTAGTGTCTTGGAAAAAGGCGAATGAAAAAGACTGCAAATTCCCACGTTGTCAGTCCACTGACTAGATCACAAAGGATTTCCCAGCTGTTGCGAATGGTTTTAAGTTTAGTGCATTTAAGTTCCTGTTTGTGCATTGCACTCTGTCTCGCCTGTTGCTAATGTTTCTGAGTTAATAATAATAAATTCTGATACCTTTCAATCATCTTCCTTGGCTCTTTCCATGACAACAGTCCCATGAGGCCTAGGGAGAAGATTTGTGAATGCCAGTGAAGCAACACAACTGACCTTGGTAGGTCACATGGTAATGACAACATGGCGAATGTAGTATCCAGATTACATTCATACTATTAAGACATGCTTTTTTTAGCGGTCATGAAGTAATTACTTATTTAAAAAAAACATGCGATTTTGGATGCAGACGATTTTAACCGAAGAGCAAAGAAAGCAATTTCAAATTAACGCAATTTACATTTTGTTCCGGGCCAAAATGTTGCTCACTCCGGCCCAGCCCAGAGCACACCCACCTAACATCATCACGGGCCATTTACGATTCAAAGGTAACACCACAGTAACCCTTGTTTTTACCAAAATACTGCAGTTATTGCAACCAAATTGTATTAAATAAAAATGTATTTGCTTACTATTCATTAATTCGGTACTTTGAAATAGTCATTGGTATGAATGTACCGTGAATAAAATCTACTATTTGAAGTATTTAAAAAAAAACATGGTACATGACCAATAAAAATAAACATCTTAGTACTTTGTACATTTTAAATGAGCATGACACACAATTTTTTTCCTTTTTTTGCTAAGTTGCTTCCCCCATCCCCGCATGTATAAAAAAAAAGTCAGAATTTATTTTTTCACTTACAAAATAAAATTTATTTCCAGTGTGCACACGGTACAATGTCTGGTGCCATCCATTAACACCATAGCAGATGTTTCCTAAAGACGATTGAGCACAGTCATCCCCGAGGACGGCAGCTCCTGATCCAGCAGGCGGAAGAGCATGGCGTATTTGTTGCGTTGCGAGACGTTGCCGAGAGTGTGATGCAAGCGTGTCTGTAGATAATGTACGTCCCTCATACGCTCTTTACAGTCTAGACGAGAGAAATACACAGCTGCCTCCTCTAAAGTGTGCACGGCCTGTTCCAGTGCTGCAGGAAAGAAAATAAATCACTTAGACATATGAAGTATGACTTGAATGCAGTGAGAATTGTGTCAAACAGGACTGAGGCAGTACCAGTCAATCTGTGTTTCTTTGCAGTAGTTCCTGCTAAAGTCATCTGACAGCGAGCGGCCAACAGCAGAGCTCTGCCCTTGTCTATCAGAGAACCGTGAGCCAAAACGGACTCCAACACGTCCTGCACCAGCGCAAGAGCCTGCTCAGGGATCCCCAACATCAGCTATCAAGAGAGATGATCAATATCAGACACTCCTAGCTTGAAAATGACACATTTTCTTCATCTTTTTAGAAACAACAAACACGCAGATGTACTTAAAAACGCTTCAGTTAATTAATAGGTTGAATTAAGGAAGTAGGGAGATGTTTTTTGAGCATTTGTCAGTCATTATCAGGTGTCTGAGCACAAACTGTGAAGGTTCTTGTTGGTGCACCTGTGTAAATGCCAGGTGTAACACAGTCTCTGAGGTCAAGCTCTGCAGGTTGTGTTGGCGTGACAGAGCAAGAGCCTGTAAGAGTAACGGCAGACCTGACGGAAATCCAGACGAGTCCCAGTGGAGTTCTGCAGAGGCCAGCATCACCCTGCCACACAAACACACTGAAGAGTTAAAAACTGACATGGGAACACTGCCGTTTCAACAAGATTTCGAATATACACTTCAAATATTTAAGTTCATCAAGATTTTTTTTAATATACAGTGAGCTCTAAAAGTCACAAGAATCAGTGAAAATGATTCAGGATTGGGACAAGTCAGCTGAGAGAAGTGGGTCATATCGCAGGAAGAGCAAGTTATGACAGTTTGATTAAAGATTTCAAGGTTGAAATGCATACACAATGGACAAACGATAAAAACATTTTTTTATGTTTTTGAAATAAGTTATGCCCACAGGCAGCATAAATTCGATAAATACAGTAAAAACTGTAATCGTGTGAAATATTGCAATTTAAAATAACCGTTTTGACAAAGCTGAATTTTCAGCAATAAGCCGGTGCAAGTCTGACTTCTGACTTTCAGTCTGACTTCCATTTCTCTAAACACTAAATCATCACTTATTTCCAGGTTTCAATTAGATCTTGAATCCCAGATTTTCAATGTGATCTCAGACTTTTCTTTATGAAAAGACATACCTGATGATCATCTCTGTTTTCTTACTCTTCTCACACTGCTGCTGCAGCTGCTGTAGAATCTTCGAGGCTTCAGACGTCTGATTCAGAGCTTTCAGCAACTGGGCTTTCCTGAACAGACAAGGACATTAACAAACACTTGTACAGGGCAATCTACGGTTTACAATAAGGTTCATTAGATAACATTGGTCAACATCATCTAAAAATTAACAATAGTTCTTAAGCATTTATTAATCTTAGTTAATATTAATTTCAACATTTACTAAGACATTATTAAAATCAAAGGTTGTATGTGTTAACATTAGTTAAAGCACTGTGAACTAACAATGAAAAGTTGTTTTTTATCAACTAACACTAAAATGTATTGCTCATTGTTAGGTTCCTGTTAGTTAATACATTAACTAATGTTAACTAATGAACCTTATTGTAAAGTGTTACCCAAAAAGCATTAAAATGTGCAGTTATCTACCTGTACAATCCCTCAGTGCTGTTTAAGGCAGAGATAGCAGTGACATGAGGTTCAGCCAAATGGTATTTTCCATCATTCATAGCCTTTTCAAACTGAATTTTCAGATCGCATAGCATCCAGAGCTGTTAAAAAGAGAAAGAAAAATCATATAGCTGCTTGTGCTTGATGAAGATTTGTGCTTAATGAAACCTATATTTTGTTCAGCAGTACTTTGGCATGTTGGGTATGGGGAGGAAACTGCTGCTTCAAGTGTTTCATGATGTCAGTCACAACAGCATAAAGGCCCTGAGGATGAAAAAAAGAATCACAACTGGAACTGGAAAACATGCTAATTTAGCATTCAATACATTTTGACACAGATCAATACATGAAATCAAGCGTATGCACCAAGGAGCATGTGTGTTCATGTACTTGTGAGAGAGGTCGGGTACCTGCTCAGCATGGAGTTCAGACAGATGGCAGAGAGCGACGGCAAAGGCCTCAGTGTTGTTCTGCTGCACACTAAAGTTCACCGGCTCCAGACTGTTCATATTCAACAGGAGCTGAGCCTGCTGCCGTGCCATAGTGCTACAGAGAACGCAAACAAATCTGCGTAAACTACATCAAACCTGTAAAACTGTATGAGATGTAGCACTAACAGTGTGAGCCCTTACAGCCTGTTTGAAGACATTATTTACATATGATTGAAAGAAATTTCATTTCACTTCACTGTTCTCTTAAAGAGGACACATGAAAATCTGACTTTTTCCATGTTTAAGTGCTATAATCGGGTCTCCGGTGCATCTACAAACTCAGAGAAAACGTGAAAAGTGACAACCCAGTAATGTTGTTTTGGTAAGCCTTTCTCTGAAAGCATGTCAAAAAATAAGTCGATCAGATTTCGCTCCCCTTCTGATGTAGGAAGGGAATCTTATCATAATATTACCGCCCCATAATCTGCAGGTTCCCACCCACGCCACCGCCATTTGGTTTACGCAAGCGACAACAGTATAACCAGTTCTAACGCAATGGCAAAAGTTCGAGCAAAGCATGCAAACTATTCTGTCGTTTCTGCACGGATGAGCAAAGAACACTATTTGACCAAAAAATGTCACAGTTGTCTTATGAAGACTTTTGTAACTTTTGTAAAAGTTAAACATGACACTACATGCAAGTCGATGAGATGAATTAGTGTAACTCCACAACAACTACATAAATGTATCCACTAACCATTCAGAAATGTCCAGGTGCGTATAAAAGTTACAACCTCTTCCTGAGTCTCTCCGTAAGGCTGCACTCCGCAACTGGTTATTTCTGAGATTTTGGATGAGTGAGATTATTCGCGAGTTTTGTTATTGCCGGTTTATCCAAAGCTCGTGTAAAGGATCGGCCGTCTTCTAAACGGAGGCGGGGAGGAGATGCTCAAATTGCATTTAAAGTGGGACACAGAAAACGGCACGTTTTTTTAAAACACACCCAAAAAGGGGCAAATTTGACAAGCTATAATAAATGATAATAAAGCTATAATAAATTATCTGGGGGGGTATTTTGAGTTGAAATTTCACAGACACATTCTGGGGACACCATAGATTTATATTACATCTTGCGAAAAGGGGCATAATATGTCACCTTTAAATTTCATAAAAAGATGTGTTATCTGACCTTTTGCCATACATTCTCCATATGGAAGTGGTCTGTGCCAGGCTGATTTCTATCAGCTCAGAGAGGCTTTGCTTCCAGTGCATGATGTCGGTTCCTCGCAGGGCGTCCAGCAGCTTGTTGGCAGGCATGCCCTGTTTTGCTCCCTGCTGGACCAGGGACTGGATGCCTAGAGAAGCTAAATACTGCAAAACACAACGGGGAGCATTAATTATTTATTTCATTGTATAATAACCTTGCAAGAGATTAATATGCCCTACCTGATGCCATTTATTATGTATTGTGGTTATGCAAAGCAATTCCCTATTATAAGGGCATTAAAATAGTTCCATCTTAATGAGCTACTTACAGGGAGGCAAAAGTGAGCTGCAATTTTCACAGAGTCTTCTGTTAGTACCACACTATCAGATCCTTTCATCTGTTCTAGTGTGTACAGCCAACTCTAAAAATCACAAATTAGAAAAACAATTAGAATACAACAGTGACTGTGTTAAGTATAATACACACACACACACACACACACACACACACACACACACACACACACACACACACACACACACACACACACACACACACACACACACACACACACACACACACACACACACACACACACACACACACAATCATCAAACCTCTACGGACACTGAATACGATTAATTGCTGTTTTGATTTTTTAAACCGTTCTTTGAAACAAACTGTCCGAAAGAATAGGTTCGCGGAAAAGACTTTACATCACTATCTATGTATATATATGTGAGTGATTTACTCACATTGTAGAGGGCTGATAATCTGTAAGATTTTTTTTTTTTTTCACCAATGCTGCATTTGATTAATAATACAGTAACTTAACCTTTATTTAACTGACAAAAGTAAAAAGAAATCGACCTTTGATTATATTTACAAAGAAAACTATTAAGTTGGTCAGTGAAAATATTGGAAATCTTTTCTCTGTTCTTTTGTCAGTTAAATAAAGGTCCAAGAGAATGAACAAACAACAAAATCTTGATTTTATTGCGTTTTACAAAATGTCCCAACTTTTCTGGAAATAGGGTAGTAATTGAAATGGGGTTGGTATTAACATTTCTTATTAGAATTAATGTTAAAAAAAACTTCAAACTGAAACAAGTGTATGTCACTGAAAGGTCATAAAGGTAAAGTAGAGTTTGCATATGTTTATGATAAATCTAATAACCTTTCAAATTTAGGGCGGCAAGGAATGAGAGGAACTGTTCTTACCAGACAGTGCTGGAGACACACATGGTCATTTGCTTCCTGTGCGATGCGGATGGCTTCCTGCAGAGCCAGATCAGCCTGTTGACTGCACAAACACAACCATAGAAATCAGCTTTAGTCATATAACAACAGTTCAGTTCAGACTCAGAGGCTAAAATTCTGATTTGCTGGCACTTATATTTGCAACAAAAATAAAATGCTCCTGACACAATGTAGAGCTCAAAACTAACACTCACTAGTGTCCAAAACGACAGTGCAAGGTTGCCAGATTAAGGACAGCGTATCGTAAACTGCGGCCATAGCCTTCATCTCCATTGCTTTTCCCCTCTCCACCGGAAAGAATGAGGCGGTCGAAGTAGTGCAGGAGGCTATGAGTGGAGATGAAGATGTCCTGCACTCGCATACTGTTCAGATAGCTGAGGTAATGCTGTGGAGAGACAGAGAGAGGCTCAGTTATAGTAAAAACAGATTAATCATCTGTTTCTTGAAAGGAAGGTGTACAGCTTACAGCTTCGGCAAAGTCAGGATTAAATTTGAGAATGTTGTTGAGCTCGTCCTGTAACTTAGCTGGCGACATGGCCTTGTTTTCATCGTTCTTAAGGAGGTACGCCTGGAGAAAAAAACAAGATTGCAATCATACAGGGCAAAATAAATCATAGACAGCTGTGTTTATGAAAGCCAAATCTCTTCTAGTTTATAACAAACCTGTCGTGCAAGGAAGTATTCTGCTTGTTTCTGAGATAAAGGACCTTGGGTCTCATCAGCTCTGATGAAAACAGAAAATAACCCCCACAGTCAGTTCCATTCTTATTCAATAACCCTCTGCTGATTGGGTTCAAATTGACTTCCCATTAGTTTCCATGCAGACTGACAAAAGTAGACACTATGGAAAACACTAAACATTCATGTAAAAACAGAAAACATCTATTGTAGTTTGACAGAGACTAAAAATATGTGAGAAATTGAATAATTTTCCATCTATTTCTATTGTGTTGGGGTCAATTTGACCCACATATATTTATTTGCAAAATTAGCCGAATTGACACAAACAATATCATGAATTCTTGTAGTAACTATTTGCACACTGAGAAGCAAATAACTACAGCTAAGTATAAACAGTATCTATCTAAAAATATTTGCACGTAGTATAAGTAGTATGTATGTTATGTCTTATTCTCAACCCCCTGTGAGGGTAAAATGGGTTTCTTGCACTTCTTTTCAGTCCTGCAAGAGTCAAGTGCATGAGATCTCATGTATTTCATATTTTAGTCTTTGACCAGCTACAATAAATGACAGGATACAATACATTTTTAACCTGACTCTTTTCGGGTTTTTTAAAGTGTTGGTGTTTGGTGAATTGCATGAAAACCAATGGGGTCAATTTTATCCCTAACACAATTGAAGTAACCACAATGTGTACAGCCTTTCTAAAACACATGAGTTAAAACTTTGCATGCACATTCAAGGCCCTAAATGAAAAATAGTCACAAAATTACTAAAAATAAAGAGTACGAATACGAGTCAAACTGACCCCAACACAACCCTGATTCCACTAATAATACAAGTAACACATGATTCCCTCTGACCTCAGTTCGGACTGGTGTAGAGATGTAGTGTCCAGCTCATCTTTGTCTATGCGGTCGGCGCTGGGGTCTTCATTGCTGGTCAGCTCCATGTCTTCTGTGGGCAGAGCCGACGGCTCCGGCTGATTTCCACGATGGCAGAACTGCTGCAGGGACTTGTACAGCTTATAAACCTGACTGAAGGACAGTTTATTGTAGGCCAGCAGCATCTGACGCATGAACAGACCTACAAACACAAAGAGATTAAGGGTTCAGATTCACAGATGAATCTGTGTCACATTAATCACAGATGTTTTCTAACTTGAGAAAAAAAATAAATCAAGATATTTTGTATTCCCCAAAATAACCCCTTTTAACACTCTTTTATACTGTTAGAAAGTGATCAATGTACTTCAATGAAGAACACGATCTCATCTGACACATTTTACATCATATGATTCTTCAATTAAAATGGGTTAATAGGTGGACAAATGGTGGAAACGTTTAAAGGCAGTTAAAAAAAAAATATATATATAAATAAATAAAGATTAAACAAGTTAACTAAATACATTTTCTTAAAACAATACATTGATTACAATTAATAAATAAAGTTCGATTAAAATAAATAACTAAAACAAAAACATTTATTTAAAATAAATAACATTTGTAAAATATGAATTTAAAAATAACTCGATTTAAATAATACATTTAGGCTAACCATACTACAGAGAATAGAAAAACCGCAATGTAACATAATTGACATTTTTAATACTAATATGTACACAGTATTAATTAGGTCTTTATACTTAAAAATATAGAACTGTCTTTTAAATTTTAGGGTGGGGGTTCCTAGCATGAGGACGATCATATTAGCGGGCCCATGGCACCTAAAAGATGGAAAACTCCTGGGATATTACATAATAAGAATATATTACATAAGAAATATATTTGAGAATTTCCCTTAGAATTTTTCAGGAATTACAGTTACTTACAAACATTTTATAATATAATGTAAGAACTTTTTCTTAAGAAGATTTTCACAAATCCAGCCACAGAACTCTTAAAAGGTTAGTTCACAAATTAAATTTTTTTTGTCAAAAATCGAAGATATTTTAAATGAAATCTGAGAGACTTCTGTCCCTCCATTGACGGCTACGCAACTGACACTTTGACACTTCAAAAAAGTTCATAAAGAGATTGTAAAATTAATCCATATGAATTGAGTGGTGTAGTCCAAATTTTCTGAAGAGATTCAATCACTTTATATGATGAACATATTCAATTTAAGCTTTTATTCACATAAAAACATTGATCAGTGAACATAAACAGAAGCTCAACCATTCTTGCTTAAGCGAGAACGAACGCCATTGGATCTCGCACGTCAAACGAACATAACTGATGTGTGCATTGATGCATTTTAATTTGTGAATAAAAGCCTAAAATCAATCTGTTAATCATATAAAGCGATTGAGTCTTTTTAGAAAATTTAGAATAAACCGCTCTATTCATATGGATTCGTTTTATGATCTCTTCATGAACCTTTTGAAGCGTCAAAGTATCAGTTGTGTGGACTGTCAATGGAGGGACAGAAATCTCTCAGATTTCATTAAAAATATCTTCATTTGTGTTCCAAATATGAATGAAAGTCTTAAAGGTTTGGAACGACATGAGGCTGAGTAAATAATGATAGAATTATCATTTTTGGGTGAACTAACCTTTTAAATTGGGCAATATTTGATGGTCATTTTGGTTACGGCCCTGAAAGAAACACATATACGTACCAACAACACTAGTTTTGAATGCCTCCGAGTCACTGAAAGCATTTGGCAGGATAGTAAAAAAGTGCTCCATGTCCTGCAACTCTCCATCAGCCATTAAAAACAACCTGAAAAACAGAATGTGATAATTATATGTACGATTAATATATAAAAACCTACACAGGTAGAAAAGCTCTTTATAAAGATAAGATGCCTACTGTACCTGAGTTTAACAGCATTGACCATGCGAAGACAGCACTCCTCTACTATCTTCACAAACTGCTCCAGGGTCAAATCTGCACCCTGGTCATCACAAACACGAATCAAACATGTGCAGTATGGTTTAATCTAGAAAATTAAGTGTCTGAAAACATTACATCATTTTTTTAAATGGTCATACACGGTAGACATAAACAGCCCTACAAGAAAACGTGCTACATAACGTTACCTGTTGTAAAGGGAGGATTAGTTTGTTCAGGCGTCTTCGGTCTAGAAGTGCCATTGGTTTGGTTGTGGACATCTCATACAGTAAAGCTAACACTGCGATCTTGTATGGAGTGACCCAATCCTTTATACCGAAGATATTGGCATGAACAACCCCATTTGTCATCATGGGGTTGAAATACAGACTTTCATGCACACCTGCCATTGCCTCTCGGGACTTATATTCCTCAAAAATCAATCAAATTAAGTATATCGGTGCAGTAAATACTCTAGTTTAATAGAAAAAACAACAACTATGCTGTTATGTGGTAAGCTAGCCTACATTATTTTTGATAATACGGTCAAATATAAACGGTGTTTCAAATGCAGTCATAGCGATTTGAAGCCTTTCTTCAATGTGAAAATCTGTAAACATAACCAATTTGTTTTATGCCTTAGGTTATTAAAAAAACAACATGGACATATTCGAATATATTCACATGGACCATTAGCTAACAATCAGACGGAGACTTTTCTTCAAAATACCCTCCAGTTCCGTTTACGTTTCAGGACGCAATGTAGAGCACAGACGAATCGATTATGTTTTAATGATCGGTTCTTTGTATCGGTTCTTGTGAACAATTCGTTTCAATGAGTCCGTTACGAGTCGGGCGTCTTTGAAAACGACGGATTTCAGTTCATTGACACTCGAGACATTCAACGATGATGATAAATCGTTAAAATCAGCTTTGCAAAACGGTTCAATAGATTTAGTGTAAATATACCACTCGTTTTAGTACTCGCTGCAGAGTGCTGAAAAATCGATTCCGATTCCTTAACAACAACGTTTATACTGTATTCCAACCACTATATAATGACATTTTATATAGATCATTGATTCCAACACAGAGTTAATGATAATTTAACAGGTTTCCGGCTAATTATCAATATTCCTGAACCAAATAAATATATATATATATATATATATATATATATACATATATATATATATATATATATACATATATATATATCAGCATACAGTAGAGGTCGCAAATATTGAATGTTTACATGACATGCAATGGTATTACATTTATTTGTGAAAAAAATCCTACTAACTATATGTAAATTATTAATATGAACAAAATCTAAGAGAATAAATAGTTCTAGGATAGGATATTGTGATATTATTGTTTCCAAATAATGTGCTTGTGTTAATTATGTCCAATGAATTGTACATTTCTTTTCCACATCTTTTTATATCAACTAATATTTTTTTCAGGATGTCAGTGGATTTTATCAAGTGATGACTATGCCTACATTGTTCAAAATACATTTACCCTTCACATTTGTAAACAAGCACACTAAACCTGAAGGGCCAGGGGACATAATATTCTGGGGAATTCTTTTGAACTATCCACAAAGACTAAAGAGGTTCACGAACATCTTGCTTACTGTTTGACAACACACAACATATAGGGTACAACTAAACAATCAGTTTACAGCTAAGTCTTAAACATAAAGCTTAAAAGTGATCAATTATGGATTGTCATCTGTTGGAACAGTGACTAGTGACTCAAGTGACACTCATGAATTATTCAGTATCAAGAATCAATTGATCTGTTGATAAACATTCCTCAAAATAAGTGTTAATAAGTGATAAACCACAAGAAATACTTAAACCACTGTTGTAATATCACTCTGTGTGATGACGCTAACTTTTCGCTCATATAATAATTCTGTCTAACAAATAATAAGGCAGGATGAGAACTAGTTACTCTGGGGTTAAGCTATCAAGCTAAAATTACGAAAGCAAATGAAACAAATAAACAACAGTATGAGAAATGCACAAACTTCCGCTGCACTACTGGAGGTACGAGATGATTGGATGATTAGTATTGCGTCAGAGGATATCCACCACTATGATTGGCTGAAAACGCTTAATCACAGTCACATAGCGATCCTCCTGGTGCGGCTGTACTAGACAGCGACTGTGAAATGAAGAGTTAGCCGTTTGTGAGCAATGTCCTGGCTGCCTTTACATACAGCTGGGTGACATCCCGTGGTGTCTTTGAGCTGCTATGAAGGTACAGTAATTTCTCATAATGCTTGTTTAGTTTTTGAACTTGTTTCTCTGCTGGCTGTGCATCAGGCTAGCATTAATAATCTGCTACATTTGCTATCAGCTGATTTCCAGTTCATGCATTATTTGTGTTGTGTGGTTTTGTGCGTTGATGACATCTTTCATGCCTATATACGCCTTTATATATATATATAAAGTAATGTGATGAGTAATGTGTTTGTTTGTTTTTAACTCTTCTGTTCTCATGTTTTCATTTGTTGGGAGGTGAGACCCAGCAACAAGACCGATCCTTCACTGTGTCACACAATGACAATTGGGAGTTGATTATCCTGTTGGCTCCCTATGAATATAAAAACACCATGGTTACTCTCTGTTGAGTGTGACTAAGGGCACTAGCTGCAGTCAGAAGTAATTTAAAGCACACTAATCCCTTGTTATGGCTTAGCCCTATTCCCATCCATCTGTAATGAGATTGATCCCAGTCAATGGGAACTAATTCTGGGCAGGACATTTTGAATGGGAAAATAAAGCACAACAGCTCAGACTTACTTTGTTATATTGTTATCATGCACAAGGCAGTATCACTCTCACAATGGCAATTTTCTACATGTTAGATGTGTCTTAATCAGGGCTGTCAAAAATAACGTGTTCTTTTCGGTGATCAATATTTTCTGTTTAAAGGGGACCTATTATGCCCTTTTAGAAAATCTTGATTTTGTTTCTGGGATCTGCTAGATTCATGGTTGAATGTTCAAAAACACATTAGTTTCCACATAATTTAAAATGTTACAGCAAGTCTTTTCCCTGTTTTTCAGTAACGTTATGTTTATTTTAGGTCTCTATGATGCCTCCTTGTCCGAAAGCACAATGTGCTCTGATTGGCTGGCTGGACAAATGTGTTGTGATTGGCCAACTGCTTTGAGCATGTTTCTTACTCCCCTTGCGAATTATTGCGCATAACTGCATATTTCAACAGACTACTACTGCAACTCAACCAGGCCTTGCCCATTTTCTTTTGTAATTTAATACAATTAACCCAGCATGCATTGCAGTACGTGATCACACTATCTGGGTTTCACTCACCAGCTCCACAAAGCGAGAGAGCGACCGACTGAGCCTGCACGTTGGCCTATCTTATGATCATCCAATAATTTTTTCAAGTGCTTTTAAACCATTCCAGCATAATAAGACACAAAAGAGAACCTATTTAGATACAGCCACACCTGAAACGTGTAAAAAAAAAAAACATTGTGCTTGACAGCAATAGTCTTAATACAACCTCATAGCTTTGAAAACCTCATCATTTGTTTTTAAAGTCTTTAGTGATTTTTTTTTTCCGTGCAGGCGGGGGCCTCGTCCATGTGGGCATCATGCTGTGGACTGTTGAATGAAGTGATGGGTACTGGGGCCGTGAGAGGGCAGCAGCCAGGTTTCGGGGCAGGTGCGGGGCCGTTTCGTTTCGCTCCCACTGCGGGATACTCCACATACCCACCTACCAACTCCACCAACACCAGCCTGGTGTGTCAGTCCTGTAGACAAGCCTTCTCTGTCTTTAGGAGAAGGGTAGGTAGATCTACACGCCTGCCATTGCCATACAATCTCATTTGTTCCGCACATTAAATCTAAAAGCATTTTTTCGATTAAAGACCCCATGAAATGGCTTCACAAACCCAAATTTATTTTTAAAGTTGATGTATTTCCTACTGAATATGTAAGTTGGGACAATGTTGACGGCTTGTACATGTTTTACTCTTGACTTACAAAATAGATCACTTGCACTGCTTCACCTTGGTTTTTTCGACAAATAGATGACCTTAAATTTAATATACATAAACTAAAATGCACAAATCTCTCATTTTGATTACATGGGGCCTTTATCTTTGTGAAAAAGAAGTACAGTTTAGCGACATACTTTTAAAAAGATGACTTATTTTATAATGATATACTTTAATAGAACATGCTTAAGTGCAAACTGAATGTAATGTTTTCAGACTCGTAATTGCAAGTAATTTGCAATTAAAAATGTATCATAGTTTTATTTTATATTAAATGCAATTAAGTAGGACTTCATTTTTGTACGTAATTTCATAATTCTATTGTCTTCAAATATGGATAAAGTGTACTGACAAGCATTTAAAATAACATCAAAATAAGTGTACTTTAAAGCTTAAAATGCTATTTTAAGTTCTAATTTTTACATATTACGAAGTGCAGATTTTAAAAGTAAAACCGTCATGAAAGTGTACACTTACATTGCCTTTAACTTCTTGAACATTATCTACATTTTTTTTAAATATACTTTTAAGATTTGAAGTAAATGACATTACAGTACAATTAAGCACACTTTTTTTTTTTACAAGGGTAGTAAGTACATTCTGATGTTATTAAAATGTATAGTAGAGTTAGGCAATAATCCACAATCTTCATGTCTTATCTCAAACGAAAGAGATTGTAATTTTATTACAGCTTTGCTTTTTGTCCTTTTGATTAAGCACAAATTCCCTCTTTTTCTCCACCGTAGCACATCTGTTGTGACTGTAAGGAGAGTTTTTGTTCACTGTGCTCAGTACTTCAGGAAAACCAGCGCAGATGCACAACGTGTCAGGTGCTGAAGGGCACTTCATTCCAGCGTCCACAGCTCATGCGTTTGCGTGTTAAGGACTTGCGGCAGTACCTTACGTTACGCAATATTAACACTGATACCTGCAGGTACTTTCACACAGGCAACAGTATGTGAGCATTATTAATAATTGGGTATATTATGACCATATCACTAGTGTCTTTGAGTTGTTTGAATGCTTTGAATCCATAGGGAGAAAGAGGACCTTGTGGACTTGGTTCTTTGCCATCAAGGTGCCGAAAGTGAGGATGATCCAGACACGCCTTCTCTGCAGTCACGCCCCCTGTATAGCTCACCCCCTTCAATTGAAGAGCCCACTTCTCCTCTCTCAGCTCTCTCTCCAGCTCAAGGAGAACCAATCAGTAGGAGCAACAGCTCCGAGTCCAATCAGGTGTGTCCAGGTGATTCTAATCTGTGAGCATGGCTATTTGGAATAACATGTTTACATTAGGGGTTAAACGGAACGTAGTTGATCCGTGATCCATACAGATCCTTCAATCAATCCGCACGGGATTCGCGGATTGATTGAAGTTTAACCTTTATAAATTGAAAGTTTATAATTGGCATGTGTCTTACCAGTTTACACATTCGGTAGATTTTAAACCATTGCAGCACTAGAAGAGGCAAAAGAGAATTTAATTCTGTATTTGTTTGCAGTTATCTGCGCACACAGCCGCACACACATAGAGGTGCGTTTCAGATAGCGCGCAAACTTCGAATTGATTCCTCTTTCACGTCTGCTTGCAAAATTGTCAAAATACCTGTCTCTGCAAGTAGACAGCCGGTTATGTCTTAAGTGAACATAAACAGTTGAGAAAATAAATGGATGTGTATCATTATAATGGATCTGTGCATTAGGCCTTAAAGTGACAGCAGCCTATAAATACCTGCTGTTGTCTATGCCATTAATGTTAGTCAAACCACAAAAAACACAGTTTTAACAAAGAATAATCTATATTAAATTTATACAATGAACACTATAGTGTTATTTTAAATTTAATTACTGAATTTCTGTAAATGAAATGAATACTACTGTTAGACTATGTCTATGTATAGACTAGTCTATGTATAGACTTTAGAATCGCATCGCTTCATGTGCCGTATCGCATCGTAGGATTATATGTTTGTTTCGGAGCATTTCGTTTTGTAAACTAGGCACAGTGAAATTGAATTTGCAGAGAAACTTTTGATGATTGAAAGATAAAGCAGCCAACTGTATTAGATCTGACCATTAGCTACATGAGCCAAAATAAGTTAGAATCAAGAATAAACAGAAATACACAGCATTTCAACAACTTCTGCTCATGAACTTGAAGGCTGCTATTGGATCATTGAGGATAAATGCCATATTAGTTTTCACAAGCATTACTTAATAGAGAACCTAAGACTCACTAGCGTACTACCTTGAACAAATGGTGCAACCAAATAAAGTGCAGTTAGTTATAAACTAGCTAGTAGTTACTGTGCCTGTAGTGTGGACTTGCAATGATGCATTCCTACCCAGAATGCACTGATGTGCACAAAAATCTGTGCTCAAAAAACCTGTGCAATTTAATGAATTGGAATTGGTTTGCACAGTTTTGGCACTGGATTTAAGTGTACCACCATTTGTACCACTATCAACAAGAGGGTTGAATGATGTTGTAACTGAAAGATACTTGGCTTACTTGTTTTTTTTTTTTTTGTGGCAGTCAATGGTGAATCCTTTGTAAAGCTGTTCTTAGCATGGATGGCTAATTATATTCTTTCTGTGTAATTAAATTATATTTCTGTGTAAACATTTCTTGCTGATAGGATATTGAGGATTCCACTTCAGTCTCACTCCTTAACCTCGACCAGGCAGAACACACGCCAGAGGTGAGTTAATTCTCTTACTGGTAATTGAAAGGACTAACATTGTCATGAACTGTAATACTTACTTTCTTTGGCTGGTCAGAAGAAGAAAAGCATCTCCACACATTTGACTTTAACACAATTAAAATGTAAAAAATGTCAATTCAATTCAATTTGTTAGTAAAATGCATCACATTTATCTGTCACATTCAGTGTTATTTATGTATTATTAAAGTATCTATTCATAATTATATTCATATTTATTTTTGTATTTTGTTTACTTTTTTACCTACTTACCACATAATTACTCTACACCATTAGCTTGCATATGAAATATTACATTTTTTCTGAAAAAAAAAACGTGCGTGCGTGCGTGCGTGCGTGCGTGCGCGCAGGTTTGTTCCACATTACATTCTTGCTTTAGCACCAGGCATTAATTTCTGTGTGAAAATTCAGATTTATGCTGGATTTATGGATGTTTCTTTTTTTTAAATGAAAGAAAAAATTAAATTTTTTGCCTTTCCCGTTTATTGTGTTTAGATCGAGAATGAAACAAAAGTTTAAAAAAAACTCATGCCAGTGAGAGGAAGGGAACAATGCTTTTAAGGGAAACATCAAATGGGGTCTGAACGGACAATATGAGGGTTGAATTGCAGAGATTATATAACATGACTAGAATGTCCCGTTACCATCAGGTTAGTCCTCAGACGCGGCGGCGGGCTAGAGCTTCTCTGTCAGATCTGTCCTCCCTTGGTGACGTGGAGCAGTTGACCGTCAGGCAGCTGAAGGAGATCCTTGCGAGGAACTTTGTGAGCTTCTCCGGCTGCTGTGAGAAGTGGGAGCTGGTGGAGCGCGTCAGGAGGCTTTACCGGGAGAATGAGGACAATCGCAAATCTAGTGAGTACTAACACTGCTCTGCACTAACACTGCTCCATAGATAAAGCGACACAGTCTAAAAATAAACGTTTGCCATACCTGCCAATTGTGAGAGAATTGAGAATGGTGTCGATAAAAGTTTTATTAAAAATTCTTTAAAAAGACTCTGAAATATATGTATATTCCTTTTGATAAAAGCATGCTCTTTTCTTTTTTTTTCAGTGGAAAATGTGAGCAACCCCATCACTACAGGTAAGAAATTATTTCACCTCACAGTTTGAATAAAAAAATTCATTAAAAGAGTGCAAATGCTTTTTTAGTTTTTAAGGTCTGAGTTGATTTCATTAATGATCTGCTCAGGTTACACAGTAAATGAAATGGACTGTTTAACTAATAATAACTCCTAGCTGAGTCTAATAGCTGTGCTTTGCTCCTCCCACTTAAGTGGTAGCGTATCCCCCTCCAATCTGCAATGGTGGAATCGGAGGTAAGGCTTGTGATTGGTGGAAATACTCCCTGGTTACACCCACCAGTGCACTGCAATTTGTGCTGTCATTGCACTTCAACCCCCTCCCTGCATGGCCACTACCAGATAGCATGTATTCTCAAAGAAAAAAGAAAAATGTAAAGTGCCATTGTTTACACTGCCATAAATGATTTATAATGTAATAATAATTTTATTGGTAGGGTTTGGGGTCATAAAAATGTATCTTCTGTGACGGTTTACCCCCATTATCCCATTTCATCCATGACCTTCATCAAGTATGTTATTTGTATGACTGTATTGAGTTATATATGTATATGAGTTTATATGAACTTCACAATGCAAGAGTTGGGATGTAGTGATGCAGTGAAATGAATGTTTTTACCGAAACGGAAAATAAAGTTTCGGTAATTGGTTTTGGGTAATTTTGTAATTGAACTGGGTGTGCTGTTCATGGTGTAGTTCACAGGAAATAAATTAGTCATAGGGCCGCTTCACAGAGAACATGTTTTTTGGCTGTTAAAAACGTGTGACGCAGGTCAGTGGAATGAGTCAAAGCTCAAGGTCTACAGATGCGCATTTTAAAACTTCTTTTAATTTAAACACAGTGTTTTTATGCAGTGTCATGCGCAAGACGCTGCAAAAGACATAAGCGCAACTTTTAAAGGCGTCCGTCTACTCTAGCGCATTTACATTGAAAAACGATGTAAAACGTTCTGTGTGAACAGCCCCTTTCTTTCTTGTCGTGCTGAACACTGTGTTGTGCATGAGATGAGACACTGCAAAAGATGTGAGCACAATAATTAAGGATGTCTATTTAGAGTGTGTTTACATTGAAAAACCTGTTCTGTGTCATTGAAGAAGAGTTAACTGTTTTTAGGCAATGTTTTAGGCCCGCCAAGGCTGAAAATTCTGTTATTATTTTTATTGCCATTCGATTCCGGTGCATAACTATTTGGAGGTATCTATCTTGAGTTGTGGCCATCTCTGGTTGTGATTGGTTCTTCCCCAGACAGCAACATAGTGTCGGCCCAGATCCGGGCCACATCTGGTACATGTGGATTTAACGCATACCAGATGTGGGCCGGATCTGGGCCGACACTTATGTTGCTGTCTGGGTTAGAACTGACATGAACCCATTGATGAACTCAAGATCATGTTCTTACAAATGCATTGGCACACGTTGTAATGGCTCGTTCTCTCTCACTGCAGATGGTTGCAGGACTCAGTTATCAAATGACGACAGCCTGTGTCGCATCTGCATGGACGCTGTCATTGACTGTGTACTGCTGGAGTGCGGTCACATGGTCACCTGCACTAAATGTGGGAAGCGCATGAACGAATGCCCTATATGCAGACAATACGTTATCAGGGCTGTCCATGTTTTCAAGTCTTAATACTTCTGGGAGTACGTCCTGTTCCACCTGCAGACTGCATTAGGATTCGGTGAGGACGCACCCAGTCTTCACATCGAATTAGTAAGGAAGATAATGTTCTCTGCTTAATTTTTCACAACATTTGAGGAAGACTTCAGATGGTGGGCCACAATGGCTTTGTCAATAAATGCTTCAGTAAAAACATTCCACAAGCTCTTTTAAGAGGCTCTGTAATAATATGCAATTGTTCAGCTGCAACACCTCACAGCCTTGACTTGATGTCCTACAGCTTTGAAGACATTCTGCTCGCAGGTCACATGAAAGCACGTGTGAGAAAGAAAAGAAAAAAATATTTTACTCAAGTGGGTTCACCATCATGCCCTATAACTCAGGATGGAAGTATCCGAATGTTCCCATAGCTCTTTTATTTCCTTTTTTTGTTTTGCAACATCTGTGAATGGGCCTTTGTTTCCTGTTTGTATTGTGAAGCCTTTTGGATTTTTGATCAAATTTCTTCCTACAAGTCACATTGTACCTCCTGATAATTTGACAGTGGTACCATTCAACAAATTAAAAGTGGCATTTGTTGGCTTCTTGAATATGTGACTGGAAAAACAGCCTATAAACCTGTAGTTAAATCAGTGTAAGTGGTGACAAACAAGAGAGGATGAAGCTGTTTTTTGTGCACCAAAAACTTGTGTAGGGGGTAAATGTCATAATTGAAAAGTAGGACCATAAACGGGTACAATATTACTGATTTAAATCGATAACATTTTAAAATGTGCATTTTATGTATGTGCATAGTAACCATAACATCTAAATTATGCACTGTGTAAAAAAGAGGGATGATTTGGGTGCCAAAAGGTGCATTTCTGTCTTTTAATGCAATACTATTGTTGTTGGTACTTGAATTAACGTAAGAATCATAAAACCTTAAAAAGTCAGACTTTGAGAGTGATGACCCAAACAAATGATCTACCCATATTTTGTAGCCATTAATAATGTGTATGATAAACCTGATTAGAAGTTGCATCATGGCACATCACTGACAAGCATCAGCTGCACCACAGCAATACCAGCCTCTCTTTTTGTGTGATCTATTTTAGGTGTATATTCAGATTCATTACATCCTTGTTTACCTTTTATGTCTGACATGTCTTTAATTCCCGTGTAAATGTCTATTCAGATAAGTTTATTTTTCTTAACAAAAAATAACTTTTTCTTTTGGTCAGTTGCTGTTACTTTAATATAGAATTAACAAACAAGTTATGTATGTTCTTAGTTACTTGTGATACTTAAATAAAAGTGCTAGGAAAGATTTTCACTGGACTGTACTGCATTGTGATTATTAAATGTCAATTTGTTGTTCCGGTTCATTATTTGTTAAGTCAATATGAAATCAAAATTGACTTTTTGAAAATGTCTTAATTGTTCCCACTAGGAACTATCTAAGATTACGTAACTAAAACAGATTGCTAATGGCACTTCACATTGGCTTTAAATTTTCCCTGCTTTAAGCAGCATTTTAAATTTCATATTTTAAGTTTTTCTAATACGAGCACCTTTACATTTGTTTTTGGGAGGTGTGAAAAATAACTTCTTTTTTCAAATGCCTCACGGTACATTTGTTTTTAATTACATACAAATATAAATAGCCGAATGTACATTAGAATGTTTTAGATAGCGAAAAACGCCTTAATTTATAGTGATACAAGTATGGTGGCTTAGATCAAATGGCAGACTCCCTCTTTCTGACAGTAAATATCCTGAGACAAAACTCACAATAATACACACCATTAAAATCATCTGTCATCTTAACAGTACCATTTTACAATAATAATCACTGTGGAAGGAATAAAAAGCACACGATGACTCATAATATGCAGTGACAAATAGATCATGACAAATACTGCATAGAGGTTCAGCAAAGTCTTTTTTGACCTCATGGGGAAAAATGTAGAACTACCTGATATGTTGAACAAAACAAATTACTTGATTACTAACACGATTAAATAATCAGCAATTTGTTTGGTCTAACACTTGTAGAGCTGTGCTCTATACAGGCATAGCTATGAAATATAGCGTACTGATATCTGAAGGCTTGCCTGTTACAACTGTAAAACAACAGATGGAATATGGCACTGGTTTATAAATAGACCTCATAACAAATTCCACTTTTATACCTTTTTGAGATAAGAACAGCAAGTACTTGAAATTCAAAGCAGTCAAAACTCATGACTGAAAAATGCTGATTAGACTGGGCCATTCCAATACTGATTACATAAAATGGACAGAGATATTTAAAAATTCCATTATATTAAAAAACAAAATAAAGAACAATACATATATCCAGGACTGAACCAAATATAGCACAGACATCTGAACTGATACATCTTTTATACAAAAAATTGTTTGGAGGGTTTTGAATAATGTACAATCATGCTTACTCTCTCATTGATTAAGTGTGTGTAGTATCCAGTGAGTAGGTGGATGTTGTGTGTATATATACACACCCATTGCTTCCTCTGCTTTCTACTACACCACCATTTAAATACAATTTCTTGGTAATAACATATAAATCTCCTCTTAAAGATTAACAGAATTTGAAGAATAAAGTCCATCATCATTAGAATACACCATTCAGAATAGGAGCAGAATTATGTGCCTTTAAATACAATATGTCTGCTCTTCTCTCCAGTTTGAAAGAAGATGACCAAACGCTTTGTCCACATACGTGTTGCAGTGCTTTTTTTTTTTTATAAGTGTGCGAATCGAGTTTCAGTCCGAACACATGAGTGCACCTGATACATGGTATCATTTTAGACTGGTGTTCATTTCCTCCCAGACACTAGGGGGTGCTGTGTAGTTTTTGGAGCAGTTTATCCTCTTGCAGTTTGAAGGGAACGATGACCGACATCTCAGCAATGAAGCGCTCACATGCCTGTCGGCTCACCTGCTTGCAAAATCGCAGGTCAATGCGGCAGATGCTTCCGCAGCGTTTGAAGTAACTCAGTGACTGATCAGTGACCCTGTTGCACACTAAAGAGAGAGTTCAGAAAGAAGAGATCAGTAATCAGTGAGGGGGAATTAAGAGTTTTACGGCATTAGACTCCTAAGGTCCTAAGTAAACCAATGCAAATCCTGTGGTACACAGGTTTAACATTTAAGTAATTTTTTTCATAGGCCCCCACAGAGTAACTATTTTAAATTTTTCACTGAAATAGTGCCGGTTCCAGGGGATCTCACTCTCAACCTGCCTACAAATGTTATGAGCCGAATGACATAACCTGCCCACATTGGATGCTTCCTGAGTTGACAGCTTCACTGATTAAAATGAGAGAATTTTCCGCTAGTTGCTAATGTTTTTGGTTCGAGGCCAGTTCACACTGCAGACACCAGATTTCAATCAATGCGACAATCATCAGGGGCCAGTTGCATAAATATAGCCATTATGTTAAGACTGTGTCTTAACTAGTGCGAACAACTAGGAGTTAGTTAGGGGTAATCAGTCTTACTCTTCGTCATCAAATTAGACCGTTCAACGTTTTTATGTAACGGACTTGAAAAATATATGAACAGTCTTAAAGAAACCAATTGATGACTAACTTGTAAGACTATTCTTAGCAGTGATGTAAAGGGACATTCTACGACTGACAAATGCAGATTAAACATGTTCAGTTGGTGAAAACAACAGACACCAACAGGGGTAACATACTGACAATAAAACCCAGTGAAAACATCTTTTGGTGTTGTAGCAGTGTGAATTAGGGAACAATAAGAAGCCAAATTATCTTTGGTGGAAACAACAGTTCAAGATTGGGCACTGGTCCAGCTCTGGCACCAGCACTGTGTTGGTGAAAAAGGGATATTAACTTGTGGTGAATATTAACAGTTTGAAAGCATTTGTTATAGTATTACAAATAGGACTTGTGACTAAATATTTAAACAGTGCAATTACCAGAAAGGTTGACATCGGTAAGGGAGTCTCTAGTGGTGGTCCCTGCAGCAGTCAGCAGGTTTACTGACTGGTCATTGATATGGTTGCAGTAACTCAAGTCCAGATGGGAGAGTAGAGGCATATTTTTAATTATGAGACGCAGAGAGCAGTCCGTGATGTCCAAACCAGCCAGACGCAGGTCAGTAACATTCCGTAGTTTGCTGCGTGTGTCCATCTGACCTGTTAGAGAAAGCCAAATTAGAGAATATGCCATATGATTAAGTCACTGAATTGTATGTATTTGATTCTGGGTCTTGGTTATGCGCATATCGATCTGAAGTGTTGTATAATACCTGGTCTGTTGTCAGTCGGAGGGGATAGTAGGTCCCTCATCTGGGGGTCTTTGAGACCCTCCACCCACTGCAGATCTAGAGTTCGCAGTAGAGGACAGCTGGATGTGCAGAGAGCCGAAACGGCCACCCATGAACAGCCCGATAGGAGGAGCACTCTCAGTCCTGTATCCAAACACACAAGCATTTATTGATAGCTGCACAGAGTTGGATGACATGGATCTACATACTTGCTCGCATGAACACTGACCTGGTAGTCGGTTAATAAGCCAGCTTAATTGCTTCTTGGAGATGTTGGTCCAGCTCAAGTCCAAAGTTATGGGCTGTCTGCGAATTATCCCACTCAGCATGAGTGGTGTGATGGACTTACAACGCTTCAAATCGATTTGAGTCCACAATTTCTTGTCACAACACCTAAACAGATAAATAAAAAGATGCTAATTAAAACCCACACATCCACAGCTCTAAAAGTGACCAACTATAAAATGTCATTGTAATAATTGTACATAGGACCTGTCCCAAAATCGTACTTCCAATTTTCATAGCCTTTTGCTTGCACATGTCTGTTAAGTCCATGAGATTGCAGGGCAGGGGTGTATAATCCTGCGGCTGAAGGGTCAATTTCCTGCAAAGTTTAGCTTCAGTCTGTTTTTGGAAGTCCTGAAGATCTTGAGTAGATGATTGAGGTGTGTTTAATGAGGGTTGAAGGTAAACTCTGCAGGAAGGTGACCCTCAGTAAGAAGAAATGGACACCCCTGCTGTAGGGTGTCCTATTTGTCATTTCATGGTTGAGATGGGATTTTACAATGGTCTACTACCCCAGTATTTCTCAACCCTGTTCCTAAAGGCACAACAACAGTTCCTATTTTGGATGTCTCTATTATGTGATCCATGCATATCAGGTCTTAGAGTCTTGGAGCTGATGAGTTGAAACAGGTGTTGGAATAGGAAGAGTTCGAAAATGTGTTCTGTTGGTGTGCCACTAGGAATAGAGTTGGGAAACACTGTAAACTTAACTGTCCTTGCAACATTATGTCACCAAAGTGTAATTTAATTGAGAAGGACCGGAAGAGTTGAGGGTGACGTTTGGGACAGGGCCAGAGGTAAGAAGTCTCAAGTTTGAAGTGTGAAAAGATAAACCAATCTTTAGGTTTTTCTTACCAGCGATTCCATGTCCTGCACACGCGCATGCACACACAAAGTTCACGATGGCTCAAGTGACTGAAGATAGCCAACCATGCTTCTCTGGGAGCAATGTGATTACGCCCATCAGCTAGTGGTAGCCTATCAGGTGGAGGGCAAATTGGAGGTGGGCGGATTACATGCCGCTCCATCTGAACACACTTCGGAGGGGAACGTGCAGGAAGTGGTCTGACTGTAGGTGAACTGCGGTTCAAGCCAAGTGGGGTGATCTGAGGAGGGTAGAAGTGCCGCAGCTCCCAAGACGTCCCGTTCATCTCCCTTGCTCGTAAGTGTGGTCGCTCCCCTCCTCCCTCTCCGCCTGCTCCCCTTTCTACTCCTCCCCCTCCTCCTCCTACAGTCCCTGTAGTCCCATTCCGTAAGCCTCTCTTTGGTTCCTCGTTCTCGCTGTCCTCGGGTTCACTCTTGAGTGGCTGCTGGTTCTCATTGGCCAGAGAATGCTCCGTGCGACGGATCTCCATGTTAAGCTGCTTGCTGAGTTCTGCGCTAAGCTGGCGGTTAGGGGGCTTGCGCCGGTGTCGCCTTGCCCGAGGACGTGGTGCCTTTTCTTGCGTCTCACTGCCTTCACTGCTCGGCCCTGCCCTTGGGGAGCTGCACCGCGATGCGTCACTCTCATGAGATAAAGAATGGTTCTTCGGTGTAGGGCTCCTGTCCCTGCCTCGTTTGCCATTACTCTCATCCTCCTCTTCCTCATCATCTTCGTCTTTGTCTTCTTCTTGGTCTTCTTCTTTCTTTAGTGTGTTAAACTCCTTTAGGGATCTGAAAGGTGAATCTCTCTCCTCCCGTCTCTCTTCTTCATGCACTTCCTCTTTTCTCACTGTGCTGTAGTCTTTCTTAAATGAACGGCGAGGCGGTTCTCGCTTCTCCTGCTTCTCTTCCTCCTCATCAGAGTTGTCTTCCTCCTCTTCTGTTCTCATGTGAGAGAGTTTGGGAATCAAAGGCTCTTCAGACCTCCAGGGTTTCTTCGGCTAAAAATGTGTCAACAAAGTTACTAAATGAAAAACTACAGCAGATTAGTTTATGCAAATAATGCTTGTCTGTGTAAATGTTACCTTCTTTTTAGCACTAGCCTCCTCTTCCTCTTCATCATCATCAAATAACTTTCTCTTCTTCCTCAAGAAGTTGGGAACTTCGGATCGTGGTCTTGGCAGGCCACTGGGGGTCAAGAGTGGGGGTAGACGTGAGGGCAGATCCTCAGTCTTCAGCTTGGGAGTTTCCTCCCTCTCACTCTTCCTTTTGATGGATGCTGCACCTGTCAATGTCTGTTCCCCTTCCTCTCTACCGTCACGACCTGCTTTTTGCTCCCTCAGCAGGGACCCTGGCAGGTTGGATGCGTACTTAAAGCCTGGGCCCCGTTTTTGCTTGCAGGCCAAAGAGTGGCAAGAAAATACAAAATACAACTTTATACCTTATGATTATTATAAACTGTTCAACAAGCATGAATTGGTATGATATATGACATTTCCTATTTAATTGCTAAAACATTTCAGAATTTATATTAAGGGAAAGAGCTTGGCAACATGTCAGTTACTTAACGGAATTAAAATGATCACATCACGACTATTTGCATTTTATTTGCATCTAGATCTGGTTTGACAGTTTGCTTAAGGCCTTGTAATTCTGAGTAAACTAAATATGTGAGGCAACAAGTTCAAAAAGTATGAAATGAATGAAAAAAAGTTACAAAAACATATCACTGCATACATATCACCCTGTTCCTAAAGGTAAAAGTTCCTAAAGTTCCTAAACAGCATTACATATTTGCACCCTCATAATAAAGGACTTTGATGAACACTCCAATATTTTTACATTACATCTCAATTTTTATACTACCAAACCACTGTACTGCTGTTCCCCAAATACTCACTTTTCCAGTTTTCCCAGCATAATTGCATTTTGGACATTCCCAGCAGTTAGGAAGCTCATCATTTACTACCCCGGCTGCATCCTTCACCTGTATAGGCAAGAGACCGAACTTAGAGCAGAAGAGATGTCTAAGAACGTTTATGAAGACACACTTTAGCCAAGTAATGTGACTAAATTACACCTCCACACACTAAAGGGGAACTAAAGGGTGTTAAAAACAGAGCCACCCACTAACATGCACTTCAGTCTAATCTCTTCCTTCCTTTTGTGCCCACGCAAAACAATAGAGCACAGTATACACTGCAATCCATTTACTTTAGAACAGTTCTTAACTCAGTGGTTACATTAAGGTTCGGTCAGTCTGACCTTGAGGCAGTTTGGGTGGACAATCTCGTTGCAGATAGAGCACTCCATGAGCATGGCGTTAAATTTTTCATCTTCATCATCAAGTGTGTCTTCTTTACCGGCTTCCCCACACACCACACACACTGCTGTGTGCGGCAAAACAGGCTGTGGAACATGCCAACACATTAACATCTAAAATATCAACATTTTGGAAAAATTGTGGTTAAAAAAAACATGAATAAATAACACACGCCTATTTGGGTAAACACATTTTAAGGTAATGGTTAATAAAATTAAGCTGACTATTCAACTGAATTAAAGTTAACTTAATTTGGTTGCAAAGTTCTCTTAGCAAAGATCTTAGTTTGATGAATGACTAAACGTCTGTATTGATGCATCTCCATTAACTACATCTACATCTGCCAGTTCCTCGTACATTTGCTCTATGAAGTAAGTGCTGAAGGAATTCCAATTCCTTCATTTCAATGAAATAAAGATAAACAGCCCTGAGGTCTGGCTAAAGTAGATTCCTCACAAAGACTGTTCCTACATCATACTGAGTCTAAAAAACGGGTGTCTCTTGAAAAACATTCTGAAACGGGGTTGTGATTTAATGCATTACATTTGGTTCATGAATCATCTCAGTGTTGGTTTGAATTGAGTTTCTTACCGCTATACATTGTCTCATAATGCAAGACTGTTTCATTCGACCAGGTCCTCCAAACTTCTTCATGTCCTTACAGAAGTGACACTCTCCACATTCCGTCCGCACACATGCCTCGCACTTCCGGCATCTTGTGCGCCTGCGGCGAGCTCCAGAGGAGGTTCGATTGGATGGCAGCTTGACCGCTGTAGCAGTGGATGAAGATGTGGTTGCTGCCGGAGTTGTTGCTGTTGATGCAGCCATTTTAGGCTTGGGTCTGTTGGGTAGCCGTTGCTAATGGAAAAAATGAAAGTTAAAATAGAAGACAGCCATGTAGAAGAACTGCTTCCCATAAAACACTAAAATAGGGTCCAGCTCCAGTCCAAAGGCTAATTTGAGACCTAAAACAGAAGAATCTCCTACATGCTTTTAGAAGTACAATCTGACAATTTTGATGATTCTTTTATTTAGTGTATTGTTTAACATTTGCATTTCAAACTTGCCATTTTAAGTGTACTAGACACCTGGGAACAAGGGTGAAATTGGATCATAATTTTGTTATGAGCTGGTTCTATAGGAGGTTTGATAGTAAACACCTAATTTTGCTGTTTTGTTGGATGCTAATAGGCTATGTTGGCTGTTGGTTTAACGTTGCTAATAAAACTAGCCAGAAAAATGCATAGCTGCAGGCCACATTGTCTCCTTTATACCCTTTGCTTGGCAAAAAAATATAACAAATGGCACAGGCACCTGGTTCAAATGTGATTAGCTCACTGGTAAAAAATATGTATTGAGTATCACAGGTGCTCTTCTGTAATAACTTAATTCTGCACATTATACAGCTCTCCATTGTTTCAAAGCTCTTTCCAGTCCCTCTTGTTTACCCACACACCATACCTGTATGAATCTACTGCACTATATGCTTCAAATAAAAATAATTTATGTTCATATCCTTTATTCTTCCACCCTTGAGATTTCCAACATTCAAAAGCTATTGTTTATCATAACTTCTTATGCACGCATATGCAGCTCAGCTATTGAAATATAACCCATTTAAAAACTTAATTATGCTGCTCTGTTATTTGGATCTCAGTGATTGCACTCTAATGTGGTAATAAGCAGCAGAAATGGTGGATTCCAGCTAATTTGTTCTGGTTATAGAGGAGATTGTGTAATAGTACTTTGGACGCGTAATATTTAAAATACTACCTAGTTGCCAATACAGAAAGTGAAGTTCAGGACTCTGGTCTAGCATTACTGTATATTAATCTCTGACTCACTTAGCCATGGTGCAATCGCTACTATTTCTATAAATGAAATTGCCAACAATGCCAAATCAAGATAAAAATGTATTTCCAGATAACATATATTATATAATATACTGAGAACTAGAATTAGGTTTACATTTACATTTTCTTAGCGGAGTAAATAACGTTGCATATAATGTGATTTAATCTTAATTTACATTACATTTAGCAGATGCTTTTATCCAAAGTGACTAACGATCCAATTACAGATTTAACAAAGGGTTCCTGCAGGAGAAAGGGGATTTTCACTGGTACCCGGTGCTACAGACGCACATGTGTGAGAACAAATTGTTCTTTATTACTTCAAGATTGCATTTTTTCCCCACTGTACAGCATCTTGCTTAACATTACTATGTCTGCTATTAGCATCACCTCATCCTCTCTAAAATAATCCTAATATCAGCTTTCTCCATTACACTGTGTCATTGTCTTGCCTCCTCAGCTCAGATAATAAATACATTACAACACAAGCACAAAACTGCAGTGCAGTACTGGAAGTCTGTCCTTCTGCAATGTAACCATGGCAACACAGCAGTTCTTGCTGACTGGTAGAGTGAAGGAATACTTCTATTCAACATTTAATTGGCTCAGAAGGGGGAAGTGGTTGACGATTGGGTTTAACGTCCTTTTTTTATGATTTCGATTCCAGTTGCATTTCATCTGAGATATTTCCTCTGAGGTACTAAATAGAAGCACTGTAAAACTGAAATGCAGTCAAGATCAATGGTGTTATATTCATCTTAATTGGATGTTTTATACATTGAAAGCAAATACTGCCGTAGAGTATTCCTGCCCTTGCAAAACCCTGTTGTCTTCCATACGACACCATTTCCTTCACATCAAAACAACTAGAACACAACCATTCCCTGGCACTATGTTTCATCACAACAGATTCAGGGAACTGCAGAGCGGGACAGACTGCAGACTATAAGAATGCTTACTATAGAGAACAACAGTGTTTTTGTTCTTTGGAGTGATACATCACAGCTGTGACCTCTATTCCTGCTGTCCGAGTGTGGAACCCAATATGAAAGATAGTAATTTCAAAAAGAATGCTCTATCGTAGCCAGTATTCATCAGCTGTCCAATGGATACACATGTATGAGGATCTAAGACTTAATCTCTACCTCAAACAAATGACTGTTTGGACTGATGAAGCTGAACCTAGATTAGACACCAGCTCATTCAGATGTTCTCCAGTTACTCTTACATTATATATTGCAACATCAATGGATGTGAACTTTAGGTCTATCTACATAGATACCTCTGAGTCCAGCAAAATACATGAATAAAAAAACAAACAGCACAAACTGTACTTTCTGAGGAGCCTCATTCCTTTTAAAGTCTTCTGAATACTTGTTGTAATATTCCATCAATCAATAGTCTTCAATCTATGATCCCCTATTGGGTCTTGAAGGAATCATTCCGTCACAATGGCCTACACCTGAGGACATCATGTTTCCTCCTCAAGGCTCTTCATTCCTGTCAGCATGCAATTCACCTAGACATGTTTTTTCCAAACTAAGTCCACCCATAATTATTCTCCATTCTGGAAAATCCACATGTATCATGTTGCGGTGGCATTCAAGCCCTAATTGGGAGGATCCTATTTATGAGTTTGGAAATAATAATTACACTGTGATGTCCATTCAAGTGATTTTATTTAATATATATGTTGCCACAAAGAATGATGGGAAATGAAGTTTGGTCACACAATGTGATTTGAATAACCACACATCATCCCATGTACTCACCAATAGAAGCACAATTACAGTGTGTGTGAATGTTTATAGGCATGGGTGAGAGTTTGTCTAATTCTTGGCAATTTATAATGTCCATGCCATGACACAAGTCAAAGGACACAATGAGTCATAAGGCCTCATTGCAAACCAGTGATCTTGCAGAAGAGTGAAAACTACTGCCTCTGGACAATAGTGATGACCAAGTCAATGAAAACATGTTGAACTTTGTTGAGGTGCTCTGTGGAAGAAACAAATATTTGAAGATCAAAGTACTGTGCAATTTGTGTAAATCAGTCTAATCTATTAAAGCTTTAAGGTGCGGTCACATTTACCAGTGTTTAGCCAATTTTCTAAGAAATTCATTCATTTCAAGAGGAATCCACTTGATCAGAAATTTTGTATGAAGTCGAAAGATTTCCCCATGCAGATTTCGCAATGGGTTCAAGTTGATCAGGTGGATTCACTATAGCCCCTTTCACACAGAGATTACGGAAAGTACACAGATAAAGTGACCCGGGATTTGACCCGGGTTCGTTTGATTTTGGTTAATTCACACTGCCAGTGATTTTCCGGAATCAGTTGTGTGCGTTCACACACAGCCCGTAAAATTCCCGTAAAGACACGTGACATCGATGTGACATGTAATGTCTCAGCAGCGTCTATAGTTTGCTTATGAGCTGCGATTTCTCTCTCGAGAGACCACGCTTGCGCATTTTTTTCTCTGATTCGATCATAAACTAGCGGATTACGTACCGTTTCACTAGCCTGCTTTCACTTCACTTCAGCATCATCATTACGACGGCATTGGTTACGGCTTTTGTTCACACAACGCGCGTTCCGGGACTGATCCCGGCAATGTTACTAGGTCCCCAACCCGGGATCAATCCCGAGTCGTGTTAGTGTTCACACAGAAGGTGTTCTGGCAATTCCCCGGGATCAACACGCTGTGTGAAAGGGGCTTATGTTGACCGACAGAAAGTTGCTAGGTTTGAAAGCGACTTCTGAGTGAAATGTACTTACTACATCACTTCACTAATAGACCGTTTTTCATCCATGAAATTTCAAAATGTATCATTTGACTTCTAGACTACCCAAGATGAACCCAGACAGGGGGCCCAAGAACAGCCAGGCCTCCTCCTCCCTCTATTGTCCCCCCCAAAAACACACACTTTGCTCCTCCCCTCCCCCAGTCTTCAACAGCCAAAGAAACTGTTTTAAAGATTCAAGACCCAGTTATACATCACAACAGGGATTAAGAGATTTGAAATGCACACATTGTTAGTGAGCACACGTGGCCTACTTGGTTCAGTGATATAAACATATATTTTGGTGTGAGGTAGCATGTACATATATGGATATGTCTATGTGTTCTATATGACTTATCTATACTGATTATGACATATATATATATGACTGTTGCACAAATCAGCATGTTATGTTCACCTATGTGTACCTAATTATTTTTTTAACCTTTCAAATGGGTGCAAAAGAAAAACAGTTTCCTAGTCTAGATTTTGTCTGCACTTAAAAACAACAAACCAAGCATGATGTTCCATTTTCTAGAAAACAGTTTAAGCAGCAACAATGCATCATGGGAAGGGAACTTAAGGGCAACACATGTCCAGTCATGCTGCTGCTTAGAGGAACTTTAGTCTTCATTTAATACAGGTTACACTCCCTAAAAACCCTGCACATTGGTCAAAGTCAGAGTACAGAGTACATCACAACCCAAAAAGTCTACTACCTACAACTGTTTAGTTCTCCCAACCAAACCAATGAGATGTCAGTAAAAACCACATCTAAACACAAAGGTAAATTAAAAGGGACATGCTTTTTTCCTTAAAGCAAGTCTTTCTGAAGGAACCATGCATGTGTCAAACCAATCACAACTGATAGCTGAAGCTCAATGGAGACAAACAATAAGACAGAGGCTCAATGGTGATACCACTCTTCTCTATTGTATGCGTTTTCTTTCCTGTCACATGGAAACCTCTCCAGTCTTATTACTACACGTTTAGTAGTCCACAGTCCTACACTGTCCTATTACTAACTGTTTCAGGGAGAGAGAAGAAAGATTGTAAGGAAGGTGAAGAAAGCAGGAGGTGGAGAAAAAACATGCCTTGTTTCAAATGTGGGCACGGTGCTACAAGGAAGGGAATCTGAGAAGGCAGCTAATTGTTTGTGTGTATGTGGAGAAAGAGAGATAGAGTGTGTGCTGACCTGTTCGGCTGTGTCCGAGTCGTAATCCTCATCGTCGGCGCTCAGTGACATGGCCATGGCTGCCTGATCTCATAGCCAGCCAGACAAACAGAAAATAGACATGGCTACCACAACCCCCCCAATCACAGTCGCCCTCCGTCTCCTCACCCGATTTCCTTTCTCTATTCCTCTTCCTCTAACCTTCCCCAATGTCTCGCTCCTGTTTCTCTCCCTCTCTTTTCCTGTCTGGAACAAGCAGCTGCACAGGCACACACCAGCCTGCTACCTCATGCATATGCACCAGAAAAAGAAGACGGGGGAGAGAGGGCCTCGACTCAGCCAATCACAGACCACTTGGCGTCCAGTTACAGGCTTGCCTACAAAGAGCACACATTGTACTGTGTGTGTCTGGGTGGTAGATGGAGAGGGGGAGGGGCGGCACTGCTGCACACAAAAGGACTACTGACATTACCATGCGAGAGCAAGGTCTCGCACTGCGAGTGATTCAGAGGGTCTGATGTTGTCTTCCTCTTACAAATACAGGAAGTTATCGGTTAACTTGGGTTTGATTGTTTCGGTCTAACGTGTTGCTTTCTGCAACCATCAGTGCACGAAAGTCTTACACAGCAGTGAAACATGGTGGGGTGCTCATTTGAATGACAATGGTCAAATGCATCACATCTAAGGGCCTCTATTTCATTAAGGAAATCTCAAATAAGTCAAATTAAAGGAAGTGGGTTTTGTTTGGATCAGTGAATGCAACCCATTCTGCTGAATGGCAGATTTGGGCATCCTCATTTGGGTAGATGTTGTTTGAACTAAAATACTTGTATTGAACTGTTTGAACTAAAACTTGTATTCATCAAAAGATAAGACTGAACTCACCAGAACAACTTGTTCAACATCTTACATCTATTCAGAAATTCTCAAAGATGAAAAACAATAAGATGTCGCAGAGATACTAGTATAATGTAAAATTTAAAAGTTTAGGTTTTATTATAAATTATAGGCTATTGAAAGTTCCCAATATATATAATATTGGGCATAATTGGGGAGACTTAGTTAACGTTTATTTTATTTCAAGTAACAAAAATGTTTGAATGGTTTTAGTTTTAGTTCATTATAATAACCCTAAACCACAGTCAAATTACACAACAACATTTGTTTTCTTAATCTGTGTTTTTTAATCAACACCTTAATTAGTACCTTAATACTTTAGAATTTAAGTTTGGAGGATAGAATTCATAAAGACTGAATGGATGAATAATTTGAAAATAAACAGGGTTAATTATGGTTTCATGCAAACTCAATTTTTTTCAATTATAAATACAAGATTTATTGGCCAAAAAAAATGCTTCAGTATTTTTGCATACTACTTTTTTGATGTTTCATAATATTGTTTTTTCCATAATGGTTTCTCCAAACCAGTTAAGCGCAAACCCCACCCCACAATATATCAGGATGTGCAACCAAAGCTATACTAAGGTTGAAGTTAAGCTGTAGGTGATGCTCCAGAAGGAAATATGGTGCATTAGGAGCCGGGGGCTGAAAAACAAAATAAGTCAAATTTGGACTTCTGAAGTTATTTATATATATATATAAATAAAAATATAAAAATATATATATATATATAAATATTTTTTTAATTTAGTGCTGCCCTTCGGAAGCAACAGAAGATACTTACATGTTTCCCGGAAGACAAATTAAGTACAGTTTACCTTCAATCTTCAAATTCAAAAAGTTTTCACCCCCAGCTCTGAATGAATCGTGTTTACTTGGAAGCATCAGTGAATGTTTGAACCATTTTTAATAGTTGTGTGTTTGAGTCCCTCATTTGTCCCTAGTGTGAAAAGATGGATCTCATAATATTACAGTCACTGCTGGAAAGGGTTCAAATATTCTAAATATGCTAAATATTCAGGAAAACTAAAGAATTTGCAGGACCTGAAGGATTTCCTGAAAAACATTGGGCAGTTTAACTGCTCAGGATAAACATAGGACTCAAAAACAACCATAAAAAAAATAATATATATATATATATATATATATATATATATATATATATATATATATATATATATATATCCAATGTGGCTCATCCAGGTAACAACACGCAGTATTAAGAATTTAAACTTTTGAAAAGGTAAATTTATGAATTAAGCTTTTTTTGTCTGACTAAACATATTTTATGTAAAATATCTTATTGAAGACAGTAGGCTACTAAATACAAAATAACATGCATTTTGTATGTCCCCTCTTATTTTGTTAAAATAATTAACATTCTGCAAAGTGTATGCAGGACTAGAGGCCTACCAGCAATATAATGTATTTCCAGTCAGTCGTTTCTAACAGCTGAGGTAAACGTTCAAATTTTCATCATTCAAAACATTTTATTAAACTAGTGCAATGCCAATGCAAAATCTGTTTTTGTGTATTTTTAGTAATTGTTGGTTTGGTATGTTTGAGTTGCTGAATAGCCTAGGCTACTATTACACAGGAGCCTAAACTCTGAGAAAACGATAACGTTAAGCACATCAGAATAAAATATAATATTCAGAATTAAACCGTGTAGCTGACTTACAGATTCAGTTAACATCCACAAATGAATAAGCACGACGATTCAAGGGAGGTTCAGACCTTGGCTGGAGCAGCTACACAGTGAACTACGAGAAAACGCTACACTTGAGCAAACAGTTTGTGAATAGGCTACTATAAATGATGGCGTGAATAAAATATAATATTCAGATATTTTTAAACCACAACCCTCTAATGTCAGAATATTTATTTTGGGGAGTGGCCACTCAGTGTGCAGTGTGAGAGTGGCCAGCGGCTAGAGCGGCAAAAGCCAATGTGTGCTTCTTTTACGGATATAATTAACGATTTGCATTTGTAATCCAGACAATGAAAGGCAGTTAGCGTCTTTTATGTTTAGTTGGTCAATAGCATAGGCTACTATTACACAGTAGCGCTAATGTTAAGCGCACCAGAATAAAATATAATATTCAGAAGTAGTACAGTGTAGCTGACTTACAGATTCAGTTAACATCCACAAATGAATAAGCGCGACGATTCAGGGAGCAGCTACACTGTGAACTCAGAGAAAAAGCTATTGAGCAAACAGTTTGTGAAAAGGCTACTACAAATGATGGCCGTGAATAAAATATAATATTCAGATATTTTTAAACCACAACCCTCTAATGTCAGAATGTTTATTTTTAAATCACAACCTTCTAAACATCATCTAAACATATTCAATGTGAGCTTCTTTTACCGAGATATGCGAATAACAGACACACAGACAGATTTTTCTGTAATTTATAGATAGATGTATGCGTGTCTGTGTATAGGCTATATTATATATATATATATATATATATATATATATATATATATATATATATATATATATATATATATATATATATATACACACACATACACACACACTCACCTAAAGGATTATTAGGAACACCTGTTCAATTTCTCATTAATGCAATTATCTAATCAACCAATCGCATGGCAGTTGCTTCAATGCATTTAGGGGTGTGGTCCTGGTCAAGACAATCTCCTGAACTCCAAACTGAATGTCAGAATGGGAAAGAAAGGTGATTTAAGCAATTTTGAGCGTGGCATGGTTGTTAGTGCCAGACAGGCCGGTCTGAGTATTTCACAATCTGCTCAGTTACTGGGATTTTTACGCACAACCATTTCTAGGGTTTACAAAGAATGGTGTGAAAAGGGAAAAAACATCCAGTATGCGGCAGTCCTGTGGGCGAAAATGCCTTGTTGATGCTAGAGGTCAGAGGAGAATGGGCCGACTGATTCAAGCTGATAGAAGTGCAACTTCGGTTCCGAGGTATGCAGCAAAGCATTTGTGAAGCCACAACACACACAACCTTGAGGCGGATGGGCTACAACAGCAGAAGACCCCACCGGGTACCACTCATCTCCACTACGAATAGGAAAAAGAGGCTACAATTTGCAAGAGCTCACCAAAATTGGACAGTTTTAGACTGGAAAAATGTTGCCTGGTCTGATGAGTCTCGATTTCTGTTGAGACATTCAGATGGTAGAGCCAGAATTTGGCGTAAACAGAATCAGAACATGGATCCATCATGCCTTATTACCACTGTGCAGGCTGGTGGTGGTGGTGCAATGGTGTGAGGGATGTTTTCTTGGCACACTTTAGGCCCCTTAGTGCCAATTGGGCATCGCTTAAATGCCACGGCCTACCTGAGCATTGTTTCTGACCATGTCCATCCCTTTATGGCCACCATGAACCCATCCTCTGATGGCTACTTCCAGCAGGATAATGCACCATGTCACAAAGCTCGAATCATTTCAAATTGGTTTCTTGAACATGACAATGAGTTCACTGTACTAAAATGGCCACCACCGTCACCAGATCTCAACCCAATAGAGCATCTTTGGGATGTGGTGGAACGGGAGCTTCGTGCCCTGTGCATCCCATAAATCTCCATCAACTGCAAGATGCTATCCTATCAATATGGGCCAACATTTCTAAAGAATGCTTTCAGCACCTTGTTGAATCAATGCCACTTAGAATTAAGGCATTTCTGAAGGCGAAAGGGGGTCAAACACAGTATTAGTATGGTGTTCCTAATAATCCTTTAGGTGAGTGTATATACTGTATATTATACGCGTGCGTGTACTGTATATATTTTTTAATCGCGATTAATCGATTTGACAGTATGTATGTGCAAAATCAGTTTTTGTGTGTGTTTTTAGTAATTGTTGGTTGGGTGTGTTTGAGTGCTCATTGTTACAATTACACAGCAAAAGTTCAGTGACAACATCAGGCTACTTTTTTTTTTTAATTCATTAAAATTCACTTTTTTGTGCATGGTTGAAAGCAAATACTGATACTGACACTGTCACTTAACTTTTGCTGTGTAATTGTAACAATGAACACTCAAACACCAAACCAACAATTACTAAAAACCCACACAAAAACTGATTTTGCACATACATACTACCAAATCGATTATTCGCGATTTAACAAATATACAGTACACACACGTATATTATACAGTATAAATATAATATAGCCTATACACAGACACACATATGCTACATCTAAATTACAGAAACGTCCGTCTGTGTGTCTGTTATTTGCATATCTCGGTAAAGATTTTTAAAGTGGTTTTAAAAATATCGGAATATTTTATTCACGGCCATCATTTGTAGTAGCCTATTCACAAACTCTTTGCTCAAGCGTAGCATTTCAGAGTTCAGGCTCCTGTGTAATAGTAGCCTAGGCTATTCAGCAACTCAAGCATACAAAACCAACAATTACTAAAAATACACAAACACAGATTTTGCATGGGCATTGCACTAGTAGCTATAACTAACTACTGAAAACTAACTAATTCAGAAGTAAACAGTGTAGCTGACTTAATGTTTAGCTGACAGAATGTTTATTTTTAAACCACACCTTCAATGTGTGCTTCTTTTACAGATATAGGCTATTTAAAGGGGTGGTAAAACATGATTTCACTTTTTTGACTTTAGTTAGTGTGTAATGTTGCTGTTTGAGCAACTTTTGAGCAAAAGTTACAGCACTCAAAGTTCAAAGTAAACCGAGACATTTGCTTTTAAAGAAATCAATTTCTAAAGACTACAGAAAACAGCCGGTTTTGGACTACACTACATTCCTCCAGGGTTGCTGATGTCAGCAAACCCCAATAAACCCCTCCTCCGAGAATACGAAATAAGGGGGGCGAGGCCATTTTATATTGCGTTGGAGAAGAGTTATTGTGGTATAGGAGTGTTTTTGCCGCAATGCCGTCGAAACGCTGTTATTTTCATCCGGATTGCAGGTCCACTTTGTTCAGCCTTCCTAGGGTCGGGGGAGTTAGGGATCAATGGTTAATTATTACCCAAATCTCGCTCTCTGTGCTGCACATTTTACGGAGGAAAGCTTCCACAATCTTCGCGAGTTCAGTGCAGGATTTGCACAACGGCTTGTCCTGAAAGATGGAGCAGTTCCAACTTTAAGAACAGAAGCAGTTGTTTACGGGCCACAACCTGTGAGTATGATTTATTTTTCGTCGATGTATTTTCCTGTAATAGTTCGTATTGTTGATTGTACGTTGTAGCAAGGAAGTAAACAAATGACAACACTGTTTGGCTCTGCAAACCAGCTTCTACAGGCATGCTAAACATGGTTCTGTGTTTGATTTGGCTACTGTAGTAAATCCAATGTTTAGTGTTTGTTTTGGGTTAATAGTTCTGTCGACAGATATTTTGCTACAATCGTTCTAAAAATACAAAAGTACCGGTGCCATACAGTCAGTAACGATCACTATAGATCCACAGTCTTTACTTAAAAAAAATCCCTTTGAGGACTATAGTATAATTTGTTAAAACGATTATATGAAATTCTTGTTTATGAAGCTTATTTTTGTGTAATACTATCATAATTAGTACAATTAAATCAAAGCGTATCTAAAAGGTAATGAGACAACAAAAACAAACCTTTCTGAAACGTCGTTTAACAGCCGTTCTTGAACAGGTTCAGCTCGATCATCTTCACTAACATTCTCTGGGTCTGATTCGGGCTCAAATTGGTACGGTTTTATTGACGCCATCATTTATAATACACCAAAGCACAAACTGGCTACCGGTAAAGGTACGGGGCGTGACGTTTCCGGAAAACTTGCACTAGGAGGTTAGCGAATCACAACACACTGGGCCAGCTAACCAATCTGAGCCCATTGCGTAGTTTTGAGGGACTGGCTTCATAGAACCCGGAAACCATCAGACCATTTTTTACAAGGAGGGACAGAGCAGTGTAGAATAAAGGTAAAATATATGAAAAATAATGCAATTTTTTAAAAACGAAGAATGAACATGTTACAGTGCACCCCACAAACACAATCAAGCCTTTGAAAAAATGTGTTTTACCATCCATTTAACGATATCTTTTGCATTTATAATCCAAACAACCTCAAACTTTGCACTGCACTTACTCTGCTCGTATCAAGACACCTGTCAAGTTTGAAATCCATCGGACAAACGGTTTGAGATGCGACACACACACACACACACACACACACACACACACACACACACACACACACACACACACACACACACACACACACACACACACACACACACACACACACACACACACACACACACACACACACACACACACACACACACACACACACACACACACACACACACACACACACACACACACACACACACACACACACACACACACACACACACACACACACGAAATTTATAGATAAAGCTAATAAAAAAGTATCCTTCAGTAGTATTGTTATCTTAAACATATCACATTAACAGCCGGCTGGTCTGAAATCTTTGTGACACGCAAATCAATTTTTCTACATTTTATACAGTAACCACCAACTACATATTGGTGCAAAAAGACGGGAATTTTGAGCGTGTAATCGCGATTTTTTGACAGTTCTCCTGACCTCACTCTCCTTCTTTTAATAACTTTACTGATGGTAACGTTACTGGGGTACATTGTGATGTTTCAGTGGTATCTAAAAAATTGGGCCAGTAGAAAAAATATTGCGTTGAGCCCGGCTGGATCAGCTCTAAATATTCACTGTGCTATTAAATTAAAGATAAAATATGATAGAGCAATAGAATGAACGGTGAAAGCGAAAGTAACAGAAGTTCCTAAAAGGTATAATTAGGCCTTTTTAAAACGTGAAAATAACTGAAGGAAATTTCTATTTGCTAAACGAATTAAGCAAACTAATTTGATTCATATTCTTTTGGTTTCTCGACCCAATATTTTTTTTTAATTACAAATGCAATGAATTTACAGGTATCGGTACTCAGTATCGGCAAGTACCAAAAATGAAAGTATCGTATTGGACTTGTTCTGGAAAAAGTGGTATCAGTGCATCCCTGGTTATTATGGTCTTGAATACCACAGTAATGGTTATAATGCCAAAATGTAAATTTTAAAAGCAGATCTTACACACAACAGCATACAGAATAGCTGATATATTTGGCTGTGTACTTCATAATCAGTGGTAGAAACATATAAAAAAAAAAAAAAAGTTGAGGAAGAGAGATTACCTTAATCATTCATCATACAGATTCCTAATGCCATGTTCAGATTCTGCACCTTAGAAAAACAATAGCAGACATTGGGTTTAATGGAGCAAATAAACTTATGGGTTAGGAATTTAGATGTCTAATAAGAAAGAAATCTAATAATGGTAAATTTTTTCTCCTTTTGCAGCCAATACAGCATCATTTCATCTTGGGAATGTCATTCTATAGTGGCCAGAGCGATTTTGAGCCATTCCTCTTCCAGCTCAGTGACCAGGTCACTATGTGGTGCTGGTGGAGGAAAACATTTTATGAATTGCTCCTTAAAAAAACCTCAAACAGTCTCAATAATATTCAAATCTGGTGACTGTGCTGGCAATAGATGTTCAACTTCACTTTTATGTTCATCAAAACATTCTGTCACAAGTCTTGCTGTGTGTATTTGTTGCATCATCATGCTGATACACGGTACCACCTTCAGGGTACAATGTTTGAACCATTATGTGCACATGGTCCTCCAGAAGGGTTCGGCAGTGATACTCCCATTAAGAACAGGGAATGCCATGCAGCCCAAACCATCACTGATCCACTCCTGTGCTTCACTCTGGGCAGCAACAGTCCAGGTGTTAATCCTCTTTGTGGCTTCTCCACACTGTAACTAAAACAGACGTGTGGGAAAGACAGCGAAGGTGGACTCATCAGAGAACAATACATTTTGAAATTGTCCACAGCCCAAGATTTGCGCTGTTGGCACCACTGAAACATTTGTGATCGGCACGAGTGACCAAAGGTTTGGTTAAGATATCTTACTCTTTCGTCAACAGTTACTCCTGTCGGATGGGGTTTGTCCTACGTGGTGGTATGCTGGCATTAACCTGGATACCATACCTCTCGATACAACACAAAGACTTGCTTTCCTGGTCACAGATGAGCCAGTGAGACGCACACAAACAATTTGTCCTCTTTTGAACTCTGATATGTCTCCCATTTTGTTGTGTGGATTGCAATAATTAATGCACAGCTGTGCTATTGCTCTGCTAATTCAACCTTCACACTCTGCTCTTACAAATCGAATGGCTGAAGATTGGCTACCAGATTGACAAGCTCCAAAACTATATTGGCCAGTGTTTGCTGGGCCCTGTCTGTATGTGTCTGTGTGTATATACTCTCTGCAGCAACATAAAATCAATTCTAGGACATGACGGTTCAAATACAGCATGAAAAAAAATATTTGGACTACAAATCCCACAAACCGTCAGCTGCGCAGTGATCGTCAGCGATGCGTTGTGGGTAGCTCGACTTGTAGTTTCCCGTGGGACAGGCTGTAGAACAGGGTAACTGGAGTTAGTCATCTTACAATCTGAGTATGTCACATCGGGTTGAAGGGCTAAGGCAAATGTACGAAGGGTAATCAAGAAGATACAAAGGCGATATCAGATTAAAACATAAAGTTTCATAACTTTTTAACTAACATCAAAACGCGCGCTATGAGTTCTAACGAGCACTCACTTCAAGCTTTGTCATGGAGAAAACTTTACTTGAGTCGAGCTAAACTTAAAGCGACCAGCAGAACCTCTGCCCTGCTCTCCGGCTTTGCTATGGTGAGTAAATAAAATGAATTACTTAACACTTTGTATGTAAAGGAGAACCGTACATTGCTCGGAAGCCTGGCAAGTTTTTCGGAGTTATAGCGTTGTAACATGACGCGTGACATGTCAATCACTCTGATATGCAAACGACACCTGTCATGGATATAGCGTAATCAGAGGGTAGAGAGTTTAGCCCTTTACACTAGCCTTGTTAGTCTTCGACATAACTCTCAAAAGTGTTAGTTGGTGGTGCTCTCAGTGGTGGGGATTTTGATTCATTCCAGTGATTCGAATCTTTTGAATCAGTTGACTAATAGATTCATTATCGTTCAACGATTCAGTTGCCCTTTCTGCACTTTACATCGGTAACGTTATCCCGATAGGGAGCAAGGTGCGTGTGTGTGTGTGTGTGTGTGTGTGTGTGTGTGTGTGTGTGTGTGTGTGTGTGTGTGTGTGTGTGTGCGTGTGCTAGGACTATTGAATCATTCACTCAATAGATTCGCGTACCTAACGATCTATGAAGCATCATCCTGAACGAACGTTGTCTCACTTTCATTCAGTCCGTCTGCCGATCGTTTAAAGGTGGGGTATGTGATTTGGAAAACGACCGGCAGATTTTGAAAATATAAAATTCTAATGGTCCTACCTTCTTTCCTCCAACGCTGGCCCTGACTCCACCCATTCGAAGAACATGTACGCGCAATCATGCACGAGCGAAAACTCAGATGCGCGAGAGATTGTAATGAGGATTTACTACTAACAGAGCCCATCTAACGAAGAGCCTTGGCACTGTCTGCCGCACAAGCCCTGAAAAGTGAAGCTAAAGCGTCTCGATCGCCCCCCGGTGACCGCTCCTAGTATAGCTCATAAACCCCGCCTCCCCATGTTATTCAATGGGACGTGAGACCAACTAAACAATTCAATTACAATTCACTTCTCTTTTTCCAAAGATAGTTTCTGTTATTTACTGTAGTTTTCATCATGCTGATGTAATTTCAAGTGTTTGTTTTTAAAATAAGTTTGTTTTTAGTTAGTTATTTGATGCTATAAAAACGGCGCTGTGGCGTACATGATTGACAGCTGTGATTAGGGGTGTCACGATTCTCCAAATCCTCGATTCGATTACATTTTCGATTCTAAGGTCACGGTTCGATTCGATTTTCGATTTTTCCTCTTTTTTTTTTTAAGCACAGGTTGCTGTTGCTCCTAAAAAGCTGAAATCAGCTCATCGCGATCTCACACATCTCTGTTATTATCAATGAAGCTGACTGCACAATGAATCTTTCATAATATATAGCCTACACTTTGTTTGTTATAATTAGAGGATTTGCCAGCTTGCAGAATTCAGCACTGAACAAAAAGTCCGTTTTGAGCGTTGAGGAGTCTAGCTAAATCGCTCAACGCTGCAAACATGTTTTAAATAGAAACTCTGGCCTGTAAATAGTTTCTATTTTGTTTTAGTTGTTCTTGTTGCTTTTCTGCAACAGATAAATAAAAATGTATTAGTTTTCTATGTTTTATTCATAGCTATTTCTAGTTTGCGGGAGTCCCGCGAATCGTTTTATTCTCCCGCACACACAGACTGAGTGCATTATCGCCCGCGCTCGCACTCGGCCATCAAATCTAGTCCCGCGCCGCACTCTATTGCGTTGGGAGTGCACGTCTGTAGATCAAGAGCCCGGCCCGAGGGTAGAGGATAGTGACGGGAAATATCTTCCCGGGTCGGGCCAAGTTCGGGCTCGGGGCCTCGGGCATAGAATCTAAGTTAGACGACACAGCTTTTCAACACGTGTGTTTTTTTTCCGCGCCGTGATGAGTCATTCATGAACGATCCTCAACGATCCAGGTTCATTGCCTCTGTCACGCGACAAATGAACAAAAGACTCGGAAGGTCGAGTAATTATTAATGTTCCCTGTAAATTATTTTTGACTGCATTATAATGATTTCTTAATTCAGAATATGATCAAGATTGCGTAGGTGGATGTGTTCGGGGAATTTGCCTGTTTAAAGTATAACATTTAAAGCCCCTGAAATGACTAGAAAAAAGATTAGTTAATTTTGATGAACGAGATTGAACAATAGAGTCAGTAAAACTTTCCATCACGGGCGCGACATGGGGGCGTGGCAGCATCGACGATTCCATTTTTTATTTCGATTTTTGAGATTGTGAATTAATTTCGATCGATTTCGATTTAAAATCGAAATCGTGACACCCTTAGCTGTGATTGACAGGTTCTCTGAGCGTAGTCGTCACTGAAGCACCAACGGACTTTTTTTCGGGGTCTTTGGAGGACTGAGGAGATTGGAGCTTTGAATTTAATATCTAAATTTCTATAATTAATTATTTCACACCGACATAATGGTTTGTTCTGCAGCAGAGACGCGTGCTTACGATTGAGCTCTGGATTGATTCAGCGAGAGTGAGGGCGGGACCAGCTTCGCAGCTTTACTTCCTGCTCACTACTGCGGATGTCTGGTCCCGAAATCGCAACTGCGCAGACTCAAGTCCCAAGATGTCAGCGCCATATCGGGACAATGGCGGCTTCACTTCTCGCCAATGGAAGAGAGCGAAGAGGCGTCGTCCATTTTTTTTTACAGTCTATGCTTCGCACTTCCTGTTAGCCCCATTGTATCATCTTTGTTGCAGTTCCATTAGACTTCCACTGGAGGTGATCGCGGGCAAGTGCAGAATGAATGGGAGTCTATGGAGCTAGACGGCTAAATGTATCTCTTTCTCCTGCTTATCGTTGAATCAACGTAGATTTTATTGTTGATTCCGCAAGTTCAATATAAATTATAGTCCAAAAGTCGAATGAACGAGTACTTATGTCCTTTCGATTTCCTACAGGTTAGGTCGTTGCTGGCCGGAACACGCTAGCATTCTGCTATTATGTGACGTCATCACATTTTTGAATGGATTTTTAGAACTGATAAGTGAACTTAAAAATGCAATTTTCAGCTTAGTGTATAATCTTAGCCCCCCCTTTTGAATGCAACTTTCAAATTACTTGACAAAAAATTACATCCTGAGAAAAGTGGATTTCTAGGGGTGAAACCCCATAGACTCCCATTCATTCTGCACTCGCCTGGGAGCACCCCCGCATGGACAGAGACGTGTTACTGCAGCCAGTCCAGAAACCGGAAGTAACCAGACAGTGCCAATTCTCTTCTATGAGACATTCTCTGCTACTAATCACCGGCTTTACTGATGAGATGCGCATGCGTCACAAGCTTTGAGTATGCGCACGAAGGGGGTCACGCGCGCTGGGGGTAGGGGGGTATGGTACGACCGTTTGATTGACGATTTTACTGCCCAATGATTCTAGGTGGTCTTGGAAATGATTGGCTGGAGTTTTTCGAGTCCTGCCGGTTCCACAGATGATTAAATTGCTTAATTTTCATTTCAGTGCTTCTAACTCAGTGGCTGTAAGTGGGTTAAGAAAAGGATTAAGTTATTTTTTAAAAATGGACAAAAAAGAGAATCACATTCCCCACCTTTAATCGTTTAAGTTGTCATGAGTCCATACAGTTCACGAAAATAATTATCTCTTTTAGCCCTGCTCCGAGTGCAAACAGCGACTTGTTCAGTGAGGGGGGCGTATTCGTTCACCTGGTACAACCAATGAAATGTTGCTTCACAACACGGACTTGAATGCTGTTGGTCTGTCTTTGAAGGCCGTAATGCAATTGCTTCAAATGCTTTGAGTGAACTAAAAACATTAGCCAGTGCACGAGAGTAAACGAGAACGATTCGTTCATTTAAAAGATTTGTTTAAAACACCAATGAATTTAAAATCTAAACACCGCTAAATTCAATTGACATTCCATGCTTAAAGGGTAACTAAACCCCTGGTCAGAGCCTGAGTCCACCCACTGGCAATATTTTGAAAAATGCTGGAAAAGTGGGCAGAGCCGAGCGGAGGGGGGGGGGGGGGCGTGCACCTGAGACGCATCTCTCTGTAGGCGAGGGCGTGGTTAGCTGGTACCCTCTGACGTCAGAGGGTACCACAACTTCCAATAGGAAAATTCAACTGCAGTAGCCACTGTTCAACCTGAAGAGGGCAGCACTCAGACATTTTTACACCATATATTGTAGAATTAAAACATTTTAAACCCAAATGTCAAAAGATGTACTCGAATCAATGAACAGCATTTATGAAGCTCCATTCTTACAGACCATTAACTAAAAAAAGTTGTTTTAGTGTTTAGCTACCATTTAACTAATTTGTTTTGTCTTTTACCAAAGTAATATTTGGGTAATCATAGTATACACTAAATTACCAAAATTACTACAGTAACTGTTATACAGTAAAACAAAAAGATCTTAATTTTCACACGGAACTTGGTATTGACTACCACTAAAATCAAAAAGAAAAAAAGATTAACTTCTTACAATGTTGTGAGGAAGCGTCATATTAAAAATTGTGATTGTAAAGTAGTAACAATAGCTGTATTAGCTATAGCATTTTGGCAAAAACTGCGGTCATGGTTGACGTTTGTAAGGGCCCCAAATATCTTCACTGTGGAAGGTTTCCGTTTGCTGAAAGATGAAGATCCCTCGCATAGCATTACATCATGGCAACAGGAAATGTACTTCCTTTGGTAGTGTTGTGTTTGGTAAACTGATAAAAGTCCATTACAAATGAAATGTAAAATATAATATGGATACTAAATAAAAGTATTTCTGTTATCATTTTGCATAAAATCACCTTCAGTGATTGACTGCTAAATGTGGACAATTAGGCGGTATTATAAACATTACAACATTAAGTTGTTTCGTGAAAAGCACTATACAAAGTTGGCTTGACTTGAAATTCTATTAAATCAGTTTAATAATAAATTGACATTTGTGTTTTAGCTGAATACAGCTATTCCCTAATGACATTTAGAGTTTTTCACAATACACAAAAAACTATTTGCTTTTGTGTTTATATAAAAAATCAATTGGTGAACCAACACAAAATTTGTTTATTCTACAAAAGTAAGCTAAAATGTAAAAATATTAATATGAGGACATGTCTTGCAGTGTTTATTTACAAAGATTAATTTACACTGAAAATCTGTAGAGTTGGACTGAATGCAACACAGCCTTTCATCACAATGATGAAAGAAATGGGAAGCATTGTCTCTTCCCCTTTAAAAGTTGATAAGCATATTTATTTTGTTCTCATAACTACTGTTTCCCTGCTGAACAGACCCTCAATCCACCTGAAAACTAGAGATGTTTTTCCGGCAATGTGTGTGTAAAGTGATTGGCAAAAGGTGAAATATTCTTTCTGAGGGTGATTATTTCGCTTGAGCTTAGTCTCTTTACTATAAGCGTAGCACAGGAAATGAACTGTAGGAGTGGCTGGGGGAAACTGCAGTTCTTAATAATTTCAGTGGTAGTTTTTTTATTTAGATGTACTCACTGCACAAGAGTAGAGCACTATTCATAACCTGCTAATGACTTCGAAACACCTTTTCATTTCTGTGACCGCAACTTGTTGGGCTTCTTTCTGGCCTTTTCAGGGCTTTGTGGTCTGTGGTGTTTTCAGAAGTATGAGAAAAACAGCTTGGCCCTATTTGCAAAATTAAAATGGAATATATATATATATATATATATATATATATATATATATATATATATATATATATATATATATATATATATATATATATATATATATATATTCTTAATCAATACAAAAATATTTAAACATCATTAAAATATGTAAAATCATTTATATTTATGTACATTTACATTTATATTTAAAAATCTTTAAGGTCAGTGAAATTAGTTAGATGTTGAGACTTGCTTTCAGAGAATATAAAATCGATTTCTTTTGCTTGCTCATTTATTTAATTAAAATGAGCTAATGCAGCAAAATACTGGAACATTTAGTCACAATTCCATTCCATACAATCACGTTAAATATATTTGGAAGTTTAATCTCGTCACGGTATCTCTGTGCATCCAAAATGCCATCAATAAAATGCACCTGGGTTTGTTGTCCATAACATACGCCTGCCTGTACCATAACCCAACCGCCACCATGGGCCTCTCAATCCACAACGTTGACATCAGCAAACCGCTCACCCACACCACGCCATACATGCTGTCTGCTATCTGCCCTGTACAGTGAAAACCAGGACATCTGTGGCATTGTGCTGTGTGATAAAACTGCACATTTTAGAGTGGCCTTTTATTGTGGCCAGCCTAAGACACACCTGTGCAATAATCATGCTGTCTAATCAGTATCTTGATATGCCACACCGGTGAGGTGGATGGATTATCTCAGCAAAGGAGAAGTGCTAACTAACACAGATTTAGACAGATTTGTGAACAATTGAGAGAAATAGGCTTTTTATGTACATAGAAAAAGTCTTAGATCTTTAAGTTTAGTTCATGAAAAATGGGGGCAAGAAAGAAGCGTTTATAATTTTGTTCAGTGTATATACCAAACTAACTAAACTGAAATAAAAATGAATAAGAACAATATATTTAAATCAAAAAACTAATACAAATGACAAAAACACACAAAAATACTAAAACCTTAACTAAAATAAATTGAAAAATAAAAACTAATTCATAATATTAATAAAAAATATAATAGTATCTCAGTGATACTAAAAGAATGATGCCATGTCATTTAATTTAGTACTCTACTACAATAAGATTTGGTTATTTCCTTATTTCCTGATTTATGCCAGAAAGAAATCTGTCAATAGCCAATGATTCATTTTAAACAACTGGTTTAAAAAAACCCTCATAACTATAGGAATATTGTTCAGTATAATATAATTACATAGTGACTTCAAAGCTGTGCAGTTGGTCTGATGTATTAAGTTTTTCTCACATTAAGCTAGGGATACACCAAACCGACGCCAATGAACTAGCGCTTGTGAAACCCGACTGTGTTGTTGCCTGTGATGAGAGAAAAAAATCTGTGCTTGAACACACCGAAAGGACAACAGGCGACTGTCAAATAACACGCGTGTTCTGCGCTTGAGTGTAAAGGAGATAACCGTCTATTTAAGATAAACCATACAAACCATAAACAAAGCAGCGCTTGCTAACCATTTTGAAATCAATCAATCATGCTGATCACGTTCTTTACTCCACTTAGCTCATGTTATTATGAAAATATTTGTGCATTCGAATGCTCAGGTAAGATGACGTAAAATTAGATCAGCCTTCTGTCTGTGCGTCATGACTTCTTTGCTCGCTTTCATCACTTTTGCTTTTATTCTCGTGCACTGACTTGTTTGCTAAATTGAACAGGTAATCAGAGTTCTCTCTCTAACCGACAGGCAGATGCCGATTCAACGTGTTCAAAATTGAATTTAGTTTTTGCTTAAACCAACTGTTGAGGTTGACTGTGATGTCTTATGTTACCAACTCGTGTGTTTTCAGGTAGCGATGGTGGAAGTGCAGTTGGAGGACGATCACTATTACCCTCCTGCCCTATTGATTGCTTTCAGTGCCTGTACAACAGTGTTGGTGGCCGTCCACCTCTTTGCCTTGATGATCAGCACATGTATCCTGCCAAACCTGGAAGCCGTGAGCAACGTCCACAACCTCAACTCCATAAAGGAATCGCCACACGAGCGGATGCACCGTCACATCGAGCTGGCCTGGGCCTTCTCCACCGTCATAGGCACCCTTCTGTTTATTGCAGAGGTGGTTCTTCTCTGCTGGGTGAAGTTCCTTCCTCTGAAGGATGTAGAACCTCCCCCGCCAAAGAATGATAGTAGTATAACCGCGGGGAAAGCCGCAGCAATCGCCTCTACCGTCATAATGGTGCCCTTTGCCTTGGTGTTTATCGTTTTCGCTGTGCATTTTTACCGTTCGCTGGTCAGCCACAAGACAGAGCGGCAGGACGAGGAGTTGCAGGTTCTGGCCAAAATCACACAGATGCATAACCAACTGGATAACAGGGGAGACACAAATTTTGCTTAGTCTACGCACTTAGATGAGTCCTTGTTCTCACACCAAACACTTTCGTAAAATATGGAATGTTGTCACAAATTAATGGACGCTAGATGGTAGGAATCAGGGATTCTGCAATATGTTAGTATCACAATATTGTGATGCCTTGTTTTTCTTGTTAACATACAAACCTTGATACAGATGGGGAATCTGACATTTGTAACGCCACACTATTGTAAACTGCCCTCATCTGTTCCGCCACAAATAATAATAAGAAATTCAGTTTTAAAGAAACCATTTTGTTGCAAATACAAAATTCCCTGCTGCTGTTGGCTGTCTAAACTTGCTGATCTTTTCATTTCGCTCTCAGCGCTTTGGATGCTTCCAGCATAGAAAGTGGCAGTCAAATACAGTGACGGTTACATAAAAGTAATAAACATTTAAAAATGTAGGCTTTTTTTTACATCCTGAGTCCGTAGTTCATTGAATAGTAACACCAAAATGTTTGCCAGAGCTGTTTGGTTATTACAGTTCAGTTTCCGTTAGGCCAAATTGTTACATTCAAATGTTTTTCAGTATTATTATAATAGATTCATTTTCTTTTCATCTTAATTGCATAATGCAAATAAGTCTAAATACCGGTAATGCATATAAGTCTAAATAGAAGCACACTGTGTGATAGTTAATTTAAAAATATGATTAACTGGCTTAGAGATTTACCCTGGAAGTGATTTAAAAAGGCTTTTCACACTGCACTTAACCCCACGTTATGGTCGCTCTAAATCAAGCTTTTAACCCAAGGCAAAGGAAAGTTTTACACTTGTAATTTAGAAGCAGGGTTATTCAAATTAGTCGAATTGTGACAGAGAATGCGACAATTGGAGTGAAGAACTCTTGCCTTCATTCTTGCCTTTTATAGCCTATACTGAGTTCATCCAATCAGTGACACTGACACAAATATGCAAATAGGTTAGCCCAGGGAATATTTTCATAATAAAATGAGCAGAGAGGAGTAAAGAACATGATCGGCATGATTGATTGATTTCAAAATGTTTAGCAAGCGCTGCTTTTTTATGGTTTATATTCCTGCAGTCTTAGTTTCGCTTTTCCCGTTTTAAATGACGAATATATAGATGAATATACCTGCTTAAATAGACGGTTATCTCTTTTCTTTTTCTATTTTTTTTCTCCTTTTTTATCTCCTTTACACTCAAGCGCAAAACACACATGCTAGTTGACAGTCGCCTGTAGTCCTTTCGGTGTGTTCAAGCACAGATTTTCTGCCCTGACGCAGGCGACGTGAAGCGATAACACCGTCAGCTTTCATTAGTGCTAGTTTTTTGGCATCGGTTTGGTGTGTATTTTAGTTTTAATAAAAATACCACAGCATTTTAATAAAAAAATAAAAAAATGCTGTTTTAAAGAAACAAAATGCTTTGGTATTTTAATAAAAATACCACAGCAAAACCAAATACTAACTAATATAAATTTCAAACATTATTAAAGACAAGTAAACAATCAGTAATAAAATAAGAAAAAATAAGCAAATTAGCAAATTTACCTGGTACAGTTTCAGATACAGAAAAGTTACAATTAAAAATGTAATCAAATGTCAAATAATTAGTGCTGTCAAAACGATTAATCGTGATTAATTGCGTCTAGATAAAAGTTTGTTTATATTATATTTATTTATATACATACACACACACACATATATATATATAGATGCATAGAAAAAAAAATATATATATATATAATAAACACACATATAAACACAAATGTTTATGTTAGATGCGATTAATCGATTTGAAAGTACTAAAAATAATGATTATTTTTATCAATAAAATATAGATTAATCCTTTTTAAAGTTACAAAAGTTATTCAGTCAGGATCAGTGAGTGATTTTATTTTTATTTTGATCTTTGGTTAACATCAAACAGCAGCAGTTGTGTTAGGCTTCTGTCACTTTAAGACCGAATGCACAGATCCAATGTACTGTTAGTTACATATGCGTTTTCTTGCATTTATGAGGATATTGTGACATAAGTCTGTGTGTATTTGTCCGTTCAAGCGTGCTCATGCTTTGGATGTGTGCGCAGCACAGAAATCAGCATGCAAGTGCAAAATTTAGTTCTCTTTCGTGTATTCTTGTGCTTGAATGGTTACATTAAATTGCACACACAAGAATCAGTAAGTGGAATCGAAATATGTCTTTTCAAATTCACGATGGTTGGAAATTTGGAACCGGTTCTCGATACCTAACCCGATAAATAAATTCCCAGGATTAACTGTTTACCTCAGGTAAATTATGAGCAGTGTGAAACTGAAGCAAGATAGCGAAGGGTTAATTTTCAAGTGTGAAAAGCCCTTCATACTTAAGTTTTTATTTAAAATGCAGCTTTAAAAAAGTGTCGTTGAAAAGATCGTATAACATTTTGATGACCCGTTTTCCTAAAACCTGTTTCATAAAATTTTGTGGAATTTTTATAAATTAAATTTTGTAATTCAGCCAAACAGTTGGTTGTGGCAGGGTTTATTTCAATCATTTATGTGCCTGGCCACATGAAAACATATTTACGTTGCTGCTGTTGAGAGCATCAAGACCCGAAATAATGTTGTTGTTGTTGTTGTTGTTGTTGTTGTTGTTGTTGTTTTTTGGGAGCGTTATCTTGCTCGAGGCTTCAAACAGCTCAAAATCTATATCATAAATATTGTATATTATTTTGTTTGTTCAGCATGTATTGTTTGTGTGAATACAAAATGTGGATTGATTTTTTTTTTTAAAGAGATATTTTAAAAAGCCTTTTCCTGTGAAGAGGCTATTATAAACAGAGGCTGGTATCATTTGTTTACAAATATAGTCATGAGTAATTTCAAGAGTAAAACCTTTAATAGGTTTTTGCACATCTACTGTAAAGTTATTTGGAAGATTTTTTTAATATTTCAAATGTTTCGGGCCACCTCCACTTGTGTGTTACATCTTATATCTTATATATTTGCTACGTTGGTTAAGTGTTTTATTATTTTGAAATATGTACAAATGCGTGTTTGATAATAAGCCTTTGAAAATTATTTTTTTGTCCTTATGGCAAAAAGGTACTATTTTTAAAACTAGAGATACTGCTTTACTGGCAGACATTTTAGTTTATGTGCTTTTTCATAGTGAAGTACTTCTGATGTAGTGAAGGTTATGGAGATAAAGAAAAATCAGAGCATCATATTTTTATATTTTATATAACAATTTATTTTTATCCTATAATTGTCTGAGTAGCTCTTCTTTGTGAATCTGTAAAATATCCCCACTTAATGGGGGTTTAAAAAAAGCCTTACTTTCATATTTAATTATTTTTTAAGATGCTTGAGTTTTATTTTATGGCACTTTTCAGCAATCTCCCGTCGTTTCACTTTTCTGTGCCCCTGACAGGTATTTGTCAAATAGAAAATGAACATTTCCCAAATAAAAATATGTAGGCTAAGGTGTTGATTGTTTCTTATTGTGTGCAGTTTTAAGAGGATTAGCTGAGATGTATCTTTGTTTTGTTTTTCTGTAACTATTCCAAACGTTAAAGAGCTCGCCTATGCGTGTATTGAATCATGTAACTCAGCTAATGTTGGATTTATTATCATTTCTCATCGACATGGCAGGATGAAATGAAAGCTACAGGTGTGTTTTTGCTGGTCCCTTACCTATATAGTCTTCTAGTACATCATTTGTACAGAACAAAACAAAATATAATCAGAGCCCGTCTACGGACATTCTCTGATACAATAGAACAAAACGTCCAGAAAATGTCTTTTGAATGCAGCACAATCCTATATGGGGAGGCTGCAGACCTGGAGCCGGCAGATATACGCCCCTGACAGTTTTCGCACAATGGAGGATTGGACTTTCTAAGCCCTGTGCGCCCTCTTGAGGAAGACAACTAAACAACAACTGAACTAGTAAAGTTAATACTAGTACTACAATACTGTAATTACACTTAGTGAAACTATAAAATTATTGATTAAAGATGTCAAGGATTATTGGAAGCATTTTTAGAAATAACTAAAAAGATGCTACCTGTAGTTTTCTAAAACAAACCATTAAAAAAATTAATTAGCTACTTAAAAATGAAATAGACAATAACTTAAAAACCTAAACTTGATCCAATCCAGCTAGTTGGCAACATTATTCATTTTCGTTTATTTGACGTAGGCCTACTAGAATAACAAAAAAAAGAAATAAACTTAAAACTAAATTATTTTGCATTTTAGAATGCACGTCAGCTTCCCTCCGCTTAAAACAGGATTCACCTTTAAATGTTTAAAAATTGTTGATTTTAAATACTAAACTGAGAGGCTGTCATCCAAAATATTCCTCAGTTTTCTTTAACCCGAGGACAAATGTATTTAAAAGGTCCATGTGACCTGCTCAATTCTGTATGCACAACATATGCAGATTCCTAGACAATGTATCTTTAATTTAGCCAAAATCAAACAGGTAATTTTCTACAAGCAGAGATTCTGTTGGATAAACGTGTTTGTGCCACACACACAATTAATGTTGTTCATTGACCTTTCATGTGTCTGTCTTGATAATTAAGAAAATATTGTTTGGAGGAAACATGGTATTGGGCTGTTTAATGCTATTATAGATTATATAATATTTAATGTTAAGTATATTTGAAAAGTTATTAAAAGTAAAAAATTCCAGACTATAACTATAACAAGCCATAACTTAGCTAACTGTTTTAGCATGTGGGTTTAAAGTTGCATTAATGCAAAGCATAAAATTAAACTAGAGAAATAGCTACAGATTATGCAAGTAACACAATTCAATGATTGGCAAAAAATTATCTTGATAAGATTATTTTAGATAAAAAGATAAAACAGAAAATAAAAACTAATTCAAAATATTGACAAAAACTGAAATAATAATGATATTTAGCCTACTAAAATGCCATTCTTTCACTCTCAGCATTTAGGTATATAGGGGAGACGGGGAGTGTAATACGGGCTCAGTTGTAACACTGTCAGAAAAGAGCTGTGGTGATGCCATCAATATCATACACTTGCATAACTTTTTTGAGCTCACAGGAGTGTTACTGTGAGCAAAACTGTACATTTTACAAACAAAAAAAGGATTTTCAGGAAGGAAAGTAAAAAAATCTTATCAAGATTATTTTTTGCCAATCATTGAATTGTATGACTTGCATAATCTGTAGCTATTTCTTTAGTGTAATTTGATGCTTTGCATTAATGCAACTTTAAACCCACATGCTAAAACAGTTAGCTAAGTTATGGCTTGTTATAGTTATAGTCTGTTTTTTTATTATTTTTTTCTTTTTTACTTTTAATAACTTTTCAAATATACTTAACATTAAATATTATATAATCTATAATAGCATTAAACAGGCCAATACCATGTTTCCTCCAAACAATATTTTCTTAATTATCAAGACAGACACATGAAAGGTCAATGAACAACATTAATTGTGTGTGGCACAAACACGTTTATTCAACAGAATCTCTGCTTGTAGAAAATTACCTGTTTGATTTTGGCCATATTTAAATCTAGCGGGTTTGATGTCTCGCAAATACAATGACGCTGGTAGTGACGATTCTGTCTGTCTGACCAATCAGTGATCTACAGTGCTTCCACGTCACATTTTAGTATCGGTACCGTACGCTTGGACCCTCAACAGAGGTGGTACCATTTGGCGCTTTTCCACTGCATGGTACGGTACGGTTCGGTTTGGTACGGCACGTTTTGGCGCTTTTCCACTGCATGGTACGGTACGGCTCGGCTCGGTACGGCTCACCTCTGGCGCTTTTCCACTGCATGGTACGGTACAGTACGGCTCGCTTTAAATGGTACCACCTCTGTTGAGGTTCCAAGCGTACCGTACCGATACTAAAATGTGACGTGGAAGCACTGTAGATCACTGATTGGTCAGACAGACAGAATCGTCACTACCAGCGTCATTGTATTTGCGAGACATCAAACCCGCTAGATTTAAATAGCCAGTAATAGCCACTGCTGTAGCACCTGTTTTAAAACTAATTGCTTGACTTGCTTGAAGAAAAAAAAGTTCCAAAAAAGAAATGGCTGAATCGTGGTCAGTGGACGAGAAGCGCAGACGTTCCTCTTGTTGGTAGCTGAGGAGCGGATAAACTATAACGATCAGTAATCCCACCCACTTTGAAGCGGTACTAACTGCAGTGGAAAAGCAACCGAGCTAAAGCGAACCGAGCCTTGCCGCACCGCGCCGAGTCGTAACACGCAGTGGAAAAGCGAAGCGAGCCGAACCGTGCCGCGCCGAGCCGTACCATGCAGTGGAAAAGCGCCAATTTAAAGCGAGCCGTACCGTACCGTACCATGCAGTGGAAAAGCGCCACAAGTGAGCCGTGCCGAGCCGAGCCGTACCGTAGCATGCAGTGGAAAAGCGCCAAAGCGTGCCGTACCGAACCGAACCGTACCGTACCATGCAGTGGAAAAGCGCAATTTAAAAGGTAACTAAACCCCTGGTCAAAGCCTGACTCCACCCACTGGCAATATTTGAAAAATTCTGGAAAAGTGGGCAGAGCCCAGCGGAGAAAGAGGCGACGAACCGAGGGCGGGGCTGAGCGGGGGGGCGTGCACCTGAGACCCGCAGTGACAGCTGCTATCAAAGTAGCTAAAATAGAGTGACGCAAGTAGCTTTGCAACAGAGCGGTCATTTGAAGTCGAGAACTTTTCTCCCCCACCTTCACCTAAAGTGGAGGAGGGTGAATTGTCTGTGGACACCAGCTCAAACTGCGGTCTTGACTCCCGCATCGCGATCCCGCATCCGATTATTCTTATATTCAGTCATTTTGAGGTAATTTTTTCCAGGATTATTATTACTATTACGTTCATTATATTTTGCTGCTATGTGAAAAAAATAATCAGCAAATCGCGCCGGCGCGTTTGTCGACACCAGAGGATTAACTTTAGCCTAATAAGAAGGAACATAAATTGTGATTAAAAATATATGCTCACTCACATCATGACGCCGCTGCGGTGGTGGAGTTCATGCAAGAAGAGCAGCGTTTGGCAGCGCGAGCTGTGTGGAGAAGCCCATTTCCACCTCCATTGTGTTGGAGAATCAATCCCACGTAAAATGCAGGTTGCACACTGGAGCGATAGGCGAGACTACCTAGGCTACACGAAATAATCTAAATAACTATATAAATGCTATGCTAACTAGATGCTAATATATACAGTATCTATCCGGATCGTTTTCAATACTTGTAATTCCAACTCCTGACTCGCTACAGTAGTTTTGACGGAACCAGATGCTTTTATACCAGGGGCTGCCAAGGGCGTGGTGAGCTCGAACCAAGGGCGTGACAGAGTGACGTCAGAGAGTATTCTACGTCAGAGAGTACCCCTACTGCAGGAGCTTTCCGTTTAACCTGAAGAGGGCAGCACTCAGATGTTTTTACACCATATATTAGACAATTAAAACACTTTATACCCAAATGTCCAAAAATGTACTCGAATCAATGAACAGCATTTATGAAGCTCTATTCTTACAGATAATTAACTAAAAAAAGTTTTTTTAGCCTTTAACTAGCAGAGCATTAATTTAATTCGCTATTAAATAAGAGATCTAGCGCTAAAATGTGGTGTTTTTGTACTCAAGCTGCGTACAAACTCACGGATACTGGCTCGCGCAGTCTTCACTCGAACGCGCGCTTCAATCTATCGCCATTGTGGAGACTCTCTATTCATTCTTTTCTATTCATGAAATCTTAAAATAAAATCCACACAAACCTGTCCCTGTTTGATATAGACTGTAACCACTGATGAACATATTCAGTTTTGATGAGAGAGAAAAAAAAAACTATACAAGTGCAGATTAGAACCTGTAATCTCTGACACGCTTGGCAAAAGATCAACCACTAGACCATTAAAGAACTCAAACACAATGTGCAGATCGATGGATTTATTTACGGGTTGAGCAGAGAGGCTGCACAGTTTGGCAAGTTTCAGTGACGTGCGGTCTGGGTATAGTGCAGCAGATTAGTAAAAAAATCGTTCACTTTGGTATAGAAGCATGAAATTTGGCACAGATACTCTCTAAGGGCCACTATTTGGGAAAAAGGCGTTGGCCACTCATAAATTCAATGTGGCGGCCAATTTTCAAGATGGCCACCATTGCCAAAGGCAAAGCCCCAACTTTTGTTCCCAACCCGCATCTCCTCCCGCAGCTTTTGCCACAGACCCACGAATGAGGCATCAAATCGTGCGGATTATTAGGAAATGGTGTGCTATGACTTTTATAAGTGATCGGGGGTACGATGTTCGCCCCAGGGGCGAAAAAGTGGCCGAAAAAAATCCCATAGACTTAACATTGCGACAAACTTTGACGATTCATAGCTCCGAGCGAGGATTTCGCAGAAACGTGCGGTTTTCCACATTTGAAGAGGCTGGCAGGCTCTGTAAGAACATACCTCACAATGGGGTAAAAGTTGCACCCCTGGGGGGCAGGAGCTGCCCAAAGTTGCCCCATTGACTTACTATGGTGTAGGACGGCCCATGAAATTGTCACGTGATGAGGAAAATAAGGAAGACGAGGATTCAAGTGCAGGAAGGTAAGTTTAATTAAACGACTACAAAACAACATGAAAACTGAAAACCAAAACTGCCCCGTAGGGGAAAACCAGAGAGCTATCAGGCAGACACAGGAAACACAAGGGAAACAGATAATAACGAAACAACACAGGACTGCAAACACAAGGAGACTAAATAGGGAACAAATGACAGAAGGTAACAAGCAAGACAGGTGAGGGAGATAATACAATTAACAGGTAACGAGATGGAAGGGGCTGACAATAGACAGGAGAGCACATGGCACAAAGGAAACACATGACAAGCCATGTGCTCACAATAAACAGAACTAGAACACAAGAACATGACAAACGAGGAATGTCAGACCTCTGTCACCAACTTAAGCCTGGTTCACACGGCAGGATAATTAGGCCGATTTCAGCCCCGATTTACCCCTTCCGACAATCTTAAGTATGCTCTGATTATCGTAAAATAATCTGATCAGATATTCCTGCCGCGTGTGGTGTGTTAAGAGTGCTCACATCTGCTCGAAAGGACGTCGGGACCGCTCCGATCTCAAATCGGGGATATCCAACATGTTGGATTTTTCTGGCCCGATTTCTCCTCGTGTGTGGTGTCCCCTGGGGACAAATGAGCAAGCAGCCTGTGGACTGTGGCATGTAGCCAATCAGAAAGCGAGGTGACGAGGCGCAGAGGAAGCACCGGGAAACAAAATCAAAACAGCCGTTCTTTTGATAACTTTTTTTTTTCGGTTAAAAACAAACTACAAACTATCGCCACTGCATCCTCCTCGTCCGCCATGATTGTTTACTCTGAAGTCACGTTTGATCTCGAGGGATTTCGCGAGATTTTCCGTGTGACCTGGGAATGCTCGGGAGTCAAATCGGTTCGAGTGTGATGTGTTGATTTTGCCGTGTGGCTGCGCACCACACACTGTACGACCAAAACTGTTAGACCCGTGATTTTTTATCGCCCTGTGTGGGGTCTCTCAGGTTTCGAAAATCTGCCGACAATTTTAAAATCGTCCCGTGTGAACCAGGCTTAAGATAAGACCAGACAGAAGTGACAGAACCCTGGCAGAAATGGGCAGTCATACACATTGCATAGGGATTTTGTATTGAACATAGCTCTGGATCACAGTGTCATAGAGACAAGGGGACGTGCTCATTTTACTCATACGACCAATCAGTCTTTCAGGATCATTGTGAAGCTATTAAGCCATGCCCTAGCAACCATTTACAGCACCTTAGCAACAAGTTCCATTGACTTACATTGAAAGAGATAAAAGGGATATCTCTGGATAGAAGTATCATAGAAAGATGAGTGTGGTCTCGTTTTACTCGGGGCAACAAACATTCAATCATGAATTACCTGAACACTTCTAGCCCCTCCCTAGCAACCATTGTTGAGCACCTTAACAACCAAAATCCAAAGAGGTATATCTTCTATTCTGAATGTCACAGAGACATGGGAGTTGGTTTATATCATTCATAGTGACACGCAGCCTTTAGAGTTTCATGATTGGCAGCTGCCAAGCCACTTGGCGACCAAAGAGAGTACCCTAGCTACCATATTGCAAGACCTATACTGCCCTACAAAGGCAAAAGACCTTAACTCGCTAGAGTGTGGAACTAAGAAAAATGACTTTAAAGATTTTTAGTTGTCCCGCCAATTTAATTATAGGTAGGACACTTTAAATCTGGCAATTAGATGTTTAAGTAATACAAATTATCTACGTAAAAAAATCTTGAGCTCAAACTTGACTTTTGACCACTATTTTAAAGTTACTGTACTCTGCCTTTGTATTGTCAGCAAAAAGTGAGAAGTCATGCCAAGGCAATAGACAGTAACTTCCACATTATCAATATTTGGTTGCTGATCACCATTAACAAAATCATTATAGTAACACCTGTATACAATCTAGTGATCATGGCATTTATTTTGAATGATTTACAATTACTTATAGCTATCTACTTATTGTGCTTTGGTTGCATTCTGGTGGCCCTATTAATTCATTAAACATGACAAAATACTTCCGTAGTGGTAAAGAGTATAGGCTATCTTCAAGTGGTACTGAGTGGCATAAGACTTGCTAAACACGCGTTCAAAATGATCACAATAAAACAGATCCTCGTGCACATTCGACCCGGAAACTGGATTATAGCGATGGATCTGAAAGACGCATACTTTCACAGACGCTTACCGAGATTCGTGTTCAAGGTGTCACGCTCCTCGTCCGTTCACGAAAAATAGCCTATGCAGTGCTTTCCCCCTTGAGACTCAGTAGGGAGCGCGTTCTGGACCACCTAGACAACTAATGCATTTATAGCACAACCTTCTGTGTTCTGTGTCTTTTCAGTATGCAGTGGTTTCAGCTGCCTGTCTGCCCTATTATTGTGCTGGTGCACTTCGCTCGTCCCGCGGATTTATTCCGGATGCTGTGATTGTACAGGTCCTTCTCAAAAAATTAGCATATTGTGATAAAGTTAATTATTTTTCATAATGTAATGATAAAAATTAAACTTTCATATATTTTAGATTCATTGCACACCAACTGAAATATTTCAGGTCTTTTATTGTTTTAATACTGATGATTTTGGCATACAGCTCATGAAAACCCAAAATTCCTGTCTCAAAAAATTAGCATATCATGAAAAGGGTCTCTAAACAAGCTATTAACCTAATCATCTGAATCAACTAATTAATTATAAACACCTGCAAAAGATTCCTGAGGCTTTTAAAAACTCCCAGCCTGTTTCATTACTCAAAACCGCAATCATGGGTAAGACTGCCGACCTGACTGCTGTCCAGAAGGCCTTCATTGACACCCTCAAGCAAGAGGGTAAGACAGAAAGAAATTTCTGAACAAATAGGCTGTTCCCAGAGTGCTGTATCAAGGCACCTCAGTGGGAAGTCTGTGGGAAAGAAAAAGTGTGGCAAAAAACGCTGCACAACGAGAAGAGGTGACCGGACCCTGAGGAAGATTGTGGAGAAGGACCGATTCCAGACCTTGGGGACCTGCGGAAGCAGTGGATTGAGTCTGGAGTAGAAACATCCAGAGCCACTGTGCACAGGCGTGTGCAGGAAATGGGCTACAGGTGCCGCATTCCCCAGGTCAAGCCACTTTTGAACCAGAAACAGCGGCAGAAGCGCCTGACCTGGGCTACAGAGAAGCAGCACTGGACTGTTGCTCAGTTTTGCATGTCATTTGGAAATCAAGGTGCCAGAGTCTGGAGGAAGACTGGGGAGAAGGAAATGCCAAAATGCCTGAAGTCCAGTGTCAAGTACCCACAGTCAGTGATGGTCTGGGGTGCCATGTCAGCTGCTGGTGTTGGTCCACTGTGTTTTATCAAGGGCAGGGCCAATGCAGCTAGCTATCAGGAGATTTTGGAGCACTTCATGCTTCCATCTGCTGAAAAGCTTTATGGAGATGAAGATTTCATTTTTCAGCACGACCTGGCACCTGCTCACAGTGCCAAAACCACTGGTAAATGGTTTACTGACCATGGTATTACTGTGCTCAATTGGCCTGCCAACTCTCCTGACCTGAACCCCATAGAGAATCTGTGGGATATTGTGAAGAGAAAGTTGAGAGACACAAGACCCAACACTCTGGATGAGCTTAAGGCCGCTATCGAAGCATCCTGGGCCTCCATAACACCTCAGCAGTGCCACAGGCTGATTGCCTCCATGCCACGCCGCATTGAAGCAGTCATTTCTGCAAAAGGATTCCCGACCAAGTATTGACTATTGTGTGCATAACTGAACATAATTATTTGAAGGTTGACTTTTTTTTTTGTATTAAAAACACTTCTTTTATTGGTCATATTAGCATATGATGAAATATGCTAATTTTTTGAGACAGGAATTTTGGGTTTTCATGAGCTGTATGCCAAAATCATCAGTATTAAAACAATAAAACACCTGAAATATTTCAGTTGGTGTGCAATGAATCTAAAATAGATGAAAGTTTAATTTTTATCATTACATTATGGAAAATAATGAACTTTATCACAATATGCTAATTTTTTGAGAGGGACCTGCATAACCTGCTTGTAACAGCTGAGATGGTCTGATGTTGTATGCACCAGCACTTGTTTCATTATGTTGTATGCACCAATATACCCTTGTTGCTTCATTATTATCACTCCCTGTGATATATTTCTTGCGTCGGCTCGACCGTGTTCAGGGCGGTGCTGAAGGCCAGGGCTGTCGCGATAACCACAATATTGTAGTACCGCGCTACTGACAGGGCAGCCGCAGAGGAAGGCAAGTAACCGCAGCAACCGCAAACCGCGTTTTCTTTTTTCATAAGGCCACCCTTCGTAGTTCGTTCCATGTGTATTGAATGTTAATAAGTTAATAATGATAACAAGACTGTTTAGCATGGTGATTTGTACAGAGGCTTTGTGGATTTGGACTTAAGCCTAAACAGACAGTGAATGAGATCGACTGAGCGCGTGCGATTACCTGCGTGCGTCTCTTTGAAGTCAAGTATATTCGTGAAAAGTTTGCCGTTTCCAAGGAAAGCGAAATATTTGTCGTATCATCCTTTTAACGTGTGGTATTTACCATGAATGGCGTCAGCGCTGGTCAGCATTACACAGCGCGAGGAAGCCGTGGGGCGGGAAAGCAGCGAGTCACGCATTGAATCAATGCCATATGGTCTATTAAGTGTAGCATTGCTTCGGCTTTGCCCAAAAGTGAAGCATTGCTGGCCAGCTGAGCCTTTAAAAGTGGAGCTCAAAGTTAAAAAAAATAATTAACACCTTGTTTCATTACATCTATCATTTAAGGAATCAGCTTTTTGAACGTTTTCGTTGAATGAACGGTTTAATGACTCACTCGACAGTCCGTTGGCGTAACAATGTAACTGCGCGCTGAGTGACAGTCTTTCAATGCGCAGAGACGCTGTTTAGTTCGGTTACATAGTTTTTGTGAATGCTGACCATATCATAACACGTATTTATATAACAAAAATAAATAAAAATAAATAAATGGCGTAATACCGCATATCGCTCTATTGAGCTACTCAAAATTACCGCAAGGGAAATTCCTTCACCGCGACAGCCCTACTGAAGGCGCCGGCGAAGTTTTGGCACTCTGCCAGCTAGATGCATGATTGTTTCAACCAGGTCCGGTACCCGAACTGGGTGAGGCGGGGCTTTAGTTCTTTGTTGTATTCACCTGCTAAGGCATGTGTAACACTTTTCTGTCAGCTCTGAATATATCCTTCGCGATCGATAGGCCTATCACACGTTTGTCGATGGAGCGGGTTAAGAGCATACTATCTGACCGCATCAGTGCAGGACAAGGCTTTGAGGACATCAGAAGTTACAGGGACGGATGGCAGCTGTAAGTACACAGGCCAAAAATGTGCCAAAAATATCAATAACTCATTTTCAACCAAAAACGAAGTTACAGTCTTTTGCCTTTGCACGGCAGCATGTCTCTACATCAGAACATCGTATAGAGATGGGGGTTGGCTCTTTTGACTCATGCTAGCAAACAGGAGTTCCAACATGCTACACATGCTAGCTGTGAACAGCTACATGCTAATAGCGATTAAGTAAGTTCTCAATCATGCCAAGAAAATGCTAAGAACTCCAATAGTGACCATCTGTGACAACTACTAACCACCTACCAACACCATAACAACCACACAGAATACCCTAGCAACCGCCTACCAACACCATAGCAAGGACCCAGAACACTCTAGCAACCACCTGAACACATGAATAAGCCATATCTCGGCACCAGAACATCGTACAGACATGTTTGTTGAATTGTATGCAATCATGTACCACACCCTAGCAACCAAGTGGCGAGTTTTGCCACTGCAAGCGTCCACTCACGTTTTCTTCTGGAAATGTACATTCTATGGCCATCTTGAAAATGGTCGCCATCTTAAATTTTTGATTGGCACACACCTTTTTCCATGATAATGTTCCTTGAAGAATATTTGTACCAAATGTCATGATAGCATCACCATTTGAAACAAATATGTAAGGATTCAAGAAAAATGGTGGCCATCTTGAAAAATGGTTGCCAACTTGAATTTGAGGGACAAGCAGTGTTTTCCAAAAAAACATTCTGAAGAGAGTATTTTCACAAAATGTTATGCCTACATGATATCACTGTTTGAACGATTGACATAATGAGCATTTGACAGAAATAGCGGCCATCTTGAAAAAATGTCCGCCATGTTGAATTTTTCGGTGGCCAACGCCTTTTTCCCAAAAAATGACCCTTGGAGAGTATCTGTGCCAAATTTCATGCTTCTATACCAATTTGAACGATTCTATTGAGATATGCCATTAATCTGCTGCACTAGTAGGCAAACTAGGCACTACCCTGCCAAATTCGTTTTTTACTGTTTATTCTTGTTTTTTTATATATGCAATATGTGTGTTATTCCAATTGTTTAGACGTTATGATGACAAATGTGGCAGTTACGCATAATCAAATAAAAAACAAATGGTAGAATAAGAAGTGCTTTTACTGTCTACTAGCATTTTTCTTTTACTAGCATTTGTTTGTATGTTGCGCATGCGCACTTCGATCCTGTATTCTTCAACATGTACGGCAAAAAGCACAAATCTGCTGTGCCTTTGGACGTAAATATAGGCTTGTTCGACTTGAACCAGCGTTGCACAGACCGATCGGTTGATGACATCAAAGTACCGCGAGAGCGATTAGAGAGCAGACGGCTCCTTATGCTTTTGAATCGCTCTCGCGGTACTTTGATGTCATCAACCGATCGGTCTGTGCAGCGCCAGTTCAAGTCGAACAAGCCTTAGGCTTGTTCGACTTGAACCGGCGCTGCACAGACCGATCGGTTGATGACATCAAAGTACCGCGAGAGCGATTAGAGAGCAGACGGCTCCTTATGCTTTTGAATAGCTCTCGCGGTACTTTGATGTCATCAACCGATCGGTCTGTGCAGCGCCGGTTCAAGTCGAACAAGCCTCTTATGTTATGCCAGTAATCATCTCCGTTACGTATCAGACATGGACCAATTAAAATCGAAATATTACTGGACATTTGCGCAGCTAACGTCATTACACCACAGCTAGCCTACATAGTTAATCCCCGCCAAATTCAAAGTCAAAATGACAGCACCGTGCCGTGATCACGGAGTTAAGAAATATTTCTTTTACAAAATCTGAGTTAATAGCAAGAGGGAGGTCTACGCCAGCCTTAGATGGACTAATGCAGCAAAAGGGCCCAAAAATTGCCCGATCGTTTCAAACAGACTGGAATGAAAGAAAATATGTGATCGACGTCTTAACGAGAACGGCGGATGGATTTTATGTACAAATAATCTACCGATTGGTGAGTCAAAAACTATTTTGGGCTTAATATTGAATTGATAAATGTGGTTGAATCAATGCAAGCCATTTGCCTTCATATTCAATTGAGCAGTGTGTGATTTTACTTTTGCTGACTGACAAACATAATTGCCGCTGTGCAACAATTAAGGCTTAAGAATGGTTGCATTCTGATGCTGGAGTGGACATAACTACCGGTGTGTGCCTGTGCCGCGCTTGTGTGTGTGCGTGTGTGTGTGTGTGTGTGTGTGTGTGCGTGCGAGAGAGAGAGAGAGAGTACACGATATACATCCTGACTTGTACATTTCTTGATATGCCGCGCTTGTGCGTAACGTTTACTGTTATTACGTATTATTAGCATAAACAATAAATCAGGTAATCTGGCTTTCAACTCAGTGCCTAGCCTCTTTAAAACATCACCGCACGTCACTGACAAGTTTGTACCCAGCACTTCTGAAAATGCACTTCCGAATGCGTCTCTGTCTGTCCCCACATTTCAAACCAAACTGACGCCCGTGAGCATTGTTGGAGATGATCGTGGAGTAGTAGCTATCTTGTTTGCATTATGCTTGCCTTAAATCTATTGCTGAATACGGGAGAATAGTTGTGATGATGATGATGATCAAAATGACTGATGTAGTCAGATTGCATGAATGCATGTTGTAAATTGAGTAGCCTACTTGTCTGAAAACTTAAGTTTTTCTTCTTCATAAAACGAGTCGGACATCAAATTCCCCCCGGGGAACTTGGCAACACTTTGCTGATTAAATTCTAAAATACTAGTCAACTTGTAATACATTTCCGGTACAGTAGATGGCAGCGTTGATCAGGCTCAGGTCAAGACCCGGAAAAGACCTCAGTCAGTGCCTAATGTATATGAGCTAGCTAATTAGAAAAGCTGGAAAACCTCATAATACTGAGGCCTAATAGTTAGCTTTAACCTCTGTATCTATTAATATGTTTTGTGGATGATAATAATGATTTGCCTTTATCTCCAACAGCCTTGTGCTGCTATCAAATAAACGTGAAATAGCAAATTTTGCTTCTTTACTTATTCTTCTACATGCAAATTTTGCATGTAGCTTCTTCTTCGGCTCCTGGCTGATGTGCTGTGATCTTTCTGCTGGAAGTGCAGGTGAGCCTGAGTTCATGACTACTTCATTGTAGTTGCTCAGTTGCGTACAGACCCTTAAATGATGCTCGGGTTGATCAGTGATGTCTCTGTTAACTAAAGCATGACTGTGTTGGTATGCTGCTTTGCTTCTCGAGACATTCAGAGAGGGTCATCTCTCTCTCTCTCCCCCCCTTTCGTTATCTGTCTCTCGCTCTGTTTCTGCTCACTTCCCGTCACTCTATAGCTTTGATGGGGTGCCATGTATCTCTCACACTGGAGGTCTTTTCATTGGGAGCACCTGTCAGGAGGAAGTGGGGAATGGCGGTTTGTTGTTACAGGCTGCAATGGCCAGATGAGGCAGGCGTGTGTGTGTCTATTTGTGTGTGTGTGAAGGGAAAGAGATGTCTTCTAGGTGACATGAAGAAAGAGGGGAAGAAGTTAAGGGGTTTAAGACTGCTAAAGAGCTCCAGTCAATTTGGACACAGTTTTGCGTGTTGGCAGTTTTGACTGAATTTAACCGGAGCACCCACACACACACACACACACACACACACACACACACACACACACACACACACACACACACACACACACACACACACACACACACACACACACACACACACACACACTCACAGTTTGTGTGGTCAGAGTGCCGCAAGGGAGTGCTAAAATTTGAGAAAAAACAGTGTAAAAATACCACAAAAATACACAACTAAATAATAAAAAGATGAACCGTTGTACTAAATACTGTATATTAAATTTGGTAGATTACATGACAAAAATTGTATTAGTAACGTCATCCATTACATTACACATTTAAGGTTATATTATAGTCGGACTACTTTTGTCTTATTTTTAGATTACTTTTGACCTAACTCGTTTATCTCATTGATTTGAATAGGATAATCTTGTGCCATAATAATATAAAATTTCATAGAGAAAGAAAATATGTTCCATTCATTATCAAAAACATGAAGAGCATTAAATATTACATTATGTCAGGGTTTCCCAGACTGGGGTTTGTGAAGGAACTGCGGGGTGTCTGTGAATTTAATGAAAATCTAATAATGGAATAAATCATAAAAATGGTTAAAATCAATAATTTTAAGATAATAAAAATTGTGTTTAAAAGACAAAAGCATTCCAAAGACATAGCAATACATGGTTAAATCACACCCTGAGTAATAATTCAAATAACAATTAATGTGTTCATCAGGAGTTCATTCGATATGCAATGTTGAGAAAACACTCCTTAAAAGTGAAATTATTTCTGTAAATCCAGTGATCAAATTCTGTGCGGCTCTCAGTTTTCATGTAATTATAGGCACCTGACTATAGTCGCTGGTGTGTGTGTGCAATTTCACAAAACATGAAAAAGAAGAATTGGGGAGAATCAATAAGTTATGAATAATTTACTGCCATTGTGAGAATAACATAATCAGATAATCAATAAAAGAGTAACTGTAGTCTCATTACGAGTAAAACGTAATACATTATGGAATCTGATTACGTAATTCCAGATTACATGTAATCACTTACTACCCAGCACTGTAAATAAATAATAATAAAAAATACATAAAAATGATTCAAACAAATATAAATAAATAATATAGGCCATCTAAAACAGTATAAAAAACATAGTAATGTAGCATATAAACTAAATATTTTCCAGATTATATTTTATGTATATTTATTATATTCATTTTCAAAGTAGAAATTGGAAATGAATAAATTATTTGAATAAAATGCATAAAAAACTTGTTATTAAATGGATTAAAATAAATAAACAGTACAGTACTATAGTGAATATAAAAGCATATAACAACATAATGCGGTAACAAAAAGGTTTCATTTGTTAACATTAGTTAACATAAACTAACAATGAACAATACTTCTAGCAGTTAGTTAGTTCATTTCAGCATTTACTACTACATTTTCAAGGTCCAAATTTTTCTTTGTTCATATTAGTTAATGCACTGTGAACTAACATGAACATGAAAAATGTAACAAATGTTGATAAATGCACAGTAGAAATTAGGTCTTTAGTGAAAATAAAGCTGCCTTTTAAATTTTAGGATGGGGGTCCCTCGCAGCTGGATGATCATATATAGAGGTCTGTGGTATCTAAAAGACTGAGAACCCCTGCCATAGACTTACGTTGTTTTTCTATACAGCTATATTAACCCTGACAGGGAGTTTTTGCAATTCAAAACAAAAACAAAACATCATTTTTATTTTAAAATTTTTTTTTACAAATGAGGGCATCCCCCAAAAAAGGTTTTGTCAGATTTATATCAAATTTGTCCCCAAAATATGCTAAGTTACACACAAACAGTCAAACAGTTTTCTAAACTCTGTATGAGGGTGTAAACCCGGGACGTCATTCACTACTCTCCTCCTCATTCATTCACCTTTTTCTACAAAGTGGAAATGCCTGAAACACAATGATGAAGTGACGTTTCACTCATAGTTACTGCAGGCAGAAAACAAAAGAATAGGATGAATCATCAGCAAAACTTGAAATGACTGAACGCATTCAGATATAAGTGTCACTGTCACTTGATGGTGGATCTGGTGAAGAAGCTGTCAGCGATCAAAATATTGATTTTGAAGATGTTGAAAATGATAGGTTTAAGAAAATGTTTGAGCTTGTGAATATTATCCAGATGCTGAATGTACTGGGAGATAAATTCTACATTGTAATTGTATAAAACATCTTCTTAAACTGAACCCTTCCAAGCTAAGGTAACAAAATATGCTTTATTTTATTCTTCTGTAATTGTTACTCAAATATCAGGGGAGTTTTATATTATCGTGAAAGGTAGAGATCCATCAGTGTTAGATAGATCCGGGTCACTAAAGACCGCAATGTGTAATAATAATTGGTAAAACATTCATGCATTTAAAGCTGCAGTAGGGAGTTTTGAGAAAATGTTGACTTAGCCTGAAAATTTGAACAAGCACAACTTACAGGTCCAACCCCCTTGCTCTCTGCTACGCTACAGCCCTCCCTCCACAGCTCCTCCCCCACAGCGGAGCCTGCCGTGAACGCGCAGGCTAGTAAGCAGGACCACCGATGACGGCGGATTATAAACAGTTATGGAACATTCACTAATAGGGACGAAACATCAACAATATGCTTTACATTGACTATGGCCTGCCCATACTTTGACTACAAACTTGGTCCTCAAATCATTATGTATTTTGCAATACATGTAACTTTATAAGGTTGCACTCTTTCTATAAGTTATAGCTACTAAGATAACGTTAAAGGATTAGTTCACTTTAAAAAAAAAACTTTTGCTGATAATTTACTCACCCCCATGTCATCCAAGATGTCCATGTCTTTCTTTCTTCAGTCGAAAAGAAATTAAGTTTTTTGATGAAAACATTCCAGGCTTTTTCTCCATATAATGGACTTCAATAGGACACAAACGTTTCGAGGACCAAATGACAGTTTCAGCGCAGCTTCAAAGGGTTTTAAACGATACCAGACGATGAATAAGGGTCTTATCTAATGAACCGATCGGTCATTTCAAAAATAAATAAAAAACTTTAAGTTTTATAAGCACAAATGCTCGCCTAGCTCTGTTCTGTGAAGCACGTTCGTGATCCTGTTCGAACTCGTTCATCCAAATGAACAAATCTTTTTTCGAGTCATTCGTTCGTTGAATGAACGAAATGACTCTGAAAAAGACTCGTTCAAAATGAACAAATCTTTTTTCGAGTCATTTCGTTCGTTGAATGAACGAAATGACTCGAAAAAAGATTGGTTCATTTGGATGAACGAGTTTGAACAGGAGAGTCACGAATGACGGTACGCGCTCGCGCTGTGCAAGAGAGGGGTGATCATCGCGTACAGGAGCGTGATTGACACTGCTAAGACATTCCTCCTGGCTCTGATTGGTTGTTTCTGACCGGGAGCGGTGTATTTCTGCAAATGGCAGTAGGACCACAGGGAGGAGCCAGAGGAGCTTGATTTTTTTTCACAGATTATCTGTCTCATATTCTACTTTCAGGACATAATGACAGTTTTAACAAATATTTGTTTACAAAAGCTACCTACTGGAGCTTTAAGGGTTGAAAATAAATGCACAAAAAATTAAATATTTATTATTGCTATGAGAATATCCTCCCTCCCCCACAGCCTTACTGTTTGTCTACTCTTAAAGATAAAGGCTCTTTATTGGCATTGATGGTCATGAAGAACCTTTAACATCAGTGGAATCTTTCATTGCACAAAAAGGTTCTTTATAGTGCAAAATGTTTTTTAAGGATGATTCAAATGTTCGCACAAATTGGGTTGAAAGGTTCTTTTGGGGAACCCAAAATGTATAGCATCAGTGTGAAAACCTCCTTTTGGCACCTAGCTTAATAAAGGTGTTGACCCAATTTTGTTAGTAAGCAAAAAGGAGACTAAGAAGAGGAATGCAACAGCACAAATTTAGTCTGGTTGAACACCTGTATGTGTGTTGAAGTGTGTACGGCCGGATCTGGATGCAGAGACGACTCATCCTTCCTCCTGGAGCTACAAAGAGTCCGTTTAGGTGCTCGTGAGAGGATGGCATTGTGCGGGCCGTCCATCCCTGGCTGCCCGTTAGAAAGCTAAACGATTCTGCTCTCACTGCCAGTCCAGCTGGGCACTCATACAGACACACTCGTATAAACACACCACATCCTCCCGCCAAAATCACCATCGGATGCAGACACATCTCCCTCGAGTGAAAGACTGTGGTTCATGCACCTTGTGTTTAATCTTCATGTTGTAATATTGTACAATTATTAATACTACTGTGCAAAACCTCGTTGTGGAATAGTGGTATGATGATGTTGCAGTAGTGCTGGGTGTGCATTTCTTGCACTTTAACCTCAAATGGGGATATCCCGACCCAGTTGTATAGCATCCTGGGGAAACAGCACGTTTTATCCATTAAGAAGCACAATGTGAGAGGAAGACCTGTTTGTTTTCAGGGCAGTCAGAGATTCACCCCTCTTGGCCTTGTCACACACACAGAGACACGTATTCACACACGGAGCCCGCAAACATCCTTCATGGAAGCTGATGCAAATATTTTGTGCACAAAAATAAATAAATAAAATAATAATAATATTAATAATAATAATAAATACATCAGTTCAGGCAAAGGCATTTTACAAATGAAGAAATACACTCGCAGTTTAATATAAAAGTACTAACAATATTAGCAGTGAAGTTATTTAAAAAAAAAATGTTATGTAAAAATGCTATATAGTTTTGTCTAATTTTTGAAAAATTAAAAATTACACTTTGTTGAAATAAATTTAACTTAGGCTACATTTTTATATTTGTTCAACAGCAAGAATGTAAATGCTTTTTACAATTTAAGAAATACATGCAGTTTAATAAAAAGGAGCTAACAATATTACTAGTGAAGTTATTTTAAAAACGAATACAACTTTTAAATAAACAAGTGCTGTGAAAAACAATAACGGCATTTTCATTCATCTTTGTATCACTTTTTTGCTGTTTTGTTGAATAATGAAAAGTTACACTTTTTATCGAAAGAAATGTAACTTAAGCTACAAAAAATAAACAATATATTAATACAAAAAAAGTTATTCTGCTTGTCGCAATATTTCAATATTACAAAAATTCTGTGTACATTTATGTCACTCCAAACCCATATGATTTTTTGTTTGCATGCAACACAAAAGGAACTGGATGAGGGATGGGGATTTTGGTGTATAATATGGTTATTGCTCTGCTTGCTGTGCTATTATATTTTATTAGCCAAACATACAAACGTACAGGCAGAATGAGACCCTCAAATGTTGCCTGGAAAACTGCACTGAACTTGAATGGAAGTCAGTGCAAACAAGTTTAGTTGGCTTTTGTCAGCACTTGAATGGAGAGGCCACTTTAGTCTTTGTCTGATCTGAATTCACACATGGACAGGTTTGGTCCTCTCTGGGTGTGGTCACTGGGAGTTGTAAAGAATAAACACATTCAACAACATGCTTTTACTTTGGTTTTGAGATTGTGTAACAGGATCATCACCACCATCAGTGTGTATTGCTTGTCTCCTCCATTATTATGGATATCACTCATCTATTTCTTCAACTGCAAGATTTGTCTGAATAGCTGTAGTGGGCACTCGAAATACGATATTGCAGAAAGGAAAAGCAGTCTCACCCAGAGAAATGTCCTAAAGCAGGTCTGACCCCTTAGACTTGCCATACAAGCTTCGATAGTAAACAGTCTGCAGCTGGAGCCAAATATGTAGCTATTCATGAATGAAAGATCACAGACACCTGTGTAAAGAGAGAGTGCGTGCGTGTTTCTGGCTTGAATGTAACATCGTATGTCGTCTATTTAAAAAAAAAGTTTGATTAACATCCCGTGTCACACAATACTGCAAGCTCACACGCAAGACGCTTTTCAATGCTCAAGTCATACACTGTAGATTCCTCTGAATAAAACTTTCCAGGACATTTAGAAGACACCATTTTCAACACAAAATGGAAATATTTTATGTGTTTTGGCCCTTCATTTACACGACACGTTTTGATTGGATGAAAACGCAAACTTTTGAAAACAGGTTTCAAAGTCAAGTTTTTGAAAACGATACCATAATCGTCTCCGTGTAAACTGCAAAAATGCGAATTTGTGAAAATGGTGACATTATGTGTATTACGTGTTCAGTCTATTGCCGCCAAGTGTTTCTTTACAAAGTGACATTGCCATCTATTGGCCTGGCATGCATAATACAGTGTTCTTTAGTCATTTTCCGTGTGGACAGGGATCATTTTGACAACATTAATGTCTGTATGCGAAAAAAAAACGCATTATTACATAATTGTCATGTAAACGTACTCTTAGGCATAAACACCATTTAATAGCTGGAAGATTATCACATTTCAGGCTTAAATCTTCACAAGGCTTTTATATTATTTATGTTAAGTATACACAACTTTTAATACAAACAATACAAAAATCCCTCAGGCTGACTAGACATGTTGAACATGTGCCAGCAGAAATTTGAATCATTATATCCTTTTGTTGTAAATGTCACAGATTTTCTTATCTGGTCTCTTGTCAAACTTATTTAAAATAACCTGTTCTCATAATAATAATGATAATGTGCTTCAAATAAGTATTTACAATAACTTTTAAAGGGTTGCATTAAAATGTTCATCTTGACTTTAAGGATCTGAAATAATGCCAAACCCATTGGCAGTAACTTTCATAGTATTGGACAGGTGCTATAAAACAACTAATCCTGGACATATAACCTCTTTGTGGTAAAATTGTGTTGTGTCTAATACTTTCTTTTTCTCCCAGAGCTCATTACAGCTTAAACATAGGAGGAGAAATCACAATAAACATCAAAAGAGCCCAAACCACAGGGTTGAACAAAGAGGGAAAATGAGGAGATGAGAGAAAGTTGGATAAAAAGTTTCACAGGAGATTAAAGGAACAAATCCAACAGCAGACGAGTGGGCTTCAGAATGGAAAGAAGATTCAACTCTACACATAAATAAGAAAATGTCATGACAGGGAGGCAAAAATTATGATTTCTTTTGACTGTACACAAATGATGAACCTGCGATATATAAATATATAAAAAAGAATGCAATAAGACCCATCTGGCTTAGTTTAGACACTTGATCTGATGCCAAACGTCATATGTGATTTATCTGGGAGAAACCACAATAGAAAATGTAGGAATTCCCAGTGTAGACATTACTCTCATCTGTCATATGGACAGTTGCATAACATTCACACTCAAGGCAAATCCAGGAGCTAATGTGTTACACATTCTCAGAGAGCTCTGCGCTCCATCACAGTAACGGGAGACCCCACAACTCTCCCGTCATTGTTTTTCGCACATGAGTATGTTCTCCTGTGTGAGTATGTCTTTCAGCAAACCTCTGCCCAAAGATGGGCTCTGTGGTTTGATAGATGAGAGACTCCATTGTCAAGCTAGCCCAGACACATTGCGTGATTGACTTGACACTCACTGTGTCTGTCGTTATGTGAATGTGAAGCAGTTGATGTCTGCCAGTCCTTAAGAGTAAAAGAGAACTCAGTTTGACAGCAGTATTAGGCTTGACAATAGAAAACAGCAAAATCTGAGAAAATGAGTGTTTAATGAGAATTTAAAAGTTATGGGAAATAGTCACAACTGTGAGATAAAAGTCACAATTTTGCAATCTAACCCTGTTGCGAGACAACCACAGCAGATTTATCAACACACATAAATATGCACATATCTTTTTATGCAGTGATACTTTCCTTCCACAAAAATGCAAGATACCTCTAGTTTTCATAATGACACCGTGTTCGTTTGTTGGCCAGAGGAGAACTGGACCCCAGACTGAGCCTGGTTTCTCCCAAGGTTCATTGCAACTGTTACCTCTGACTTGCTTAGTTGCGGACACTTAATATTCAACAATATTATTGATCTGACTGTACTGACCCTGTTGTATGAGAACTGAGGTGGATGATGACATTTTTTTTTTCAGAACTGCTTTATAAATTAAATTAACAAATTAAATTATTGATGATTTTTACAACGGAACTGAATCGACACTAAAGTGACTTTAGCTGAACAATATCCAAAATGCATAATTGTCCTGATATCAGTGCTGTAAAACTGCTTTGAAACAATCTGTATTGTATAAAGCGCTATATAAATAAAGGTGACTTGACTTGTAAAAAACATTTGTATGTATTGTGAGGGTTGCATACACGGCATCTTTGTTTCCAGGCGGACTGTTAGAGAACGCGAGACACACACATCTCTGACATCCAATTTAACGGATGACGACTTCGAAAATCCTGAAGTGTTTCCAATTTTGTGTGCCATCCCAGACTGTCTGCCCAGATCCTGCCCACATCGGGACCGTGTGGAATCCACTTGTACCAGATGTGTGCCGGATCTGGGCCGACACCATGTTGCTGTCTGTGAATTGCAGATGTTCAGCCAACGGTCCGTGGGTCTGAGGCTAGGAGGCACATGACAACTGAAAAAAATATGTGTTCAAAAATTGGCTCAAACTTTCAAACATGGTTGATGTACTGTGACTTGATGGAATGTGCCTGTGCACATCATACACTACATGATTATCAGGGAACTATGACTGACCAAAATCTGTAGACTGGCTTTGACTTTTGGCAACTAGTGTCAACTCAAATCTGGGCGAAAGTCAAGAAGTGTATTCCAGCATTAATTCTCAATGTTAGATATAAAGTCACAATTGGGAAATATGAAGTCATGAGAAATAAAGTCATGATTGTGAGAAATAACGTTGTTGTTTTTTTTTCAATTAGGCAAAAAATACTTTTCATAACTTGTTGAAACACTTGTTGGAACCATTTGATTATAAAACATAATGACACAACGGAATATAATGACCTTGGATTGCAGTACATCATCCAATTAACATCATTTTGTCAGGAATGAGTGTACGGTCAGATAAAGTGCACCCGAGCCTCCTGAGAGCTTTCCATCGTGGTGCATTTGGACAGTTGTTTCGTGTAAGTTTAAAGGCATGACACAGGATGCCCAAGTGACTGCAAAATCAAGCGAGGAAACACACCTGTCGAGGACTGGGGGATGTGAGCGAGTTTGAGTAAGTGATGACAGAGGGTATGCACTTCTGCTCTTTATTATGAAGCTTAGCAGCTGGGACACATACATGCATGTATATCATAATCTAACTCTGTGACAAGGTTAATGGTTTATAATGGCCCTGAATACACACTCAAACACTGTTGTAGCTCAGCACCTGCTGCTGTTTCACATGGAGGCTATTTGAGTGTGGTTGTATTTCTGGATTTGCATACCTGGCCAAACACACAGTCTCAGTAAAATCATTAAAATACTTACCATGTTGACATGATTTAGCAAAGCCTTTTTTTCACCATCACCATCATATAGCCTCTTTAATAAGAAAACAATGGCAATTCACTGTTTTTTTTTTCTCTCTAATGGATGGGCACAAGCATTCTTTCCCCCTGGACCTAATTAACGAAATACAGGTGCAGCTGGGTTGCTGAAGGGATGCCGGAAGACTTGTCGCAGGAGTGAAGAAAAGTGTGTTGTGATTGGCAGGATGAAATAAGCATGTTATTTTTCATTTGAAACTTCTTTTTGAAAGCTTGGTTTGTTATGTTTGGCACAAAAGCCCTGAAACATGAGATTACTATTAGGTCTGATTGAAACTGAGGACCTCAAACATAATCATTTAACTGTTTTTGTATGTATGTATGTGTATGTATGCATATATACATGCACATAGAAGTTTACCTAGTATACAATATATTTATCACACCACTTGATGCTCTTTTACTCTAGTTTAAAAAAAAATACATTTCACTTCTGCTTAAGCTTGTACAAATCTCTAGTTTAGACATGGCATTGTGTACTGCAAATATTATTTGTTCTTATGACAAACTGCTTGTGATGTCTTCATTTCTAAATCCCTGTTGAATAAAGCATCTGTCTAATGATTGCAAATGCACTTGAGTGCACATGCATTTATTTTATGCAATTACGATTACAGTAAATGGTCACAGAAAAGAATATATGTAAAATAGCTGCTTAACAGTGCGTTGTGGACAACAATCCATTGGGCTTCTAAGGTTTGTTATGTTTTTTTTAGATGACATCATCGGTCTGGTTTATCCAGCTAATGAGATTATCTCATCTTTCTTCCAGACAGTGTGTATATCAGACAGTCTGCCAAAAACAATCTGGCGATATTTATCATTGGAAATCTGTATGTTACGAGGGGCTTCTGCGAGTGCTCAATTTCTTTATTTTCTCTTACTCTGTCCATTCACTTGTTCTCCACTCTCTTTGATTTAAAAGTGCCTGGATTCAATTGGTCATGTCGGTTCTGTTGTTATAGGTTAATATCTCTGTATGTGTGTGTGTGTGTGACTTTGTCTGTAGCGTCCCTTTCCCCCTTCTTTAACGGTCATCTTTTCAGAAATATTTTTTTTCACTTGCCCCATAATAGCTAGCTTCAAACAGATATGTATCCATACTGTTTCATTCTTTAGAAATCATAGTGGCCTCACAATGTCACTGTGAATTAGTCACCATCATTATACTGTCACACACGTTGTGTGTGTGTGTGTGTGTGTGTGTGCGTGCGTGCGTGCGTGCCTGTGTGTGTTTGTATGTTCCAGGCCTGTAAGACTGGTCTTTAATGGGAAATCAGATATTTCAGGGGTTTTACAAATGAAGTGAACTCTCTGTATCTTCACCAGACATGAGAAAAGTTTCAGTCTCAGAACCTGGAAGATTTGTATGTATCTTTGTTGTTGTTTGAAGCATGCAAACACACAAGGATAACTTTAGATTTGACAGGCCCTTGCGAAAAATAAGTTCATTTTAGCAAACTAAAAAGCGTACAAGTTCAGAAATAATATACTGAAGTGCGATCTGAATGTAATGTCTTTAGACACTTAACTGCATGCTATTCACAATTAAATAAAAAATTAATTTACTTTACATTAAATGCAATTAGTTGATCTTAAGAGTGCTTATTTGACACACTTAAGTATAAATTAATAATAATAATAGTAGAAGAAGTAGTTATCTGGTGGATTTTGTAGGCAGGTTAAGATGTATTGTAAGATGTACATGTAATTGTACTGTAAAGGAATACCAATGCTTTATGTTTGATAAAAATAAATTAATAATAATGGTAATGATAATAATATTTTTTATAATTGCCTCAATATTTAAATCTGTTGTATTTCACAGTTTAAGCCTGGATTTAGATTTTTAAAAATGTACTTTAAGGGAATACTAATATTTTGTATGCTTTAAAAGCTATTACAATTATGACAATATGACAATGTTTTGGGTGGTTTTATAATTAATACATTTATCATAATGTAAAAATTGTTGTTACATTATGAGCTCAAGATTTTATAGTGTTTTGAGAAATTCATTACATTATGAACATTTTATTACAATAATAATGTAACAGTTATAACATTGGTGCAGTTTTTGTTTCTGAACACTGATTTAAAATGTACTTTAAAGTAAAACGTTTAATTTGAGATTATTACAAAGTGCACTTAAGTGTGTTAAGTGTGTTTCACAGTCATGAAAGTGTACTCTTTAAGTATACTTAAGTGGCGTTTTATTTCATTAATATACCTGTAAGTACAGATTTTTAAAAATACACATTCAATCAAAAGTGCACATTCAATACAATTAAGCGGAAGCAGTTTTGAAAAAGGATGGATGGACTATCAATGTGAACTCCCTCTGAATTGTATTGTGTACACCAATTCACACCCATAATCATGTTTAATGACGCTAAGACGGTATTGTATTCAAGGAACATATTTAATACAGTTGCAGTAGTTAGTTACAGAAGTTTCAAAAATATAACATTATTTCATGAATATATATCAATTTACACCCCACAAATTTGTTCCCTTCCTCCAACTTGCCTTCCTTTTTTTCCCAGAGACATTTGTCACCAGCCATCTGTCTGTCTGTCTCCACCCACCACCCCACCACCCCCCAAACCCTGACTATCTGTCTGCGCTTTAAACTATCTAATCAAGCAGCATCACCTTTGCACTGGAACACACTCACACACATTGATACGCTTATCAAAAAACACACATTCACATCAGGGAGTTTAACAAAAATTATAATTTTTATATCTCCTCTTAACAAGTGCTACAGATACTGAACACATTTCTGAACATAGCAAATAAGCAGAAAGGAAAATAGTATGAAAATACTGTACAATTTGCATCTCTACACCAGTGTATACAGGTTTCAACACAAGCACACACTCTTACAACAACACAACCCAGACAGCAACATGGTGTCGGCCCAGACAGATCCGGCCCACATCTGGTACACACAATCTGGGCCGACACTATGTTGCTGTCTGGTAATCTAGTTCGTCCTCAAGAGCAAAATCACTGTGGTCAGCATTGTTTGAATGTTTTTGACAAATCTGACCTCCTGTTTGCCTGGATATTTCTGTGTTTTTGAGTGTGTCAAAGCTGACGAAAAGGTGTCAGCGAACATAAATTCACACATGCATTCAGACAGTCACATCATTCCAGCACTTCATCCATGAATACAGTAGAGTACACCAAACTATGAGTGTTATTTACAAACATAAAGCAATATGTTCTTCAAAGTCCATCAGTTCACCACCAGTCAGAACGGACCAGCCGTCAGTAGATCTCCACTTTTTTTGAACCCCTTCAAACCAGTGTTTTCTCTTCAACTTCATGTTTTCTGTTCTTCTCATTGAAATCCCTCACACTTTGGTGGCCAGCGACTGCACCTCCGACTTTTGAGTCTGGGCGCTGAGGGTCGAGGACATGGAGCTCATGTGCCCATGCATGGCCTTCTTCAGGTTCAGCAGACACAGGCACTGCGAGCGGAACCTCAGGTCAAAGAATGCGTAGAGGAACGGGTTAAGGCAGCTGTTGACATATGCAAGGCATGTGGCGTAAGGATGAGCCAGAAGCAGGAAGTGGAGGAATCCACACGAGGTGGGTGCCAGGTCCAGGTAGGACAGGGCATCCATGCTTTTCAGCACATGGAAAGGCGTCCAGCAGAATGCGAAAACCACCACCAGGGTGGTTATGATCTTGAGGAGACGCCGCTTCTTCTGGTCTTCCTTGCGCAGGTGGCTGAAATGGCGGGTGACCGTGCAGCCGATGAAGCAGTAGCAGACGGTCATGGCCAAGAAAGGCAGAAGAAATCCAAGCGCGGAAGAGGAAAGGCTCAGACCCGCAATCCAAAGGGATTCGTGATCCTGATTGTGAGCGACCAGGCTGAAGTCCATTGCACAGGTGGTGCGGTTGCTCCCAAGGTCATCCACTGTAGTGCGGAACAGGAGAGTTGGCACGGCCAGCAGGCACGAGAGGAACCAGATGGCACCCAGTGAAGCCAGCATCGTGCCACGGGATCGGAGCCGACCGCTGGACAGAGAATGGACGATTGCAAGGTAGCGATCAAAACTCAGGCAGGTCAGACAGAAGACACTTGCATACATGTTGACCAGCACCACGTAACTGCTGATCTTGCAGAGAGCCACGCCAAACGGCCAGTGGTAACCCAGCGCGGTGTACACGGCCCACAGCGGCAACGTGATGACAAACGTCAGGTCCGCGAGCGCCAGGTTGCCGATGTAAACATCTGCCGCGCGGCGTTTGGATTTCGCGCGCCAGACAGTGAAGATAACCACGCCATTCCCAGAGAGACCGAGGATAAAAATGAGCATGTACAGCACGGGAATGAGAGAATATGACGGCTCCCACTCCGAGTAGTCGCATCCAGTCTCGTTATAGTCATAATAGTCATACGTGTCGACATATTCCGGCGTTGGCTCCATTTGGTGCAGCTTTCTTTCCAGAGTCCTTCAGGATTTTTCTTTTTCTTTTTTTCGAGTTTATCCGAGTATATTAAATAATATATAAATATATTATTTATATTCAGTGGGAATGTTTGGATTCTTCTGTCTGAAACGAGAGTCTGGGTTAAGTTTCCCTCACTGGAAGCTGAAGCGCGTCTGAGTGAGGGAGAGTAGCGCCCTGTCTTTTTAAACTCCAGACTTCTCACCCCTCCCTCTGAACCCATATATCGGACCCCTTATCTTCACACACACACACACACACACACACACACACACACACACTCCCACCCACCACGGCCCCCCCGGGCCACGCAGTCGGCAGGAGCGAGTGTGTCAACAAAGTGAGCTTAACTCTTTGTTTTTCTTCTTAATGAAAAAGTAATGGCTTGCTCGTCTTTCAAGTTAGATTTAACTTAAATTGTCTGACAAAAATATTTTTGCGTCACGTGTCATTTAGGCTACGGCACTTTTTAAATAAAAAGAAGTCACAGTCGCAGAATTTCAATGGATGTTGTTAACTTTTCCACACACTAACAACATTTGTTCATTCATGTACAGACCTAAACATCCTGGCTGAATAAATAATAGCCTAAATGAATTAGGCCTATATTATGGGCTATTTTTGGTAGCCCCATTGTTCCGTCAACTAAATGAGCTTAGTTAAATTGCTTCCTACAAGTTTTATGTGCTAGGCCTATAGCAAAAACTTATGCATACAATTTTTCCGACACTTTTGAATTTAATTAGGCTACTATGAAGAATGAAAGAGGGCTTATTAAGTCGAGCGTGACAGAAATTATTGAGACAAGTTAAATGGATGGAAACAATGATGCTATATAAATGGAAAGAGTATAATGCATCCAAAGTTTTGAGAAAAGACTGAAAAATTGCGCATTGGCAGGGTGTCAGATAGGCTAATTTCGCATTCAAAACTAACAGGAAAACTATAAGCTAGGCTACACCTAATTAATATTTTCCTTATAGTCATCTGAAATGTTCTATGATTAGGCTAATAATCATTCTGTTAAAAGCCTCCGTTTAAAGTCATTGCATGTAGCCTAAAAATAGCGTAATTAACGACATCGGCAGGATAGTTTTGATAGTGTATTTTTTTAATGTAGGCCTATCATTCTAAACTGTAATTCTAGTTTTAATTATTTAGGCTACTGTCTACAGTTTACACGATCGATCTTACTACATGGCACTACAATTAAACTTAAGGGCAAGCCTAAACAGGTTTCAGACAGGTTCCCAAACCAGCGCCTGCGACCAAGTGATAATGTAAAAGAGGCATTCTCTGTGATTTCCTCTCACTCAAACATTACATGAAGGTGACATGCAGTCACTTCAAACACTCGACTTCCACTACAACACATCACTGGAGCCTCTTTAATAGGAACAAGAGATTTACCTGCAGACATATTATTCAAATCCTTAAACGAAAAAACAGACCCATACGTTCCTTTATAAATATTACATTTAACAATATTACATCATATGTAGGCCTAAACTAACTAAGTATTATTTATTTGTTTATTTATTATTTACGCGGTGCACTTCTGATCTAGGCTATATTGATATTTATTCGTACAAAACGTACCTTCCTTTCGGAGCTCAAATTCAATTAATTTCAGCGATTCTAATAAAAAAATTAATTGTTCGTTGTCTTAATAAAGCTCCCTGAGTGTCTTTAGTGATTAGATTAGACTGCTATATGTCAGCAAAGGATTTGGATATGTGTGAATTTAATTCGCAATTTCTTCCATTTATTTGCATGATAAAAGACACAAACTCGCAAAATAAACAAAAAACAAAAGGAAACGACGCATTTGACATTAACGAGTTTCTCAGGGACGCGCTGTTCACGCGTTACACCCAATTTGTAGCACCTGAAAAAGGGCAGTTAAAGCGAAATAGCTTAGGCTGAATAGAGAGCAATTCACATTCAAAACAAACAGGAAAACTATAGGCTACACCTAACTTATTTTTCCTTATAGCCTACACCCGAGGTAGGCTATTACGGATGATTATCCTTCAAGAACTTCTCATGAGCTCTCTGTTAAATTGGTCTTTGCATAGACTACTGCACCACTATTTACACATACAAATCTTGTTTCACACACTACACTCCTTAAATGAATGTGCAATCACATTTAGCAGGATCAGTGTGTGATCCATCAATCAAAACCTATCAGAGTGTCACTCTCCACAACACTGATGAAATCATCATGCAGATCTTCTCAATCCCTTCATGGGCGACCAGTATCTTATACTCAAGTGCAACTATTTATAAAGGGGAAAACATAATTATAGCTTATATAACACTTCAATGACAGTGTGAAGTAAATGTGTGACTTACACTGAGAACTAATTTAAAGAAAACAGATGCATGAAATGCATCTCTGGCTTTTGTTTAAGTGCATCAGATTATATAAAATGTGTGAATAGTGGCACTTATGGCATACATTTGAATAAAAGGATGTTCACCATTTATTCTGTGGATACTGTCTGCACATGCCCACATGTGGCATCAGAATTTGGCATCAGAACATTACAGCACACTGAATCTGTGGTATGATCTTCTTTTTATTCCAGTTTGTAAACATCTCAAGATTTAGATTCAGAACTCATTTTGAATGACATACTCACCGGACATTTTAAGGTGGAAAAAAAATAGCACATATCAAACAGATTGACAAATCCTAAAAAATGCTCTTTATTGGCATCGAAAAAAGTTCTTCTTTAGTTTGTTAAAATGTTCTTCACACTAAAAAGCGTTTTTTAGGGAACCTAAAATGGTACTTCTAATATCAAAACACCCTTTTGCAACCTTTATTTTTTAAAGTGCATACTGAAAGTCATGATAGTAGATTAGATCCTTGATGGGTCTTGACCCCTCAAAACACCTGTTAGTTGATTCATTCACTTCCTTAAACTTTGAAATTACTTTAAAGGCAAGCAAAACGCAAGGTCATGGTTCATATTTTGGCATTATTACTCATGCCGTTCATATTTATTGAAATATTACTTGTAGCCATTAATTATTGTATAATTTCAAAGTTTGCATTAAGTCAGTGAGGGGCTCCTGCTGTGCAAAAAGGCGACTGGGTTGCTCTCTGTGCCCCCATAATCCTTTGCCCTGCCCCAGTCTGCCCCTCACCCCTTCCTCTGCATGTTGTTTTTGTTGGACCTCAGAGAAACTAAAACACTCCACACACACACACACAGCAGACAGCCTGGCAAAAACAACAGACAGTTTCCTGCTTAAATCAAGCTGGCAGACCCTCAGATGAGACGGCGCCCTCTAGTGGATATCTATATAGACAACACATACGTTTGTTTCACTATACTAGTCAGGGCATTGCATAGACTTCCATTGAATTTATATCAGGTAAATTATATTTTCTATAGCCTAAACCAACCCCTACCTAACATATTTTAGCCCACCCGCAGCACACACAGACACACACACACACACACACACACACACACACACACACACACACACACACACACACACACTTGGTAGGCTGCTATCTGATTGACTGCGGAGAGATGTGGCTGCCTGCTGCTCTAATAGATCCCTTAAATAAATAAATAAATCCACACATTTTAAAAATAAAAGAAACCATGATAAGAAGCAGATGGTCAGATTAGCCAGACGACTTTCAAACACTCAACACACACCTCTAATTGCCAGATTAGGCAGATGAAATTGAGATCTTCACCAAAAAGCCCTTTGTTGTAACAAATCAAAAAATTTTTAGTGAAAGCTTTGTTTGAGCATGATTTACTCATGGACATTTTATCACACGGATACTACTGTACTCGTTCATGTTTTAGTGAAGCCAAGTGGACAGGAGGAGGTAAATGAGGTCAAATGTTAATTCAGAGGTTGAGTTAGATATAAACGTACATGAGCATATGGGCATACAAACTGCCATACACTAGAACTATTTTACCAAAGTAAACAGTAATGAAAAGATGTGAGCTGAGAGTATTGTGTTATTGGGTATGTGATTCCATTTTTTTTTTTTAAGTCTTTATCCACTAAATGTAAACCCCTGGATATATACATATGTATATACACTACTCTTTGGGGTTGGTAACATTTTTTAAAGTGTTTTGAAATAAATCTCATATGCTAGATCAAAAAACATTGTCATAATTTAACTCATTTAATTTATTCCTGTGTTGAAAATCTGAATTTTCAGCATCATTACTCCAGTCTTCAGTGTCACATGATCCTTCAGAAATCATTGTAATATGATGATTTGATGCTCAAGAAACATTTCTTATTATTATCAATGTTGACACAGTTGTGCTGCATAATATTTCACGGGAATACTTTTTTCAGGATTCCTTGATGAATAGAAAGAACTTTTTTTTTTTTAATGGAGATTGAGGTTTATTTTTTTTGTTTTACAAGCCAGCAAAATCCTGACATGTAGTAAAACATAACAATCAGCATCCTTAAGAGAATCATCATAAAGCACCAGGTATAATACAATTTAAGAGCACATAGAAAAAAAAGTTTGTTTTTTAGAGACATATTTTTCCTGCAAAAATGCAATTAAAGTAAATGTAAGGTTTCCAATAGTTACAATCTTTGTGAGGTTTTATTTTTCTATCAGCTGTGAAGAGTAAGACCACACAAGAAATAGCAACTTTGCCTGTGAGTAAGTGTGTGAGACCCATAGCAGCTGTGTTGTTTTTTGCCCTTGTACAGCTTACCGGACCGCTGCTAAATAGAAGATTAGAGTGGGCCTCCATTTTATGAGTTGCGATGTTTCATTTACACGCGCACATCTAAATGCATACACACTTACATTCACACACAGACCAAGCGTTTTGGCATGGCTGAAGCCAGCAGAGGTGAAACTACAGGAGGGGTGTTTGCTGTAATTTGGGTATTGTTTGAAGTATACAGCTGTCAGGCACCTAACACGTCAGATATGATCTCACGGCTTGATTTGTGGGACTTCAAACCCCACAAATTACGCAAGGTGTGTGTGTTTCTGTGCTTTTGTGTGTCACCAGAGGCACTTCAGACAATTTAAAAGGACAGTGAGTTTCAAGAGGCTGTCCGCTTAAACTGAAGAGGAGAATATTCCCTTGTATCTTGTGTATTGGTTGTTTGGATCTCTCTGTTGTAAAAGAAGTGTCCCAAGTGTTCATATGGGTATGCTAAACACCAAGAAACCTCCTCAGACGATATCACAGCCATGTGCCACTCAACACCCCACTTCTCTTCTTACACACACACACACACACTTAGATCGCCATCTTTCTGTTGATTTAGGCCTGCGAGGTAATTCATTGAGATTTAAAAGGCAATCATGATGGTTTGTTTGCCTTTTAGCTTAGCAGGTTAGCATTCTCTTCTGATTTGATGTTGAGAGTCCTGTGAGTCTTTGAAATCCTTAAAAACATGTGTCTGCTCACCCACTCGCTCTCCCCCATGTGTACTCAGTAATCACATAGTAGAGGATACCGACAAGTTGTTCTGTCAATGAACGTGTTTTTTCACCTCCTCCTAAGTGAGTTGCCAGTCTGTAGCTCTGGGTCGGTCCAGCCCAGCTCATTATTGAAGGCATGTTTGAAATATGGCGCCTGCGGGCAGCCGCCCGACTCTTTGACTCTTTACCCTGAGACTGCCCTCACTGATGAGTCTGATAACACACATACTCACCTGGACATAGCCAAGGGAGTTTTAAAATGGTGTTTCTTTTTGTGGTTTCCTGGCCTTAAATCTACAGGCCATAATGAAAATGCCACATGCCCAGCTAGCAGGGAACATTCTCAGGACTTTGGTTAATGTTCTGGCAAGGTGAAAAATGTTCTCCCAGTAACATTAAAGCAGAACTAAGTAACTTTTTTACCTTAACCGAACAGCTTTGGAGTCATTGTAATGTTTATATTACTGATTTCGTGTTGGCTGGTGGTCGTCTCGCACCCCCCTGGTGCCTGTGAGCCGCAAAACCACCCTTGCAACTTTGGGCCGGCGGGCTCAGTGTTAGGAAGTATCGTGTGATATCAGGTCTCGCGAGGTAACGAATTGCTTTACGGCACTGCACGCGTACACGCCCCCATCCAGGATACGGCTAGCTATAAGAACAACTATCATCCCATGGCAAAGCTGGCATAAAATAAGCAGAAAGCTAGAAAAGCATTGTCGGAGGAACAGAGAAAGAGGAAATGGCAGACTCACCGATCGAGGAGTCAGACACGAGTAAACATCGGACCTGCGTTTTCAGAATGGCGAAAAAAAGAAAGCGCGGTCGGAAGAGTCAAGAAAAATGTAACGAGAATCTGGCAAACGAGGAACCGGACAAGAGTCCCACTCGCTCAGTCTTTCACTGTTAAAGTTGATTCCTGCGATTATCATGAGAACAGTTGTCAATATCTCACATAATTATCAGGACATAAATAAGCCTACATGTTGTAAATAGTGTAAATGAGCGCAATTTGCAAACTATTATGATAAATTGCAATAATCATGTCTAACAACATCATAACGGATGTTACGAAATCAGGGCTCTCAAGTGTCACGCATTGAGCGTGACAGTCACTCATTTCGGTCTCATTTCGGTCTTTTGTCACGATCTCCCGCCACACATTGTATTTCTGACGCTGAAAAACTATTTGTAATATATTTAATATGCCAAAACTCTGGCCGCGCCGCTCTCACTGTGGAACCGGCAGGAATCAAGCGCGTCACCTCTGGTGTTGTTCGTCAAGCTACACAATAGCCAATCAGAAAATAGCACTATTGTATCTGGGTAAGATTTAACGCAACAACCAATGACAAAAATGTATCTGTTGGCTGGATGTCACTCTTGCCTGTCTTCAAAATTTGAGAGCCCTGCGAAATAATGCGACGTACATGATACACTTTATTGGTGTCAACTGGCATTTAGGCTCAGGTAAGCCTAGCGCGGTAGGCTACTTTATTATTAAGAAGTGCAGAGGCTGTGAGTGCAGATACGCTCTGCGTGAGTGGTGTTTACGACAGTAACGTAAAATACAAGTACTCTACAGCGACTCTAGGGGTCGCTGTTTGACAAAAACAGAAATCCTGCATAGTGCCCCTTTAATAGAATGTTTTTTCAGAGTTATCTGGTCTTTAATAATGTTCTCAAACGTTAAAAACATTGTTTATACATCATTCATGGAATGTTTTAGTTGAAATTTTCTTACGTAAATGTTGCTACTTGTTTTAGAATGTTAAGAGAACACAAGCAACTTTCCCATACAGGTTAAAAATACAGGTTTTACTTAACTAGAGTGTTCTAACTACGGAAAAATCAATGTTCCCAAAGCAAGTTACTGGGGTTAAAGGGGTTAATCCAAAAATGACCGTAATTTACTCACTTTCTTCTTTCAGCCGAGCACAATCAGAGTTATATTAAAAAATGTCCTGGCTCTTCCAAGCGTTATAATGGGAGTGAATAGTAACTGAGATTTTGAAGCCCAAAAAAAGCACATCAATCCATTATAAAATTAATCCGTATGACTCCAGGGGGTTAATAAAGGCCTTCTGAAGTAAAGCAATTACTTTTATTTAAGAATAAAATAATCTGAAGCATTGGCCATGCTGCTCATGTTGATGATGTGAGTTTGAGTGTGGCTTTTGAGATTTCCTGATTTTGTTCTTCCTTTTCATCCCCTATTACCAAATATAGGTTTTTCAATTACCAATTCTTTAACTCGTATACCAATTCTAAATATGTGGTTACAGCCTCAAAAAGTAACAGTAATGGAGTAAATGTAAATCATTTAAACATTATTGAAAAAGAATAAATCATGACATTTTACTTTCAAAGTATGTACTGACTGTTGCATTCAAGATGTTTCAGGGTTAAATGTTATGGGGACGAGGGTCAGTGCAAAATTTCAGCATTAACTAGCAAATGTTATTGCATTTACAGTCAAAGCTTGTGCTTATTTACTGTAAAATTATTCTTAAAATTCTTACTGATATCTGATATTCAACACTTAAAATTTTATATTTTTCATTATTACACACCAAAAAGAGTTCAAATAAAGTCACTGAGTTCAGTATTCTGCTAAATATAGCAGTAGTATGTAACAGACACACACATAAGACACAAATTTTCTGAGAATCCTCCATAAATTAGGTGGCTCATAAATAGCTTATCTTTAATGGACACACATGCTGGTGCATGAACACACACACACACACACACACACACACACACACACACACACACACACACACACACACACACACACACACACACACACACACACACACACACACACACACACACACACATATACAGGCACACCTGTGTGAATGTGGAGAACTGGATCAGATAAGACCATTGTTATGGAGGAAGCCATTGCATCAGGAGATCAATGATGGCTGACTCCTGTTTCTATTGTATATGGTACTGTACAGTATAGTACAGGGTGGTAGTTGTAATCACACCATTATAAAAACATTACACGCGAGAGGCTAAAAGCACACGTATACCACTACAAATAAACTCAAATACACATCAGTGACAAAAATTAACTTTTCCATTCAGGGGAGATTTTTCCCCCTTAAACTGATTTCCAGGGCCATTGTAACACACAACACATTGAACCTTGAAGAAGCAGATGGGCTACAGCAGCAGCAGAACACACCGGGTGCCAATCCTATCAGCTAAGATCAAGTGGCTACAATTTGCATGGGCTCACCAAAATTGGACAATAGAAGTCTGATGAAGTCTGATCCCGAAGAAGTCTTGATTCCTGCTGCGACATTCCAATGGTAGGGTCAGAATTTGGTGTAAACAACATGAAAGAATGGATCTATCCTGCTTTATGTCAATGAGTTCAGGCTGTTGGTGGTGGTGTTTAAGTGTGTGGGGGATTATTTTTTCTACCACACTTTGGGCCCCTTAGTACCAATTGAGCATTGTTTAAGTACCACAGCCTACCTGAGTATTTTTGCTGACCATGTCCATCCCTTTATGGCCACAGTGTACACATCTTCCGATGGCTACTTCCAGCAGGATAACGTGCCATGTCACAAAGCTCAAATCATCTCAAACTTTTTTCTTGAAAGTTACAATGAGTTCTCTACTCTAAAACACCAGATCTCAATCCAGTAGTGCACCTTTGGGAAGTGTTGAATGGGAGATTTGCATCATGGAACTGCAGAAACTGTGTGATCCTATCATGTCTATATGGACCAAAATCTCTGAGGAATGTTTCCAGCGCCTTGTTAAATCTTTGCCACGAAGGACTTCTCATGTGTGGGGTTCCTCAGGGCTCAATTTTGGGGACCACTTTTGTTCTCCCTTTATATACACCCTTTAGGATCGATCTTTGAAAAATATGGCATTCATTATCATTTGTATGCTGATGACTCTCAAATTTATTTACCATTGAAACTTGGGTGTACATTTTCCATTCAGACTCTGTATCAATGTTTGGCTGAGGTTAAGTGTTGGTTGGCCAACAATATTCTCCAACTAAACAAGGATAAGACTGAGTTTATTTTATTTGGTAGAAAGGGATGTGTGGAGGATGTCATTGACAGCCTGGGGTTGCTTCCAGGGAAAAATCTTTCAAGTGTGAAAAAACTTGGGTCAATTTTGACTCTGAGCTCAAAATTTGATGTTGAAACTGCAAAGGTGACTTTTTTCTGTTGTAGCTCCAAGGGTTTGGAATGACTTTCCTGTGTCAAGTCAAGTCAGGTCACCTTTATTTATATAGCTCTTTTAACAATACAGATTGTTTCAAATGAGCTTTACAGAGATAACAGGAAAATAATGGAAAAACTTTGTCTGTAAAATCATCTCTACACTTAGTGTATTTCAAAGTGCACTAAAAATGTATTTGTTTTCTTTGGTATTTGAAAAGGTTTTGTAAGTTGTTGTTTTTTGTAGTGTGGTATATGTTTTATTGTTTTTCTCTTTGTGTTCGTTAGAAATAAAGTTTGAGTTGAGTTGAGCTAAAGCATTTCTGAAGGCAAAAGTTGGTCCGATGAGTGTGTATTGTCTTTATGAATATATATCTTGAATTTTGGGAGCATTTTTTAAAATTAATTTTGGTGGCATTTTGCCTTTAGCCCCAATTAATTTCTTACCCAGATACACCCATGAAAAATACAAGATAATTCAAGTAAAGAGAGTATATGGAAAATGTGAAATAACCTTGATACTTAAATTAAGCATAACCAGTAACTAAATTCTCTTGAGTTATGAAGAAGCAACAAAATTGTCATCTGGGAATATCTTTCTGCCTTATATTATTTTTAACCAAATAATCTATATACCATTCTCATAAACATGGACTCTCTCTTCCTCAATCTCTTAAAATCTGTATCAGGAACAAACAAGGTTCGCAAGGTGTTTCCCTGCTTGCACTGAGGGCTTATTGACCTCTGACCCTGCCTCTCTCACGTGCCCTTCGTCCCCTGAATGGATAAAGCAGCAAGCAAAGCAGGAAGAGCTCTGGACTCAGGATAATGGAAGATGCTGTGTGTGTTCTTGTGTGGGGTCTACTTCCACATAAATAACAGTTTTTTATAGAAAGTTTTTCAGATAACATAGGCCCAAATATAGGTCTTTTAAGGGTTTAATAGACCTTAGTGTTGCCTTTGGCTCATGTTTACATGTGCACTGCAAGGTTAAATTCACAAACGCCCACATGTATCCCACCACACACACACACACACACACACACACACACACACACACACACACACACACACACACACACACACACACACACACACACACACACACACACACACACACACAAATTTTGAATTTGTTTCTATTGAGAAGTAGTTTTGAAACAATCTGTATTGTATAAGGCAGTATTGATATAGAGGTGACTTGACCTGCATATTATTTGTTTCTCTAAACATTGAGTTTTACAGTTTTTTTTTTGCATTTTCAAAACTCTTAGTACAAAATTCCAAACTGATCACACTTGTAACACAGCTAGTCATTCTTTCAAAACCTGATCCCATGCTTTCATTACAATTATGCACTTACTCTATGCATATTTCAAACACAAGATTATTGTAATATGTAATGAGAACATTTGGTTTAATCACCGAAACACAACATTATGATCTATTTTCAGTTTAGTACTTTTAACAATCAGTTTATTTACATAGCAAACGATGCACGATACATGTTTTAAATCACCCTTGTTGCTAAAATAATTACAGTAACACAGGATGCCACATTTCCAAAAAATGCTGGGTTGAAATTGGAAACAAAGTAGAAACTATATAGAATCTGTGTCTATAGAAATCGTCCTGGTTGCGTATGCAACCCACCGTTCCCTGAAGGAGGGAACGGAGGACGTAGTCGACGCGACTGAAATGGGATCACGCTAGGGAGCCTATCATCTTCGAGTACTATTGAACGAGCCAATGTAATTGGCGTGCGTGATTCGCATCACACACTCCGCCCCCGCGGCGCGGGTATAAATACGGAAGTGGATGCACGCACTAGTTGCTTTTCGCTGAGGAGCCGAGAGTAACCCGGGGTCAGCGGTGGTCCAGCGGTAGTGGCAAGGGGACTACGTCCTCCGTTCCCTCCTTCAGGGAACGGTGGGTTGCATACGCAACCAGGACGTTCCCTTTCAGTCGATAACGTCGGACGTAGTCGACGCGACTGAAATGGGATCAACCATTGAACACGCCACTAACGCTGCCACCTTCCAGTGCCTAAACCAAAGCCTCCTGATGCCCCCGCAAACTTAAGGCGGGGAAGGACAGGGCTTAGGCCAGGGAAGTCACTGCTGTTCCTACAGGACCACTGGGAAAGCGTTCCCCGTACGTTGGAAGGAAGGGACGCTGCGGAAGCCACATCCAACCCGAGGGAGGAAATGTGGAGAATACACATATGAACTGGGCGGAAACCGGGCAGTCTAACATATGGAATGTCACTGGGGTGGCTCCAGCCTAAGACGGGGGGAGACACACCGGACAGTGACGGCAGAGAGACTCTGCCGAGGGAAGACACGGGCTCACCGCAGGGAGCCGTATCGTGGAAGAATACACATATGGGGTCACCGAAGGGACCGCAACATATGGACCCAGCCTAACACAGGTTCCACACTGCTTACGAGTGGTAGGCCTAACACCAGACGTTCCGCACGTCCGACGTCGGAGGGGTGTGGAGGAACTCAACAGGGTTCAATTTTAAGGGAACTCAACTGGAGTAGAAAGGCGCACGTATCCAGTCCATAGGAGGGGAATGGCGCAGCAAGCCGACACTTGAACCGGGCTCACGGTGAAACTGGCTTCATGAGAAGGGAGCCCACGGGAAGCAGCGGTTCAACTAGGTGTCGTCCAGCCCCCAACTCTAGAATCTGTTTAGCAAAGTATATCGTCAACGCCCAGGCGGAGCACTTTACACTCATCATAGAGGAGCTCAACACCTAAGTGGACATGTTGCATCTCGGATCTTTGCCGAAATGAAGGCAAGCACTAAGTGCAACTTTGCATGGAAACAGCCTTCCCTCTCTGCTGAATTCCACAGATATTTGAAGAGCTGGTCTGAGGTCTATGACTTGCATTCTGTACACGTCCAAGCGAATCGGACAGAGAAGCCAGGGCTGGATCTGCCTCCTCCAGGGCAGCGCTTGCAGGCTCACCACCTGCTCCTATTACGGGAGAGGTAGGAACCTTGGGCACAATCCGAGCCGGGATCTCAGCTTGTGAGAGTTAGCCGGCCCAGACTCCAGGCACAATACGTTGACCGAAAGCGAGCAAGTCCCTACCCTCTAGTAGAGACCACGCGAGCAGGAGAACTGATATAACAGAATTTTTAACTCACTACCTGCAGTGGCTCAGGGGCGGTCTCTGCAGTGCAGTCGCACCAGGGACAAGGCCCAAGAGGATAAAGAGGGACACAAGGATTTACAAGACCTTGCTCCTCAGGAACCTGACGATCAGAACGTGCTTCTGCATACTTCTGCAACACGATGAGCGTCGTTTAAACACCGAGGCAACATCATTTTGAGGGTGATTTAGGAAAACAGCCTACTGCAACCCATTTTGCAGGAAAGAGAGCACTGAAGTGATCGAAAGCTTTCAGGATCTCCTCAGGGGAGAAGACGCACTCAACGACTAGGTTCCACTTCTAAAGGCGTAAGCACGCTACCCAATTCTAGGGGGTGCTCGCAGAAGTGATGGTAACTAACACATGTTCTTGTGATAGCCACCTGAACCTCCGCGTTCGGATGTAAGACCGCCCGGAATCTCCGGGGGAAGAACGCGTGTGCCATCGTGCCCCGTCCCCGAATCCAGGGGAAGTCAGGAAGGCTGTTGAAGGGAACCAGGTCTAGTTGGGCCAATGAGGGGCAACTATGAAGACCTGTTCCTCTCCTGACATGGCACGTAGGTGCAAGTGACGGGCGCAAAAGACAGGAGCATTGCTCAACACAACATGTGAAGATCACTGGGCTTCAGGAGCATTTTCTGCTCAGCACTTGGGTGTGACAAGTTCACTGAGCTTCAGGAGCATTCCTGCTCAACACCTGAGTGTGATAAACTCACCGAGCTTCAGGAGCATTTCTGCTCAACACTTGAGTACGAAGAACCTCACTGAGCGACAGGAGCATTTCTGCTCAGCACCTGAGTGTGACAAGTTCACTGAGCTTCAGGAGCATTACTGCTCAACACCTGAGTGTGATAAACTCACTGAGCTTCAGGAGCATTTCTGCTCAACACTTGAGTGCGAGGAACTTCACTGAGCACCAGGAGCATTTCTGCTCAGCACTGCGTGTGATGAATTCACTGAGCTACCTGTGATGGACTCACTGAGCTACAGGAGCATTGCTGCTCAACACCAGAGTGCGATGAACTTCACTGAGTTTCAGGAGCAAATCTGCTCAACATGAAGAGTGATGATTTCACTGACTTGCAGGCGCAAGGCGACCATGAGTCGCAGTCACTTTTAGAAGGCTCACTGGGGTTAAACGCATTTCTGCGGGCCCCTGGGGCCGCTGAGTCCCAGTGTTTGTCCAAGGGTAGTCCGCTCGGTTTACCCAAACACTGGCGGAAAAATAAAACCGGGGGGGCAACTGAGCGGCCCCGGAATGGTCATGACCCAGCCGGACCCAGGGGATGGAGTCTCCACTTGCCCTGGCTATAACTGTCGTGAGGCTCGATGGCGGCACGATTGAGTAAGCAGGAGGAGTGGAATAAGGCGCCCTCAGAAGCGTCTGACTCCAAGGAGGAGGTGACGGGTGAGTTTGTGACATGCAAGGGAAGCTTGCGCAACGGTCGCAATGTCTAACAACTCGAGGCACGAATGCCCGTGTAGTGGGGGTCGCCCAGGCCCCCGTTAAAACACGCCCTTTGTACATGGCCGCTCTGTTGAAGAGGGTTTGGCAGCAGACCGGGATGAACTATAGTCACACAGGGTGAGCTGCTCTGCCACGGTCACCTCGGGACTCGATCGTGAAGCTAGCGCTGAAGCGGTCACATATGGAGGGAGCCAAAGGCTGCGACTACCATATACCCCAGGAGCCTCTGAAAGTTCTTTCAGTGGGACCCTTTCTCACTTCAACACCAGCTGAACACATTCTCATTGGAGAGACATGTTGGACCGAGTACCTCTCCAAAACTAGAAAAGAGATACTCAGCCCGTGGGCGAGATTACTCTCTTCCAGTTGACCTGAAGACCCAACGGGCTCTGGAGCACTCGAGGGGAAGGACACTGTACTGATACTCCACCCTTAGACGCAACACACAGGATGGCCTGCGGTGCGGGAGGTAGAGATCTGAAGCACATGTCTTTCAGGTCAAAGCTGCAGACCAATCTTGGGCCAAGATGGTCACGACCCACCACCTAGTAGCACGAAGAACGAGTTTACAACTGGCCTTCGTACCGGCTGGAGGAGCGGCTATATCAAATCCTTCGCCAGCAGGATAAGATAAGCACGCACAAGTCAGGAGCACTGCTCAACACTCGGTGTGATGAATATCACTGAATTTTCAGGAGCACGTCTGCTCAACACCTAATGTGATGACTATCACTGACTTGAGCGGGGTAGCCGAGCCTGAGGTGGGGCAGCAAAGTAGAGAGAGTGGTGTTAGTGTGCTGTGCAACACTTACCTGTCTCCACAAGCGGCAGGGGGCGCGTGAGAAGGCGGATGACCGGGTCCTCGAACGCACCAAGCTGCCTGCTGGCGACCAAGGGGGAGCTGAGGGGTGTAAGGCTATACAGGGTCACACCCGCCAGACTGGCCCTCTTGGGACCCAGGAACAGATGAAATTGCTCTCTCTTTGAAGTGTGGGTACCGCTTGCTCCGCTTTTTTTTTTTTTTTTTTTTAGGGAGCCAGCGGCGGAACAGACACACACACAAACAAAGGCTCCACCCGGCCCTCACCCGGGGGGAGGGAGTGATCGTGCCACTCCAAGAGCATCTCATCCATTCCTGGGCGGCCCGCTCCGGAATGCTTTCGCTGTCGCTTGCCACCTGGCTTGGCAGCGCCTGGAGCGGGCTGGGCGTCTCTACTGCGGCCGGCTCCCTGCTGAGGCCTGGGTGGAGGCTGCTGCGGAGGGCCAGCAGGAGCGGCGGCCGGAGAACGCCCACGGCGACGAGCAGGCGGAGGAGCTGCCACCGGCGGCGGGTGGAGGCAGCAGCTGGCCACCGGGGCAGGATGTGCCGGATGACCTCCGTCTGCGCTTGAGCGGCAGAGAACTGTTTGATGCAGTTCTCCACCGCGTCGCCGACCAGCCCAACCTGGGAAATTGGGGAGACCAGGAACCGAACCTTGTCCGCATCCGCCATACCAACCAGGCTGAGCCAACGAAGGCGCTACTGGACCACCAAGGTGGACATCGCCAGACCGATCACGCACGCTACGACACCCGTACCCCGGAGGGTGAGGTCGGATGCAGTGCGGTGCTCACCTATGAGCGCACGGTCTGGATTACCCTCGTGCATGCCATGGGTGCCCTAGCCTGCAGCAACGCCATGGCACGCAAGAGGAAGGGGCTTGCCCACAGGCTTTGTAAGCTCTGCCCGTCGGAACGGACGAAACTCACAGGCCTTAGGGGGGAGACGAGGATCCCCCCAAAAGGCAGCGGCCGCCGGACACAGGTGCACCTGTGTCGACAGACCGCTCCAATGGAGGGACACCTCGCAACCCTTCACCGTTCCTCCATCAAGGGTAATGAGGGGGAAAAGCTATTCAGGCAGTTTCTGGCAGAGAAAGATGCTGTTCACCACCTGATAAGCTCTCCATGCATTTCGGGAAAGAAAGGCACTGGGGCGGCGAGCTGAGAACCAGCGCGGCCCGCCCCAAGATACCAAACTCCAGATTCCAACCGAGACTGAACGGGACACGGTGGAGGTTCCACTCGAGCCCGGCAGCCTCGGCGGCCCGTTTCAGCATAGCTGATAATTCTGGATCCGGCTCGGGCAACATTGAACTCCCGGAGGGAGACAATGCAGCCGAGTCATCATCTCCAGAAGTCAGCTCACCCTCTGATGCTGCAATCGGCGTCCTGTCCTCCAAGGGGAGCCCCGAGTGAAACCGCTGGCCCACCCATTACAGATGGACCAGCAGAAAACACCGGAGGCTCCAGTGGTTGCAGTGGAAGGGAGGAGTGAGGAGCCCACAGGGAATGGTTACCGGGCGGGACATCCAACACTATCCTCCGGTCACCCATCCCACACAGCACCCGAGGGTGGGGCATGGTAATGGGGACTCGCTCTCCGCGAACGAAGGCGAGTCTCGCCCTCAACACTGCGACAGTCATGTTCCCACAGTGAAAACATGAGCTGTCCACAAAAGCTGTCTCAGCGTGCTGTAAGCCAAACACGTGACACAACAGTTGTGACCATCAGAGAGAGACAGGGAACGACCGCACCCAGAAACGCACGGGCGGAATGACATCTTGAAAAAGACGCAAACGCACCCGTGTTGCTCTTTCAGAAAATAGGACCGTCACCAGTGCCGGAGCACACAGGGAAATGACCGCGGCAACACTGAACAGAGAACTGAAACAGTGAAGCACTCACTTTTCCGCCCTCTAACCAGCCATCAACACACACAAACATTTAGAAATTTGTTGCTGTTAAAACAGCAGTTGAGAGCTCAAAGCTCGCGATCACCGCTGCACTCGCGCTGTAGAACACCAGCACTGGGAGAGTCTTCCTGAAGAACACCGACACACTCGCTCGTTGTAGACAACAGCACTCTCAGAGACATCAAACGATCGGCTCCGAAGCGAAAGGCAACTAGTGCGTGCATCCACTTCCGTATTTATACCCGCGCCGCGGGGGCGGAGTGTGTGATGCGAATCACGCACGCCAATTACATTGGCTCGTTCAATAGTACTCGAAGATGATAGGCTCCCTAGCGTGATCCCATTTCAGTCGCGTCGACTACGTCCGACGTTATCGACTGAAAGGGAACTATAGATGTACCAAATTATTAATGATTAACCATTAAGATCAGTATTATTGAATAACAGACAAATGTATTAAACTGAACGAGAAGAGACGCAAATCAAAAGTTTGATAGTAATAGCATTATTGGCAGTTAATGTGAATCTAACATTTATATATTACAGTAAACACTTATTTCGTGTTGTGAAAAAGATACTAAGTGATTTTGTGTGTTGTACTAACACAATTGAAAGCATGCAGAAAAAAGTGCACTTTTAATGATCTGTTAATAGTTCTATGAGTTTAGAAAATGTACACCGTACTTGTGAAAATAGTACCAAAGCGAATAAAAAAACCATTGTAAATTCTAAGTGGTCAAATTAGGTATTTACATTATAAACAGAAATGGAAGGGGGTAAAAATAAATTCTTTCTTTCTCAAAACAATGAGTTTTGATTCAAGTGAACAATTTATGTATACGTGTTCTTACACATGATCATTGAGTAATATCATAACCTGATAGTTATGTGAAGTATAATTTCTATTAAAATAGCCTTAGGGGCTCTCAGGCCCCCAAACAGGCCATGCGAGTTAAAAGGCTTGAGAAACAAAAGATAAGCTGATACTGAGGTTTTTCCTCTGCGGAGCATGCTACGCAACACATCTCTAAATTAGCAGGAAGTGCCTTCTTTAATCATTATTTGTATAACTAGCATTTATGTGGAGCCCTTGGGCTGTGGATCAGGGAGAGGTGGTGATGGTGGAAAGGAGTGAGAGAGGGAGGAAACGGGCGGGAAAACATGGGAAGGAAAAACAGAGGTAGAAGATAAAGGTGATGAGAGGCAGGAATGGATAATGAGCAGGATTAGAAAAGGACTAAACACATGAATACTCAATCTCTCTTTCTCACACACACACACACACACACACACACACACACGCGCGCGCACACGCACGCACGCACACACACACACACACATGCACAATGTGCATTCACACCATTGCACATTTAAAAAAAGAGGATAAAGCTTACCGCCTGTCTGGTTACCTCTTTCCTGGGGGCCTGAGAGGAATTTGGACACATCTGGACCCAAATCCTGCAGAAAACAAAAGCTTTTCCACAGCTTTACCTAACACACACACACACACACACACACACAGTTTTACCCACTAGACGGATTGTGTGAAAAGAAGGCAGAGCACAGTTCAAGAGTAAACAGAGAACTAATTCAGACCAGTTTTCAAATGCAAAGGACTAGTCATCATGTTGAGTTAGAGTTATTATGTAGAGTTATTGCTTGTCATAATGTTGAGTGTCATCAAATATATCACAAATGCGTCATTCTCAGGAAACAGTTACATAATCTTTGGAGAATTGTGTATATTTAATCATTTAATTTAAATAATTAATTGCTAAACTTTCAAGAAGTTGTCTGCGCTCTACAGTACTTCAACCCCGTCACAGTAAGTTTGAAAGTCATATGCTTATAATTTTGTGTGCCTAATAAATCAAATCACCCATGATATTTTTTTTGTCTCAAACATATTTTTTCAGTATGGGAGCTTAACTCTGCAGGTCAAAAGGTCCAAAATGGCTAACAATGACCTTAACTATTGCAAATACCATTACAGTGAGTATTTATATGCTTTGTGCTGTAAACATTTTTTCTGTGAAAAAGTGATCATCCACTTTGTATCAGGATGCATTTTAGTGGTCCGATCACAAGTAGCCAGTGCTTTGCAGTGTATATTTGCTTCCCATGACTCACTGACAAATGAAATATGTACAAGTGAGAAGTAAATCATAAAATGTCAAGAAACTTTAAAGATTAGTTCAGCGTAATAGGTAAACTGCAAATACCACCTCAAAATATATGAGTTCATCAGAAAGCTGAATAAATACTGCTCTTATACAAACATAAACAAGAACATTCCCTTGACTAGATTTCTGACTTGCCAGACAAGTTTTCCCTGAAGAGAGAGGTGCTTCATAACTTTGGACTGTTCCCACTGAACATTTTCTAAATATGTATGTGTGTGCTATTCATGAGCCCCTGAAGGGCTGTTTCTGTTATGGGCCAAGATTGTTTTTACACTCTGTCAAAACCTATTTTGCCATATGGTTTACAGTGACCCAAATGTGGCTGTTATTGAGCAGCCACTTTAAACTAATTCTGTGCTTGTGTGTACGTGCCTTGGCAGACCCCCATAGTGGCGTCCCGCTGAGAGGCAGAGGTGTCACAGTTTGAGTGACAGGTGCATTTTAAACATCGCATACCCTGTTTCACCAGAAAGCTGTGTTTCTATTCCAGAGATTTTACTGTAGCTGTAAACCACACTGAATGTTAAAGACAGACAAACTCTTGCACTCCAAATGGACCAAATGATCAGGACTTAATGGACAGAAAGATGGCAGTTGAAAGAATGATCAAATTAATTTGTGAGCCTGGGAAAAACTGTAAAAGTTTCCTGTTAACTTTTCATTTGAAGGGATAGTTTATTTCAAAATTAACGTTCTTTCATCATTTAATAACCCTCATTTTTTAAATTGTCCCTGTTTTGTCAAAGTAAAACTTTTAATTTGATAGTATTACAAACTGCACTTTTTAAAAGTGTACTTAAGCATGTTTAGAAACATAGTCATGAAAGTGTACTTAGTTTAAAATGGTCAAATGTATTTGTGACCCTGTTTTTTTTTTTAAATGACCCTTTTAAATTGATTTAAGTTTCATTTAAAGGAGTTTATTTTTTTTTAAAAAATGTTTTTATTGCCATCTTTAAAAAAAAAATCTCAAAAAAAATGTTAAATCAAAAAATGATTTAATCCCAGTGCTGTATGAGGTACAAACTTATTTATGATTTGTCTTTCCTATGATAAATGAGCACTTAATGTTACAGCTTCCTGGCTGCATTGTCGTAGCTGGCCGTCTGTTTTGGTCCTGTGAGAGGCACAATCATCATCCTGTTATCGAGTGCAATGGCTTCTGCTCTTATTGTTAACAGGCGCGTGCTAGCATGTGAATTATTGGCGGAACGAAGTCTCTTTGGTGTGTGTGTCCTGGATTTCTTAGTGCTTGGTGGGCAGTCAGTAAAACACAACAAAAAATCTGTAAGAACATGCAGTCATTGACATCCAGTAGCTGTGTGTATGTTTTCATGTGCTCGTGTGCTTGTGTATGTTCATTCTAAACTTCCTTATCTTCATCCCCTTTAATCAAGCACTGCAGCCAGAACCAATCAACAACTGGCACAAATCACTTTCCTTCCACTCTGGTATTTTCCTTCTCAGCAAATTTCAAGGCTTCTCAGTTCCTCTTTTTCTTTCTCTTCCTCATCTTGCTCTCTCCTTCTTTCCTTTTTTAGTACTTGAAGGTCAGAACACTCCTTGTGAAAAAGGTGTACGATATAGCATACTTATAAAACAAGTACTTAAAGGGGTACTTTAACCCTTTATGCCCTTTTACGAAGTCTTGATTTTGTTTTTGAGGTGTACTAGAATATTTTTTCATGCTTGATTGTTAATTTTTTTCCCACATATTTAACAGTTCCTCTCTTCCCAGTCTGCTGAGTTTGAACGTGTTGTTTTTGATGAAGCACCTTCCTTTCCGAAATATGAAATGTGCTGTGATTGATTACCTGGCCCAGTCTGTTGTGATTGGCAGCACCTACCGAGTGTTAGGGAAATGTCACGCCCCTTCATAACCGCGAGCTTTACTCAGATGTAAATATTAACGATGGCTGTTAATAGAAAACATAACTACAAATAATAAGACATAGTTAGAAGTTGTGATCCATAGACAACAGATTGTCCTGACAAAATGATAACGGCTCCGTCTTTTAGCAAAAAAACCTAGTTTACCACTTTATTTACAAAATATTAATCTCCATTTCATGAGAACACCACGACGCATGCGTGTTGTTGACGCGAGAGCATACATTGTTGTGTGAAGGTGGGTTGGAGATTAAGAAATAAAGTGGTAAATTGTGTTTTTTTTGTGCAAAACAAAGCACTTGTGTCACTTCATAAAATTGAGGTTAAACCACGGTAGTCACATGGATTACTTTTATGATGTCTTTACTACCTTTCTTGGCCTTGAAAGTAGTAGTTGCGTAGACTGTCAATGGAGGGACTAAATACCTTAATTTGTGCTCCGAAAATGAACGAAAGCCTTACGGGTTTGGAACGACATGAGGGTGAGTAAATAATGACAAAATTTTCTATTTTTGGGTGAACTAACCCTTTATGGTCCTTTTATTTCAGTAAAATATTATCTGCAGGTACAGTTAAAAAAAAAAAGATGTTCACTACAAGTGTTCATTCAATACAATTAAGCAGACTTCTTTTCACAAGGGAGTTCTTCAGCATTTCTTTCACAACAGCTGATTCTATTATTTCCTTCATTATTTTATAGATGATTAAAGCAGACACACATGCAGTCATTAAAGGCTAAAAGGTTATGAATATAATCATGGGGTGTGAAAAAGGGAGAAAAGCACATACAGTAACACACTGAAAAGTATACACTGTCACTGAAAAATGTATAAATGTATGGAATTAATTACACTTCAGAATGCAGGTAGTTGTAACTTTATATCTCACAAATGCAACTTTATTTCTCACAATTGCATCTTTGTTTCTTACAGCTGGTCTACTAATAGGAATACAATGCCTATCATAGCGTCCCAATATAAGGTCCATTCAGTATTATCAGCAGCTTTAGTGTATTGCTCAGGATCTAATTACCCTCCTCTATCCCCAGCTCCTCCTGCCATCCACAGTCAGGACTTCACCTTCTGATATTCCTCTTCAAATCAGACAGTCATCTATCTTGATTTATGTTGTTACATTAAATTAGTGTTATTAAGAGCATGAATAATATCTGCAATACATTTATGTCTGTTCCCTTTCGTTCATTCACTTTGAGTTACGTCAGTTACTGATGAAATGGGGGTTTTGCCTAGAAGCCTATCACCTTCGAGTTCTACAAAATGAGGCAATGGCAAGGAAATGCCATGGGTCTGCGGAATTTGCATAGCACAACTCCTCCCCACCGCCTGGATATAAAAGGAGGGACGCTTGCAATCTCGCATTATGTTTTTGCTTCGGAGCCAAGAGCTTCTCTTCACTCCTCTGCAAGCCTGTGTCTGAGATCTTCGATACTAAGAGAAGAGCGGCTCTCCAGTGTGTTGGTTCAACGGCGCGTTCCAGCGAGATCACATTGCCTGCTGCTGGTCTGTGCAGTGATCTGCCAATAGTGTGTGTGCTTCTCCCTGGGCGGTTCATCACTCTGCCGAGCTTTCTTCCTCTCACAAAAGAGCTTGCGCGTGGCAAGTGTTTTTCAAGATGTCTCGCCCGTGCACTTCTGGGTGCGGTCGATTTGTTTTGTCATCTGATGGGCATCTGCCTTGCGTGTTTGGGCTTAGATCACGCTAAGGCAGTGTTTGTGGATGACTCATGTTCTCATTGCGGGAACATGACCATCGTGGTGCTTCGGTCTAGACTCAATGATCTTTGTGGAGGTAGAGTCCCCTTTGCCTCACCCCATTCTATCCCCTCCACGAGAGGCGATACTTTGGCTGGTGGCCAGGGTGACCTGAGGGTTACGGTGTGGAACAAAGCCCAGAGGATTCCTCCCCGGGCCACACCCCCCTCTTGTGTACCTCAACCCGCGAGCGTGCAGGATGAGATTGCCGATCGGTCTTTGGACCCGCCCCGCGTCTCATTCGACGCTCTAGATGATGAGACGATGTCGATCGCCGCATCACAAGGTGGGCTGGAGTCTTCTGGAGATGAAGACTTGGCTGTGCTGCCGCCTTCGGGTGTGCCAGAATGGCCCGACTCTGATCCGGAATTGACAGCCATTCTTTACCAGGCAGACGCCAGCATTGGGCTGCAATGGAATCCTCCACCCTGGAAGGGGCCGTGGAAGGCAGTGTGCGGCGCTCCGCAACGCCACTCTCGTCCCCCTCTGTCGCCAGACCCCTGTCAGAGCAGGTTGCCGTGGAACGCTCGTCTTTCCCTGGCCTCCTCTGTCAGGACGCGGCATAGGACCGTGCCCCCACACCGGGACACTCCGTCTCCCACGTCTGGGCCAGTCATTCCGCCTCGCTGCCCCATTGTGGGTACGTCAGTGGTTCACATGACCCCGCTGGTTCAGTTCTTGGTAGCCTGGTTAGAGCTTCCCAATCTGTCCCGCTTGCTCGCAAGAACCATCAGGCTTGGTTATCTCCTCCCCGCTTCCGGGGAGTCTGCTATATCATGGTGGATGGCAATGCCCCTGTCATACGTGCGGAGGTCGCCACTCTACTGGCGAAGGGTGCGATCGAGACCGTTCCTCCAGCTGAAATGAAGTCCGGCTTCTATAGCCCCTACTTAATTGTACCCAAGAAGAGCGTAGGGTTATGGTCAATCCTGGACCTGCACGTCTTCAACTGAACCTTTCAAAGGCTTCCATTCAAGTAGTTGACAGCAAAACGCATTTACAAATGTGTTCCTCCACTGGATTGGTTTGCAGCGATCAACCTGAAGGACGCGTACTTTCAGGTCTCCATTCTTCCTGCTTTCGAGGGGCTGCCATACCAGTACACGGTTCTCCCATTGGGGTTAGCCCTGTCTCCTCGCGTCTTCACGAAAGTCGTCGAGGCAGCCCTTGCGCCACTCCGGCAACACGGGGATTGCATCCTGAACTATCTCGATGACTTGCTGATTCCAGCTCACTCTCGAGACCAAGTTTGTGAACACATGGACATGGTCCTCCGGCACCTCGCCCACTTGGGTCTTCAGGTCAACTGGGAAAAGAGCAAACTCTCCCCCGTGCAGAGGATCTCTTTTCTCGGTATGGAAGTCGACTCGGTCGCCATGTGCGCGCAGCTTATGAGCGAGCGTACGCAGTCACTGGTGACTTGCCTGAGACAAATCGAGACATATGGCGTCCGCAACGGCTGCCACACCACTCGGACTGCTTCATATGAGACCACTTCAGCACTGGCTTAGCGATCGAGTCCCGAGATGGGCATGGCAACCATGCATGCTCCGGGTACCAGTTACTCGGGCCTGCCGTCAGACCTTCACCCCATGGACGAACCTCTCCTTTCTACGTGCAGGAACGGTTCAGCTGATTTGGGAACAGTTCGGTGATGCACAGGTAGATCTCTTTGTCAAGTCAAGTCAAGTCACCTTTATTTATATAGCGCTTTTTAAAACATATACACAAATTGTTTCAAAGCAGCTTTACAGAGATAACAGGAAAGTAAAGTTGTAATAGTATTGTTAAATTCAAAATTAAATGTTAAATGTCCCCAACTAAGCAAACCAAAAGCCAATGGCAAATAAAGGCGAAAAAAGGCGACAGTGGCAAGGAACCAAAACTCCATCAGGTGACAGAATGGAGAAAAAAACCTTAGGAGAACCCAGGCTCAGTCAGGGGACCAGTCCTCCTTTGGCCAACAAACGAACAGTGTATGATTATGATTTAGGCGGCATAATAGGTCAGAAGTCAGATTGGAACAGAACTTTCACAATATTTATCCAGTTCATTTGGTTAGGGGTCGGAGTCATCACGCCAGTATGGAGATGAGTTTGTTGAGGTGTCCATGAGGCCTTCACAGTGTTGATGAGGCTGGCACTTCAGGGATGCGATGTCGTCGTGTCCAGGCGCAGGTCCTTCATCAGATCCGGATACGGCCTGGATCCGGAGGACTGCGGTAAACCTCGGGATAAACAGAGAGACTAATATTAGCGTAGACGCCATCCTTCTTATGATGTACAAAGTACATCAGGATTTATGGGAAGTGTTCCTGGTTCCGGCTGATCTAAACTATGCAGCCTAACATTGAATTATAGCAATCTATAATGTGTTATGTGTATGCTAAGCCAAAGAGATGTGCTTTTAGTCTAGATTTGAACTGACAGATTGTGTCTGCTTCCCTGACAATGTTAGGAAGATTGCTCCAAAGTTTTGGTGCCAAGTAGGAAAAGGATCTACCGTCAGCAGTTGATTTTGATATTCTAGGTATTATCAACTGGCCAGAATTTTGAGATCGCAATAGACGTGAAGGACTATAATGGGTTAAGAGCTCGCTCAAGTACTGCAGAGCTAAACCATTTAGTGCTTTGTAAGTAATCAGCAATATTTTAAAATGTATACGATGTTTAATAGGGAACCAATGCAGTGTTGACAGAACCGGGCTAATATGGTCATACTTCCTGGTTCTGGTAAGAACTCTAGCGGATGCGTTTTAGACCAGCTGTAGTTTGTTTATTAAGCGTGCAGGGCAACCACCCAGTAGAGCATTACAATAATCTAGCCTTGAGGTCATGAACGCATGAACTAATTGTTCTGCATTTGTCAATGAGAGCATATGTTGTAATTTAGATATATTTTTAAGATGGAAAAATGTGCTTTTACAGATACTAGACACGTGACTTTCAAATGAGAGATTGGTATTAAAGAGCACACCCAGGTTCCTAACTGACGACGAAGACTTGACAGAGCAGCCATCAAGTGTTAAACAGTATTCTAGGTTATTGCGTGTAGAAGTTTTTTGTCCAATAATTAGAATCTCTGTTTTTTCAGAATTTAGTAGTAGGAAATTACTAGTCATCCTATTTTTATATCAGCTATGCACTCCGTTAATTTTGTGAATTGGTAAGTTTCGTTAGGTTTTGAGGAAATATAGAGCTGAGTATCATCAGCATAACAGTGAAAACTAATTCCATGTTTCCTAATGATATCTCCTAACGGTAGCATGTACAGAGTGAACAGCAGCGGTCCTAGTACTGAGCCTTGTGGTACACCATACTGAACTTTTGACCGATAAGACATCTCTTCATTTACTGCTACAAACTGATAACGGTCAGATAAGTATGATTTAAACCATGCTAGTGCAATTCCACGAATGCCAACATAGTTTTCTAGTCTATTTAATAGAATGTTATGGTCAATGGTGTCAAATGAAGCACTAAAATCAAGTAACACTAAGAGAGATACAACCACGATCGGATGATAAGAGCAAATCATTTGTGACTTTAATGAGAGCTGTCTCAGTGGTCACAATGGTGCGGTCTAAATCCTGACTGAAAATCCTCACAGATATAATTTCCTTCAAATTCGAGATCAGCCTGTAATTGACTAATTCTGTAGGATCAAGTTGCGTTTTTTTAACAAGCGGTTTAATCATAGCCAGCTTAAAGGGTTTTGGTACGTATCCTAGAGACAAAGACGAATTAATGATATTGAGAAGAGGATCTATGACCTCTGGAAGCATCTCTTTCAATAGTTTAGTCGTTATAGGGTCTAACATACAAGTTGTCGATTTAGATGAGTTAACGAATTTGCAAAGTTCTTCTTCTCCTATAGCAACAAATGAATCAAATTTTTCCTCAGGGAGACTACAATGCACTCCCTGATGCGATACTGTTTTAGACAGTTGCATAGTTATAATTTTGTCCCTGATATTATCGATCTTATAAGTGAAGAAGTTCATAAAGTCATTAATGCTGTGTTTCTTGGAAACTTCTGGGCTTGAAGCTTTATTTTTTCGTTAGTTTAGCCACTTTTTCAAATAAATACCTAGGATTATGTTTATTTTCTTCTAATAGGGTTGAAAAATAAGCAAATCTAGCAGCTTTTAAAGCCTCTCTGTAAGCAATCGAGCTCTCCTTCCATGCAATCCGAAATACCTCTAGTTTTGTTTTCTTCCAGTTGCGCTCCATTTTTCTGGCTGCTCTCTTAAAGGTGCAGTGTGTAAACATTTTGAGTATCTATTAACAGAAATGCAATATGACATCCATTACTATGTGTTCAGTGGTGTATAAAGAACTTACTTAATAAAACGTAATGTTTTTATTACCTTAGAGTGAGACATTTATATCTACATAGGCGCGGGACTCCCCTTCTATGAAGGTCGCCATATTGTGACGTAATGTTTCTACCGTAGCCAACAGCGAACAAACAGCGTTACAGAGCGTGTTTCGTCACTACCTTGAAAGAGAAGCCGCAGAAAGCTAGAAGAAGCTAGCCATAAACACCGTGAGTAGTGACTTTTCCCTTGTCAGTGGCGTAAATATGTAGTTGGATTGTTTCATGTAACTTAATTCTTCTCCCTCGCTGTGTTATGGCTTTGCTATGTGGGGATAAATATGCTGGTTACGTTCGTGAGACAGCTGATTAGTAGGCTACTCTTGTCATTGACCGTAAAACAGTTACAGGAATCACCAACCCGTCGATCTTGGAAGCATTTTAAGTCGATCGAGTTTCCAAAATCAGAGAAAAAAGCCTATTGTGTGCAGTAAGTGGCGTCTAGGGGATGCGGAGGCACGCGCGCTGTTACAATCATGTCATTTTTGCCGCACGCACATTTGGGCTCATGCGGACGCGTCGAGTATAAACAAGGCTTAACGCTTTAACCAGCTCAGCCACAGTAACAGCTCATATTAGCCAGCTAAACTTTTACTACACTGTTAGAAAAAATATATAGTTGCATAGTTTCATGTGGTTCTTCTCCCTCGCTATATTATGGGTTTGTTATGTGGGGAGAATGTGCTGGTTACGTTCGTGAGACAATCAGCTGATTACTATTATTATATTATGTATTAAGACCCTTGATCCTCACCTGACTATGGCTTTGTAATCTTTATCCATGATGTGGTTTATAATGGACTGTGGTACAGAAACTTGGTTTACTCTGGCTATTCTCTGCTGTCTCAGACGACGATGTTTGTCCCGTTTTACCCACCGTAGCTTCTTCGAAAGGGAGGGGTGAGCAGTGGGCTGAGACCTTAGTGCAAACTCGCAACCGAACCGCTAGATGTCGCCAAAAGCTACACACTGCACCTTTTAGGGCCTGAGTGTGCTCGTTGTACCACGGCGTTGGACTATTTTCTTTAATCTTCTTTAAGCGCAGCGGAGCAACTGTGTCTAAAGTGCTGGATAAGAGAGAGTTAAAAGTTTCTGTTGCAATATCGAGTTCTTCTAAGCTATCTGGGATGCTGAGATGATGAAGCTGATCAGGAAGATTATTGATAAAGCAATCTTTCGTGGCAGAAGTGATAAGTCTAACATGTTTATAAAACGGAGTCAGCTTTGCAGCCTTGGCTAAATGTAATTTACATGAGACTAGATAATTATCTGGGTTGTCGTCGCTCTGCTGCAGTATTTCAACGGAATCAACATCTATTCCATGTGATAATATTAGATCTAGAGTATGATTACGACAATGAGTAGGTCCTGACACGTGTTGTCTATCTCCAATTGAGTTTACAAGGTCTTTAAATGCCAATCCCAATGCATCTTTTTCATTATCTACATGTATATTAAAATCACCAACAATTAGTACTTTATCTGCAGCCAATACTAATTCTGATAGAAAGTCAGCAAATTCTTTGATAAAGTCTTTTTGGTGCCCTGGTGGCCTGTATACAGTTGCCAGCAGAATTCTCAAACGTGATTTATCGTTTACACAATATATATTTTTACATTAAGCACCAACACTTCAAAATAAGTATATTTAAAAATAGATTTCTTAGTGGTTTTGAAAATATTACTATAAATTACAGCAACACCACCCCCTTTGCCTTTTGGACGAGGTTCATGTTTATAAGAGTAATCTTGGGGGGGTGGACTCATTTAAAGTAATGTAATCGTTTGGTTTTAGCCAGGTTTCTGTCAAACACAGCACATCTAGGTTATAATCTGAAATCATATCATTAACAATAAGTGCTTTTAAAGTAAGGGATCGAATATTCAGCAACCCAAGCTTTATCGTTTGCTCATCTGTATTATATCTGTTTTTTTATTTGTTGAACATCAATAAAAATTTTAACCTTAGATAGGTTAGGAAGTTTTTTTGTATTTCCAAATTCGGGGAACAGACATAGTCTCTATATGATGATATCTAGGTGGAAGAGTATCTATGTGATGGGATTTATCTGACCTTGGTGACGCGAGGCCACTAGCAGACAGTTGGTTTAGCCAGTTTGTCTGCTTCCTGACCTGAGCCCCTGATTGTCATCTTTGCCTCCCTTGACTCTTCCCACTGCCGCTTGTTTTATTGCCTGACCGAGGAGACCCTCGGCACGGATGCTCTATCGCACAGCTGGACACAGGGCCTCAGCAAGTATGCGATTCCCCTAGTGAGCCTTCTTGCACAAGTCCTGTGCAAGATCAGGGAGGACAAGGAGCAGGTCCTTTTGGTTGACCAATTCCTCTGAGGAAGGACCTCCTTTCTCAGAGACGGGGTACCCTCTGGCACCCACGTCCCGATCTATGTAACCTGCATGTGTGGGTCCTGGACGGGACGCGGCAGGTTTGAGTACCCTACCACCTCAGGTGGTGGCTACCATCACTTCAGCTAGGGCCTTGTCCACGAGACACGCCTATGCTCTGAAGTGGAACCTCTTTGTCACCTGTTATTCTTCTCGCAGAGAAGATCCCAGAAAATGCCCGATCGGGTCAGTGCTCTCCTTCCTCCAAGAAGGGTTGGAAGGAAGGCTGTCTCCTTCCATCCTGAAGGTTTACGTGGCTGCGATCTTTGCGCACCATGTCCTTGTGGAGTCGAAAACAGTAGTACAGCACGACCTGGTCGTCAAGTTCCTTAGGGGCGCGAGGAGACTAAATCCTCCTCGCTCTTCTCTTATATCTCGCGGTGGTTTTATCCGCCCTGCAGAGAGCTCCCTTTGAGCCATTGGGATCAGTTAAGCTTAAGTTCGTGTCTATGAAGACAGCTCTTCTGGTTGCCTTGGCCTCCATCAAGAGGGTAGGGGACCTGCAGGCATTTTTTTGTTGACGAAGCATGCCTGGAATTCGGGCCGGCTAACTCTCACTTGTTCCTGAGACCCCGGCCCAAGGTTCCCACCACTCCTTTCAAGGATCAGGTGGTGAACCTGCAAGCGCTGCCCTCGGAGGAGGCAGACCCAGCCTTGCCACTGCTCTGTCCAGTCAGGCTCTCCTTGCTTACGTATACAGAACGCAGTGTTTAAGGACTTCACACCAGCTCTTTGTCTGTTATGGTGGAAAGCTGAAGCTCTCTCCAAGCAAAGGTTGTCTCACTGGATAGTGGACGCCATTGTTTTGGCTTACCAGACGCAGGGTCGACCATGCCCCCGTGGTCTGAAGGCACACTCCACCCGGAGTGTGGCTTCCTTTTGGGCTCTAGCGCATGGCACCTCGCTAACAGACATCTGCAGAGCTGCAGTCTGGGCAACACCCAACACATTCGCAAGATTCTATAATCTCCGAGTAGAGCCAGTATCCTCTCATGTACTTGCTTCCTCTAGCCAGTAAGTAGTACATGCTTGCTGTCAACGCTTGCTGCTGTCATCGCTTGCTGCACCATTCCACTCCACGGACTAGATACGTGCACTATTTCACTCAGATGAGTTCTTCTTAGACCCTGAGTTCCTCCTGCACTGTTGATGCCGTCACCAGAGTGCATGCAGTTGGTCAGCCCACATAATTGTCTAGGTGCCTCCATGTGCATGGTTCCCCCGTTGGGCAACCCCCTTATGTGTATTTCCACGGTAAGTCTCCTCCGAGCACGTGTCTTTCCCTTGCCTCGAGGTTGAGACATTCCACCCTGTGTACTGGATAGCTCTGAGTTCTCCATATGCATCCCGTACTCGGGTCATATGTGTATTCTAAGTCCTCCATATGGGTAGGCGCTGTGTATTCCTGCGTTAAGCCTAGGCCTTTGTCCATGCTTGTCTTACGACAGGGAGCTCAGTCTAGCACAGGGCACTGGAAGACAGCCGCTGTGGCGTGATTAAATTGGGACCCCCATTTCGTCAGTCACTGACGTAACTCGGAGTGACTGAACGAAAGGGAACATTTCGGTTACGTATGTAACCCTCGTTCCCTGAGGAGGGAACGGAAACATTACGTCCCTTTGCCATAACCACTGCACAGCTGGAACGGCTGGAGTTCAGTCTCGTCTCCTCAGCAGGAAAACATAATGCGAGATTGCCAGCGTCCCTCCTTTTATACCCAAAAAATTTAAACAAAATTTTTAAAAGTGATCCATGACTTTGATGCAACTGGTTGAGTTAAAATTGTGACATATCAGATTGTCACGTTTTATCTCAAGTGTGACTTCATATATTCATATATTTTGAAATTGTCTTAAGTGACCAAATACTTTTTGGGACCACTGGCACATATATTCTCCAGAAGGTCAAGTTATGGTCTGTAACAAGCCATTATTAGACTGCTCTAAAACAGGCAGAGGTTACTCTTTTAGAGCACTTTAGACAGACCCTCATGTTTACGTCTTCTGCTGGTGCGCACTGACAAACTGCCCTTTAACGATAGCACATGGGCTCAAAGCCAATGTCAAAGCCATGTGTGTGTCTCTCATATGTACACAAATAACAAGCACCACTGGTCACTGTGGGAAAATATTTGCACTGGATACTTTCTTTAGACATATTGTACTTGTAGACCGCCAGTCAGTATTCACATTAGAGGTTGGAGTCACTAAGACAGATTTAACAAATTGAAGAAATGTTCTCAAAAATGCTGATTTGAACAACAGTAAGGGAAGGAAAAGGGAAAGGTCTCAATGCACACACACACACACACACACACACATACACACACACACACACACACACACACACACACACACACACACACACACACACACACACACACACACACACACACACACACACACACACACACACACACTAATAGTAAAGCAGCTGACCTCCATCTTCTAAATGCTGACAGCTGCATTGCACCTATCAACACACACACACACACACACACACATGCGCGCACGCACGGACACACACGCACGCATGGACACACACACACGCACTTAAAAACTCAAGGTTATTTAAGGTTATGGTTCTGTACCATTCGAAACTTGTGGTGAGAATGTTTTAATGTTTTTAAAAGAAGTCTCTTATGCTGAACATTTATTTAATCAAAAAAACAGTAAAAACAGTAATTTTACAAAATTTTACTTAAAATAAAATTCTATTTGAAAATATTTAAAGGGTAAAGCCCTACTTTAAGATCGTTTCTGAAGAAATCGAACGGTTGTGTTTTACCATTCGTTGGAAAACTGTGGACCTATTTTTCCAACGCCTCACAACCGGACATTCTTCCAAAAACTACGATAAAACCTGTTGGAAAGCTTCTTTTGCAGTGATATTTGTGTGTTAGCATATCAGTGCACACCCCAGACCATTCTGTGATTTTCACGTCTTTGTAAGCTAAAGTTTAATGCGTTTATTTGAACGATTGTTCCAAATCACCTATGAAACCATTGTATAGGTGGGGGGGTGGGGGGAGTATTTTGAAACATTATAAATGTATTTACTGTCAACTTTGATTGTGTCCTTGCTGAATAAAAGTATTAATTTCTTTAAAAAGCTATGTGTATTTTGGACAGAAAAACCTGAAATCCCCTACTTTTATGGGGAACAGCCAATGGTGCTTTAATAATGGTGGTTAATTATGTTTTAATTAAGACATATATAAAGTTTATAACTGTCAGGGTTAGGTGTAGTTTTAGGGGATACAAAAATAAGTGAAGTAAATGGAAAGCCCCAAACATGTTTTTTATCAAAGGGTCAGCAAACAACATTATTTCCCATTGACCATCTTTTGTGTGTGTTTGTGTCTGTGTGGATTTGTGTGCTGCTCTATGCTTTATGTTCTATAATCCAAGTAAGTATTTAATAGACCATGAAGCCTGGTGGTCCAAACAAAAATCAAAAGACAGAGGGAAAGAGACAAAGAATGTGATAAAAAACACTTTACTGATGAATGCAAAAGATTCCTTCTGACAGGTGAGTGAAAGAAGAACTGACTCGAGCTCTTAAAGAAGCTCTCAGCAAACAACAAGAACAAACTTGCTGAAACTCGCAACCTCTGCTTCTGCTTCACCTTGCTCTTCACCTTGCAGAGGTTGCCCTTTCATTGACATGTCAAATTTGTGTGGTATTCTTCTGTTTATCAATGCAAATAAAATACTTCAGATAACTGAAAACAAAAAATCTGAGTTCATTCTCAAATATCTGATGTTTGATTGCAGAGTTTTGTACAGGTCTGAACACAGTATCTGACGTTGAGATCTCTTCTGAAACTCTAGATGATATGTGAGATTTCTGAGGTCTTTTTCTCAGGAAAAAATCTTAGAAGAGAGAGACCTCAGTATAAATGTGTGTGTGTGTGTGTGTGTGTGTGTGTGTGTGTGTGTGTGTGTGTGTGTGTGTGTGTGTGTGTGTGTGTGTGTGTGTGTGTGTGTGTGTGTGTGTGTGTGTGTGTGTGTGTGTGTGTGTGTGTGCGTGCGTGCGTGTTTGTGTGTTTTACAACTCTAGTCTATTCTATTTTCTAAAATTCTATATTGTACTCTATTTCTATTTTATTTTATTTTATTTTATTAAAATTCCAATTGGAAAAAAAAAGAACCGGGAAAAAAAAAGAACCGGCTAAAAACGGGGGAAAAAAATTATGTGTTTTGGCCGTTCATTTACACGACAACAGTGTTTGGCGGCCTGAAAACAAACTTTGTACAAAAAAGTGAAAATTCTTTAAAACAATATACCTTTATTATCTCCATGTAAACTACACAAAAGCAAATTTGTGAAAACAGTGACGTCATGCACATGCGTATTGCGTGTTTAGTCTACAGGCATGTCGTTTTTCTTTACAAAGTGACATCGCCAACTACTGGCATGACAGACGAATACAGCATTTTTAGTTGTTTCGTGGATTCATGTGAATGGGGATTGCTTTGACAGGGTTGACGTTTATATGTGAAAAACGCAAAGGAGAAACTTTTCTGTATTTAGTACATTGTTGTTGTGTAAAAGTACATTTAGTCTGTGTTTACCTATGTTCCTGTGTTTTGTTCTCATATCATTTGTTACCACTGATTTAGTTTCCCTCATTAATGAATATTTTCACCTGTGTCTTGTTTGGTGCCGTATTTATAACCCCAGTTTAGTTCTGTTCTTTGTCCGTTTTCGTCATAAGCCCCTTTCACACAGCAATCCCCGTAAATTACCGTAAAATTGCCTGAACGACTTTACCGGTAAATTCAAAAATGTGCTGTTTACACAAGCAACAGTGTTCTGGATTTTAACCGGTAACAGACCATTCACACATAATTTCCAAAATACAGGTAAACTCTGTGAAGATGTCATTAACCGGAAGTGACCTCTAAAGTTGTTGACAAATCTCTTCATCTCTTCATTGACGAGGAGAAGCACTTTAGTTTCGGTATCACTCCAATTTGAAGACGTTTGTTAACAGTGCTGAGTTGACCCAAATCATTTCTTAGGTCAGCGCATTCTGACCTTGTACGTGCAAAGTACCAGTAATGTACTGTATGTGTGAAAGGGGCTATTGTTACCTGTGTTTCTCTCTTTGTGTTACATGTATATTCTGTTATGTTATGTTTTGTTTCGTTTTCACTGTGTTTCTTGTGTTTTGCCTGTGTTCCCAGTTATCGTCAGTTTCCCTGGTTGTTAATTAGTTCCTGAACCTGTTCTGGTTTATGGTGTATTGCGTTATATACTGTACACTGCCCTCAGTTCTTTCAGTTGTTTGTAAATTGTTCAGTCTTGTAAATGTTTATACTTAAGTAGCTTTGTTTTTTCTACTCTATGTTCTTCTGAGTTATTAAAGAGTGTTCCATCGAATCTCCTGTGCCATGCATGTTATAAAGCCACACAATAATGTGACTCTATGTTTGTGGGTGTAGTTTTGATTTATCAATTGCTGTATTTGGATCCCTCTCTTGATCTTTGATAAAATATTATGTACTGACATTTATATTAATAAGTTTAAAGTTTTTACACCGTAATTATCTTTAAAAATTACCGTAATTAATTTCTTTAATCTATAATTACACTATTGAACCTTCCCTTCCACTTTAACCCACCCTCAAAATAAACCATACCTTGAAACCTGTCTCTAACCTTACCTGTATCTCACCTCGCACATGTATTTAGCAATACAATAACACTTACCTCACTCTTTTGATGTAAGTACATAGTAGTTAAAGATATGGAAGCTTGTTTCCGCAACAGAAAAAAAAGGTAATTGCGACTTTTTATCTCACAATTGCAAGTTTACTCACAATTCTGACTTTTAATCTCACAGTTGTCTGATATAAAGTCTCAATTGTGTGTTATAAAGTCAGAATTGTGAGATATAAACTCACAATTGCATGAAAAAAAGTCATAATTGTTTATTTCTATATATTGTGACTTTTTATATAAAAATTAAAATAGTCATAATTAAGTGTCTATAAAAAGTCTCAAAGTCTATAAAAAGTTGCAATTATCCTTTAAAATGTTATATTCTGTGACAGAAACAAGATTCCATATAAATATAAAGTGTGACCGAAATGTTTTATTCTGTATTTCTTTCAGAAAAATATAAATGTACTGACATAAAAAAAACTGAAGACCTTAAGTATATATAATGCGTCATCAAGAAAGTTTTCAATCTCCACAGAATCGCTAAAAACCTTGATTCTTAAGAGTGTATGAGCTTCTGCTTTTATCATCCCATTTGCTCATACAGAATGTGTTTTGACTGCACTCTGACCTTCATTATGTGTTTGTATTAGAACCAAGAAGAGAGGCAGATGTACAGACGATTACAGGATATCTCTCGCTCTCTCTCTCTCTGAGATGTTATTTTCCTGCATCTTAAGATGGAAGGTGTTTCCTGTGGTGGTTCTGTCTGTTGCTGATTAGGCATCATAGATCTTCTATCTCAGAGAAAGAGCAGAAGAGACAGACAGGGAGGGGGAGTCTGCTGGACAAGGTCAAGCCCTGCAACCACTTCCCTCCCTGACCACCCTGCCTTTCCGTTCATAGTAACCACACAAACACACACTCACACACAGATATTTGGTCAGCATCAGTCAGAAGATCTAGTGGTTTAATGGCTCATTTGAGACAAGATATGGGACAATAAACAATAGGTGACTGAAATATTTAAACCAGCACAATGATGGATTGTTTATATCTGTCCATGAGTTGTTAGCTACATTTATCAGCCAAAGTGATCTCACCCTTACTAATGGCATCCTACTAACACAACTATTGTTCACAAATCAGTACTCAAATAAGCAAACACACACACACACACACACACACACACACACACACACACACACACACACACACACACACACACACACACACACACACACACACACACACACACACACACACACACACACACACATACACACACACACACACACACACACACATGGAAAGACAAAGAGCTCTCTTTTATTGGAAGCAAATGGGGGATTAATGGGATAGTTCATACAAAAACTTAAAAATGTCTTTCTTCAGCAGAACAAAAAAGAAGACATTTTGAGAAATTTCTGTCTTTTTATCATCCATACAATTAATGTCACATAACTGTTTGGTTATACCACATTCTTCAAAATTTCTTCTTTTGTGTTCCGCAGAACAAAGAAAGTCATACAGGTTTGTAATAACAGGGGAATAAGTAAAAGACGATAAATTTTTCCTTTAAATAAACAGCTTGAGAAAATCCCATAAACACCAACATAGTTTACACAGCAACTGACACACTTTGTGACTTGGTCACATTCTCATAACGGGTCACAAAGAAATAGAGTTCAGGGGTCAGTTTTGCTGAAAACAGGGCAGAACCCCAAAGCATTGTGGCAACAATAGCAGGATGGGAGAACTGATTGAAGTAACAGCATGCGTGAGTTAGTGTGTGTGTGTAGCAGAGAGAGAGAGAAAGAGGTCAGAATCATTTTGTTTTGTCTAGAGAGGTGATTGGAGTATGCTGTGATGGATTTGTCTATGTGACTGTGATGTGTTTATGTGTGTTTTGATGTTCATATGTACATAAGGCATTTCATAGTGCTGTGAATAAAAGTGCAAAATTGAATCTTTTCTTTTCTTTTTCAACATATTTGGGCATATCAGATGTAGAATGCTCTGTTGAATTTGGAGGGACAGCCTGGCCTGGTCAGATTGCAGTGGTCTGAAACCTTCTTGACTTTTAGATTATTTTACGTACAGTGCTGTGGTGCATTTTTAATAGCTTGAGTATTGTTTTAACTCCCTTTCCAGACTCATAGGCCACTAATTCAGACAGTATGTTCTGTACTTGATAAGATGGTAAAAGTAACTCATACTTTTCATACAAGGTGTGGGCTTTAATAATGCTGTGATTTATACATGATTCTACTAATTGGTACACTATCAAATGTTAGGCATTTAATGAAGTAATAAATGTAGGGGTTTACTAACTTTCTCTATAGAAAAGTTTTTTTTGTTTATTTACCATAAAATTAACAGAATTCATATCTGATATAAAAAAAATGGATGATTAGTAATTTCCTATGACTTAATTCTGAAAAAAACAGAGTTCCCTTTCATTCAGTCACTCAGAGTTACGTCAGTGACTGACCAAATGGGGGTTTCACTTAGAAGCCTATCACCTGGCAAGGTAATGCCATGGGTCTGCGGAATTTTCATAGCGCAACTCCGCCCCACAGCATGGGTATAAAAGGAGGGACGCTGGCAATGTCGCATCATGTTTTTGCTTCGGAGCCAAGACCTTCTCTTCACTCCTCTGCAAGCCTGTGTCTGAGATCTTGAAGACTACGAGACGAGCGGCTCTCCAGTGTGTTGGTGCAACGGCGCGTTCCAACGAGATCACATTGCCTGCTGCTGATCTGTGCAGTGATCTGACAATAGTGTGTGTGCTTCTCCCTGGGCGCTTCATCACTCTGCTGAGCTTTCTTCCTCTCACAAAAGCTAGCGCGCATAGCACGTCTTTGGGTGCGGTCGGTTAGTTTTGCCATCTGATGGGCACAATCACTTTGCGGGAACATGACCATCGCGGTGCTTCGGTCGAGACTCAGTGACCTCCGTAAAGGTAGAGTCCCCTCTACCACCCCCTAATCTATTCGGCACTCTAGATGATGAATTGATGTCGATCGCCACATCACAAGGTGGGCTACAGTTTTCCGGAGATGAAGACTCGGCTGTGCTACCGCCTTCGGCTGTGACAGCATTGCCCGAGTCTGATCCGGAATTGACAGCCATGATTTCCCGGGCAGCCGCGAGCATAGGGCTGGAATGGAACCTCCTTTTCTCAGAGATCTACACCCTCTGGCACCCACATCCCTGATCTGTGGAACCTGCATGTGTGGGTTCTGGACAGAATACGGCAGGTTTGAGTACCCTACCACTTTGGGTGGTGGCTACCATTGCTTTTTTTTTATGTTGCTTGGGCCTTGTCCACGAGACACGTCTATGCTCTGAAGTGGAACCACTTCGTCACGTGGTGTTCTTCTCGCTGCGAAGACCCCAGAAAATGCCCGATCGGGCCAGTGCTCTCCTTCCTCCAAGAAGGGTTGGAAGGAATGCTGTCTCCTTCCACCCTGAAGGTTTACGCGGCTGAGATCTCTGCTCAACATGACCTTGTGGAGTCGAAAACAGTGGGACAGCATGACCTGGTCGTCAGGTTCCTTAGGGTGGCGAGGATACTAAATCCCCCTCGCTCTCCTCTTATACGCTCTTGGGACCTCGCAGTGGTCTTATCTGCCCTACAGAGAGCTCCCTTCGAGCCATTGCGATCAGTGGAGCTTAAGTTCCTGTCAATCAAGTTCCTGTTGCTTTGGCCTCCATCAAGAGGGTAGGGGACCTGCAGGCATTTTCGGTTGACAAAGCTTGCCTGGAATTCGGGCTGGCTAACTCTCATGTGATCCTAAGACCCCGGCCTGGATACATGCCCAAGGTTCCCACCACTTCTTTCAGGGATCAGGTGGTGAACCTACAAGCGCTGACCTTGGAGGAGGCAGACCCAGCCTTGGCACTGATCTGTCCAGTACACGCCCTCTGTGCTTACGTAGACAGAACACAGTTTTTAAGGACTTCAGACCAGCTCTTTGTCTGTTATGGTGGGAAACTGAAGGGAAAGGCTCTCTCCAAGCAAAGGTTGTCTCACTGGATAGTGGATGCCATTGTTTTGGCTTACCAGACGCAGGGTCGACCATGCCCCCTTGGTGTGAAGGCATACTCCACCTGGAGTATGCACTTCTAAAGTCCCCACTGTCAAGCTCCTGAAATTTGCAGATGACACCACTGTCATCGGTCTCATCCAAAACGGTGACGAGTCTGCTTACAGACTGGAGGTTGAACAGCTGGCTGCCTGGTGCAGTTATAACAACCTTGAGCTGAACACGCTCAAAACAGTGGAGATGATCGTGGACTTCAGGAGGAACAGCCCAGCACTCCCCCCACTCACCATCATGAACAGCACTGTGGAAGCAGTGGAGTCATTCAGGTTCCTGGGCATTATCATCTCTCAGGACCTGAAGTGGGACAATCACATTGACTCCACTGTGAAAAAGGCCCAGCAGAGACTGTACTTCCTTCGCCAGCTGAGGAAGTTCAACCTGCCACAGGATCTGCTGATTCAGTTCTACTCAGCCGTCATTGAGTCTGTCTTGTGCGCTTCCATCACTGTCTGGTTTGGTTCAGCTACCAAATCAGACATCAGGAGACTACAACGGACAGTCCGGACTGTGTAGAGGATCATTGGTACCCCCCTGCCAAACCTCCAGGACCTGTACTCTTCCAGAGTGAGGAAGAGAGCAGGTAAAATCATCACAGACTCCACTCACCCTGGACACCTCCTGTTTGAACTGTTACCGTCAAGACGGAGACTCAGATCACTGGCCACAAGAACATCTCGGCATGGGGAACAGTTTCTTCCCACAGGCCATTTCCCTCCTGAACAGTTAACACTCCTCCCAAGGCATATGCCTGTAAGTGCAATACTCCCACTGTTTAGTGCAATATCCTACAACTCAGGTGATACTTATATGTAGATTTATTTATTTATAATATTCAAAACACTATAAATAGGTTCATAATCTGTAAATCTGAAAATGTCTATTCTGACTAAACCCAAATGTGATAGTTTTATTCTCATATATTTATATTTTATTTATTTTTATTCTTATAATTTGTAGTATTATGTTTCATGTTGTATTTGTATTTGTATATGTCCACTGGAAGCCTCAGTACCAAAACAAATTCCTTGTGTGTGCAAGCACACTTGGCAATAAAGCTCTTTCTGATTCTGATTTCTGATTCTGAGTGTGGCTTCCTCTTGGGCTCTAGCATATGGCACCTCCCTAACAGACATCTGCAGAGCTGCAGTCTGGGCAACATTCAACACATTCGCAAGATTCTATAATCTCCGAGTAGAGCCAGTATCCTCTCATGTACTTAATTCCTCTAGCCAGTAAGTTGGACATCAGTAGGACTCAGTGTCATCGCTTGCTGCGTCATTCCACTCCACGGACTGGATACGTGCACTATTTTACTCATATGAGTTCTTCTTAGACCCTGAGTTTCTCCTGCACTGTTGATGCCGTCACCAGAGTGCATGCGGTTGGTCAGGCCTCATGATTGGCTAGGCGCCTCCATGTGCATGGGGCCCCCATTGGGCAACCCCCTCATGTGTATTTCCATGGTAAGTCTCCTCCGAGCACGTGTCTTTCCCTTGCCTCGAAGTTGAAACATTCCACCCTGTGTGCTTGATACCTCTGAGTTCTCCATATGCATCCGGTACTTGGGTCATATGTTTGTTCTAAAGCCTGTTTTATGCTTCTGCGTCGAATCGACGGCGTACCCCCGCAGACCCCTCTGCGTTGCGGCGAACCCCTCCACCGTAGCTCGACGTGCACCTCCAAAAAATTGTAACTAAGCGTCGAGGTGACGCAGACCACAAGGGCTGTGATTGGTCAGATGCACCGCGATGCAACTCAACCTGACGCAGAACCATAAAACGGCCTACTCACACGTAGGAGTGACGACGTAGCTACGCCGTGGAGTTGACGCAGAAGCATAATGAGGCCTTTAGTCCTCCCTACGGGTAGGCGTTGTGTTACATATTCCTCCTGGGATATGCCACCCAGTTTACCTTAGTATTCCTGCATTAAGCCTAGCCCTTCGTCCATGGTAGTCTCACTACAGGGAGTAGAGTCTTGTGCAGGGCACTAGAAGACAGCCGCTGTGGCGTGATTAAATTGGGACCCCCATTTCGTCAGTCACTGACGTTACTCGGAGTGACTGAACGAAAGGGAACGTCTCGGTTTTGTATGTAACCCATGATCCCTGAGGAGGGAACGAAGACGTTACGTCCCCCTGCCACAACTGCTGTACCGCTGGAACAGCCTGGAGTTCAGTCTCTGCTCCTCAGCATAACATAATGCGAGATTGCCAGCGTTCCTCCTTTTATACCCACGCGGTGGGGGAAAGTTGGGCTATGCAAATTCTGCAGACCCATGGCATTTCCTTGCCATTGGCTCGTTTTGAAGAACTCCAAGGAACAGGACAGAAAATGGATAATTTTCTGCAGAACTGATTTATAGATGAAACAAACTAATTTAATATTTGATCTTTACAATGGACCCGATCAACACTAAAAATGACTTCAGCTGAATAACGAGCCCGTTCTCATCCTTTGGCGGCATATGTGACGCCATATGACAAAACGGCGAAATACTACGCACATGGCACCCTTTAGCGTGAATATAACACGCGAACCCAAGGCGTCATAAAGTTGACTGGCATCCTATAGCGTGAATATGAGACGCAGACCCTACCCCACACCTAAACCTACCCATCACAGTGCGTGTTATATTGACGATAAAGGGTGCCATGTGCGTAGTATTTCGCCGTTTTGTCATATGGCGTCACATATGACGCCAAAGGATGAGAATGCGTTAGAATAACAGCCGAAATGCATAATTTTCCTGTTATCACTGTAAAGCTGCTTAGAAACAATTAATATTGTATAAAACACTACATAAATAAAGATGACTTGACTTTATTTAAGCTAATCTGCTAAATTATATGGGTTTTTATCTATTAACGTGAAATGCCAATCAAATAGACCTAATATATCGGGGAGTACATCGTTTTTCACAGCTCTGTTTGTGTGTTTAAGCTGTGCTGTTGCTGCTGGTTGTAATGCGTGAGTGTGGGAAAGTGTATCACAGCTTACCTTAATTCAATAAATCACTCTCATGATAAAATACTTTCACATATTGCAATTCATCACAACTTTACTCTCATTTCCTCGCTGTCCTCCTGTGAAGTTGCAAACAAGTAGCTCAAGTTTTCCACTTAGTCTAAGGCAATTTTTCTTGAAGACAAACAGAGGTCATATAAATAGCAATCGGCTCCCTAACACAGTGTCTAAACAATAAAAACTGACACGTATTTTTTTCTCCATTGACCCTAATTCTCAGAGCGAGAACGGAATCCGCTATGGGTTGTGGGATAGACAAGCTATGGCCTGTACTCTTCCCCCCTTCTTCATTTTTTTGACGCAGGATAATGAAAGTTTTCAGTGAGGCGGAGAGCTGGGGGGCAGATTGGCCTCGGCTCTGTCACAGTTTTAAGTTTGGTGTACAGAACAATGCCCGCAGCTTAAGGGTTCATCACAACCACACACACACACACACACACACACACACACACACACACACACTGATCTGAATTCTTTTCTGTTGTATTTGACCCCTCACCTGTATGGTAATTTGTAACAGGAGGTCAAAAAACGGGGCCCCATAGACAAGTCCCAACACACCTGCTAACCCTCTGCTGCTTTCCTCTTGACTAACCTTTGTGTGTGTGTGGAAATTGCCTGACAAAAAGTGACTTATTAGATGGAATGGTGACGATGATGATGCTGATGATGTGTTAATGATCTCTTGTAAAATAATGCTAAGGGAACAAGAACCATCTTTTGCAATATTGCTTCTCATGTAAACTGATGCTATTTTAGAGAGGTTTAGATGTTTCAATTGGAAAACAATATGAAAAATTAAACAATATGATTAAGAAAATTCTGCACAATATACATTACAGAACTCTGCAGTTGCTGTATGACCACACACAGAGCCAGAGTCAAAAATGAACAGGGCTGTCAACACACAACACCACGTGTGTCTCTTTTTCCACACACTTGCACACATAACATGAGCTACCATCTCTTCCAAGTCTGCTCCCTACCCTTTGCATAAGGGACCAATTTATGTTTGGCACAAGTCCAGAAAGAAGGCAAAAAATAGTGAGAAAGAGAGAGAGAGGAGCAGAGCTGGAATAAAGAGAACAGAATTGAGATACTAAATTGATATTAAATAGTAAACGGGTCAGATTTGTCTCATTTCCAAATTACATCCCCTGTTTCAATGTCTCCATGTTTCCTGTGTAAATATTACATTTTATACACATTGGTAACTTAATAATAGTTAGTAAGGTAGTTGTTAAGTTTATGATTTTATTGGGTAGGATTAAGGGATGTAGAATATGGTCATGCAGAATAAGACATTGTTTTGTGCTTTATAAGTACAAATAAAGAGCCATTTTCCTAGTAATATGCATGCTAATAAGCAACTAGTTAATAGTGAGAATTGGATGCTAAACTAAAGTATTACCAAAAAAGTATTGAATACAAACATTAAAATAAACGTATAATAAGGTAAAGAAAAGTATAAATTAAAGGGTAACACTTTAGAATTGTGTTCCGTTATTAATGAACAACATGATCAAATTAGTAACGCAATATTAACATTCTAGTAATCAACTTACAAGAAACTCTGATTAATGCATTAGTATATCGCTCAGTTGAATGAAGTAGTTCACTATTAGCTAAACAATATATTTTTCACACCTCCCAGAAGACTACTAAAAAATTATATATACAGTTCATAATTAATGTAAATAATGCATAATGTATTATAAATTCTAAAGTAAAGATCATGGTAATCGCTAGTAATTGCTCAAGTGTTGTCAAATCCATTGGAAGGATTTACTAATTATTTGGATCAGGATTCTAAAGGGAAAAATATGATAACTCTGTAGTAGTAAGTTTTTTTATGTTTCTGTAGGGTTTTGGATTGTAATTCCTTTTTACAGATTTGCACTTGAGTCATTATCAGTGGGTTACTATCTTCACTTTAGAATTAATTATAAAGTATGAAAAAAAAACTGTTGTTACGGATTAGCTAATAGTTATTGTTTCTTGTTAGTTACCAGTTACTAGACTGTTATTTACAATGTTACTCATTTGTTCCTGTGCAGTTATTCATTAATGAAGGAACAGTATTAAAAGTGTTACCAATAAAAGACACCAATTGGAATAAAATAACGTGCAATATAGTAAAAGTAAAGATCACATAATAAGTCAAATCCATGCAGAGACCTTTCATATCACTCACTGTACTTTAAAGGTTAATAGATTCCAGTCAAACTCTTATTACACCATTTGTAAACCAGATATATTGAGAAGAACCCTTGTTGCTCCCACTCCAGTGTCATTCATCTCTTTTTCCCGTGCTCAACCCTTGACTTCCTTTAGAAGGAGAACCCTCAAAGTACACACCCAGTTCTCTCCAATCCTCTTCCATTACACAGTTCATACACCCTAATTATAGGAAATGCACACACAAAAGCACACTAACCTCATTTCAATTCCACTACAAATTACACTCCTGGAAGTCTTTAAGGGCCCAGTTGAGCCTCCAGGCATGTTTGAGATTATGGAAACACCACAAAGGCTCCTGTATAATCCTGATCGATATTAACTTTTTATTATTCAAGCAAATGCCTTTAAATTAATATACACTACCTCTAAGATACATAAGTGTAAATATAATGTATGACATATGTTTTCTAAGAATATTTTTAAAAAAAGACTCTGAACACCCTAGCAATACACTGTAAAAAATTTGCTGCCTTAAATTTTAAGTACAATCAATTTAGATGTTTGTCATTTCAACTTAAATTACATTAAACTGACTTTAAAAAGGAGTTGAATCTTGTATAACTTATAAAAACGGTGAACATTGCTTAAATTATTTTGATGAATTAAAGCAATGTAAAAACATATGTTGTCATTACTTATTGATCATGCATTTTTTTACAGTGTAGAAACCCCCCAAAACACCCTGGCAACCATATAGCAACACCATATATATATACTAACAGGGAAAATGTGCAATAACTAAACTCTGTTTAACATTTATAAAATTGCGTTTAATTTATGTCTGTTATCAACTATTTTCTCCTTTTTTTGTCCTTAACCTCCATTTCCTCTTAATCTCCTTTTTTATCTTTCTATTGGAGGTGTAGGGGCCTCTCTCATGTCACAAACTCGCTTTCGCACACACACACACACACACACACACACACACACACACACACACACACACACACACACACACACACACACACACACACACACACACACACACACACACACACACACACACACACACACAGTTGTGTATAAGCTTTCTTGCCACGGTTTTGCCCCCCACTGTGCGATGGGATTTTTCCTCTGGGGATAAGAGGGAAACCTCCAATGACAGAGATGAAACCCTCCAGGATCACATAACACATAACTGTGTGTGCTTGTATTTGTGTAAGTGTGTGCTTTGTGTGAATACATGTAACACAATTAATTTTGTTAACATAGAGGAAATTGCACTCTCCTGATTGACATCAAAGACATTTTCCTGCTGATTGCAATTTGTGGATTGTGTGGTATGTGTCTCAATATAGTTATGTGTGCTTACAATCTCTCTGTGTGATGAAATCTTATGCACAATTGACCTCAAAGCAGTCAGATACGCACACACTGGACCCACATGCTCAATCAAGGTTTTCAGTGGCATATGCCTATAATTAGTGGGGAAAAAAAGAATATCAGGTTTTATAGACAATCTGATTATAACGGAAGGAAAGAATGTAAGAGAGGCAGAGTGCACCTGTGGACACATCTTGAATCACCATAAAATTATAAAGCAAACCGGATCAGCATATCTGCCAAAAAAAAAAAAAAAGATATATATGAGCATGTGGGAAGGATGCTAACAGGAAACACCTTCACCTTTTCACCATTAAACCTTGCATTACTCTAAAGTGCTCATAAGCACATTTGTTTTTACATTTAGGTGGAAACTTCCCATTGATTTGTTCTTCCCATTCGATTGTTCTTATATTAGCAACTCATAGCTGTTCCCGCAACTGTGAGCTGCTTCAATGTCTATTGGCTATTTGGCAACTACCTTCATAAAAGTATCATATAGTTTAACTTAAACTGAATGTCAATGCACATGAGTTGAGCAGGTAAACCTTAGTGTCCTTTTTAAAGTGCCTTCCTCCCATGCCGGAGACACCGGTTAGAGTCCCACTCGGAGTGGGTGGAATATGACAGGAGAGGTTATATTGGTGCCGTGACCCAGATGGGAGTGAGGTTTAGGGGGGTGAGATTAATGCCATGGACACACTTAACAACTATCTGAAACATTCTAAGACTGAACTGAACACACTTACAGACTGTTTCCAACGACTGGACCAGATTTTAAACACCGACTGAACGCAACTGTCTCTGGGGCATGATCAGTTGTAAGTATCAAATTACATTTATAATCGGCCTTACAGTCAGTAAGTGTGTCCCCTGCTTAACGGAGGCCAGCTAGTTAGAGCTGTGCGTGTAAACCTCATCCCCCTGATCTCAAGAGGGGCTCTAGCGACTGACGCTAGAGACTGCGGTCTTTAGCGTCCATGTTAGCGCCCACCTCCCATGCCGGAGAAGCGTGTTCCAGTAGGAGCGGGGCGAGAAGGACCTGAGGGGTTACACATATACAGTATCTCACAAAAGTGAGTACACACCCCACATTTCTTGCCCCTATTTTTCATGAGCTGAACTCAAAGATCTTTTTCTATGTACACAAAAGGCCTATTTCTCTCAAATATTGTTCACAAATCAGTCTAAATCTGTGTCAGTGAGCATTTCTCCTTTGCCGAGATAATCCATCCACCTCACAGGTGTGGCATAAGATGCTGATTAGACAGCATGATTATTGCACAGGTGTGCCTTAGGCTGGCCACAATAAAAGGCACTCTAAAGTGTGCAGGGGTGTACTCACTTTTGTGAGATACTGTACATACTGTACATGCGCATCGATATTCAATTTAAGTTAGACTATGATACTTTGCAAAAAACAAAACTCTTTACAAATAACAGGAACTTTGTACAATGTATCAATGACTGTATTTAGGCGTCTCACCTGTTAATTTTAAAGACTAGTATCCTCTACAGTAAACCAACTGCATATCAAATGCACAACACACCTTCCCCAAAAAACACAATCACAGGAAGTTTCATTGATTCACAGGCCATTTTTTAAACAAAAACATCTTTAAGAAGAGGAGCCAATTTGGATGAGACACTTTGGCTGGTTGTCAATAGCAGCAGTCAGATTTAGTACATCTGCATTTAGTGCACAGTGTATTTCCTATTCTCACGGGTCACTGTATTTATTAATACATGTGCAAACACACACTCAAGAGCTTCCCTGGACGTGTCACAGTCAACTCAGTATCCGCTCTCCTTTCCCAACAATGCCACTGTGGTGACCTTTGACCCTGGTGGGTCTGAGTTTACTTCCTCTGTTGTGTGTGTGTTTACTTTGATGTGACCAGAGGACATCTCTCTGCCAGCTTGTTTTCACACTGGAGACTAGGAGCTTCCTACTCTTCAAACAGACACACACACACACACACACACACACACACACACACACACACACACGCACACTCACACTCACACACACACACACACACACACACACACACACACACACACACACACACACACAGACACACACACACACACACACACACACAAACACACACACACACAAACAGGATAAAGGGGCACAATTTATGCAATACTGGTAAAAGTTCAGAATAGGAAAAGAGACAGTTGTTTTGTATCCTACAGGATACAGCATTTTAAAGCGTTTGCACTTTCACTGCACCCTGACAAACACATATGAACACGCACAGATTTGTATAGCAGTTTTCCCCATCCCAATATTCACTCTGAAGAATATTCACTCTGAATCAGAAACCAAACCAGTCATAAAAAATAAAATGACAAACAGTCCAAATCTGGAAGACAAATTTTGTCTTTATTTATTCAGACACCTTCAACATTTCTCACATTATCACAGTTTATTTGCTATAGTTTAGAAAAGGGTAATAAAATATGACAAGAGTTATCAAATCAGTTGGTATTAAGTTGATAGATCAAGTCAAAGTGTCTGAATAATTTATGGTCCCAAATTTTTCTAAATTTGACTGGTAGTCCAATGCATGAAGAATTTCTGTGTATAATATGTCACAGTTTATTTTGTTATCTTCGCTATACATAAAATGTACTATAGTGTCCTGCACCTACTAGTACAAATATATCAAAAATCATATCTGGTGTCTGAATAATTTTTGGTTTGACTGTATTTATATACAGTATATATATATATATATATATATATATATATATATATATATATATATATATATATATATATATATATATATCAGCATCATTACTCCAGCCTTCAGTGTCACATGAGAAGTCACTTCAGAAAAAATTTTGAATATGCTGATTTGCTGCACAAGAAATAATTTTCTTATTATTATCAATGTTGACAACAGTTGTGCCACTTCATTAACCCTCTGGGGTTCTTCGGACCAAATGGTCCCGAAGAATTTAAATAAAAAAATGTGTAAAATCATAGTTTCATCGGAATGGTCCGAAATTTGGTGACTTTGTTGGTACTTGGTATATGAACACCCCAAAAAATTGGGGACAGGATTTGAATAGTCTAAGTGGTTGTAAAAAAAATGGTCACACTCAGGGCCTTCGGGACCAAATGGTCCCGCCATAGGAAATGAATGGGAAATTGGCAAAAATGTGACAATACAGAGTTTTTTTGTGCGTACAATCTACAAATCAGCCACGATCCAGAAAAAAAGCACACAACAGTGAAGGGGTGAATCTATAAAACATCAAGAGTGCAAAACAGACACATCCACACACACACACACACACACACACACACACACACACACACACACACACACACACACAAACACACTTTTATACATAAACAAACAAATAAATTCAGATTACATATGGGTTTTGCATTTTTAAAATGCTCAGTTTGTCCACCAGATGGCATCCATCTAATTTCAAAAATTGCTTTTATGAGGTCTAGGCTTGACTCTAAAATGAAATACAGCTTTAAAAAAAATAAAAAAATATATTTTTTTATTTTTTTATTTTCCATTATATTCAATGGGGGGAAAATGGGTCATATTTATTGCATAAATATTAATTATAAATCTTAAATTATCTCAAAACACCAAAAAAGAAAAGAAAAAAATATTATAAAAAAATATGATTTTCTTTTAATAAATATGAATCAAACCCTTCCGGACCATTTGGTCCCGAAGACCCTGAGTGTGACCCTGAAATGAAGGACCCCAGAGTTAAATACTTCCACTGCCAATCGATTTCATGTATCCATTACTACTTCCTTTTATAACCATCCAAACGAACACACTAACTCTGCACACTATGCAAATTCTCATCCTAATCCTCCACCTCCCCAGCACCACCTAGAACTACTACAGGTAGTTTCCCTCTCTTTTGCAGACGCAGCATGTTTCCCTTCATTTTAAGCTGAGCATTTAGCAGAAGTATGTCGTACTTCCTCTGCAGCAGAAGCATAGCAGATCTAGCCTGCCAAGACCAAACCAATGAACATTCCATTTACATTAATGAAATGATTTATAAACCATCCCAAGTTGTCATGACTAAACAGCATTTATTTGAAATAGATTTTTTGTAACGTGTCACTTTCAATCAACTGAATGTTACCTTGCTGAATGAAAATATATTAATTTCTTTCTTTAAAAAAAGGGTAGAGCGTAATTTAAATATTGGACCACTATTCTGAATTTTGGGAGGATGTGTCCCCCGTAAATGTTAGAGCTGTTTACAGCCCCGTATCCGAAAACACACATTTGCACAAAAACACACACAAACACCCTGGCCAGCACAGCACCTTTGAGTACTAGCATGTACAGGATAGAGTTACAGCATGGAGTCCCTTTAGGGACCATGGAGACAGGATGGGGAGACAGGGTGTATGAGTACACATCAGGGTGTCTGCTCCTCCTCGTGTCACTGATATCTACCATATGTGTGTTACTCATCACCCTATAGAGTACACACAAACACACACCCTCACATGCATACTTGCACACTGACACACTACTGAATGTGAAGCTCTGAAGCTCAAATCAATTCATTTCCAGGCATTACTTTGACTCATAACCTTAAATATCTAGCCTAAGGCCTCCGTCAGATGTCAGTACAGGTTTATTGGACGCCCATGGTGATTAATTGCTTTATTCAGGAGTCATCCTCTGTTTATCAGTTCTCTTATCTGCCACAGGCAGACATGATGTCAGAATCCGAGGGCTGCCATGCTGTGACAGCTCAACCATCAAGTGTCATGCGAACGTTTGAAACAGACATGTTTTTAGATAAATCCTTTGCTGAGGTTTGAGGGCTGCTTTTCATGATGGGGGGATTCATATTCTGTTTAAAGTCAGTCATCACATATTGCTGAAAGGAAAGTCTTAGTCAAACCGTTACAAATCCACGCCAGCGATCAGGGTCTAAGCAGACGTAGCCTACACACTTTTTTTGTGGCAGAAAGTCGAGAGTAGTTGAAGTAAAGGATTTGGACTGTTTGACTGGTGCTCTTTTATATTTTAATGACATTAATTACAAAGCGGAGATCGGAAACCATTCAGCTGCGCAAAGTGTCAAGATCATCTGCGGTTTCTAACTTTCACTTCTGGAAGAGAGGCGTACGCACGTTTTTTTTTTTCCGCGTACGTTCATTCTCTAAAACACACGTACGTACATTTAAGAAAGAATCGTAAGATCAAATGTAGGACGGTTTCTACGCAACATTTTAGAAATGATGCCCGAGATGTTCTACTCAAAACAACATTCTTGAGAAACAGAGACAGTTTAAAAACCAACACTGATCACTAACACTCAAAAAACTCAAAAAATCTGAAATGAAAAGTTTGCAATTTGATACATTTAAAAGGTGTACACATCATCAAACCAAATCAACATAATTGACATCAAGATTTTGGTAACACTTTATTTTACAGTGTCCCTGTTATACATCTAATGTACTTACTAAAGTAATAACAATTATGCATAATTGCAAGCAGCTAACCCTAATTATTTAGTAAGTACGTGTAGTTAATTAATATTACTTTAATTCACCTTAAAATTTTGTGTAACCATGATTTATTGACATCGGTACATTTATTATTATTATTTTACTGTTGTGGTGGAAAGATCTGTTTTTTTTTTTTTATTGCCAATAATTCAGTTATTCATGAATACTGTCTGCAACAGAATTATTGGTAAAGCTTTACAATAAGTTTCCATTTGTTAATATTTGTTAACTATTTAATAAACAGTGCTTCGACAGATTTTTTTAATCTTAGTTAATTTCAACATTTACTAATGCAAAATAATAATAATAATCAAAAGTTGTTAACATTAGTTGAAGTACTCTGAACCAACACGAACAAACAATATATTGGATTTTTATTAACTAACGTTAACAAACATTAATAAATGATAGTTACTAATGATAACAAAAGAGACGTAAAAAATATGGGTTACACTTTATTTTCAGGTCCTTGTTACAGTGTAATTATGCATTTAAGTACAGAGTAATAGCAATAAACTACATGTAAAGTAAATTATGCAAAATTTACTGTTATTACTATAGTATGTATGTCACGTGTAACAGACACCGTAAAATAAACTTTTACTGAATAGTATTACTGTTATTGCAACTAATCTTTTAACATGTAGCTAAAGTGGCCTAAATTAACATTACTTAATTTATTATGAATGAACATTAATTAACAATGTATAACAGTTAATTTATAACATTATGAATAGTATAATTCGTATAATTTAATAATAGCCTAGATTAATCAATTCTAAAGATTTGCCAATTATCAGTTCATATACCTAAACTACAACCCCAAATCAGAAAAAGTTGGGACATTTTGTAAAATGCAATAAAATCAAGATTCTGTGATTTGTTCATTCTATTTAACCTTTTATTAACTGTCAAAAGTACAAATAAACTTTTTCCAATGTTTTCACTGACCAACATAACTGTATTTTGTAAATATGAACAAATTTTGATTTTGATAGCTGCAAAACATCCCAAAAAAGTTGGGACGGAGACCAAATAAAAGTGAAAAGATTATCCAAATTAGATTTCCAACTATTTTGAAAAAAGAGAAAATGAGAGAATTGTCAAACAATTAAAAAATCCCATTTCTCAATGCAAGATTGCAAAGAATTTATGCCTTTCATCATCTTCCATACATAATATTGTCACAAGATTCAGGGAATCCAGAGAAATCTCAGTCTGTGTTGGGTAAGGCAGTAGACCTCTGTTGAATATGCGTGACCTTTGACCCCTCAGATGGCATTGCACAAGATACCATCATGCTAATCCGTTAAATACAGCCACATGTGCTCAGGAGTAATTTGGAAAACCGTTTTCACTGAACACAGTCTGACTCTGCATTAAGAAATGCCACTTGAATCTCTGTTACGCAAGGAGAAAGCTTTACATCAGTTCTATGTGGAGATGCCGGCGAGTTCTCTGGGCCTGAGTTCATCTCAGATGGTCTAGAAGACAGTGGAAATGTGTGCTGTGGTCAGATGAGTCCATGTTTCAGTTTGTTTTTGGGAGAAAATGGACATCGAGTTCTCAGTCCCAAAGACGAAAGGGTGCAAAGGCAAACATCTGTGCTGGTATTGAGGCGCATCATTGCAAACGGTATGGGTATCTTGCATTATTGTGAAGGTACCATTGACATGGAGGCATATATTTGGATTGTACAGAGACAAAAACTGCCATCAAGATCAAGATGATCTTTCCTGGGAAGCAAGACAATGCCAGGCCTCATTCTGCATGTGCTAAAACTGAGTGGTTTCTAGACACTCCTTACCATAGAAGGGATGTGCCTGTTTACTGCAGTCCAGATATGTCTCTTATGGAAAATGAATGACCCATCATGAAAAGGAGAATCAGGAAACGATGACCACAGACTGTTGAGCGGCTGTCTTGTATCAGACAAGATTGGGCAAATATTCCACTAGCAAAACTCCAACAATTAGTATCCTCAATTCCCAAATGAAATGATTCAAAAGTGTAATTAAAAGGAAAGGTGATGTGACACAGTGGTAAACATTTCTCCGTCCCAACTTTTTTGGGGTGTTGCAGCCGTCAAAATCAAAATTTGTTCATATTTACAAAATACAGTTATGTTGGTCAGTGAAAACATTGGAAAACGATTCTTTGTACTTTTGTCAGTTAATAAAAGGTTAAATAGAATGAACAAATCACAGATTCTTGATTTTATTGCATTTTACAAAATGTCCCAACTTTTTCTGATTTGGGGTTGTAGTTCATATCACCTAAATCAACTAAACTTTTTTTTTTAACAAACTGAACCTAACTGTCAAGTTTTATTATTGTTATTGTATAATCTCTTTAATACATTTACATTCACTTTCATTAATTGATTTAATCAGTCAAACATGAACTATAATGGCACAAGTTAGAAAATACAATCAAGAAATGGCACAGATTCCTGAAGACCGCAGTTTAGCTCTCCAGCATCTGATTGTGCTGATCCTCTTCTCGGCAGGAGTTTGTTTAGTTGGATCAGGTGTGTTTGTGTGGGGATAAAGCCAAAACCTGCAGGACCACCCCTTCTCTGAGAGATAAAGATAATAACTTTATATTCTGACTGTATCTCGGTTATTACATACTTGTGATCTCAGACAACAAACCCACCCATGAAAAGAAATAACAGAAATAACTCTTTCTTTTCAGTGTCGTTTCTATGCCTCATATATGTTCCTCAGTCTTAAGCCCAGAATGATTTCAACATTGTGAAAATTGCTTTAATCACAACACCAAAAATAATCTATAATCTATCTATCCATCCATCCGTTAACGTTTATTTTATTTCAAGCTATTTTTTTATTTCTATAGTTTTAGGAATAACTCTGCCTGAAGATTCATCCAGTGCTGAGATCTGATCATGTTTTTAATCAGAGTTAATTATGTTTAAAATGTAAATATTGAGAGTGATGTTTAAAAGTCAAATTCTCTTGGAAGTATTCATCATAGTTAGTCATGTTGACATCTGCGATTCTTCCATGATGTGGAGTGTTCCCTCAGTGCCCTACAGCTGCTCAGATCTGCTCTTCTCTCTGTCTACAGGTCAAACAGCGCAATATAAAGAACGGAGCTGTTAGGCGCCTCTGCAAACGAGGACCGGTTGATAAAGTCAGACCCAAAGAAATATGTGGTTTTATCCTGAGGCATGTCTGTCTATTTACACAGGCAGGAACCTGCAGCACCTTGGGGTTGAAGTAAAAGTGTCATACCGTGATGCGTAGCTTCAACATTTCTGCTTCATGCAAACCTCTCAAATATTAAGGTAATTATATTATAGAATACAAAATAAGAGGATAAAAATGAAAACAGTGGATTATTATAAATGAAATAAAAATAATTACAATTAAATTAAAAAACAACTTTTAATGATGAAAAATGTTATCCGATTACCTGAATTATTATAGTGTAATTCTCTTGAACATTATCGACAATCAACGGATCTACAGTTTTATATTATTCAGCGCTATTATTGATTTGACTGTACTGACACTATTGGAGGAGAACTGAACTGAGCTGAACGATGACATCACTGTTTACTGCAGAGCTGCTTTACAGATGAATTGAACTCATAATTGATTCACTTTACACAGATATTGAACTGAACTGAATTAACACTGCATGACTTCAGCTTAACAATGACACTGTTGTCTTTTTAGAGCTGCTTTACAGCAAAATTTAAATCTGTTTGCATAATTGATTATTATTTTCCTGTTTATCACCGTAAAGCATGCTTTGAAACACTTGACTTACAATCATTTTATGTTTTTAGCAGTCATTTAAACCTTCAATACAGTTCAAAAGTTTGGGATCAGAATCATTTTTCATTATTCAGTACGGATTGAAATTTAACAAAAATGACAGGAAAGGGAATTTTTACAAAATATTTCAATTTCAAATAAATGCTGTCTATTAATCAAAGAATCCTAAAATATCTAAACTAAAAAATATCATAGTTTCCACAAAAATATTAAGGAGAAATGTTTCTTGGGCAGCAAATCAAAATATTAGACTGATTTCTGAAGGATCATGTGACAATGAAGACTGGAGAAAATGTGGAAAATTCAGCTTTGCATCACAGAAATTACAGAATTACATTTTAAAATATATTCATAAATAAAACTAAATAGTAATATTTCACAATATTAGTCATTTTACTGCATTTTTGAACTAGTAAATGCAGCCTTGATGAGCATAAGAGACTCACAAATGTAAATTCATACTAATCCAAATCTTTTAAATACTTAGAAAAAAAGGCCGTCACTGGGGCAGAACCCTTTCAAAAGATACACCTTTGTACCTAAAGAGTGGATACTTACACATTAAAGGTACATATTAGTACCAAAAGTATATATAAATTGGTACCTAAATGGTACATTTTAAAACCTTTTTAAATGGTACTGTCCTAATTACAGCTTTTTTACCCTTTTTTGTGTATAAACTGTCGAGTGAGCGATAGGTTATACACACTCCCAAATAACATTAAGCATGTTTATCTTCTAAATTTGAAGGTTTGTTAAAGAAGCAGACATTGTTGATATTTTGATACCCCTCTGATTTCCACTACGTCTCTCAGATTATTGCTTTCCTCAAGCTCAACACTAACAGAAGTAACAAATAAAAAAGCCATAATGAATAAGAGAAGTAGCAGAAATAAGACACGTGTTTTTGCACAGAGCTTATACTCATGCCAGTGAATATGATGGTCAGCATTAAAGCAGCCGTTTGTGTAAAGCTCCAGTTGGTAATTTGTGACCAGAGACATGGGTTTAGACCCAAGACAGAAAAAACAGAAAGACGCTCTCTAATTTGCTACTTTGCACAGGCCATCGCAGATGACCCGAAGCATTAAGGTTTCGGTTTACAGCGGCCTCTTTGATGGCTTTCCTTGCGGTAATTGAAGCGCAGCGGTGACAGAAAGCAGACACGTCCTGTGACCCAGTGGGAAACGGCGGCTTCGTCCAGCACAGAAAATATGGTCTTATTAGAAGTGCTTTTATTTGTACAAAATCTACATAGAGTTGACAGTCAGTTGTTGAGAAGTGATTAAATATTAGACACACAAATCAAAGTTTTTGCCAGAGTAATTAAGCATTATTAAAAAGAAGAAAATAAACAGTGCTCCCATTAGTTCAGAGAAAGAAAAGAAAATATAAGGTGAAGCTAAAACAATTAAGCTATTAAGATGTAATAAAGCTATTAAGATGTAACGTAAATAGAAATGACTCCCTATAACATGTAATCATGTCCAAAAAAACAAACAAAAAACCCAGCACGTTTTAGCTGTTTTGTAACATACTTCTCTTCACAGATGATGATTGTATAAGTATCTATGAATCTAAATAAACTCCCAATGTAACAGGTTGACATCGCTGAGCAAATGCAATGAATCATATGTAAGGAATGTGCGCCATCTGGTGGCTTGAGATGGAGTAGGTTTCATGAAATATGAAGTAGGTCTTCAGTTTCTATTAGCAATACAATAAATACATCAGATGTGTTTAAGAGACAATCAAAATAATTTCAACATCACATCCACTACATTTGTGATACCAATTTTAACACTCACGGATCTGGATTTTTCTTTGTTTTTTGGTGTTTTATTAAATGTCACAAGTATTCAAAATTTAAAAAAGTTCTTTTAAAAAATTAAAAGATACTCGGATACTCAAAAAATGAGCTAAGCAATAACCTTAAAGGGATTATATTCCTTATGTACCCCATAAATGGTAGATATTACTACTCTAATGTGTACTAATACGCACCTTTTAGGGGTAGATAAGGTACAAAAGTGCCCCAGTGACACGCTCTCGTGCCCCTAAAGGTACAATTTTGCACGTTTTCTCTCTGAAAAGTGAAGTTTAAGGATATTTCAACTTAAATTGCTTCTTATTTATGTTTTCAGTTCACTTATATTTGTATGCAGCTTCTGTGGTAACAGACATGATGTTGAAACAAGAAATGCTCCTTTGCTCTTAATATTATGTGTTGCACATCTTAAAATGGTTAAGTGATGCTGAAAAAGAATACAAACTCTTATAATAGTGGTCAAAAGAGTGGTTATAAACGTAAAACTGTTAGATGGGCGAATCACACATTTCTTGCAATATGACCTTATATTGTTAAGCAGCGAATAACACAATAACAAGCCAAACAAATTTGATTATAAAGTCTGTTCTGCTTATGATTGAGGAATAATGGAAGAACTAATATCCAGATCTTCTTGCACTTTTAATACAAAGGCTGTGGAGTCCGTTAATGGACCAGCACGGAAAAATAAGGAAGCCTGTGTGTGCGGTGACACTGAAATTAAGTCTTTATGTCATTTGATCCTTCTTGTCGTTAAGCTCGATATATTCCTGAAGTCAAGATACTGACGGCAAAGATTTTTCGAACTGTAATGATCGCCTCCAAAACATCAAAATACATTCACATTTTTTCCCTCCCATCTTGCTCGGATGCATAAAGAGGCTGCTGGTTCCCAATACTGCATTCAATTTCTCCCTGAACGTTGAGGTGAGAGCTACAGGTACGTGTCCTCTGAACCCACACTCTCAAATGAGTGACGTAAACCGGGATCTGTGGGAGCAGCGACCGAGTCTCCGTTCACAGGTGTGTCGTCTGGAAGAAGCGGAGTGGAGTTTGTAGTGGGTGGAGGATCTTTAAGGTGGGCTGAGTTGTTGGTGTTGCTTGAGTTTTTTGGGATAGGAAGTGGTTCGGCTGTGATTTCCAGGTTGGAGGAGTGAGGGAGCTCGGTGGCGTGTGTGGGATTGGGGTCCGGTGAGGTTTGGGGAGGTGGCCTGATGCGAGAAAGACTTGGAGATGGATTTGGGGTTGGGATGACAGAGGTAGATGGATTTGGGGTTGGGATGGTTGGGATGACAAAGGGAGATGGAGATGGATTTGGGGTTGGGATGGTTGGGATGACAAAGGGAGATGGAGATGGATTTGGGGTTGGGATGGTTGGGATGACAGAGGGAGGTGGATTTGGGGTTGGAATGACAGAGGGAGGTGGATTTGGTGTTCGGATGGTTGGGATGACGAAGGGAGATGGAGATGGATTTGAGGTTGGGATGGTTGGGATGACTGAGCGAGGTGGATTTGGGGTTGGGATGGTTGGAATGACAAAGGGAGATGGAGATGGATTTGGGGTTGGGATGGTTGGGTTGACAGAGGGAGGTGGATTTGGGGTTGGGATGACGAAGGGAGATGGAGATGGATTTGGGGTTGGGATGGTTGGGATGACAGAGGGAGATGGAGATAGATTTGGGGTTGGGATGACGAAGGGAGATGGAAATGGATTTGAGGTTGGGATGGTTGGGATGACAGTTGGGATGACAGAGGGAGATGGAGATAGATTTGGGGTTGGGGTGACAGAGGGAGATGGATTTGTATTTGGGGTTGGGATGGTTGGGATGACAGAGGGAGATGGATTTGGGGTTGGGATGACAGAGGGAGATGGATTTGGGGTTGGGATGACAGAGGGAGATGGATTTGGACTTGGGGCTGGGATGGTTCTGATGACAGAGGGAGATGGAGATAGATTTGGGGTTGGGATGACGAAGGGAGATGGAAATGGATTTGGGGTTGGGATGACAGAGGGAGATGGAAATGGATTTGGGGTTGGGATGACAGAGGGAGATGGATTTGGGGTTGGGATGACAGAGGGAGATGGATTTGGGGTTGGGATGACAGAGGGAGATGGTTTTGGACTTGGGGCTGGGATGGTTGGGATGACAGAGGGAGATGGATTTGGGGTTGTGATGACAGAGGCTGGTGGATCAGAGCAAGGTTCTGTCTTCTCAGGTGTAGTGAGGAGGGATTGCTGTAGTGATGGAGGAGGACGCTTGGACTGTTTGTCTGAGGCTGTGTCTTGTGCTTTATTTTTAAGAGGGTCTGATCTGGGGTCCGTTGGCAAGGCATACGGATTGGGGACGTCCAATGGAATGAAGGCTTTTCGGATAGTGCTTCTTTTCCTGATGCGAGCGAAATCGGATTTAGTGTCTGAGTGCAGGGGATACTGAACGACGATGGTGGGGTTCTGACGGAGGTCTTGGCGGGAGTGTGGCTCGGCAGACATGATGGCCCGAGCGCCGTGCATTCTGGGAGGGGACTTGTAGCTGAGTTCACCGTGGGTTTTCCGCCAGCGCTTGAGCTGCATGCGGTGCTCTCGTTCAACATCCCGAGCGGATATAGGCAGCTCTAACACCTGCATGTGCAGAAGACAAGATTCATTATCATCATAGTATAGTCTTGTTGTTTTGAACTCAAACACCAATCTCATGTTCATAAAAGTTCCGACCAATAAAACCTGTTTATTATCAGTTATTAATTTAATATCTGGTTAAAAATGTTTTTTTTTAAAATGGTGCCATCTATTGAATCTTTAAAGAATAGCACCCAAAAATGGTATTATGGTGCTTTCAACTCTTACCAGCAGCTTTCACAGGCAAGTAACTCACTTACTTAATGCAATATTCATATTAATAACATTATGTAATAAGACAATTACGTTAAAGCAAGATTTGACGTTTTTGATGAGTTTAATTTAAAAACCGTTCGCTTTTGATTCTTTGTTGCCTATTTGTAATGTCAGTGTCTTAACCTGGAAATTCTGAGATTATGACAATAAAATATCCAGTCAGGTATTTTTGGTACAAAATCCACTTAAGCAAAACTCATGAGTGTATGAATTGTTAATTGATTAGTTAACTAGTGAGTTTCAGGTTTATATCTGAAGCTTTAGGTCAACACAAATCTTTATATTCATGCAAAGTTGATTTTGGATCTAAAATTATTATACACTACTGTTAAAGAATTTGCGGCCTGTAAGATTTCTTTTGTTCTGTTCATTAATTAATATTTTATTGTGCTAGAATGCATTAAAATTGTTCAGAAGTGAGAGTTAATACATTAATAATATTGTACATAAATGTTCATCATAGAATCCTGTAAAACATGTATAGCGGATTCCACAAAAATAAATGTTTTCAACATTGACAATAATAATAAATGTTTCTTGAAGAATGATTTCTGAAGGATCATGTGACACTGAAGACTAGAATAATGGCTGCTGAAAATTTACCTGTCATCACAGGAATAAGTTACATTTTAAAATATATTAGAATAGAAAACAATTTTACCATTTTAAATTGCAAACATTTCTCAATATTACTGCTTTTACTGTATTAATGATGAAATGAATCAGCCCTAAAATTTAAAATGAGAGAATATTGATAGTATAGGATTATCATTATTATTTGTTTTTTTATTGTTGTAGTTTTATTGTACTTATTATTTAGTTAAAAACAAGACCAAAGCAGGCACATCACTGGCAAAATTATGCTCAGGGTTGGGTGCTTGACAAAAGAAATAATAAAAAACAGGAAAAAGTTGGCACACCGAAGCTCCAAAATATGCAAACAATGTAATATTTACTTCATGCTCGAAATCTAACCCATTTGTTAGTTGGTTCTGTGGCAATAATGTGGTTATTGGTTCTGCATATCAGGTATCATACACATAAGTCTAAAAAATAATTGGTACACATTTCACTTATTAAATAAAAATTTAAATCAATTTCAATCATATCTACTCCAAATCCAAATGCAGTACAGCGTGAGAGTGTGTGCGTTTGCTACCTGATGGACGAGAAAGCCCTCCTGCATGTATTGCGGCTCCAGGGCTCGAAGAAGCTCCATAGTCTCATACTGACCAGGACAAGCCTTCAGTTTCTCACGAGATCCCAGCATGCATTTCAGCAACACAAGCCCAACACGGAACATTATCTTTACTCCTATTGAAAGGACAAAAGAAACACAGAGATCAGAGAGAGAGATGATGACAAGCCAGCCTGTGTGGTAATATGTGTAAGTGAATCTGACCGTCACACAGGAACATGTCCCACACTCTGAGCACAGACGACCAGGGTAGAGTCCTGGAAAATGCACACATGTACCACTCCGTCATGTAGAGGATGGGCTCTATCTTGTGTTTCTCAAGGTGCCGATACGCCGGAGGACTCACGCGCTTTAATAACGCGTTTAAGATCAGTCCATCCAACTGTATGGCCTCCTACAACACAAACAACAGAATTAAGACGGTGGAGGTTTTTTCGTTGACTTGGAAGTAACAGTGGCATTTTTTTTTTTAGATTATACAATTCATTGGTCTGTCAGGCAGTTATTTACAGCAGCAATTCTACATTTACATGCTTAAGGCGATCATAGATTATATTGAAAGTAGTTTTCCTCTTTGGAAACCACAGATAATTAATTTACTACTCTACTCTTGTGCTGCTTACAACACCTTTGAGCAAAGAACAAAAGAAGTTTTGTTGTGATACTGGCACCTATGGCACATTTTGTCTCAAAAACATGACTCAATGTTTGCAGATTGAAAGCAAGGAACTTAAGATATGAATAGAATGCAAACTATGAACCAGAGAACGTGTCTGAGGAACACAGATAAGGTTTCTATTACCTAAAACTATGAAGTTCATAATACTTAGTCTTCATCCACAATGCTCTTCACTGAAATGTTCTGGTAAATGGTTGTAAAATGTAGGCACTTCATAAAGTGCAATCGTCATTAGATCTTCTATCATACAAGCAATAGATAACTTTTAAACACAATGTCAGGTAGATCTCACAAGTAAAGTCACATTTATTTATATAGTACTTTATACAATACAGATTGTTTCAAAGCAGCCTTATATTAATAACTTGACAATAACTGTGAAAGGGTTAGTTCACCCAAAAATGTCAAAATTCATTAACTCGCCCTCATGCCGTTCCAACATATAAGACTTCCATTCATCTTTGGAACACAAATGAAGATATTTTTAATGAAATCTGAGAGATTTCTGTCCCTCCATTTACAGTCCACGCAACTGACACTTTGACGCTTCAAAAAGTTCATAAAGAAATTGTAAAACTAATCCACATGCATTGAGCGTTTTTTTCCAAATGTTCTAAAGAGACTCGGTCGCTTTATATGATGAACAGATTGAATTTAGGCTTTTAATCACATATAAACATCCATCAACTCACACATCAGTAAATGGAAGCTCAAGCATGTTCGCTTGACATACAAGAAAACCAATGAGGTTCATTCTTGCACATCAAGCAGGTTCGGTAAGCTTCTGTTCATGTGAGGTGCCAACTAGCCTCTCCCTATGGAGGATCCCTATACCACTCTACAGATAAAGCGTTGTGGAATTTTTTGGTTCACGTACCTACCCAAAGTGATAAGATAAAATAAAAATTCTCCATCAAAATTTATAGACAAGTACTTTGTTTAGGCATGGTTTGTAAGGAATTACAAACCTGCGCACATATATTCAAACGCACATAACTATAGAATCAATTCTTAATGCGCATCTGAACGCCATCAGCGTCTATCACAGGTTCACGTTTAAAGTCTGTTTAGAGAGAACGGTGTCGTCTTAGCGGCCCCTGATTTAATAACAAATGATCATTTAGACGGAAGTGAATCAATCAAAACTAACTTTAGCTGGAAAAAAATTTTTTCAAGAGCACTATAAAACCAAACCAATCTCTGTTACCTTAAATTATATGTTTATCTCTGTAAAGCTGCTTTGAAACAATCTACATTGTTAAAAGCGCTATATAAATGAGGATGACTTGACTTGACTATGTTCGATGATCAATGTTTATATGTGAATAAAAGCCTAAATTCAATCGTATAAAGTGTTCACGTGTCTTAAGAAAACCACTCACTATGGATTAAACTATGGATTAGTTTACAATTTCTTTATTAACCTTTTGATGCGTCAAAGTATCAGTTGCGTAGGCTTGTCAATGGAGGGACAGAAAGCGCTCAGATTTCAGTAAATACATCTTCATTTGTGTTTCGAAGGTGAATGAAGTCTTACGGATTTGGAATGACGCGAGTAAATAATGAAATTTTCATTTTTGGGTGAATTAGCCCTTTAATGTTGTAAAAATGTATCAATTATTAAATAAATTCGATTTCAGCTCTACAAAAGATAAGTGTCATTATTCAGCTCAATTTAATGTTGTTTCAATTCAGTTCAATAGCAGTGTCAGTGTTGAAACATCAATTTTGAAACAAGTTCAATTAGGCTATGCATAGCTCTACAAAAAAACAATAGTTTTTCCTGCATTGAACATATTTTGGTGGCCTTCAAAATTAATCGTTGTCCCGCCAAAGATTTATTTAATAATTTAATGTGACAAAACCTGCTGTAAAACTGTTTTTAAATGCACGATTTAATCCGACTTATAGTGATAATCATAGCAATGGACAGAAAAAAAGAATTCTGATACTGTATGTCAAATGATCTGTGCATTAGTCTAATGGACCTGACACCTAAAATAATAGACCTGACACTTTATATGTTCTATTCACTTTTTACATATACAGATTTTTAAATATAAAATAGTTCTAAGCACTTTGTTTTATGATCTATCCAGTGTTGGGGAACGTTACTTTTAAAAGTAATGTTTACATGATTGCGTTATTCCTTAAAAAATGTAACTAATTACGTTACTTAGTTCCTTTTTATGAATAGTAATGTGTTGCGTTACTTTTTCTAATCTGGGCTGGGCTTGCTTGTTTGTTTTTGATAATTATTTTTGGCAAATGTAAAGTCCCTTCCAGACCAAAAAGTGAAATGAATAAATGAATATGAAATGCAAATTCAACTCAAATAAACCTTTCAGCTATTCCCAATTGTAGAAGAATAGTAATGTAAATTAAAAGTAATGAGTTACTTTAGTAGTTACTTGGAAAAGTAATCTGATTACATAACTTGCGTAACGTATTATGTGTTACTCCCAACACTGGTCCTGACAGTGATTATTTTTTATTTTAGAAAAAGTTAATATTACAACCTGTCTTTGCATTTATTTTGGATTTATTGTCAGTACTGGGCTCACAGTTTACATGGGTAGTGTACTTTGTACTGTGTGTGTGGATGACCGTGTTCGTCCGCCACCACTGAAGACCATTTTAACCCAGAAAAAAACCTGAATAGTGTAATTATTCAGCAAAAGTCAGTTCAATGTTGATACAATTCAGTTCAAGAACAAGTGTTGTTGCAAAATTAGTCTCATTATCCAGTTTAAATCTTGTTCTCACCCGACAAGCACTTCTTGTCTCCCCTTGGATAAGATTTGATTAGTAATATTTATTTCTTAAATAGCAAGTAACAGGTCTTACCAGGCCTGCGCTGTAATATCCAGGGAGGTACTTCTCACAAATCTGAACCAGACCCCAAAATGCATCCTGAATACACACAATAAACAAACACGATTTGTCATTTCAATCATTACTTAAAGGTGCTATATGTAGCTTTTCTTCTAAAATGAATCCTTTTTTTCACAAATTACAATGATCCACTTGTCGGGTTTTGCTATTACCTCTGAAGGCCAGTATTCCTATTTCTATGTGAAGGTCGGATTTTCTACGAAATCCATCAGATGTGACGTGCATGCGCGCTCCCGAGCCTCTCTCCTTTTTATATACAGTCTATGCGACGGCACTGCAGCTAACTACATGGAGTCTGATAACACCAAAAAACGACACTGCCTCCAGCACAACACAGACTCCAACACAAACTCCACATAAATATAAAAAACAAAAAAATGTTTTATCTGCTGAAGCTCGTCAGGCCAAACGTGAATCGGATCAACTTCGGACGAAAACACAGATCAACATCAGCAGAGCGTTTGAATTATGGAAAGACTTTGTTTTAGGTATAGGTATATATTTAGATATAAAAACAGACCCGGAGTTGGCTTTAATCCCTATTGTGATGCTTTCTCCGGTGTGTTGAAAGTCTCAGTGTGGCCGGTATAATGAGTGCTCGCTCTTGAGTTCGAGCACACGCACGAGCGCTCTTGTAAAAATTGGTTGCAATCTTAAACATCACCGCTAGAGGCCGCTAAAAACTACACATAGCCCCTTTAAGTATTACTGATTCTAATAAGAATGTGCACACAAATAAGCGCTGCACACGAATGATCATCTTTACCTCAGCAGGCATATGCATCAGAAGCACCGCTGCTATAGGAGCCTGAGCCTGACAGTAACCCTCATCCGGTCTGTACAGGGTGTAAGCCTTCAACACCCGGAACAGGTCTTGCTGCCTGCTCAAAAACACACAAACACAAGCAGTGGAACTGGTGTACTACTTTGCAAAAACAGATATAACCTGTACTGTTTCCGTAAATTTTATTTAATAAATAAATATATGAACAACTGTTTAAAAGTTTGGTGTTGGTCAATTACATTTTTTTTTCTATATGAATTTTTCTTCAAATTTTATTTACTCACGTGAAGATAAAAGCTGAATTTTTAGCATTATTACTCAGAAATACCTTCAGAAATCATTTTAATATGCTGATTTGAAGCTCAAGAAAAATGTCTTATCACCGTTGAAAGCAGTTGTGCTGCTTATTCTTTTTGTGTAAACAATAATACATTATAGAAATTTCAAAAGAGCGGTATTTATTTAAAATTGTATTTTATATACATTATCAATGCCTTAACTGTCACTTTTGATCAATTTAATTATTGATTTAGTGTGTGTGTGTGTGTGTGTGTATAATACTGTATATAATTAAAAAAATGACCAGAAAATTATGAAGACTAACCCATGACCTCCTCGAGAAACAAACATCTCATGGAAGGGGAACTGTCTGTGTAGATCTCTCTCTATCACATCAATCCACTTAGGGTCTCCATCCATGCTATCCAACTCCTACTCAACAACGACACAATCCACAAGTTCATCTCACAGTTAGAAACAGTAAGACAGATCCTTTCTTGTCCAGCAACCTATATTCTTGTGATTTTGTAGCCAAATGAAATATAACAATTTAAGCACAAGAAATGCATGGGTTTAACATATCATAAATATAAAAATAAATATCAAAAATATATCGTAGTAAAGTTGCAGCTCCCAGGTTGAGAAGCTCTACAGTAAGAAATGCATAATGACACATCTAATGCAACCACTACGAATCAACTGTAATCAAGTATGTGTAGACCTGACTGACTCACATTGAACTTCCCGGTGTTTTGCTCTCTTTTCACTTTTCCACCTGACAGGTACAGCCAGGCCCTGCCTCGCAATGACGGTGGGATTCCTTTCTGACATCGCAGTCGCACCTGCGGGTGACAGAGGTCTGAACGTCACACGCTGACGCAGTAATATTCAGATAAGCAGGGACCAGCATGCATTCACAGTGATTACACATTGCAATCTAGATGACATTTTAAATGGTTAACACAAATATGTCACAATCCCTTTAACCCAGAAGCCACTGGACATATCTTTGTGATTATAAAACAGCCCAGTCTCCTTGCATCAACAAACAGCAATAATAAAATATGTATTTAGTAGGGATGGGAATCATAAGGAATTTACCCATGCTGGCACTGATTCTACTTGATTCAGGTTCCGTAACATTCTTATTTAAACAACACTGGCGGCACTATAAGTTTTGTAGTTACATGAAATTAGAGGCCAATCCAACAGTACTGTCTGTTTACCGGTCTTAAAATTCTAGCCATTAGTCAATAAAATTGTATATCAATATGTAGAGATGCACTGATTGCAATTCCCATTGGCGATTCCGATTTACGATGTTTTTGTAAGTGACCTGCCGATAGTGATGCTGATTACGATTTTCTTTCAAAGAACTATAATTGACAGCATACACAAACACAAATCTACTTTTCTTCAATGCAAAATTGTATTTTCATTTTTTTTTTTAACTAGTAGAAACTAAAATAAGAACAAATAAACAAATTGCAAACAACAGTACAAATAAATGCAACAGAATAAAGAGAAATATGAAATAAACACTGCTTTAAGTTTTTCAGGTGGGTCTAACAGTAAGTTAGTATTTAGGTAAGAAATACTAAAGAAATTAAAGTAATTAAATGTAAAATAACACTGAATGGTCTTCATTGTAAATATTAAATACAGATCAATGCCTACATTTAAAGTTACAAAAGTTATTCAGTCAAGAGCAGAGAGTAATTTGCTTTGTCTTATGTTCTTTGATTAACATGACAGACTTCTGCAGGTTTATTAGGTTGCTGTCACTTTAAGAGTTTATGCACAAACCCAATATACTTTTTCACAACATGCCTTTTCTCTCAATAATTTATGTTCCAAAACTGACGGTGTTTAACTGAATACTCAACAAGACAAGCATTTTGATCATTTTGTTTGTATTTGACCATTTAAGCGCAGTACGCAGAGGATTTAGTAAAATGGGAATTATTAAAATTATGCAAGCACTATTTAACCGGAGCGAATTAGACGAGTGAGTGAGATGAGGCTGGTCTGCATTACTTCGCCGGCAGTTTAGAATCGTTTATATCTTTTAAGAGACAACAACTTTTTTAAACTTTATAGACCTTTTACATTCACAAACAACTTTATTACACACTGCATGAAAGGAAAAATTACAAAAAGCATAATGGGGCACATCACAACATAAGATTTTCTAAAGATTTAACAGTGTTATTTAATTATTAACATATAAAAGAATAAATTCAAGTAAGTATTAGATAACAGCAAAAAATAATGTTAATGTAAAAATAGGAAAAATGAGCATGCACAATGAATTATCCAATATTGGCAGATACCTATAAATTAAAAAAAAAAAAAATCCCTAATACTGGCCTCTAATACAGTAACCGTAACTATAGTTATATCTTGCATCCCTTTTTAGATTTTAAAAAGAATAGTGTTACTAAATAATACAATTCTTTTTAGAACAGTGTGAACTTATGATGACCATACATACAGTATATAAATTAAATAATATAGCAATGTCTATATTTCCATAATCTAGTGAATTTAAATCATTTTAAATGCTTTGAAATGAAAAACTACTGTAAGAAGAGTATATCAAATTTGATTATTTTAATCTGCAATGTGAATGGACAAAACTCAAACGGTAACGTTATTCTTGATTCGCCGTAAAAATGTCATGAAATTCACCTAGTTTCAGTAAGAAATGTTTCCAACTCCCAACCCTAGATTTGTGTCTCTTTGTTTTCAATCTCTGTGTGACACAAAGACGAGCACACACAGTAATACAGGCATGCAAACATAAAAGGGCAACAAAGACTGTTAAGACGGCCTCTGGCAAAACTCTTCCGTCGTCTTTACCTGAAGACGCCTCGCTCCCGGTGAAAGCTTTATAAAGCTTAAGAGAAAAACAGAGGTGAACACTTAGACTAATAGATAAACACATCACTGAAGACCATATAAGGAAAGCTGATGCGAAATAAGGCTTGTCCAGACAGGGCCTCTTTGAAACGATTGTGTCATGGTGTCATTCTGCTGAGGTTTTTAATTAATCCATACAGCAGTGGGACTGTCTGAGCAAGTCAAAATGGGGAAACAAGAGAAGAAAAGGAATAAGAGAGAAGGTAACAGTTATCATTTAAAGCCCTAAGCCCTGATACATGGAAATTATTTCCTCACATTTTCACAGTTTGGCGTACATTCTCTCTTTCTTTCTAGTGCGTACATGTAAGGCACTGGAAAACATTTGACATCATTGATCTGTTCCTGGGAACATGCCGTGAAAATGAACACAACTGACTGAAGAATCTAGTGAATGTCGATGGCAACTCCTACCTTCTTGAACCTTTTACTGATCCATCTGTCCCAGTGGTTCAGCATATCCAACCATTTGACTTCCCTGTGCCTTAACACTTCCAAAGGCACTTCTTGAGCCCTGTGTGAGTGTGTTTGAGAGAGAGAAAGGAAGAATGAGAACCTTTGCTTATCAAAGAAAATGCCACATGCTATTGGTTCTCATAACACATCACAACATCAAGTTTGAATATGCGGAAGTGCAAATGAGATGTAAATGAATACAAATTACTGCTACTTTTACAATACTTTTGTCCTATCATGGGCATTCACTATGATTGAATGGGAAATAGCTGCCTAAACATTCTGCTTAACTTCTCTTTTTGTGTTTCACCACAAAAGAAAGAAATGAAGTCATAAGGGTTCGGAATGAAATGAGGGTGGAGTAAATAATGACAGAATGTTTATTTTTTGGTGAACTATTCATTTAATCTATAAAAACATACTAGGCTACATCAGAAAGAATGCACTTTTCACAGGAAAAACTCTGCAACCACTAAACCAATGACCAGAATAGCTTCTTCAACTTCAACAAAACCTCAAACATATGTCACTCATCATTTAATTCCTTCATACAAATACCGGTACTAGTATATCTTTTTTTTTTAAGTTTTTTTAGTCTTTTTTTTCAGATTACAACCATAAATTTATTCAGACAACAGTAGTTAAGATTTCTTACAAAAGTAAGATTCTTACAAACAAGGTATATGGACAGTTTTTCTACCTTACCACATATTTTATTTGGTATACTTTACTGTAACCAATAAAAATGTATGCATATTGCAAAATGTAAACAATGCAAGGAAGGACATCATGTTATCTAGCCTAATATAAGCTTCGATATGAGTTCCTCATTTCACACCTGCATTTTATGAGTCATAATGAGGGAGGCAGGCATAAAAAATTGTGAAATGTTTTTATGCACTACCATTCAAATGTTTGGGGCAAGTAAGACTTTTTGATCAAATTAAAACCATCATTCAGCAAAGATGCATTAAATGGATTAAAAGTGACAGAAAAGACATTTGTAATGTTACAAAAGATTTCCATTACAGTTCTTTTGAACTTTCTTTTGACCAAAGAATCCTGAAAAGAATCTGTTTCCAACATTGATAAGAAGAAGAAATGTTTCTTGAGCAACCATTTAAGGACAGAATTCAGCTGAAACAATTCCACGACTAATGTAAGCAGTTAAATAGGATGAAAGTGTCTAGTCATCTACTAAATGGCTGACTATTTTCAGGGAGATTCTTCCTGGGTTCAGCCTGTGGCTAACTATTTTCCTTAAGGCTTACAATGGTGATGGAATAGGCCTGTAATATTTGCACCTGTGTTTCCCAGAGTCAAATATAAACCATTCAGCTTGTGGCCTAGATATTTACAGATCAGTTTGGCAGCGCACCAACCACCAGCTAGCTTCCCCTTTACTTAGACACTAATCTTAACCACTAGAAATGTGATCTGAAAGCAATGTTTCTTTCAATATTTTTCCTATTGATCTACAACTCAGGTTTTACTTCCTTTTCATTTTCAAGAGCAATTGTGACCAAAAATGGAGGAACCAAGAACAGATTCCGTGAGTTATGTTTGGGGCCGGTCTCTCTCAGCCGGTAGCTGGCAGAGAGGGTGTAACCTCAGGGCACCAGAACTCCCATAAACCACAGGAAACGGAAAGCGGCTGTACACTCAGTACAGATGGACAACTATCATAACTTACTCATCTATTCCACTCTCTTTAACAATTCACAATGAATAGACCAGCCTGCCGCCATCTCAGGCTACGGTTTAAAACCATTCATTCTTAATAATGACGTGGTGACGATCCCAAATCCAGGCGGCTCTGTAAATGACATGAATGTGTTGTGCTCTGTAGACTCCAGGCTTTAATAAAGACACTAACCTGAGGCAGATGTCTCGTTGATAAAAGACAGGAAGCTTCAACAAGACTGCAACTGGCTGCAGAGCAAGTGAGGATTAAACGCCCTGACACTCCATTTAAACCACATCAATGAAAACTAACAAAAAAAATGTTTATGCCCACTTCCAATGAAAAGAAAGTTGACAGTTTCTTACATCCGTAAAAACTGGTTCAACGAGTTACACAAAACAAATTCACTATATCTACAAAAGGATTGGTTAGTTATGATGAGTTGAAAATACATGATTTGTTTTGATTTTGTTTGCTTAAGTTTGATCAGCGTTTTTTTTTAAGAGAGGGATTGTGCTTAACAAAAAGGATGTAGGAATGTATTGACTGAGTGACATTTTAACAGTTCAATTACTCATTTTGTGTGAACATTTTACTCGGATGATGTAACGGTCACAATACCTGAGCTGTGTATACACAGTACCGGTCAAAAGTTTGGAAACATTAGCTACTCAGTTTTAATGTGTTTAAAATAAGTCTCTTATGCCCATCAAGCCTGCATTTATTTGATCAATAATAAAGGAAAAAAACAGTAATATAGTTAAATATTATTACAATTTCAAATAATGGTTTTCTATTTTAATATACTTTGAAATATAATTTATTTCTGTGATGCAAAGCTGAATTTTCAGCATCATTACTCTAGTCTTCAGTGTCACATGATCCTTCAGAAATCATTCTAATATATTGATCATTTATTATCAGTATTGGAAACAGTTACTGCTTAATATTTTTTGGAACCGGTGATACTTTTTTCAGGATTCATTGATGAATAAAAAGTTAAAAAAGCTATTCAAAATAGAAATCTTTTCTAACAACATATATTTTTTTAAAATCTTTTTATAAAATCAATTCAACACATCCTTGCTGAATAACAGTATAAATTTCTTTCAAAAAAAGAAAGAAAAGAATACCGACCCAAATAAATGCTATATATATTGCCTTAGTGAGCATAAAGTACTTATTTTAACATTTTAAAATCTTAATCTTTATCATTATTAATTTTAATGGTTTCACTAACACCTGCTACCCAGAAATAAAATATACTATATAACCTTTAGAAAAGGCATGCTCTTTATTTTTCCTACCATTGGGCTACTCAATTATTAATATAAACAAACACACACACACACACACACGGGAATTAGGTTAAGCAACAGTAATTCATTCACACAGATTCCTTTATTTTGAATTCTTCTGTTAAACGGTGTCAAGAATGTAAACTACATTACTTACAAATGCTTACCTACTACTCAAAACACCCATTGAGTCCAAGCATGCTTAATCACGTGACTTTGCCTTACCCAGATAAACCAACACAAACTGGATTTGATGAGATCAACTAAACACCCTTGTAAACTAACGCACTCACGAGTCGGTTGAATACTTCTGGGCTCCTCCGATGAATCCATACTTGTCAGTTTGTCTCGAGCTGGTGAATCCGTTGATTTCAGAGTCCGACCCGAAAGAGCTCTCCTCGTCAAACTGACTGCCCAGAGTCATCACACTCATAGTATCTTCAGACGACACACGTCCATTCTCCAGCTGAGCCATCATGATCCTTTACAAACAACCCGCTGAGAAGTTCACTTACAGGACATCACCTGACCCCATCTGTAGGCATCCCACGAGAACACGTCGAATTAATTTAATGTGACGCTTCACCTTTAACTGATTCTAAATCAGGCCAATCAAAACTACACAGACCCACCACTTTAACTTTATTTACCGCGTTTTGTAACTTATGTAACAGTTAGATGTTGTGCGTCTATTAAAGCTACCACGCCTTCTAAACGGATTATTGTGCGTTTATATCACCCGAGTTAAATGCTAAATTAGCTTAGCGCGCGACGTGTCACTATCCCAACCTATAGTAATTTAATCCCAAAACAACGACGAATGAAAATGCACTTTACATATGCAGAAAAACCGCCCGAAAAAAATGTGTAAACAACCGGACGAGCGAAACTACGCCTGAATTTCCTGAATCACATTTTTCCAGTCCACGGATTGTCAGGTCTTGCGCTCAAAGAGTGCAGCGGACTGTTTTCATTCAGCACGCCGATGTTTGAGGGTGAAAAGAGAGCAGATTCCCAGTCGAGAAGCAGTAACAGAGTTGTTTTCGTAGTCCAGGTCGAGGTCCCATGGTTGAGAGGTAAATAAAGTAAATATCACACCAGTCGAGCCGTGTTTTTAGTGTTAGGGTGGCGATGATGACATTAGCGCTGAGTTTCCATTCTTTCGCTGTTGCGTTTGACAGTTCTGCACATGCGCGTCTGTGTCACTTCCGGAATCCACAGGTTATTTGCATGTCGTATTTGTATGGAATGGACCTGCAAAAGTTTTTCGAGGTCCAATTTGAATGATTGTAATCTTTATGTGACAGACTAGGGGAGAAAAGAGAAGTCTGCTTAATGTGTCATAGAAGTTAATAATAATAATAATAATAATAAATAGAGTTTATATAAAAACATTTAGGCTATTTTATTTTAATATTATATAATATGTTAGTTAGCCTACTTTCTATGATTCAAATAGCCAAAGGAATTCTTTCTCGAGGTTTAATTTGAATGCATGTAAACTTTATGGGGAAAATCAAGGGAGGTAAGAGATTTATTAAAAAAATGATCATAATAATTAAGAGAGTAGCCTATATATAATGTATATAAACTTTATTAATTAGCCTATTATTATTATTATTATATACATTTATTGTAGCAATACACAGTCTAGCAGGCTGTTTTTACAAATGTTCAGTCTTTTGAACAATGAATTTTAGTAGGTAGCTTATTCATTATTCATTAAGTCATTAGTCCTCATATCCCAAACCTATGCATTTCTTTCTGAACACAAAAGTCGATTTTTTTGAAGAACATTCGGTTCAATTAACATTTAACTCCATTAAAATAGACATTTTAAAATTTATTTTTTGTTAAAGAAAGCCATACTGGTTTAGAATGGCATGAGGAAGAAAAGGGCAAAATGTTCATTTTCTTTTCTGAAAAAGTTGGATTCTCTGATTCTTTATCCTAAATATAGTTTATCATATAAAAAACATGTTATTTTAAATAGCGCATAATGCATTATTCCTGCTGCATTTAAAATAATTAAACAAAGCAACTGTGAATTTGTATTTAGAAAATGCGCCATTAGTCCAAGAATTCAAGGGCCTCGTAAGTTCCAGTGACTAAATGCAGTTCAACTAACTGTCTGTGGGGGGCAGCAATTACAGACACAATTTACAAGTGAGGTCTTTTCTAATGTTCAGTTATGTTCAGAAATAGTATGCAGTTATGTATCTATTCTGCATATTGAATGAATGTAATTTCATGAGACTGAAATAAATGAGCTGTAGCCTTCATGTCATATCATTTTTTTCTCTCTCGATTAAATACGTACAAGATCCTGTTTTGTGTTATGAATCCATTACAATGTTATATTGCAGTGTACTGCTCATTAAAAGAAAACAAGCAATATATTTGAAGTCATTGCCTTTATTATATCCAGCACTATCAGAACTATAAATATCGTTTTAAAATTCAAAACAAAGGTTTACATAATGAATATCAGAGCTGATATACCAGAGGGAGGGTTGACATGAACACAATTGCAGATAGAACTGAAATGACAAAGTTCAAATGAAATGGAAGATTTGTCTTTATTCAAGACTCCTCTTTCTCATCCCCATGTGTGATAATGTAACAAAGTGATTTATAGTCAATATTCCCAGCCACGTCAATTGGAGCGACTGCAAAAGCCTGGTCAACCTGAAATAGAATCAAGTAGATTAGACCAAAGCCTAAGTGATTCTTCTAAAAGTACACATTCTTATCACAGCACCTCATTACATAGGCTATTAAAATCCTGTTTGTTTGTGATGGCAGTATAAAGTTGGGTATCTATTGATTCTTTTATTCAATAAATATTTTTAAATGCAAATATTAACCTCTTCTGCTGTGAATTTATCAGCTTGGTTCATTAGCAGCCTCTTAAACCTGAAACAAAATGACACCAAATACATCAATTGTCAAACATCAAAAAAACACAGTAAAATACAGTAATGTTGTTGTGTTTTTGTTTTTATACACTTACTCGTCCTTATTGACAACTCCTGTAGCGTTTGGGTCGAAGAGTTTAAAAGCAGCAAGGATGGTTTCCTCTGGGTCTGTGCCTGTTTTGGAGGAATATTACAAAGTTATAATAAATCCTCTGTTCTTTAAGACGTATATTGTCTTATTCATCAAGGCCTTGAAAAGATCTTGAAAGTTTAGCCGTCATACCATTGAGCTTTTCTCCGAATAGAGTGAGAAAGACAGTAAAGTTGATGGGCCCTTTCCCCTCTGCTAACATTGACTCCAGCTCTTCGTCACTCACATTCAGCTTCCCTGCACAAACAAAGAACTCAATGCTTATCTAAAAAGCTGTTACTTATATGATGTTTTGCATGTAAGATGACAGTATTCTGAAACTCTGCAGCGAATGCATTTTATACCCAGTTGTCCATAAGTTTCCTTCAAGTCAGATTTGTTAATAACTCCATCCCGATTCTGATCTATGCAGCCAAATGCCTAAAGAGAAGCACATAATGTATGTCACATTTGTACTAGATTATTTGTTATATTGAAGCAATCTAGAATGATATCAACTTATATGCCCTATAGCTTTTTATCATATGTGGCTATTTATCATATCACATTTTCACAGTACGCATTGTTTCAAAAGAACATAACAGAAAATCATGATGTTAATGATTATAATACCGTCATGCCTTAGTTGCATTTAGCAGATTAGAGCTGGGCAATGATATAATTACATTTTGCAATGATATAAATAATCAGGCAGTTGAGATTTGTTATAGATTTACACGAGTGGCATGTCAATTTATGAGTCATGAGTCAATATTGTCACAAAATATAAACTAATGCACAGCTTATATATGTTGGATATATATGTATATACACGTCAATCTGTGCATTAATATAGTTTGACGATATAAATAATCACAGAGCAGAGGTTTGATATATATATATATATCAAACCTCTGCTCTGTGATTATTATATCGTATATATATATATATATATATATATATATATATATATATATATATATATATATTGTTTTACGTGATTTTAGTAAAGTTGAATATACTTACATCCAACATATATGGTGATGTTGAGGGTTATGTAACCTGTAATGTTTTGTTCAGTTTGGTTTTCATATAATATAAAGACTGACCTCTTTAAACTCCTGTATTTGTGATTGCTCAAACATGGAGAAGACATTAGAAGAGCCTCTTTGAGCAATTTTCCCCCTCTTAGATGCAGCTTTCTTACTAGCCTGTGAGTAAGAAAGACAGAAAAATTAAACAAAATGTTCAAGAAAATGTTTATGCTTTTATTGGCTAAATTTTCTCATATTTAATAACAAAATTAAAAGAAGAGTTAGTTCAAGGAGTTAGTGTAGTGCTTCTATATACCCTATAAATCCTTCCTATTTTAAATTCACAATAATTGTCTTTATATTCAAAAGCCATGTCCACTTACCATGTTCACTGTCTGCTTTGCTCTGTGTTTGTGCTCCTGGGTCAGGGGTGTTGCTCAGAGAGTCTTTATGTATGAGGACTCTTATCATTCGTCTCTCTAAAAAAGGTCTGCGCTGCTTCTGTTAGTCCCCTACATGGGCTCCCAGAGCCTCCTAAAAACAGGAGCCATGATAACAGCACAAGTACTTAGATTCCAGCAGGGAACGAGGACGTGGGGACGAGGAGGGGAGAGTAAATAATGGAGATTTTAAGGGGTGAAATTGATGGATGGATGGATGGATGCAATGAAACTGAGTGAATGTGAATGGAATTAAGGAACAAAGGCCTATATGAGTCTGAGTGGCAGACTGGCCATACAAATGTTACATATTGAAACCAAATTAGGGCAGCCCATGACCTGGAGAACTACAAAGGTTCCATATCAATATAGTGTCCTTGAACAAAGCTCTGGGACACACACAGTCCCTGTGACTGAAATATTGAATTGGGTACAGTGTGTGAGGAAAACTGTTTATAGACTATTTGACAGTAGTGTGCATGGGAAGTTGTTTTTAAACTGTACTCTTTATACCAGTTTTTTTTTTAAAGTCCCATGTTAGAATTAGAGCTAGAAATGCCAGAATGGTGAATTAATCAGTCTTCGGAGTTCACAGGGACTTTGGCTAAATATATTGACTATGCCTTACTGCGGAGTAGTTCCTCATTTACTGTGGGGACTGCGAATGAGGAACCCTGCAATTCCACATCACCCACCACATCAGAGTCAAATCATGTCATGCTCGCCACGACAGAGCCTCTTCACGTCATGGCCACCACACCAGAGTCTCCCAATATGCTCCGGCCACGGAGGCCATCCCTGACCTCATTGTGCCCCATGCCACGGCCATGGATGCCAGCCACGCCTGCTCTGTAACAGTCAGGAAGGACTCCCATGTTTCTGTTCCCTCGTGGCCTCCTGATAGTCTCCAGTAGTCTGCTGCTCTGCCATGGCCTACGGATATCTGGTGGTCTTCTGCTTTGGTGAGGAGGTCCACTCCTCCGCAAGCTCCACCCTGGCTGTCCCCATCACTGCCGGCTCTACCATGGCCACCTGAACCACCATGGCTTTGTCCAAGCCATGCACTGCTCCACGGCCCAGATCCGCCAGTGCTCCACTATACAGGCCTGCCACTGCTCCACGGCCCAGGTCCACCATTGCTTCACCGCCCAGGTCTGCCATTGCCCTACAGTCCAGGTCTACCACTGCACCACAATCCTCATTTCCATGGCCCAGGCCAGCCACTGCTTCACGGCACAGGTCCACTATTGCTCTATGCTCAAGGCCCGCCACTGCTCCATGGTCCAGGCCTGGCCCTCCAACCCTCCCCCTGTCTGTCATGTCAAGTTTAGGTTCTGTTTCATGCTCGTGGTTCATGCCTTTTATTTTGTAGTAATGGTACCTTTGTTTCCTGGTTTGTCATGTGATTCCCTTGCCCTCATGTGATCTTGTCATGTGCTTCCCTTAGTTCATGTGTTAGCTGTGTCCCAGTTCAGGGGCTGCATCCTCCGAAGGCCATAGTGAAGGCAGATTGCGTCACAGCAGCGCGATGAAGGCTGTCCCAAATCGAAGGATCCTTCTTATTGCGGTCTACCGTCTGTGTTGCCAAGTCCGAGGTTTTCCATTGGAATTGGGCTACTTTTAAGTTGTTTTGCCGCAGGTAAACATTTTTCCACGGGTTGATTTCCAACCCCGTAAGTACGACTTTGATGCTCCAACACCCTCAAAACATCCCTCATACTCACAAATCCTGTGGATAATTCGGCCGCCCAATGGAGTAGAGCCGCTGGGCTTTTTGGGCTAGTTTTGTTGTACAGACCTGGTAACCCTGCCTACCTTTCCCTGGGCTGCGAAGGTGGAACGAGGAACCAGCAGCAGCCAAGAGAAAACGAGACCGAGAGGAGGTGAGCTCAGGGAGGACATAAAGTTTCAGAGAGAGACAGAAAAGAAGAGATCAAAGGAGAGCAGGGAGAGAAAGGACATATTGTTTTCTTTTCTTGATTGGTAGAGAAATAAACTTTTGGTTATGTGAATTAAAATTTGTAAATTAAACAATCGTATACATAATTTTTATGATTTGTAAATTAAACAAAAAATAATTCCTGTGTTTCGTTTATTTTTGTAATGCAAGTTATAACTTGTAAATGTAATAAAGAAATTATTCTGTAGCCTACATTTATTTTTGTCATGTCAATTAATTTGTAAATGATACAAAATAAATTGTTCTATAGCCTACATTTTTACTTACAGTACTTTTTACAACTATTTACAAGATAAGTTACGTTTAAAATAAGAAAAAAAATACAAATTTAAATTAACAGTATTGTCACGGTGTTGTGCAGGTAGAAGAAGATGGCTGAGTCAAAAGCTCCAAATCAAACAGTTTTACTGATCAAACTCACAGGTACAGACAGGCAGGCAGAATGACGGGCAGAAACACACACTAAACACATCCATATAACTTTAACAACCGACCAGGACACACTGAACAGAAGCAAACTAAATACAAGCATGAATCAAACATAACAAGGTGAAAACAGGTGACACTGATGATGATAACGAGGGACAGGCTGGTAAGTGAGGGAGTGAGTTCAGGTGTGGAGACAAGAAGGATTCTGGGAAGTGTAGTGAAGATGACTAAGACAGACAGGTGCAGACCAAGACTGTGACAAGTATACACAAAACTGACTGGAAGAAAATCTGTAGACTTTTATTGAGTTGAGCAGGAGATCCTGGATGGGCTGCACAATAGAAATGCTGGTAAGCCCTCTGCCAGCAGGACATCATCTGGGATCAGTGCATATTTCAGCTGTCCACTAACAGGTTTGCAGGGCTGACTCAGGTGTGGGCTGCCTGTCACTAAGATGTTCTCAGAGAGAGGGAAGAATAAATTAAATTAACTCACATCCTCAAAAATATTTTAACATGAAAAACCGTTCTATGTGCTAAACTCTGCAGGACAGAGGCCCTCCAGGACCGATGTTGCTTATCCCTGATCTTTAAGACATATTTTTAGTGTTTCTATTATATATTGTTCATATTTTTTTAAATAATATCTCATATCAAAATCTAATACCCATGTGTAAAAAGTATTTTTTCATAAAAAGTACAATATTTGCCTCTATCTGAGATGAGTTGAATAACAATCTCAAGTAGGCAGGCCTACTTCAAATTTATACTTTAATCCAGAGTGAATGTATGTTATTACATGCCACCACTGGTTATTTGGAAAAAGACACTAAAAAAATGAATTGTCACATTAACAGATTGTTGCAAGCTCTGTCCCGTGAGTTGTTCAATGGGACGGTCTGGTTTTGTCGCCTAGCAATCGTGACAGTCGTTGCGGCACATTAACATTTGTAACATTTGTACTGGACTTTATATAAAACTTCATATAAGCTATATATATATATGTTATAACTGCTATAATCTAAAAATGTTCACCAGGGTCAATTTATGTACATAATAAAGTCTAAAGAGTAAACTAGCCTATGTAAAATCACATACTGTTAACATATAAGTCAACATTTGAACCTTTATTATATTTATTTATTTAATTTTTTTTTCATTTTTTTTTCATTAGATACATTAGATTACTCGATAATTTAAACGTGTAATCTGGCAATTTCGTCTCCGGCACGCAATGAATTCTGGGGTAGGCAAGGCTGTGACGGATCCTTCTGATGTATCCTGCGTTAACGGGAAAAGAATGACGCATTTGCAAGACGCATTTTGAAGGAGCCTTCAAAGAACCTTCGAATTGGGACAGCCTTCATCGCACCATAATGACGCAATCGGCTATACTTTCCCCTTTAAACGAGTCTCGGTGCGTCCCATGAAGGCTGCATTGGCCGTGCACTTCGAAGGATGCGGCCTTCAAAGGATGCAGCCCCTGAATTGGGACACAGATCATGTGTTATGTTCATGTTTCATATATTGCTACACTATTGATAATTGACTTTTTTTTGCCACAAAATTTCCCCAAAATTTTGCCAATGTGACCAACCCTAAAAGATTAATCCATTAAAGCTAGGGTAGGCAATTTCAGACAGGCTGGCAATAGCAAGCTATCTTTGAAAGCATAAGATCCCAGAGCGTCTCTAAAGCCATGCCTCCTTCAAAACACATGAACGCTCACAGCAGATTCTGCAAAGTATCGCAAGATGGGAGATGTTGTTAAATTACCTCATGTCTTAAAGCACATAAAATTACAATAATAACAAATGTAAATAACTTAAAGAGCTCTAGTTGTACCACTTGACTGCTGCAGATTCATTTCGGTGTTGATAGTGTTGCAAGAGAAACACATAAATCTGAGACATGAACAGCTCTGGGTAGAACATCACGGGTTACCACCTCATAATTCCGGTTACGAAATGGCGTGAATGCCGCATAAGCAGTGGTGGAAAGAGTACTGAAAAAACATGCTCAAGTAAAAGTACAATTACATTTCAAAAAATGTAGTGTGAGTAGAGTAAAAAGTACTTGAGTAAGAGTAAAAAAGTAGCTTATTTAAAAGTACTCATGAGTAGTGAGTAGTGAGTACTGAGCTGCGGATTCTACCCCTTATAATAAACACTGTGCACTACAATTTATAAATTTAAAAAAATTGCACATACTGTAATTCACATTATATTTTGTTCTTTGTCAGAAAGATTGAAGAATATCTATCATCCGTCTTTTTAAAATGCATCAAATCAGTACACTCATCACCATTTAAATCATATTATTTGGGGAAAAAAGCATTTAAAATTAGGCGAAAGGCCACTGGGCCTGAGCATGCTATTGTTGCACATAAAATATCAATATTCATAACTGTGCAAAGAATTAAAAAACCTTTAGAAACTCAAATGATAGTTCAGCATCACACACCACGAGATGGGTTAAATCGAGAGATTAAAAAATACCCAATTTCTCTCCAAAACGGTACCAATGATAGTGTTTTGATAAATGAAAATCACTAATATTATCAGATTACTTCACCTAATGCACTGAAAAAGGCTAAGATAGTGAGCTAACACTAATTACACACTTTAATTCCATGCTATTAAATATGTTACAATTTAAATGTAAATGCATTGTTCTAGAAGGGTGGCATCATCCCTTACATTTTACACAGCTACATTTACTCACATTGTAATCCTGATAATATAATTTGTAAGGAAAATTGTGCATTAAATAGGGAAGTTATGTCCAGGAAACTTTTGCAAAAGAAACAAACAAACAAACAAACACACACACAAACACAAATGCATGTCTCATTGTAGTCTCGGCGAAGCTGTTTTATCAGCAGCATGCACACACAAAAAAACAAAAGTTGAACATGAAAAATGTTTTTGCGCATGTGCACTTGACAAATGAAGTCGGATTGTATAATGCATCAATCAAAAAACGTTGTTTATTAACGAGCTGTAGTCACGCACTGACAGAAATGCAGTTCAAGTTAACGCCATGGTTCATAGAGTGCACTGATTCTGAATCTGGCGGCATGGCGAGCGCGAGACGCGGCAGTGCACAGATCGTGACGCGCGTCTCTCCATAATGTGATTGTGAAGTACAGTAAATGGGAGCGGGAATTCACCGCGTATGAACTCGTCACGAAATACCCCCAACCTCAGACCAAATGCTAGGCCCTGTAGACAGGCCAGCCTATATAAATATCATATTAAGCAGAAATGTGAAATGTACCTTAGCATATTAGAGGAAGACGCTGATATCTGGATTGACTTGATGCGTGAAGAATGCACTTCCACAGCAGTCACGAACAGGAACAGCAGGAATAGGCGGTTAAAGTTTTCTATATGCTTAATTTGATTTGATGACAGTCACGAGACCGATTACTCGATCCAATCACGTTGATGGATAAAAATTAAATTAAATTAAAACAAGCATGTAACGAGTAACGACCACAAACAGAAGGAAAACAGCGGAGAAAAAGTACCGATACATCACTTAAAATGTAGGCCTACTCAAGTAAAAGTAAAATTACAAAATTTTTAAACTACTCAAAAAAGTACAATTTCTGAAAAAAAAAAAAACTACTTAATTACAGTAACGTGAGTATTTGTAATTCGTTACTTCACACCCCTGTGCATAAGCTCAATGTTTTGGTTGAGGAGGAACTGTAAAAGTCGGCTGATACGTGTGGCGCTTGGTGACTACAAATCTGCATAGCCTTACTGAAGCCTCTGATGACGTGTGATGTCTGCGCGATCGAGCAGGGTGCATGGAGGTATGCAAACACATAGGTTGACAGGCAGGGAGGTCATCCTATCATTGCATTCGGTCCAAATGCAATGATTGGACGAACATTTTTTGGTCCTGTGACTTCCAGGAAAGATATTTTAATATTTAGACCACTACTATTGTTGATTGCGATGAGGGTGTAAAGAGAGTGTTATTTTATGTGTTTGTGCTCAAGATTAATATCGGGGGTGATACAGTATGTTAGTGTGAAATTCGATATTATTAAAAAAATATTAACAATATATAATAGAAACACTACAGTATAACAAAAAAGTGCTTATAAAACTAATAGCCTACTTTAACAGTATTGTGGAAAATAAAACTGAAAATACAAAAGAGCACTGAATGAAATGGATACATCAACCAAACACCCAACTGAATAACTGCACAAAGATGAAGATGAAGTTTATTAAATGAGCAGTTTATAAAAACAAGACTTTTTTGAACATACGGCACAAATATAATAATTCAATACAGTCTGAGTACAGTCACTCATTGTAAATTACTATTGAGGTTTAATCTTTTAGAGATGGTAGAAGCACAAGTACCTTTAATTTCAAATTAATGTACATCTATACATTAATGCTACACAACAATACTTGGTGCTTGCCTATAGAGTGAAAAATGGGGCAGGACCTGCACAGTTGTACCAGGGTACAGGCCTTGTATAAGAGAGATTCTCACTTTTACTGTCTGTATCATCTTTAAAAGTTGATTTGATAAGAAGTTTCTGCAGTGAACTATAAATCTTTATGTTCTTGGCTATAAAAGGAGCTCTCAAGGTGGCTTTGCGTCACCAAACAAGCTTGACCAACTATTGATCTTTAAATATCAGATTCCATATCTTTATTTGGCTGATATAGTATTGCACCAACAGTAACATGCATTTCTCTGTAATTCCATATTACAATATAAAATATCCTATTGTCTGCGGGTTAGTGTTAAGCGTGTTGAGGGTCACTCGTTTTCACCAAACAACACTCATACTCCTCCAATGTTTTCCTTAGTAATTTTGCCTCATTTAACAATTTCCTTTGGGCACTTAACCCAGGGCAAGCAAAGTATTTTCCATATCAGTAGTGTGTGGTCTTCACAGATATCCAAGGTGACGAGTTAGCCACGGCAACAAGAAGGGCCTGCGGTCTAAATTGGCGTAGAAGGAGACAGGTGTTGGTATTTTTCTACAAAACAGGAGGAAACAGTCATTTGTTGCCTAAGTTACAGGGAGTCAGGAGTGGGAAAATTATGAATGAAACCCCCTTTCCTCAATAGAGTGTTTCAAAGGATCGCAATACTCTGTTTTTTTAAGTTAAAAGGCATAATGCAGTCATGATTCTGTAAGTTTAGTCATTACTTTATCATTGGGTCAGATAGCTTTAGTGGTGCAAGGAAAGCTGGCATTTTGATGGTACACCTCCAACGCCGGACAAGGAATTAGTAAACTGGAATGAAAATACTGAACAACATATTCAGGCTATACAAAACTATTTGGACTTTCGTGTTGAGACACTTGGATGATTAAAAATGGACCACACAAAGGAGCATTTGGTATGACTGACAATTGGAATATCCACAGACCATGAAGAATGTTGGGTAAGCTGATCGACGATTTACGTATATATTTTTCCATTTCATTCGAGCCATTTGCATTGAGCTGGAAGAACCGAGGAAAACCTACACCTTACGCGCATTTCTCTTTGAAATGATGCACCCATGAGGAAGACAAACCATGGACCTTCACACCATGAACAAGGTAAACTATCTTCCTAAAATGTATGTTTAAATCTCTTAATCTCTTTTGTTTTTTGTGGCCATCATTTATTGTCTAATTGGGCTATCATTGATAGTTGCTTTACCCACAATTTACTTTCAAAAATGTCCTTAACCAAAAATAAATCATACAAGTAGGTGTTTAATGTTCAATTTTTATATCTAAACATAAACCGATTCACATAATTTTAATGTCACAAAGTGGATATTTATTTATATACAAAGTAGCCCATATTGCCAGTGGTACTTTCCAAAATCCGATATTTTTTATTTTTATCTACACTTACTGTAATTGTACCTGGTTTCTGTCCAAGAAATTGCCGGAAGGTAGTGTTTATCAAAGCATGCTGCAATGTCCTGTGAATATCTGCTCACCTTTCGTTGATCCTCCCCCTCACGCCACAGTCGATTTCTTTGTTGCGAGATTGATCTTATGACTGTCATCCAATGGTTCATGACCTTGGACGAACTCCATGTGTGTGATGTGTCACTCTAGCTGCATCTTCAATACAGAGATTGATTACACAACACCGTTTTCAACTAAAAACGGGAAAACTTTGTATTCGTTTTGGCCATTAATTTACACAACAACGGCATTCTGGGTGCCTTAAAATGCAAACATTTGAAAACAGAAGTGTAAAAGTTTGAGTGAAAAGTGCAAGTTTTTGAAAACGATAGCATTATTATCTCCATGTAAACTACAAAAACACGAATTTGTGAAAACGGTCATGCACATGCGTATTACTTATTCAGTCTATAGGTGCGTAGTTATGTTGGAATTTATAAAAGTTTCTGATATGTTTGTTTTTAGGGGGTTGCCATTGTGGTGAAGAGTAGAGTTAGTGGTTAGGTTGAGAACTGCATGTTACTTTTTTTTTTAAATCAATGACTGTGTGCATTTCACACTCTCTTTGCTACTAATAGTACATGCAGGTGTGCTTGTACTATTGTTAACTTGCAGTTAATGGTAAAATATTGGAGTTAAAGGCACAGTATGTAAATTTAGTCGCTATATAGGTAACTTATTCAAAACAATAACAAAGGCGTAGCTTGATGACGTATAACATGACTCTACTTGTTGCACATTGCAATAAACTAGATCGATATTAGAATATCCTATTAATAAAAGTGTTGTCTGATTTACTTTTTGGGTACAAACATGTTACTCACAATTAATCAAGAAAATAAGAGATTCAAACAATAAGACTAACCATGTTAAGCTAAATAACAATGATTAGTTTTCTGTCAATAAAGGAATCCAAACTGTTGCTCACCTGTCTAATAATACAAATAATATATTAAAGCGTCTTTGGTGTTTACATGGTTTCTACGGAAATCAGGGGTAATGCGGATATGACATCATTGACATGTGACGCAATGACACTTTACACTGGTTAAAACAGCTGATATCTCTGGATTTAATCATTGTTGGAAACTTTTGGGATAAGGTAAGTACACAAGCCAACAAAATATATAAAATTGTTCTAATGGTTTTTGGATATTTTAATCAAAAAATCGTACATATTGTGACAACAATGTACTAAAAACTGAAAAGTGTTTTTCGCATACAGGATACGCAAAATAGCTGTATTCTGCTGCCAGGCCAGTAGTTGGCGATGTCACTTTGTAAAGACACGCTACGCACCTATAGATTGAACACGTAATACGCATGTGCATGACGTCACCATTTTCACAAATTCATGTTTTAGTAGTTTACACGGAGTGATAACAGTATCGGTTTCAAAAACTTAAACTTTGAAACACGTTTTCAAAAGTTTGCATTTTCAGGCTCCCAAAACGCAGTTGTCGTGCAAACGGCAAAAAGCGCATAAAAAGTTTTCCATTTATAGTTGAAAACTGTGTCATGTAAAAGGACTCTTAGTTTCAACTACACAACATATCTAAGTGGAATTATAGTTTAATTTTACAATTTAATATTATGTGGACTCAAATGGTTTGTACTGAAGTGGACTCAAACTATATTCATAAATATTTGTTTTTAAACTTTGGCTTAAGGCTATCGGTTCCCTCAAATGGTTTACCTTAATATTGCATTCAATGCAATATTATATCATTAAATGGAATGCCAATGAAACAGTTCAGTACAAAAACTGATAAATGATTAACTCTAACTACAGTTATCACACTCTCTCATAAAATGATTAAAATTTAACATACATTTTTCTGGAATAAGCCTAGACAACATACAGAAGCCATGGCTGTAAAAAATATTATTATGCTGATAGCTGTCTGTCTTTATTACTTTAGACTCAGGACAGGTTTGCCTATAGTAGCTGGTGTGTGGTGGGCGTTCTGGCACAATATGGCTGCCGTCGCATCATCCAGGTGGATGCTGCACATTGGTGTGTTGATTCCCCCTCCCATGTAAAGCACTTTGAGTACCCAGAAAAATGCTATATAAATGTAACAAATTATTATTATTATTATAGTAATGCTGTCGAAATTTGCAATGTGCATTTAATAACACAAAATCTGCTCCTACGTGATGATGCAATTCATCAGTTGTGCAACTTATAGTGTTATTTTATGTTGTGATTGATTATTATGATAAAGATTATTGTGTGGGGAATTTCTACGGTATTTTATAATATGAGTATGCTCAGTTCTTTAGCTAAACTATTTAAAGCATTTGAATCCAAAAATAGATGATAAATGTCCAAAAATAAAGTTTGTTTGCACTGATAAGCACCTCTCGCAATGTTAGTAGTATATTGTGACCGTAACTTGTGGGAGTTCAGGGGGTGTTTGACCACCTTTACGACCTCAGAGTACATGTATTTTAAGGTCTTGACACACATAATTGTTTAAGTGTGTGTGTGTGTGTGTGTGTGTGTGTGTGTGTGTGTGTGTGTGTGTGTGTGTGTGTGTGTGTGTGTGTGTGTGTGTGTGTGTGTGTGTGTGTGTGTGTGTGTGTGTGTGTGTGTGTGTGTGTGTGTGTGTGTGTGTGTTACTTTATGTAACTAACCCAAATATGAAGGCTTTATCTAACATAGACTAAAAAGCCAAAGTCATGTGGGTTTTAATATGGATCTTGCTTTGTCGCGCTGGAACAGAAAAAGGCTTTCCACAAACCATGGCAATAAAGTTCGATTTTGAGGCACATAGTTCTTTATACTGTAATTTTATCTTTCTATAATCACATTTATCTGAATTTTAACAGATTTGAATATAATCACGTTTTTTGTTTTGTTTTGTTTTTTACCCCATCTTACCACTTAGGCAACATTTAGAGGGCAATAAACTTTTAGATTTCTGGACTTTCCCTCAGATCACATTCCTGCAGACCTATTTCAGGATAAATGTTTGCCTTGTGCAAACTAAGTCATCTATATTTATCAAGGGTTTAAGTTCAGTAGCTATTTTTGAATTTAACCTAAATACCGGAAAAAAAATACTACTATTACTCTACATACGATAAATCAATATAATATAATATAATATAATATAATATAATATAATATAATATAATATAATATAATATAATATGGAAAATATGATATAGGTCAACATTTCTGCAAGCACAAATGTCTGTTATAGCACACATACAAAGAAGAAAACGTGCTTTAGTGCATCCCAGTGTAATGTAATTTCCTTTGATTATATATATAGGCCTATATATATATATATATATATGTGTGTGTGTGTGTGTGTGTGTGTGTGTGTGTGTGTGTGTGTGTGTGTGTGTGTGTGTGTGTGTGTGTGTGTGTGTGTGTGTGTGTGTGTGTGTGTGTGTGTGTGTGTGTGTGTGTGTGTGTAATAGAAAATGATTAATATGTTTTCTTTTATTTCATACATATTTATTTAAATTGTAGACATCAAATGTATCAATTGTATCAATCACAATTCGAACTTTTTAGGTCATGTTCACTGTGAAGCGCATAATCGACGCATGTGGCCTTGACAGCTAAGTTGCCAAGGTGATTGTTGAGATTAAGTGTGTGTGTGTGTGTGTGTGTGTGTGTGTGTGTGTGTGTGTGTGTGTGTGTGTGTGTGTGTGTGTGTGTGTGTGTGTGTGTGTCTGTGTGTGTGTGTGTGTGTGTGTGTGTGTGTGTGTGTGTGTGTGTGTGTGTGTGTGTGTGTGTGTGTGTGTGTGTGTGTGTGTGTGTGTGTGTGTGCACAGAGGGCAATGATCTCTTTTGACCACACCTCTCCACCTCCTTCACTGGAGCATAAAAACAGCTGAGCATCTCCATGCACCTCACACACATTCAAACTTTAGCAAATCAACGCTCATCCTACATTTATTTGGAAAGACTTGCAAAGATGCCGTGTCTTACTTCAGCTCGTAGGCAGAGGATACCGAGGTACTTTGAGTCAGTACTGGAGAGAATTCTCATGGTAAGAGACCTGACTTTAAGGGTTCCCAAATAATGGGAATGAATCATTATACCTGCTAATTTTGGCACTGTGATTGTTACAAAGACATTTGAGATAATCTTAATCATATGTTAATATCAAATTATGTATTCTCAGAAAAAAACTATAGTCAAAAACTATTCACTTATTTGAATCTCTCTCTCTCTCTCTCTCTCTCTCTCTCTCTCTCTCTCTCTCTCTCTCTCTCTCTCTCTCTCTCTCTCTCTCTCTCTCTCTCTCTCTCTCTCTCTCTCTCTCTCTCTCTCTCTCTCTCTCTGACATATTCTACAGGTGGACCAAATTCTGTCTGAATTCGTTCTGAGTAAAGAAGACCTAGAGGAAGTGATGAGGAGAATGCGAAGAGAGATGGAAAGGGGACTGCGTGTGGAAACACATGATGAAGCCAGCGTCAAAATGCTGCCCACTTATGTCCGCTCCACACCTGAAGGCTCTGGTAAGAGCTCTAAATACAAAATAGTCAAATGAAACAAAAAAGGGCTGTATTTCACATTTTTTTCAGTGGATGAGTAGTATAATGTATGTGCTGCATTTTATATTTTAGTTTAACAAATGTATTTTATAAATAAAATTTGAAATAAAAAAGTTTTGTTTATGATTTTCATATTTTCTGTCATTTTTTTATGTTTTATGTTGCATCAGACATTTGATGCTGTTTTTAAGCACATATTCAGCTTTAAGGGATGTTTTTAAGGGACCTAGATGATTCTGTCATAATTTTCTCGCCCTTAATCTTTATGTCTTTATGACTATTCTTTGTTTACAAAAGAAGATATTTTGAAGGATATGGTTTAGCCATTAAGAAATTCATACAGGTTTGAAACAACTTGTATGCAAAAATGAAGAATTTTCATTTTTGGGTCATCTATCCCTGCATGAAGTAAATATATTGTTATTTGCTATGAGTTTAATTATCAGTTTCTTTTAGGTTAGTTTATGTAATAACGGAAGGGGTACATTGACAAAAAGTAAATTAGTCTTTTCCTGGAACCTGATGTTAATTCGCATGACTAATAATATTGCTGATGTTGATTCATGTGACTCGTCTCAGAAGTGGGTGATTTCCTGGCCCTGGATCTTGGAGGGACAAACTTTCGAGTGATGCTGGTGAAAGTGGGTGAGGATGAAGAGCGAGTCTGGAAGGTGGAGACCAATAATCACATGTACTCCATCCCCGAAGACGCAATGACCGGCACAGCTGAAATGGTGAGATATTAAAAAGGTCAAACACTCTGTAGCCTACATGCAATATAGACATACACATATTCTGACGTTTTAGTCTCCTCTGTCTCAGTTTGTACCCCATTTTCTCTCCATAAAGTTGTTTGACTACATTGCCGAGTGCATATCTGACTTCCTGGACATACATAATCTGAAACATAAGAAGCTTCCACTGGGATTCACCTTCTCTTTTCCAGTACGTCATGAGGATTTGGACAAGGTCAGTGTCTGCATTCATTCCGCTACCACTTAAAGTCAGCATTAAAATGGAAGTTGCGAAAAAAAAATGATTCTCTATTGTGACGTATATCAGAGTGAAATGGCTTCTCGAACAAGAATAAATGCAGGGCGGGACTAGATTTTGTCGATTGGGAATTGATTGGATGGTTGTGGTTTGTTATTGCTGTGATGTCATGTGAGTGACAGGTTGTCCCAACCTCTTATAACTAAACACGTCATCATTGAAGAGAAGAGATGGAATTTTTAATTGCTGCATTTTAATGTGGACGTGCTTTTTCAACGTTGTGTAACATATTATTTTTATGTTTATATTGTAATAGGGCATTCTGCTTAACTGGACTAAAGGCTTCAAGGCCTCTGGCGCTGAGGGCAATAACATTGTGGGTCTACTGAAAGATGCCATTAAAAGGAGAGGGGTTAGTATGCATGAGTTACCTTTCATACTAAAAATTTCCAGCACAAATTCTGTTCTGGGATCTTGTCTAACTGGTAATGGAAAACTGTTCTCAAACTAAAAGTTTATTAGACATCTTAAAAGCTTAAAATGCACGGCTTAAACGGCTGTCCTATAAAAGTGATCGATTTTTTTTTTTTAGGACTTTGAAATGGATGTGGTAGCCATGGTGAACGACACAGTAGCCACCATGATCTCCTGCTACTATGAAGACCGCAGCTGTGAAGTTGGGATGATAGTAGGTAAGAGAGTGACCGCACACATTTAGACCCATGTAAATATAATTACAGCTCGGACATAAACTTTATAACAGGAAGATGAGGTTTTTTAACAGCCATTCCGGAAAAAAAACATCATGGCTATAAAGCAATATGCCTGAAGCTTTTAGTCTAATATTTTTGTGTTGTTTTCATTTTTTCATGGTTTCTCAGGGACAGGCTGTAATGCGTGTTATATGGAGGAGATGCGTAAGGTGGAGCTGGTGGAAGGAGAGGAGGGGAGGATGTGTGTGAACACGGAGTGGGGAGCGTTCGGGGACAACGGTGAACTGGAGGACTTCCGGCTGGAATACGATCGGGTTGTTGATGAGTCGTCACTAAACCCTGGACATCAGCTGTAAGTGATCTTGAACAATTCGGCAAATTGGTATTTAAATCTGGAAATTAACAAAATAAATAAATAAATAAAAAGTGTTATGAGGTAAAATGAATTGACAGAAAAAGGAAATTCTTACACAATATGCTCTTTAGAACATGATATAATATGTCATCATTTTTACTATATTATAAAAATGTAAAATAAAAGCCACTGAGACCATGTTGGTAATCTGACATTCAAATTCATATTTAAAACTGGAAATAACCCAAGTTACATTTTCTTTTACAATTTCAAAGCAAAGGAAGGTTAGGAGATAATACGAATATGAAATATGTCTTAAATATTTCTCCACTATTTATTGCTTCCAATGAAGCACACAATGCTCTTTAGGACATGAGATAATGATATAATTTGTCATAAACAATTGACAATATTATAAAAATGTAAAATAGAAGCCACTGAGACCACTTTGATATTCTGAATATTTCTTAATATTTCTTAAATAATATATATATATATATAGAACATAGAACATGATATATAATGATATAATATATCATAATTTTTACTAAATTATTTACTAAAAATAAGCCACTAAGCAAAGGAAATAAAAACAAAGGAGTTGATAATCAGATATTCAAATTCATATTTAAATCTGAAAATAAACAAAGTTAATGTAAAGTAAGGTTAAAAAATTAAAAACAAAGGAAGATTATGAGATAAAACTATGCACAAGATGTTCTTTAGAACATGATATAGTGATATGTCATAACATTTTTTTTTATAAAAATGTAAAATATAAGCCACTGAGAACACTGATATTCTGGAATTTAAATTAATATTTAAATCCGGAAATAAACAAAGTTCTACGATTAATTTTAAAAAAAATAAAAAAAGGAAGTAAAATGATTAAGAAATATTTCTTAAATATTTCTGCACTATTTATTGCTTCCATTGATTGCACATAAGATAATGAAATAACAGATGCATTTTTAGTGATCACAGACTTTTGGGTCCCACTCTATATATACCAAGTTCTGGCATGAAACTCTATATGGCGCAGGCTGATAGGTACAACTTTGCGTTATATTCAAAGATAAATTTTCTCAGATATCTTATTGTGACTAGACACACTTTCTGATCAGCAGTTTGACCAGTGGCCGAATCTGAAACGCAGATGTCCTTACCTGCTTCCAAATTCATGAAGAGCTTAGTCAGATCAGCAACCTGGAGCTCTTATGTGGTCTCCAGGTGACAAGGGTTGTTTTTCTGTACATGTGGAGACACTGACGGTAGCCACGTCAGTGCTGGAATACACACGGCTGGATTAATGGCCAGGGAAGGAGATCATTAGTGAAGCTGCTCGCTTAATGGGTATTTACAGTGTATGTTAGAAGATACAGTGGAGCTCAATGGGCTGCTACTATGTCCATGTCACATTAGGCCATTTGTATTTCATGATTATCCTCAGGCTTCTATCATTCACTTTTTTCTTTTTGCTGCTGAACTTGAGCCACAATGTTTTGACAAAGTTGATCTAATATGCCCATATTCTTCTCTCATATCTCTAGGTATGAGAAGCTGATTGGTGGGAAGTATATGGGGGAGCTTGTGCGTCTGGTGCTGCTAAAACTAGTGAATGAAGATCTGCTGTTTAACGGCGAAGCCTCAGACCTGCTGAAAACACGTGGAGCTTTTGAAACTCGCTTTGTCTCCCAGATTGAGAGGTACTGAACGGCTGAGAATAAAAAGAGAGATTTTTATATTTAAACATTCCTAAATCAAGGTACATTTACTTGAGAAGCAAAATGACTTTTCAAAAAAACAATTCAAAACTAATTCCGTTTTCAGAATCTCTAACAGTCCTTGTGAAGAAGAACACTTGATTGTATTGAATGTGCACTTGTGGTAAAATCGTCATATACTATAGGCTAACTATAGGCTACTTGCCGATATTATAATTTTACTGAAATTAAAGTGTACACTAAACAAATATATTTGATCAATAAGTTAAGAAAAATATTATTTTTTTTACAATGCTTTAACAAAATAAGTTTAGAGATTTTCTACTTTTTTTGTTATACAAGATTCAACTAATTTTTTTAAGACAGTTTAATGTAATTTACCTCATTACCTCATGTATCAAAGCACATAACATTACAATAATAATGAACATAAACAACTTAAAGAGCACTTACCTGTAGCCTACCACCTGACTGCTGCATGATTCCAAATTCTGCTCTTCCAAATTACTGTAATTCTGGCATAGTTCACGAGGAACTGTAAAAGATACTCGGCTACTGACGTCTAACTCATAGCATGAAATGGGCTGATGACATGTGATGTCTGCGCGAGCAGGGTGGTATAAAAATACATATGTTAACAGGCAGGTAGGACATAGTAGGACCATAAAATGTTCGTCAAATCATTGCATTTGATCCGAATACAATAACTGGGCAAACATTTTATGGTCCTTCGGCTTCCACAGATGAGATATATACATATTAGACCACTTAACTTGACTTAACTTCTTAACTAAAAAATCTGGAACAAATCACCTTCTCTGACTTTAAGTGCCAAAAAACATTACATCCAGTTCGCACTTAAGTATCTTCTTTCAAAGTAGGCTATATTATATCTGTAAATCGTGCTAAAGTGTACCTTTCACAAGGGAAATCCCAAAGAGAATAAAAGGTTATAATATTAATTTATTTTTCATTTCAGTGACACAGGGGACAGAAAGCAGATTTATAACATCCTAAGTTCACTGGGAATCTTGCCGTCCGAGCTGGACTGTGACATTGTGCGTCTGGCATGTGAGAGTGTGTCTACGCGAGCCGCACACATGTGCGGAGCCGGACTCGCTGGCGTCATCAACCAAATGAGGGAACGGCGTTGTCAAGAGGAACTGAAGATCACTGTGGGGGTCGATGGCTCTGTCTACAAACTACATCCTTGGTGAGTACAAGAGGAGAGAGAGGCAAGGCAAACAAAGATAAATGAGGGGGAAATTAAGAGGAAGCAGTTTGACATGATGAGTAAGAGATATAAACACAATTAAAATGTGTGTTCCTGCAGTAACACTTTACAATAATAGTAGCCTACATGAATACAATAATAGTACATGAAGGCTACTAATGAGGAACTAACCTTAACTACGACATGAGTCATATGAATTCCTGCATGAATATACCATCTTAACCACGCATTAGTACATGCTTGTTAATAAATGCATTAATTAACATTTCGGGGTAAACTAAATCAAACTTGCTCTAGATCAGAAGAAAGATGTATTAAAAGGGCACAATGTAAAATTGTTCATAAATTTGACACCAGCAACTGTCACAAACATCAGTGAATGACACTAGATGTCTTGCAATGTTTACATTTAACCTTACTCATTGAACACACAATGATGCATTCATCATTAAAAACTTTAATCTCATTCTGTTTTAAGTGATTCCACTGCTGCCATCAAGAGTGAAATATATACACTAACATATTCATTAACAGATGCAATTTGCTAATTAAAATCAGTTTTAGCACAGATGATGGTTATTTATGTGGTTATTTTATGGATTGGTTTACTGTCTTTATATCATAATGCAGTTGGATGTTAGTCAGTTAGGGTTCTCTTCTTTTGGGTCACAAAATGTGTCCATTTTCTAGAGCAAGTTTGATTTAGTTTACCCCGAAATGTTAATTAATGCATTAATTAACAAGCATGTACTAATGTGTAGTTAAGATGGTATATTCATGCAGGAATTCATATGACTCATGTCGTAGTTAAGGTTAGGTCCTCATTAGTACATGTCTTAACTCATCATTAGTTCATAGTAAAGTAATTATTAATTCAGGCATTAGTACATGATTATTCATGTACTATTATTGTAAAGTGTTACCGTTCCGGCTTTGACCTTCCAATTCTTCCATTCAGTTTCAAGGAGAGGTTCCATAAGCTTGTGTGGGAAATGACTCCTCACTGCAAAATTACCTTCATCCAATCAGAAGAAGGGAGCGGTCGTGGCGCGGCTCTCATTTCTGCTGTGGCGTGCAAGATGGCCGCCTGCATGCTGACACCATGAGAAACCACATGATTCGTCTTTGTGAGGTGGAACTGTAGAATCACCACTGACCCGCAATGTTGGAGCGGGCACGGAAAGCCTTCCTTAGGGTGAAAGTGCTTTTCTCCTTTTGAACATTGCATTGCGTTATATGAAGTGGGTGGCTACAGGGTTGTTTGGGAACATCTATTAACCATGTGCATAAAGCCCATTGAAATATTTAACTAGGCTTTGTATCATTTAAAGCCATTAAGCCAGATATTTACCGTTAAATGTGCTTTTAGAGATAACATACATCGTTTATTATCGCTATTGTCCTGAGCACATTCAGGTAATGTCACATATATTGCACCTTCATAGCTGTTTTGGAGGTTAGGAGAGAAGCGGAGGAAACTACAGTAGATGTGATTGTATATAAATTAACTGTTCAGGTCCAGCAAGGTAATTGTGCACTGTTTATTGTTTATTTATGAACTATTAAATTATGTTTGTATTCAGTGGTAATCAGAACTGTTAAATTATTTAATGCAGGACTTTAATATACTTTGTACATGTGAAAATGATTAATTATTGTAAATAAAGCTGTTGTACCATTGACTGATACACTCAAATTGCTGTTTTTTAGGGGTCTGTAACCCTAGTGAAGTTTACATGAACATTACACTCAAAGACATAAAGTAAATTAAAAATATGTATCACAATAAATTTAATTATCTATCCTGATCCAGCCTTTTATAGGGAAAAAGAAGGCTAAAGCTCCCTCTTGAGTGTGTGAAAATGTAATGCATCTTGTTATTGGTGGAGCAAATCTTTTTTTTTAAATAAATTATAATATGAAAGGGACTTTGGTTTAAAATAAAATGTAAACACTTTACAATAAGTTTCATTGTATAGGTTCCAGAAAGAAATAGGCTACAAAACTTGTCCTAATTGAAGTGATGTGTTACTGCCACCTGGTGCTTCTTAAGTATAAATAATTGTACCATCCGCCATATTGGAACGGTCAAAGCCGTTCCGTTAACACTCGAGAGCAAGCTTTGACTGTGCGTCTGCAACCTAGGTATATGCAAGTTTGAATATCTATACCTGCAATAGACTTCAGCGGATGGTTTTGCTAAACTAACATAATACAACAAGACGACGACGTTAGCTAACACGACATTAAAAAGTTACCATAGTTTAAAAGCCTGCAATATTGAGTAAATGTTAATACATATAAAAACAGAAACAACACGTACATTCTCACCCGTGAAAAGGTTATCCCATTTCTTCAGGAATTTACATCTCTGCGTTTTTTTTCTCTCCAACCAGATGCTGCTTAAAGGTAGGGTAGGCAATTTTCAGAGTGGCTAGCAATAGCAAGTTAGCTTTGAAATGTACTTCATGTCTCAAAGCACATTACATCAGTGATGGATTTAGGCATGGGCAACATGGGCAACTGCCCTGGGCAGCATCTTGACGGAGGCTGCACAGAGCGCCAGTGAAAAAAAAAAAGAAGAGAAAAGGAATGCGTGATTGGGGTTTAACAGCTCTTTTGCATATCACGTCAATTATACCATTTTACCATGTGTGTCAATTAATTAGTGTGAGACTGGAGAAGTACTCTCACTTGAGAGGGGTTTGGTTTATATCAGCTTGCGACGTGAACAACAAATCTCCGATAGTAAACTGATGCCTCGTTCTATTTATGACGTACTGACATGAAGGACAAATGCTTTGTAACGGGAGCTTTGTTGTGTCCAGTGTAGATAGTTTTTAGCTGTTGCGACGCAAGCGACAACGGTAGCATATGGTGTAGACACGGTGTAAGCAACAGGAGCCTGAATTAGGAAAAGGCCTAAATTTAAAAAAATAAGGTATGTAGCCTATGCAGCTATCACTCATCTCGTTATGTAACGCTATCTCACAACCAATTCATACGAATTCGTACGAGTGATTAAAAGGTGGATAATTCATACGACCTCATCATTTGAATTCTTACTATTTGTCAAAACCCATGTGATGGGTAGGTTTAGGGGCGGGGTCAGGGGTCGGTCATTCGTACTCATTCGTACAACGATTTGGCAATTTGAAAATATGTCTGATTTAGCAAAAATCTTACAAATTCATATGAGTGAGGTCATATGAATTTATACGAATTGGCCACCTCGTAAAATTCGTACGAATTGCCGTGATATCGGGTTGCGTTTATGAGTATAATATTATGCATATCATAAAATGGGCTTAAATCACATACGTTATACTATATGTTGGTTGCTATTACACATATTACAAAACAAAATTCATTTTTCTGTCTAACTAGCTAATGAATGACTAAATGGTGGTTCGCCCAGGGCGCCATATGAGCTACAATAATACATTATGAATGAACATTACAATAATAATGAACATAAACAACTTAAAAAGTACTGCATTAAATGACTGCTGCAGATTCATTTCGGTTGATATGTTGCCATTGAAATGCATACATTCGAGTCACAAACCGTTCCGAGTATAACATGGTTTTCTCTTCCATATTACAGTATGGCGTGAAAGCAGCATAAGCTCGTTATTTTGGTTCAGGAGGAACTGACGGCTGCTGTTTGGTGCTCGGAAAGTGACTGACGTCTAACTCTAACTCATAACATGAAACACGCTGATGACGTGTGATGTCTGTTCACATCTTATGCATGCGTTGATGTGTTACATAAAGGTACAATATGTGAATATTGTATTAAAATATCCAAAAATCGCTTGCACAGTGTGATATATTTCCTGCAGTTGTGTACTTACAATATCCCAAAAGTCTCCAAAGATTATTTTTTTCAGAGAAATTCCAATTTTAAATATTTGGCCGTCCCGGAAAAAAAATGCCGCCTGTCAATTACGCAATATCCGCGCTATCCTCAGTTCCCTCCATAGATATACACACTAGATGTCGCCTTGGGGTTCTAAGCATGCGTCAAACCGGTGCCATCTTGAAACAGGGGTCTTGTCATAGGAAGTAGCTAGGTAACGCTGAATACATGGATGATGCCAGACTTTTGTGCTGCGTATGGATGTTCACACGAACGAAATCTAAAAACCAGACAGCAAGGGATTATTAGTCTTAATTAGTCTAATAAACTGACCTGTGTGAGTAGTAATCCAGCACTTGCGGGTAGTTTGGTAGAATGAAATGTCCTTATTCCTTTATATCCGCGGGACTCGCGTGTGGCGCTGATATCTGTCTCTTATTAGCAATCGCGCCCTGCTTCACACCACTGTAATGTTAAAAAACATGAATGTTTTCACTCTTCCATAAACATTATTAGATCCATCAGCTTGACAGCAAGTCCCATCATTCAGTTTATCACTGCGTCATAAACCTACGCCTTTGTTATTGTAAGAGGTTAGTGAGCCCTAGTGTCAAAAAAAATTACATATTGTAGCTTTAAGAAGGTTTGGAACAAGTGAAGCTAAATAATTTTATTTTATTCTAGGTTTTCATCTACTACTGAAAAGGCAGAATTATATTATGAAAATCATATCAGCCATGGTAAAAACAATACTCTATGCACTTCTTTTACAAGAGAATGGACACAATCAATAGATGTGATTAATGAGACCACTGTTTAAGTTTCAAACTAGTTGTTCCAGTTTTTAAAATCTTGACCTATTCAGAAACATTCTCTGGCCCATACACTTACCAACACACTGTGCTAACATCACTCTGTACATTTTGTGAGCTTTAACAACTTCTTTCATTTTTATGATAAATTGTTTAACATCTGAAGAAATAGAGAAAGAAGCTTGTTGCCCAAGACATACAAGTCCTGGCAGGCTGCTACATTTAGCATTGCAAAATGCAATCTTCAGCATGGGAGAACCGGTAATTTTGGCTTTACTTAATATTGCTATATGTGTGTATGATTACGTCACTGAAAGTAAAAGCCTGTGGCCATGGGCCGTTTCTCACTCTTTCATTACTGCTTTTCTCTGATGTCAGACCATCAAAAGCAGAACTGTGTGAAAACAGAAATTATGAAGCAAATTGATGTAATGGGCAACTTGCAAAAATAATTCACCCTCTGAATGATTCTGTAGACAGTGTCATAATCAATTGTTTAATGTCTCTGTGAATCATTTTTGTATCAAACTGCAAAATCAAAAATATGTTATAGTGTCACTGTCAAGGAAAAACTTCAACAGTAATCATTCTGCCAACAGTAATCATACTGCAGGGGGTTAATTATTGTTTGATCTCAAACTAATTATTGTGGGGGGGGGGGGGGGGGGGGGATTAATAAACAAAAATGTAAGTTACATTTAAGGTAATTGTTTCATTGTTCCTCACATTATTATATAAAATAAAGTTAATGTTTAATGTTAGTAATGTAGTTTTTTTTTAATAGCAAGCTTTAGGTGCAACCGTTTTATATTATGCAACAGAGGGTTCCTGGAACTAGATGGCAGTGTAACACAATATAAACCATAACTGTATCAGAATATTTAACCCCTTCAGACTGTGTGACCATTAGAATGGACATCACATGGTTTTTGATTTTATATTTTGTGTTTATAATATGAGTACAGCCTGGTCACTGATTAGCCCCTGATCAACCAATCACAATGAAAGCATGACCCATAACTTAATCTGATTGAGCTTTGAGGCATCACAAAAGACGTGGCTAACCAACTAGACAGGAGGAGGAGCTCCGTTTTTACCTTTTATATGCAGATTTATGTGCATGATAGCATCATCAACTTACACCTATTATAATCTTAATTGAATCAAGTGATAATATTCAAAGTTAATTTGAAGACCTTTTATAGTAGAACACAGGATTTATTGAAAGTGTGATGTCCATTGCAATAATAGATGTTAGTTTTTAATAAAATTAATTATTAATTATACATTGTCGTCTAGCCTCCGTTTTGTTTGACAAATCCTACTTCGAAGGTCAACAAGAAGTGACGTCACCCAACTTCGCTTAGTGCACCTTTAGACGCAGTTCTCTCCCATACACCACACTCGTATCAGAATGTCAATCCCCAAAAAAGTTAAGAAAGTAACCAGATAGATTTTTGGGATGAACAGACCGAAATTTAAATCGTTAATCCCAGAAATCTTTCTCTCCACTGCAATTTCAAATGTCTTTTTTTCCACAGTTTTATTTATTTACTAAATTTCAGCTCACATCAGTCAGGATTAGTCTAGCCTATTTTGCAATTTTTTGAAAAGAAACAAAAACGCGGGTTTGGCCATTTGAATGTGTGAGACTTCCTTTTCCTTTGAATAAAAGACAAAAAAGGGGGCAATTGCTACTTTCTAGCCTATCTCACAATTCTGACTCTTTTTTCCCTCGCTAGTTATTTATTGCAATTCCGACTTTTTTCAGACTTAGAGAGTTTATATCTATCAATTCTGACTTTATAACACGTGCTAGTAAGTTTTTTTCCCCCCTCAGAATTAGATTTTAGTACTCATTCTGAGAAATATTTCTTAGTATAGCCTATATGTTTCGTAGCTCAAACACTTTTATAGTTTACTTTATTATTATTTTACCTAATGAATCCGAATGCAAATGAAGTCTCGCGCATTCACAGATAATAGCTAATAAGAGATATAGATAAGTTTAATTGTAGAGGCGGATTGTTGCCCCGCCCATTAGATTTATGTACCCCGACCACTTTAAGAGCAAACTAGGAGCGATTTTACATTGTTTTGGTTGTCTAACTCTCATTCGCTCTCTTCACACTGGGCTCCTCGTGATGATCAAACGAGGACACACACAAACACGCTGAAACATGTGGACGGAGGTAAGAAACAACAACAACAACAGCTCTCTTCACGAAGAACCACAGGAATACAGTCTCAAACAGGTAAAGCAAACGCATGAGAAATAATGCAATTCAATGCAATACTAAACTCTGTTCTGCAGTATGTGTTATAAATGCTCCACTTGTTGAATTGCTTTATAAAGACAGTATCTTTTTAAGATGAGAAAAGTAGTTATGTTTCATTGCATTATGTTTCATTGCAAATATACAAAATAGGTCAGTGTATCAGAATAGCAAACCATTTTTTGTTAGTAGCCTATTCATTGACAAAGTTACATTTTGCAAGACAGATGACTGCATTTACAGCACAGATCAACTTGTTTTGAGGAGCAAAGCTACTTCTTGGGAAACAGTAAACTCTCTCTCTCTCTCTCTCTCTCTCTCTCTCTCTCTCTCTCTCTCTCAATCTCTCTCTCTCTCATTTCCTGTCTTCCAGCATGTTTTGGAAACTTTCAGTCATGGCATAGTTTCTTATCTTTGCTAAACAGTGCAGGGACATGCCCCGTCCCTCCCTCTTTGTCCTTTAAAGCCACCATGAAATCAAAATGGACTATTCTTTTTTATTTTTTTTATTGAGTGTTGCAGTATTTATTATATAAAAGAAATTCTTTCCAAATTCACTTACCCATGTAATCTTTACTCGAAATAACTTCCCCTCCCTACTGGAATGACATATCTTCTCTGATGACACTTTTTTCAGCGGAAGGCCTTACATTTTTTTCTTGTTTGAAAAGCAGTTTCACTTGGATTCGTTGCAATAGGGAAGAAATGACCATTGTAACTTTGTTTCAAGCTGACTTTAAGCACAAAGCAGTACTTGGATAGACAGGCTCTGTTGATACTTTTGTCTAATACGTTTAAAATGATGTACACTTGTATTTGATGATGACTACTGCAGCTATATCAGTGGCCTAGAAAATGCAGTTTTATTCTACATGATGGGGCAAGTCCCCCCTCACGGGAGTTGCCATTTTGGAATCACATGACTACCCAAATACTACCCGCTTTATCTCCTTTACCAGAAATGTTCTTATACAGAATAAATAAATCATGGCAGAGAAATATATGCTACTTGTGAGAAGGTAATATTGAAAATGATATATGTAGATGTCATACAGTTACAGCAAACAGGACATTATATATCAATGTAATGTCACGTCACCTTATGCTTATTTATTTAACTCTTCCTTCACCCCCTCTATTATAGTATTTAACACCCACTTTTCCCAATTCAGTCAATTCTTGAAAGGAAAAAACAAGCCCCACACATTATTTTCTCACTGAATAACCTGTTGTTTTCTCTCCCCAGATAGTTTCCCAAGTGTCTTCATGGCTCCCCTTCAACTCTGATAGAAATGGTAATGCATTAAACAGCCTTAATTACATCATGCTAATGATGGTGTACATGCTTTAACATAATCTTCATTGTCTCCACAGGCTCAGTAACTGCCAGTCCACCCCCTCTTGCTGAGACCCCCGTGAACAGAGAGACTGGAATCATTCCAGGTAGAGTTTCACTCTCTGTCTGATCTCCCAAGATCTGAGGTCCCAATAGAGTGCAAAAGTGCCGCCTTTTCAGATACACTACCATTCAGCCAGTTTTTTTATTAATACTTTTATTCAGCAAGGATGGATATAAAAGTGATCATATATAATGTTACAAAAAAATCCATTTTAAATTAATGCTTTTTTCCCCTCTCAATATATTAAAGTATCCTGGAATTTCAATGTTGATAATCATAAGAAATGTTCCTTGAGCAGCAGATCAGCACATTCCATTGATTTCTGCTCGTACATTTGAAGTTGATTCTCTGAGGTTTGACCTGCCCTTCCTCTTTTATTGCTGTTGTCTTCCTTTTATTGAATGTTGTCTCATTCAGTCAGTCTTTAGCCAATTTTCCTCAGTCCTACCTTTTTACAAAAGAAGTACAGTTATAAATGTTGTCATGTCTTTCTTATCAAGCAGACATTAATCAGTCTGACCAAACTCTCTAGAAGTTTTCTTTTATGTTTTAAAACATACAAGTCCTGTCAAAATTACATCTCAGGGAACATGATTTATCTAAGAGCTCTCCTTTCTAATTGCTCTTTTTGCTATGGATCACATTTTTTTGTTTTTCTCTTCATCTTCCGAGAAGAGTGGAAATCAAGCGTGAAAATAATCATTTGATTTCACAACTTGTATGACCTTTTGCCTGGGAAATACAACAAGGGGTTACAGTATTTTTGTAGAAATATCAAAATTAATTCTCAAAAAAGTGTGTGTGTGTGTGTGTGTGTATCGTTATTAAACACTTGGAATTTCTGGACAAGGGCAGAATATCAGAGGCGGAGCTGATCATTTGAAATGGGGACATAACCTAATTTGTTAGCAAAAATTTTATGGAAATATCATTCATTGACTACACAGGTTGGCCCCAGAAGTATTTGGACTCATATATCAGATTTAAATATTTCATTTCATTCCATTACATAAAAGAGATTAAATCATGCAACTCACCTGGAAAAAAATGTTGCTAGAGCTTGTCTCAGAACTAATATGATTTTGTTATGTTTCCAATACAAATTTTTAAAATGTATGGAGTATTAAATCATTGCTCATGGCTGATTTTCCTGTTACCCGCTCACATGTTTAAACAGGTTTCCATGTCATCAATGGAACTTTCTATGTCTTGATTCTTGAATAAAAACACAAATTAAAACTGACTGTAATTTCTCATTTTTACAGGCCTAAGATACATATATAAACTGACTATATGGTATGGAGATGTTTACTAACAGTACCAATGTATCCAAGTTGGATTTTTCACTAGAAAGACCAGTGACTTTGGATTGCGGACAATGAAACTGCGGCCTCTCATTCGGTCATACTCTATATCAGTGTTCTCTCAAGATGCAGATTATGTGCCTCTTCAGACAAATGTTTTCAAGACTGCAGACAGCGGTTTAACAGGCGTTTGTTGTGTTTGCAGGTGCGATCGCTGCAGCAGTGTTCATAGGCCTTCTGTTAGCCCTCTACACTGTTCTTTGGAAATGCATGGTTACGCAACCGAAAAGGTATGAACCAGACAAACCTTTCACAAGGTGCAAGTGCAATGCTGTGTTTTGTAGCGTTTTGTTTAGCATTTTACTTTTCTGTTTTGATTTTGTTTTGTTGAAATTTGTTTAGCATTTTACTTATTTGTTTTGTTCTGCTTATTGTGGGGTCCAAAAGTACCCCTACCGAAAAGTAATAGACCAAACAAACCTCTCACAAGCTGCAAGTGCAATGCTACTTTTTTGTTTTGTTGTGTTTTGTTTAGCATTTTACTTGTTTTGTTTTGCATATTGCTTGCATCTTTTTTTGCACCTGAAAGGGTATGGACCAAACAAACCCTTCACAAGGTACAAGTGCAATGCTGTTTTGTTGCATTTTGTTTAGAATTTTACGGTTTTTGTTTTGATTTGCTTTGTTGCATTTTGTTTAGGATTTTTTTGTTTGTTTTTTGTTGCTTTTTGTCTAGCATTTACCTTTTTTATGTTTTGTTGCATTTTGTTTAGCATATTGTGGTGTCCAAAAGTGCCTCAACCGAAAAGGTATAAACCAAACAAATCCTTCACAAGGTGCAAGTGCAATGCTGTTTTGTTGCATTTTGTTTAGAATTATACTTTTTGTTGGTTTTTGTTTGCATTTTGTTTAGAATTATACTTTTGTTGGTTTTTGTTTGCATTTTGTTTAGAATTATACTTTTTGTTGTTTTTTGTTTGCATTTTGTTTAGAATTATACTTTTTGTTGTTTTTTGTTTGCATTTTGTTTAGCATTTTCTTTTTTGTTTCGCATATTGTTTTGCATATACCAAAAGTACCCCAACCGAAAAGGTTTGAACCACACAAACTTTGTAGCAAAGTTTAATGCTGTGTTTTGTTTTGTGTTTTTGTTGCTTTTTGTTTTGTTTTTGTTGTGTTGCAGTTTGTGGGGTTCAAAAGTAAAACAAATCAACATTATAACATTAAATGAATGTGGCGTATTCATTCAAAAACTGTTGTTCTCATTTAAAAAAGGACAAATCAAATGTTATGACATTTTGAAATAATATAATTTTTCAGTTAAACTTTTTCAAGTTGTTATACTGATATCATTTAAAAAAAAGAAATGGAATTTTTTTGTAAAAGTAAAGCAGCCAACAATTTCGGATCCACTGTAAAAATAAATAAACCATAGTATTTTAATAACTAATTTTTGTTTTGTCTCAGTGTCTCTGTTAGGAGGAAAAAAAGAACAAGTTTGAAGGCTCGTGAACAGCGGTCTCTTATGTGCTGACCCCTGGACGGGACGTCCCGCCTGTCTACCAGAGATTCTGAGTTACTGATCTTAGGTCAGATCTTCTCCTGCTCTGTATCAGCACCCTCATGAACTGTGTTCAGGTCTTAACGCACACTATTTGAGGGAACATTTTGAGGTGCTTCTGTTTTACAGTTCTACATGGTCCTCAACAGATCGATATCTGCAGTCTTTCATAAGTCACCCATCAGGTTCTTAATCAGTCTGCTTGGCTGATCACCAGACATTATCCAATTGGACAGGGGGAGTTCCATTTTGGAATTTGTCTTGATAATGTGGAATTTAGTCATTAAACTGAATACTTTTGTGTATATTATATGTGTGTATATATAGAAAATAACAAGCCCCTATGTGCTCTTGAGATACGTATGAATAGTTTACTTGAGTATAGATCCAGAGTGTAGCCTATAATGTAGGTGTAGCAATACTATGGCACAACACAACAAATGTCCACCAGATGGCAGAGGGCTCTGTGTTTTTTCACTTGATTAAACAAAGAAATCACCGTATAAATATACGGGATGTTGGTTTATCTTTATAGACGTATGTGTTTTGGGACATTTATTTTATTGCTCATAGCGCTATGCTAATTAATCCATGGAAGATATAATAAATGTTAAGAGATTAGGCCCTTATTTTCCTCCAAACTTCTCCTTTGACCATAGTGAACTCTGCACCAGTGAATGAGTGCGTGCGTGTGTATGTATGTATGTGTGCGTGCGAGTCTGTCTGGGAGTGAGAGAGATTTCCCTTATGCAGCAGTATTGGCCAGAGAACAGCACATTTCTGGGTTAAAGTCTTTGGGTACGTGCGAGTTTAACATAAGAAAAGGGAGATGCAGATTGCATTTTAATCGCAGGTGCTTTGTTTGCACAAGTGCCGTACTATTACTTATTTTATTTTTTTGTTTTAATTCCAATGGTTTTCATTGTGAAGGTTGGATTTCCTTTTATTTTGGATGAATGTGTTAAGTCAATTCAGTATAAGACTCTGTAAGTGTGGCTGTATAAAACAAAATTTTTACCGCACAAATGTTTAGTATAGAATGTTAAAATTGATATGTGCCTGTAAATGTGATCTTTGATATGAGTTTGTACAATCACATTAAAATCATTTATTAAACGGTTAGTTCTGGTCCTTGAGCTTCGTTCAAAGCCGTTGTAAATTACTCTAGTCTACAAACATACACCAAATAAATATTTTTATGGACCAACCACTCCGCGTCGGGCCTTACAATGTTAATTCACCTTAACCGACTGCTTCATGGGGATTATTGCTTTATTTAATAACAAGCTTAAACATTTTAATACTTGTGAGAAAAGGCAATATTACTGTATAGTTTATTTCATTCATATCATTTCCTGCAACAGAAATACAACTATTTTCATTTAATGTGTCATTCGACAGTGTTTGAAAGTATTACAATCATGTTTTAAAATATATACTCCGTAATAAATATCCTTAAAAATCAAAAATAGTTTCCTTAATTGCCTCTGAAATGGGGTTGCCTACAATAATACAGTCAATAAACTGTTGTAAAAGTGCTTTATAGTTACTTTAACAGTAAGTGTAAACTTTGAATGCAAAGTTGATATCTACTGAACATTCAATGAATTTTTGCAGACTGTAGAAATACACACAGTGCATTTAATTTTTTACTACAGTAATGCTTATAATACAAGAGCGGACACTCTTTAAACAGGAGTGTTATTTGAGCTACATTTTCCTCCTTTCAGAGTTGTGTTTCTATCATGAACAAGACAATTACTATCTGGCAAAAATGACAATATAAAACCTAAACAGCAACAATTAAATATAACATTCAACAAATTTTACATAATAAAAAACTAAAATAATTCTTATCTATTGTGGTAATTTCCTTATTTCTAAAACTGAGCTCCTCATTTGTATCCATATAAATTTGTCTAAGGTGTGACCTGGGCAAGTCGATGTCGATCTCACTCATGAACATCTTAAGAAGGAGACGGAACGGTTGATAGCAGTCACGCAATGCTATCAAGAAGCACACATAAGGAGGTATAGAGCTGACATACTGTAGCATGAGGTGATTCTGCTTAGAAAGTTGCAATGTTGATTGGTTGTTTTTCCCTCAAATGCTTACACGCAGTAGTGTATGTAATGGCAATCTTATGTCTTTCTTTCATGATTGCCAATTCTGTGTAATAGGTAAATGAACTGGAAGGAAGAGGAAGAGCAGTTTGTAAGAGGTCTTAGGTTACAATACAGCAATATCCCATTGGATGGGTTCTTGGTTGGTGTTGAAGATGGTGTCGGCCTTTACTGGACATGAAGGCTCTACGGGTATTTCGCCGTTCGACTTTTCGTGGTTTTCGAAGCTAACATTGTCATATGTGGCTTTGCTGTTGAGCTCCATCTCCTTGGCTTTTTTCTCTTGAATCTGCAGCAGAACTGCGTTGTTCACACCAGGACCTGAGCAACACAGACAGTCGATTTTATGAGTTAATAAAACCGTTCCATTTTGTTTAATCCAAACCTGTTCTAACACACAGATATTATATATATATATATTTTTTTTTTTTAATTTTTTTTTTTATAAATGTATTTATATACAATTATGTTCTCTTTTCCCAAATTCTAACACCACATGTACAAAGAAGTACACAAAAAATTGTTTGGTTTGTTCAGGTATTTGGAATTGAATACTAGTGTACTGCATATAGTTTAGACTGTATCATATTTTATTTAACATAATACATTTTTTTAACTTTTCTTAGATACTTTATTTGCACCATTTCATAAAACTGTTTTATTTGTATGTACTGTATCTCACCTGCAAGTACAACACAAATGGACAAATATTTAAAAAATGCTATATTGTCTTGAATACAGTTTGAATAACAACTTGAATAACAGACCTTTTTCAAAACCATTACAAAACATAACAAATCTAACCCTTTGAGTATATAACCGGTCTTACTCAACCTGCTTGAGTGGGATTTGAATCAGCGAGACTGAAGCAGCATGGGAGGCAGGCACGCTGACAAGGACACTAAAGCCCGCTCTAGCTCACCTCTTGAGACCAGGTGAGTGAGATTTACACGCACAGCTCTTACTAGCTTGCCTCTGTAACACTCAACCCCCCTAAACCTCACTCCCACCCGGGTCACGGCACCAAACGGAACTCGTCTTACTCATAGACTCGTAGTGTCCGTGACGTCACCCGTAAGTTTCTCAAGAGCTTTTTTGAAGCCCAAAGTGAGCGGAGACGGCCATAACCAACTTGCAGCGCATCACTGCGCTTCACTCCCGGATAACAGAAAATGGGCAAAAAGGCGGGATAAGCTGGTACGGCTAGTAGTGACAGCAGCAGCAATCCACCTGTCACTCAACTGGCCACGCCCTTAATTAATGCAGAAATTTAAAGGCTTAATACAATTTAAATGAATGAGGCATAAAAAATTGCCCCCCCCCCCCCCCCTCCCAGTTGTCATGAAGGGCAAAATTAGCTATATAGACCAAAACCACTTTTTGTAGCAGGCTGTAAACATTTTTTTCTGCTGTAAAGTTGGGCATTTTAACATGGGGGTATATGGGATTGACTCTCTTTTGGAGCCTGTCTCCAGAGGCCAGTCGATGAATTGCAGTGTAAGTCAGTTTCGTGTTGGATTCTAGAGAGAGATCAGAAGGTTGCCACTTGACTCTACTCGACTCGTTCCGAGATTGATTCAAATTACCATCTCTGGCATGGAAGGCAAGCGCATTATCAATGATGCTAAAGACCCTAGTCTCCATTATCAGTAGCTACCGCGCCTCTTGAGGCCAGGTAAATCTGAACACAGCCTTTGTTTAGAATTAGAACTAGTCTCTTTGAACTAGATTAAGCACCAATGACATGAAGACTGAGTATGTAGTTATGTGCTTGCAGTCATGTTTGCAACATACCGACGAAACTGAGCAGCACAGGCAGAAATATGAGGCCGTGGGCCATGCCGAGTAGAGTGATGACCAGATTGAGTCTGAAAAAGAAGATCTGGATGAGCTGGGCTTTAGCAAATGCCAAAACAATGATTCCAGGTAGGTTGGTCATTGCAACTCCAGCAAACACCTGGAAAAGAGAACATAGACATATGTAATGGCACCACAACTAGACGACTGGAATAGCATAGCTGAGCAGGTCTTAAAAATTCATCAAGTCTAGCATGTTTGTTGTTCTGGTACTCACAGCACTGCCCATGTTAGCTGTGGCTTCTTTTGCTCTTTCCACCTTTGTGTGGCCAATGCTGAGAGCAAATGAGCGTGTTATATGAGATACAAACTCCACTGATATACCAACAGCCTGCAAAACAAACCATCTGTTAATAATGTCAGGGATCACTAATCATCATTATGAAATGCAAACTTGCTAATGCGTTTCTCCGACACACTCACAGTCACAAGGTTAATAAGCGACACAGCGTTGAAATCGATACCCCACAACGTCATGACGCCAACCGTATCCACAGTGATCATCACTATGGTGAGCAGGTTCAGAAAGCCTGATCTCAAGTCCATGCCGAGCAGGATACAACACACAACGAATGTGGGGAGAAGACACATGGCAATGTTGAACAGACCCTCATTCACGATGGTCAGGTACTGTTCGTAATACACGTACGTCACACTGCGAAAAGAAAGATCACAGAGTCAGGGCACAGAGAATTTTGAAACTGGGTCTTCTTGTGCATTTAATGAAAATTTTAACGCATCTCTTTTATTTGTATAAAGTTGTTAAGAATTAATTTTTTTTTCTTTGGCCATATTTAATCTTGGACACCCTTGTGAAAGAAGTACACTTTAGCATTCTTTTAAAAAAAGTTATTATTGATATAATATTCTTTAAAAGAATAATATTAAGTGCGTACTAAATGTAGTTTTTGCACAATTAACTGCATGCCATTTACTTAATGGCAACAAAGTTTAAATATATATTAAAATGCAATTAGTTGAGCTTAAGAATGCTTTTTGACATTATTGAGTAGGACTTAAGTACATCTTTATATGCAAATTCACAATTACTTATTTTCTCTTAAATACAAAATTATAAACGCAACACTTTTGTTTGGCAGTACATCCAACCGGCCTCACAACCACAGACCACGTGTAACCACACTAGCCCAGGACCTCCACAACCAGCATCTCCACCTCCAAGATCGTCTGAGACCAGCCTTCCGGACATCTGCTGCAACAATCGGTTTGCATAACCAAAGAATTTCTGCACAAACTGTCAGAAACCGTCTCAGAGAAGCTCATCTGCATGCTCGTCGTCCTCATCGGAGTCACGACCTGACTGCATTTCATCATCGTAACCGACTTGAGTGGGCAAATGCTCACATTCAATGGCGTCTGGCACTTTGGAGAGGTGTTCTCTTCACGGATGAATTGTGGTTTTCACTGTACTGGGCAGATGGCAGACGTGTATGGCGTTGTGTGGGTAAGCGGTTTGCTAATGTCAACGTTGTGGATCGAGTGGCCCATGGTGGCAGGCGTATGTTATGGACAACGAACACAGGTGCATTTTATTGATGACATTTTGACCATCACCTCATGTTGCAGCATGATAATGCACAGCCCCATGTTGCAAGGATCTGTACACAATTCCTCGAAGCTGAAAACATCCCAGTTCTTGCATAGGCCTACTCACCGGACATGTCACCCATTGAGTACGTTTGGGATGCTCTGGATCGGCGTATATGACAGCGTGTTCCAGGTCCTGCCAATATCCAGCAACTTCGCACAGTCATGAAGAGGAGTGGACCAACATACCACAGACCACTATCAACAACCTGATCAACTCTTCGCGAAGAAGATGTGTTGCACTGCGTGAGGCAAATCGTGGTCACACCAGATACTGACTGGTTTTTGGACCCCCCCGGACCACCCCAATACAGTAAAACTGCACAAAAGTGGCCTTTTATTGTGGCCAGCCTAAGGCACACCTGTGCAGTAATCATGCTGTCTAATCTTCTTGATATGCCACACCTGTGGATTATCTGGATTATCTTGGAAAAGGAGAAGGTTCACTAACACAGATTTAGACAGATTTGTGAACAATATTTGAGATAAATAGGCCTTTTGTGTACATAGGAAAAGTCTTAGATCTTTGAGTTCAGCTCATGAAAAATGGGGACGAAAACAAAAGTTTTGCGTTTATAATTTTGTTCAGTTTATATGGTTAAAGTGTACTGCCGAATGTACTGACAAGCATTTATGCAAATTAAAATATATCTTAATGTCATTTCTAATGAAACATGTATGTCATGTATTTATAAATACACATTTGTATACACATTTGTAATAATGAAGTTGCAATTTAGTACATTTAAAATATTTTTTAACTTTAAATGTAATATTGAATAACATACTATAGTTAAAATTGAAACAGTCATGAAAGTGTAATCTCTTTAAAATACACTTGAGAGGCCTTTTATTTAATTAACAATATATTAAAAGCAAGTAGAGTTAAAAATATACTTCAAAGATCTGAAGTACTCTACAAGTGCACATTCAATATACGAAGATTTATTGCAATTTACGCATATATCTCACTTTTCATGACTTTTAAACAGGAAGGAGGAAATGGCTCAGAAAAATTAGAAAAAAGACACATTTACCTTAATAAAATGTAATGAGTGGTATTGCTGTATTCATTCATGTGCCACCAGCACATATCTTTTAACATCTCAAAAAATGTGTTTAAGGGTTTCAAGACTCTTTAAATGGATGTGTGACATCCCTGTTCTATCCTAGAATTGCAAGAAATATATGAAGTCGCTCAAGGATTTGTTATGTAGTTTTGCAATTTATGAAGTAGCTCAAGGACGCGTTATCATTCAATAATATTACATTTCCTGATTATCGTTTCTTATCTTATCCCGTAGAAGAAACAGCAAGGGTGAGGATGGTAGGATAAGGGAGGATTAGAAGATGACACCTACGTGTAAGGGAAGACCTCAAAGTCAGGTGAAGTGCCGTTGATTTCCCTCATGGTCAGCGTGATATTATGCGCCAGTTCTCTGGCCTTCTGCAGTGCACCCGTGAACTCCTGCGAGTTGACCAGAGGAGTGTGGTAGGCCATAAACCGAGAGGCTGTAAATGGAGAGATGTCATGATGAAATTGTGAATGGACTGAAACACTTAAATGTCTCTTAAATTAGCTGTTTGTAGGCCCTAAAACCTGGAAGAGAATCAGCATTTTAGCAATTAGCGGTTTTCAGTTTATGAGTAAAATAGAGTCTGTGGTTTTTTCACATTTTATTCTATAACATAAATTACAGTCATACCTCAAACATTGAGAACAATTCACCAAATAAGGGCTTCAACTACCATAAGGATGTGAGTTGACGTGTATAACGAATTGAGACAACTGTTGTAGCCATTGTAGCTTAGAGTCTTTTTAGCTTTTAAAAAAACAACAGTTTCAAGAATCACGATTGAGGTAGGCATACCTTATCAAAGTAAGTCATTTATGTTGTAATATTAGTAATACATTTTACTCACAAATCCGAAACTGCTAATCTTAAATTTCTTAAGGGAACCAATTGTGAATAAGCCAACAAATTGATGTTATGACTTAACAGCTCCATAGAACAGTGATTCTCAATATTTTTGACACCAACAATATTTTGAAGCCCCCATGATTTATCGAATAAAAATTAAGGGCACATCATATTTTCATTCACAATTTCTACCCAATAAAATATTTTAGAGCTCATCATAGGGAAATGTATATTCATTTGAAAAATTACCATTTCGTTTTAATTTTTTATTAATTACCACAGCTATTTCCAAGTCTAGAAATCACACTATTAAAATTATGCTACTTCATATGTCCATGTTTTCAAAAACTGTTGTTGAGGCGGTGAATTCAAATAAGAAAGAACCTGTGTTTTTGTTCTTTTTGTTGTTGTTTTTTAGCTGTTTTGGTTTATTTTAAAGCTTGCTTTGTCTTATTTTAAATCGTTTAAAGGCATCTTGAAAGCCCCACTGAAAGTTTGCTGAAGCCCCCGAGTGGACCCTGGCCCCGTTAAGAACCACTATAGAAGGTGAATGCAAAATGTTACATGTACAAACTGATGTATCTCACCTATTACTTCCCCAGTTTCATTGTCTCTAATTACAGCTTTATCATAAGCTCCCAAACCACTGTAAATGAAATAAAAACATTTTTAGAAAATACACAATAATCATGGAAGTGTTTTATTCTAAACATTCAAAGCTTCTATTCAGTCCTTTAGATGACCAGATGTAGTAGTATTTCTTACCCTTTTGGACACTGTAGGTCAGGTCTGTTGCTCAGAAAGTCTGGCAGGAATCTGTTAAACTCTTCAACACTAGGCCGCAGAACCCCATCTTCGGGTTTTTCCATACACTTCTTGGCACAAGTTAAAATACCCGCTGTCAAAAAGTTTAAAATTTAGTTAATTGAACAATATACATAAACAACAAAGCTTTAATAGTTAACTGGTAATTTATAAATAAACACTTACTCTCATTGGCAGGACAAAATGTTCCATTCTTTTGGGCAGTTGTATAGATACGACAGCATTTGGATCCAGGGTTAAGCCAATCAATATAGTCATCCACCCAGGAGGATGCTGGGATAGCCAAATAAGATCTAGAGCAATCAGCGAGATTGTGATTTTATGATCTTGAACTCCTCGTATTTTGTAAAAATGTATGCTGTAATGAAGCAGCACAACTATTTTCAACATGTTTCTTGAGCAGCAAATCAGCATATTAGAATGATTTTTCTGAAGGATCATGTGACAATAAAGACTAGAGTAATGATTCTGCAATGCCATCACATGAATACTTTAAAATATATTCAAATAGAAAAAACAACAAATAGAAAATGTGTTACTGTTTTACTGTTTTTTTTGTTTGTTTGTTTTTTTATCAAATAACTGCATCCTTGGTCAGCAAAAGAGACTTCTTTCAAAAATATTGAAACATCTTTCCAACCCCAAACTTTTGTATGGTAGTAAAGCCATAGCTCATATTTTATCTGGTTCTTTACCAGTATTATAAAGATCTTTGTCTCTATTCTAACATTATAATTAGAATGACGGCAGAGGCAGTATTCCAAGAATACCAAGAGGTAGAAATGATTAAGCTTTTTTGTCATTTCATTGTATAATTCTCAAACATTAATAATGGTATCTTGCCAGGACCGTGTCACTGTGGACTTTCAAGATCGATAACACAAATCTGTAAGTTCAAGGTCTGATGTGTTGCAAAGGGAGGTAAAGAGTTGTAGAGGAGTGCAGAACACCAAATTACATTTTTAGTTTATTGAAAGCGGAAAGACATATAGTGGAGATATACAGGGGAGATGTATAGTGCTCACCGGTCAGGGTACTCAGTGGCGTATCGGATCTTCTGGGTAAAAGAGAACTGATCACATCCCACACTAGAACACACTGCGTTTAAGCCCTCCGCACTGGTGAAATTGAACCCTTTGGTCATGATAAAATACGTTGGCACGCCAACCTCAAAATACTTATAGAGGTATGCGAAGTAGTCCAACATGTAGGAATCCTGGTAATATTTACACACACGGGAAGAGAGAGACAACACTGTAACTAATTATTGAATAACTGAAAGTGTTTTTAATTGGCATTTTGGCATAGTTGCTCATGTATTTTTATTGGCAGGCCAGAAGGGTGTTAAATAAACTTCTGTACTTACAGATGGCATGGCCAGTTCCTGATCTAAGCCCACTTTTACATTGAACAAGAGGAACACAGAGCCACAGAACATCACAAGGAACACCACCATCTAAGAGAACAAGACATCATGATATTAAACTATTACTAATTGTATCATATAAAAGCATGTAAAGAACCACAAAAAAAAACACCATACCTTTGTTTTTGTTTTTTTTATATATGCATGAAATTCTAGTATGGGTGGGTGTTTTAAACAATGGACACTTGTTTTAGTCATGTACACATACTTTTACTTTGTAAATTTACATTTATACTGGAATAAAATGTCTGATTCCTTTATGCTGTTAAGGTTGATTTCATATTTTTATGTAGCCTAAAAATAGTAAAATGAAATGAATGAACATTTTGTGAAAATGACAGCTTTTAATAACTTTATTAGTGCCAAAATGGTTGGTTGTGTTGGAAATCACGCCAAGGATAGCTGAGGAATTTGTAAAATGTATATAAATGGTAAAGCTTTACTGAAAGCCTTTATATATGATTCATTATAGAAGTATTTTAATGCATTAATTATGCATTGTATGGTCAATATTAATAATTGTAACAACAGTTATAATACATTTATAATACATATCTATTCATTGTTAAACCTTTAGAAAGCATTAAAACATATGACAACCACTTTCAGATGTAACAAGGAATCTGCAAATATTATAAAAATAAAAATTATGAAAGGTTTTAATGCATTATAATGTACATTATGAATACCTTTATAATGCATTAAAACATTAAGGTTTTAAGTGTTACCATAAAGGTTAGCACAATCATTTTTTACACATTGTTTTTATTACTATAGCTTTAAAAAATTCCTATTTTATATATTTTTGATGGATTTTCATATTTTATGACTGAAAGTCTAGAACTGGTAAATCCATTGAATCTATAAATAAAAGACATTTGAAAGGTAGCTATTGTAATAAAAAACATAAAAATGACTGTAGTTAAAGAAACCATAATACTGTAAAGTAGGAGCGTACCACTATTGCCCTGCTGACAGGGTTGAGCAGTGCAGGGGCGTAGTATTTTTTCATTAATGGGAGCAGGATGCCCTGGTTGGGTTTGGATGGGTGTGGAGTTGTCACAGTAACACAGCAAGCTATCTCACAGCGGTTTGCATCTTGTCGTCGAGCATCAAGTGAGAGCAGAGCCACAAAGGCAGTCATCTGTAGAATGAAGTCCATGAGCACAGCCAATGCTGCGTATAGGGCAAACGACTTCACCGCCGGCATAGTGCTCAAAGCACCTGCAAAGAGACAATGAGGGTGTGTTAAATCAGCCATACATGTTTACTCATGCATGGAATTAATCTGAACCCATTGACTGCATAATATATGACTCATTCAAAGTACATTATTGCCACTATACATCAATCATATCTCTATTTAATTAGGGTGGTACATATCTGATGCTTTATGTTTCACTGACATGCGAGTGAGTAAAGGTCAGGCAATATAATAAGAGTTCCTCATTTCTATTCATAATTTTATTAAAAAAAACTTTACAAAATTAAAAAAAATCTCTTATTCTTGTGTTTTATGGGATGAAGCAGAGTTTAAGATCAATGGGAAATTCTCACCCAGGAAGAAACAAACAGATTCAGACAAACTGCAAAGGAGCATGCTGGGAGCCACATTTCCAAGAACTCTCCCGATATGTTCCTCCCTATGCTCTCCTGGTCTGCGCATATCTCTCTGATTGAGATTCAACATGGAAAAGACAGAAAGAAAGCGTGGTTTATGAAGTTATAGTCAGTAGTGAAGACAAAGTAATATCTTCTACTTCTGATATATGTATGCATGTATATATATATATATATATATATATATATGCATGTATGTGTATATGTATATGTCTATGGACTGTATATTTATGTATGTGTATTTGGATGGATGGATGGATGGATATACACTACCATTTAAAAGTTTGGGGTTGGTAAGATTTTGTGAGATTTTTTTTTCATGCTCAACAAGGCTGCATTTATTTGATCGAAAACACATAAAAACATAAATATTGTGAAATATTATTAAAATTCAAAAGAACTGTTTTCTATGTGAATATATTTTACAATGTAATTTATTCCTGTGATGGCAGAGCTGAATTTTCAGCATCATTACTTTTCAGTGTCACATGATCCTTCAGAAATTATTATAATATGAAAATACGTTATATTATTATCACAGTTTAAAACTTTTTTTTGCACATTTATTTTAATGTATCCATGCAGAATAAAAGTATACATTTATTTAAAAAACAGAAACAAAAAACAAACCCCAAACATTTAAACGAAGAACTGTGAAAGAAGTCTGTAAGTGAAAAAAAGTGATTAGAGTGACCATTTAAAGCTGACCCCAAGACCGTATGTCAGAAAGATAAGCAACAAAGAAAAACAGAATGAAGAAAGAAACATACCTGATATTCTAGAACCAAAATGAAGATGTTATCAGCTCCCACAGCAAGCACGAGGAAGGGCACCACTTGCAGAATGACCAGTGAGGACGGAAGCCCAATCCAGGCATAGAAACCCATCGAGGCTAAGACCGAGCAGCCGACGACCAGAATACCACCCAGTCCGACCAAGAACTTTGAGTCTACCTAAGAAGACAATCATACAACCATGGTTTGTAGAAGCAGCAGTAGAATATATTTACTTGTCAAACTAGGCCAATGGATAGTTCAATACTTATTATATATATATATATATATATTTATATTATATATTTTTTTGAGATGTGTATACTAAATCTAAAACTAAGCTTATTATTCATTATTTTTTTCCGACTCATTCTACATCAACTGAGAAACAAATGTGAAATATTTTGAGAAAAAGCCATTAAAAACAGAAAACGTTTAAAAAATGGGTATGCGACTTAGTTTTTGATGTCCAGAATGTATCATTTGAATTGCTCAGAACAGATAAAACATACTGGAGTTTCCATTCATTTTGAGAAAATAAATGCTTCATCCTTTATTCCCTGTTATCAGAAATTAGGAAATTCCCAGTAAGCCATTAACCATTCAGTTACTCACTCACCAGGATACGCTTCCAGGATGAATATTCCCCAAGAGCCACAGCAATGTAGAGGAAGATGACAGCATAGCTTATCATGAATATAGGGATATCCTCTGCAGTCGTTCTGTTAATCTCATCTTCCAAAGACCTCTGCGGAGCACCAGATCATTCGATTATGACACTGTTAAAAACTGACATCTTTGATCTATACAGCATATGGTCAACCAGAATCTCACCTCAGCCATATAGGCAAATGTGAAGTTTGTGTTTGGGTTTTTCTGATATTCCTGGACAATTTTGAGGAACATGCTTTCCCACTGTTGAACCACCTTAAATTTAACGTCGGATCGTGCGTAATTGTTCAGAGAGAAGGTGAGGATCAGGGCCTCAGCAATGGTGTATGCCTCATCTGAAAATGTAATGGAAAGCTGAAAGTTAGCTAAGTAAATCTTTAAGACAAAGATGAGATGCTAGAAGACAGCTTTGTTCCTTACTCTCATATCCTCCTACAGCCAGGAAGGGGAAGACAGGACCTCCATAGTCTGCCATGCAACTCATGCCAAGAGCTGTGATGTCTTTAAATGATAATGGAGAGCTGTGGGCAAGGGGAATGTAATTATGTTATGTGGGATATTGTTTTTATAAAGCAGTTCAATAAACAAGAATAACTGAGTTACTATGTCTATTTTTGCAGCAAACAACAAAAAATTGGTTTTAAAAGAAGCTCAATAGGTGCTGTTCCATTCCTGAATGATTCAATGATTTTGAATGATGAAATTGGTTGAGTGAAGGATTCAATGACTCTCTCATAAAGACTTCATTTGAAATAGCATACGACTCTTACTATTTCTTTATAGTAGTAGTGGTATGCTATTTAGTAGCCAGTCTCTGGCTTCAACGAATATGCATGCTTCCCTATAGAGTTGGCAAAAACAGTAGATGAAAAGAGTAGTGTTCAAATTCACAGTATTCATAAAACAGTATGCACAAAGCACCCGGATGACCTATTGCTCCTGTAGTGTACATCCTATGGATACTTTACTATGCCATGAGGCCATAGAAGAGGATTTGTGAATAGTCATATAGTGACACAACTAATGCTGGTAGGTCAGATGACAATGACAATATGAGGAAGTAGTATTTCATCCATTCGGATTACATTCATACACATTCATACAAAACATTTATTTTTAAAAGTTTCAGACTCAGAGTAAGTACTTTTTTTAAAGAATTACCTACTCAAGAGTATGTGAGTATGTCATAAAGACTGTGACTGACTTTGGAGTAGCATACTAGCATATATTAATTATATTAACATAAAATATTGCATATTGTAGTAGAAGTAGTACATATTAGCTTAAGAGAAGAGTATGCTACAGAATTCTGAATTGAACCAGTTCTTATTTCGTTCCTGAATGAATCATGTATTTGAATCAATCGGTGAGCAAATGATTAAATGACTGACTCATAAAGAGTCAGTTGATGCTGTTTATGATGTAAACTACAGAAAGACCCAGCATGCAAAAACGTGAAAAGTCCCAAGTGCTTGAAACAACAACTTGTTCAGTGGAACTTCAAAAAACATGGAAATGCTCCTAAGGTAATGTAACATCTACAGATATGGATATGTGACTTACTTTACACAGTAGATGAAATGGTCCCTCCAATCCACCTCCTTAGTCACGCCAAGCTCTGTCATGTTTGCTTTGGCATTTAGGTTGTCCATGCTATTTTGGAAGTACTGTGGTAGACTGTTGACAGCACAGTCTGTTAAAGAGGGGTTGTCTGGATTGAGTGGCGCATAGCAAACATCTTTAAGGCTTGCAGTTCGGTTTAGATCATCTGACCAGAATTCAATTGCCTGGATTCTCTCCTGAAGCTCCAGCAGCTCTATGATCAAATCTGTGAGCAAAAAAAACAAAAAACATAGGTACTCAGTATGCCTATATTTTAATGACTGAATCCTAAGATTCAGGGGAACAGAAAATTCTCAAAAATGAAAAGATTGCTACATTAAAACACTGTATGAGTGTATGAGGCTACACATCCCAACTTTACAGTGGTTATTGGATAATATACAGAAAGCTATAAGCAAAACCTTTTTCCAGTGAAATTCTCACTGTTGACGTACAGTATGCTGGACTTTTGCAGTCATGTGGTACAATGGACTGTAAGCTCACATTCAGATCTATCTCCATTCAATCAACAACTGATAGATAGAACCAAGGTAGAACCCACCCTACACCTTTTTTCTTTTTTCAAAAATCCATTGTACATTACAATACGGAAAAGATCTGTCGCTACTTCTCTAGATCTAAATTGTATGCATAAAAAATTTGACACGTTTCACAATGATTTAATTTTTGACAACCATATTGGTAATCACAATTTTTTTTTACTGATTGGGTAGCCATCAAACTAATTATTTTAACTAACAAGTGAAAGAATAGGAAGTTTTACCTTTAGAGATGATGCCACTGAAGTTCTGTTCCCCAAAGAGTAAGGAGTCATAGTAGTGGCTGGGCCGGTCTGGAGCGGTCAAGATCAGCTGATTGGTGCGGTAAAATGGATCAAAATGTGCATCATGGAAGTCCTTCTCACGCATTGCACGACTTTCGGGTGCTGACCAGAGCTGGACAGGATCTGTAGTCAGTTCTATGTTTTTTATTCCAACTGTGAATGCTATCACAACCACAAGGCAGACCGGAAGCACAAACTGAGGATACCGTGCCATCATGGTTCCCCAGGTCTGGAAAAGAGACCCTAGGAAGTCCTGAGTGGCAAGACTGGCTTTGTCAGAGCACGTAACATCTTTAGGACTGATTTTATGGTTAATCTCATTTTCGTTTTGGTCCTTGGTTCTCTTGCCCTTCTGAGCGCTCCTTGACTTTTGGTAGTAGGTAGTGCACTCTAAAACTAAGTAACAGATAAAAAGGAAAAAGATGCAGGCAAAGACTGTGATACAGATGACAAGGACGCCGTTAAGTCTACCAATCATGAATGGTTTTGGTAAAGGTGGTGGCGGTGGTACAACTGGACAGGATTGCTCACAGTCCTGACAGGAACAGGCCTCCCCCCCTGTAGGTGTCATCTCGTTGCAATTCAATGCTCTTCCTGCAAACGGAAACGCTCCTTGTGGGAGTTCAGCGGTCTGTCCTTCTGGCAAGAGCATGAAATTAATATCCAGAGGAGCCAGTCCATTGCTTGAGTCACCCTGGAAATCGTACCAGCGTTGCGGTGAACACAGAGTCGAACCATAGCGGCCACACATCGTGGCAATAGCGAACCCTCCGGTGGATGGGATTCGTACGTTTCTGCAGGATCTAAATGAAGCATCTGAGAAGTTGGTGGATATGTAAGCCTCGTAACCTACCACAGCTTCCTTGACAATGCCAGATGGCTGCGTGATGTTGGCGGTTTTGGTGATTGTTAACATCTGACTTTGGTTGGGACTGCAGGTGGTGGCACAGTGTAGATGTGCAAAGTTCTCTGCACAGGATGGGCATCGGATCAGCAAGGCTTTGGACAGCATCAGGCTGCCCTGTAGAGCTGTGAGCTGCCTGATGGAGCAGCAGCCCAGCGTTTCACCATCACCGTTGGCAAACATTGGGCACACAGATTTGAAAAGTTCATAGTGGTCTCCCGTCACATTAATGGCTTTTCTGTAGTCCTTACAGGGTACCCTAGGTGGAATAAGAGCCCCCTCCACAGCAGGATTTAGACCACAGTCCTCATAAAACAAGCAATAGCCTGGTTCATGCTGAGCACCAGTGAGAACCTTCAAAAGACAGAGATATAACATAGATAGGGATGTAACAATCTGTAGTTTAGTCAAGTGTCTTATACGGTAGATCTGCATCGAATATTTAGCACTCAGAACTCAACAATAAGGATTTTTCCTGCTGAGTTCAGTTTTTTGCCTGCATTTACATCAAAGATTTTTCAATGTTTTTTGAAAGAAAGTTCTTATCCTAATGTCAAAATGTAATTACAATTTAAAAGAACTGTTTTAATTTATGTATATATATATATATATATATATATATATATATATATATATATATATATATATATATATATTTAAATCATTCATATGATGGTAAAGCTGAATTTTAAGCATCATTACTCCAGTCTTCAGTCGCATGATCCTTCAGAAATCATTCTAATATGCTGATTTGCTGCTCAATAAACATTTCTTATTATTATAAATGTTGGAAGCAGTGTTGCTTAATATTTTTGTCTAAATATTTTTTTTCAGGATTCATTGTATTATATATATATATATATATATATATATATATATATATATATATATATATATATAGCAACAGTTTAATTTAATACATCCTTGCTGAATAAAAGTATTAATTGCTAACCCCAAACTTTTGAATGGTAATGTATTAAATTAGTTATTCTATTTTTTCATATCCTTTTTTTATTTGACAATGAAAGGAAATTAAATGTTTTCTTTATAATTTGTAACAAATAATTTTCAGAAGTATACAGTTTATATCACTCTGGCTCACACATATTCCACAGCGAGAAAAAGTGTGGATGTGATCAAATGAGGTGATATTTATCTCATATTCACAAAACACAAATAAATCTAAAGTGATTAACAAAAATCACAAACAAATACACAAATAAATAAAATGAGATTAGCAAGCATACATTGATAAATGTATTGTGTTTCATGCCAACAGATTTTAATCTTTTTCCAATGCCTCTGACCAATCAACCAATAATATTTTGTACCACAATTATAGCCAGAAAACTTTTAATAAAGCTAGAGGTGGCAGAGTCTGGATGGGTATCGTTGGAAAAAGCATAACGTCAACTGTTCTGAATTTAATGACAACCAGAATCCATCAGCAAAAACCATGGGCATGAATGTTTAAACCTGAAATGATCATTTTTCATTTATAGACAATATTCATTCTCCACATGCTGACAGACGATTTTGTATGGTCCAAATTCCATACATATTTCAATATCTCATTATTATGGAATGCTTCACATTTATTTGTGGATCAAATTTCTATTTCGGAAAATGAAACAATTAAGTATGACCTCAACTCATACTATTGATCCCTATCCTGCATATAAAGGAGACTTGTGGAAGACAAAACTCTCCCCTTTGCTATTTCAATATTTAAAGCAGCCCGTTTCAGATATTTTGTAGAATGATTCTGCCATTGAGAGGATCTAGATATACAAAATATGACAAGTGAAGACTCACCAAGCAAACAGCAAGTGACAACAATGTAACGGACCATTCCAAGCCCTTTCTATGGGAATACATTTCTCTTCCTAAGTCTTTGCTCTTCTGTGTATGGAGTGTTAGTTCCAGGGGAGAGATGAAGGCAGGAGGACGTCAGGAGCTTTGGGTAGCTCTACTTCTGCCTGTGATGATTCTGTAGAGTAAGACAGGAGGAAATAAAAGGCTTTCTCACTCTCATTGGCTGAACATAAGTGATACTGATGATGACCAGAGTCTTATCTGGCCTGATGTTTCAACAACCAACTAGAATGGACAAAAGCCAATCCAGCTCACTAATCATTAACTATGGGCAGACTAAACCAAAGGTGTGTTAAACAGACGCTATGGAATTTCGAAAGAAAAAAACACATCACACCCACCAAAATCTGATAACCACCCAATGACCCTCATTAATAAAATGTCTGAGCAACTGCAAAACAACTACAATTTTATTTTCCTTTTTCAGTGGGGTGAATCGTTTTTGTACACACTGTGTGACATTAAATTCTGTCCCTCCAGTGCTTGCTCTTTTTTTTTGTATCAAAAACTAAGATAAAATAAAAAAACTCAAATAATCTAAAAAAAAATTAAATTTTAAATTAAATTTTCTTGCAGTGAAATCCCATAAACATTTATTGGTAGAGAGTCTAATGAAAGACATTCAATCAAGACCTCAGGAGGAGTTTCATCAGTGCTGAAAAACTGTAATGTAATATTTATGACAATACTAAAGAAGCTTGAAGGTTTGGTTTGGGCATAAAACGTCTCAGGTTACGTATGTAACCCTGGTTCCCTGATAGGGAACGAGACTCTGCGTTGAGACGCGGTGGGAACGCTCTGCGTGATTGCGTCGTGAAGCACGTGTATAATCAGTCCAATGGAAGAGCGAGACGTCATAGGCGGGTGACGTCATAGACCAGGAAGCTATAAAGCACCCCTGAAAACAGACCGCGACAGCTTCTGAAAAAGCCTGAAGCAAGTCGATCAGGGCATGCAGGAAGTATGGCAGGAATACGCAGCGCCTCGTTCCCTATCAGGGAACCAGGGTTACATACGTAACCTGAGACGTTCCCTTTCAAGGGAACTCGAGCTGCGTTGAGACGCGGTGGGAACCACCTACCCACTACGCCATAATGAGAAATGCCCTGTTCTGTGTGGAGTCCTTGCACACACTAGGAAACAAGCAGCCTAGCCCCGGGAGTGGAGAGGTCTAGGTCGTAAAATCTGACAAATGTATGCGGTGAGGATCAGCCTGCCGCATTACAAATGTCCTGAAGGGAAACACCTGAAATTAAAGCCTTAGAGGCAGCCATACTCCTTGTAGAATGGGCGCGGACAGCAATAGGTGAAGGCTGTCCGGCCGCTTCATAAGCAAGTGAGATAGCCTCAACTACCCACTTGCTCATTACCTGTCTCGATGCAGGGCAACCTTTCTTGGTTGAACCGTAGCAGACAAATAACTGCTCTGATCTACGCCACAGGGCAGCTCTGTGAACGTAGGCATCCAAAGCCCTTACGGGACATAACAGATTGAGACTTTCCTGATCTGGGGTATTGAAAGGTGGAGGGCAAAAAGCCTGCAGCACAATAGGGCTCGCCACATTAGTGGGGACCTTAGGAATATAACCCGGCCTAGGGTGTAAAAATGCTTTCACCATACCAGGTGCAAATTCCAAACATGAAGGAGCCACCGACAGGGCTTGCAGATCTCCAATTCTCTTGATAGAAGAAATAGCGAGTAGAAAAAGAGTTTTTAGTATAAGGAACTTCTCTGAAACCTCTTCAATAGGCTCGAAGGGAGCCAGGGCCAGACCCTCGAGTACAATGGCCAAAACCCAAGCCGGTGCTCTAGAGTGCAGTGCAGGCCTCAGCCTCAATGTACCACGGAGAAAACAAATAATAAGAGGATCTCTCCCAAGAGAGGAAGCCCCCAGAGGGGAGCGATAAGCAGATATCGCCACTACGTACACCTTTAAGGTGGAGGGAGATAATACAGCAGAGAAACGGTCTTGTAGGAAATCAAGAACTGTACTAACCGGGCAGTTAACAGGATTTAAAAAACGTTCTCCACACCATGCAGGGAACAGTTTCCATTTCAATGAATATAGTTTCCTCGTGGAAGGAGCTATGGATTGAAGGATGGTCTCAACGACCTCAGTCGAGAGACCGGATTCTAACAGCTGGGCCCCCTCAGAGGCCAAGCCCACAGTTTCCACAACTCCGGGCGAGGGTGAAATATCGTGCCCCCTGCTTGAGATAACAAGTCCCTTCTGACAGGATCTCCATGGGAGAGCCGTACAGAAGGGGTACTAGGTCCGAGAACCACACTCGGGCCGGCCAGTGCGGGGCTACTAATAATAGATGAGCCCCTACTTGGCGAACCCTCTCCAGAACTCCCGGAAGCAATGATATCGGGGGAAAAGCGTACAGGTGCAGCCTTGGCCACACCTGCACCATTGCGTCCGGTCCGAGAGGAGCTGGATATGTGAGGGAGAACCAAACGGACAATGGGTTGTATCGTAAGATGCGAAAAGATCGACCTGAGTTTGACCATAGTTCTCCCATAGGAGCTCCACCACCTCGGGGTGAAGTCTCCACTCCCCGGGCCTCAGCCCCTGCCTTGACAGGATATCTGCTCCCACATTCAAACACCCTGGAATATAAACTGCCCTGAGTGACAGTAATTTCCCCTGGGCCCATAGGAGGATCTGATGAGCCAGTTTGCATAATAATCGGGACCTCAGACCCCCCTGATGGTTGATGTAAGAGACCACCGATGTGTTGTCTGTGCGGACAAGCACATGATGGCCTCCCAGGTCTGGCAGGAAGTATTTGAGAGCCTGAAATACCGTTATCATCTCTAGTCGGTTTATATGCCACGAAAGCTGATGGTCCTGCCAGACACCTGTCGCCCAGCGGCCACTAATGACCGCCCCCCAGCCTGTGAGGGAAAAATCCGTCGATAGCTTTACGCGTCGACAAGAAGCCCCCAATACTGGGCCCTGGGCGAGGAACCAAGGTTTCTTCCACATGACCAAGGCACGTAGGCATTGCCGCGTGACCTTGATCGTGCGAAACGGATTTCCCCTCGGAGAAAACCCATTGGTCCTGAGCAACCACTGCAGGGGTCTCATGTAACGAAGGCCAAAAGTAATTACGCTGGATGCAGCTGCCATGAGACCCACCAGTCTGCGGAACTGTTTCACAGTGAGTGACTGGCCTAGTTTTACCCTCTTTACGGCTGTGAGAATCGCAGAGATACGTGCTGGAGAAATCGTGCTTGCATAGTTGTCGAATCCCACATCACCCCTAGAAAAGTGGTCCTCTGGGCTGGGAGGAGCACACTCTTCTTGGTGTTTAGCCGTAACCCCAACCTCTTTATGTGAGACAGAATGACATCTCAATGCAGAACTGCCAACTGCTCGGAACGAGCCAGGATCACCCAGTCGTCGATATAGTTTAATACGCGAATGCCCTGGAGTCTCAGAGGAGCCAGCGCTGCATCCACGCATTTCGTAAAGGTGCGGGGTGATAAACCTAGGCCGAATGGAAGGACCCGATATTGGTATGCTTCGCCCCCGAAAGCAAACCTCAGGAACTTCCTGTGATGAGGATGAATGGATACATGAAAGTAAACGTCCTTCAAGTCTATTGTGACAAACCAGTCCTCGGACTGAATCTGTGATACAATCTGTTTGAGTGTAAGCATTTTGAACTTGAGTTTCTGAACTCTGCTGTTTAACTGACGCAGATCTAGAATAGGACGCAACCCCCCATCCTTCTTGGGAACGATGAAGTAACGGCTGTAAAACCCTGACTCTCTGCTGGGAGGAGAAACCCTTTCTATAGCCCCTTTTTGCAGAAGCGTCAGTACTTCTTGCTCCATGACCCGAGCCTGCTCTGGGTCCACCACTGTGGGAAGGACCCCTTGAAATCTGGGCGGACGAGAACCGAACTGAATTTTGTAACCCTTTTCTATTATATGCAGGACCCACTGAGAAATATTTGGCAGTAGTTTCCACGCTGCCAGAAATTCTACTAAGGGAACCAGTCTCTCGAGACTGGTCTCGGGATTCGGTTGTATGGACACTTCGGTGCCCTGAAGTGGCGAACCGGCAGGGAACAACCGAAATGACCGTTCTACGACCCTCCTCGGAGAATCGTATGGTGACGCTGACACCTCGCTGCCCTGAAGCGGCGAACCAGCAGGGAACAACCGATGTGGCAGCGCTGCGACTGAACGATTTCTCGAAATCGTCCCTCCCCGGAGGGGACCACCCTCAGAAGCCTGACACCCTGGGCATCAGGACTTCTTCTTAGCCCAAGCTTTCTTAGATATGACAGTCCTCAGATCTTTCCTACCCCTAGCTGGCCTGGACTGCGACCGCCACCCAGGTTCCCCAGATTGTGGAGGAGCCCGAGTGGCGACGCTCTGTTTTTGATGCACTCTGTGCTGTGAGGAGCTTGTACTCGGACGAGACTGCTCGGATTTAATAATCACTTTCCGCCCAGCAGTCTAGGGGACATCGAAACCTCGAGGAAGAAACCTCTGGAACGCAGCAGATTGTTTTTTCGATTCTTGAAACCTATCGACGACACAGTTGATAGCGTCGCCGAACAAACTTGAAGGTGACAGTGGTGCGTCCAGAAGAACAGACCGATCTTTATCTTTTATATCTGACAGATTTAACCAAAGATGCCGCTCCGTGGCCACCAGGGCTGCCATAGAACGGCCCACTGATTTGGCCGTCTCCTTGGTGCCCGGAGAGACAGGTCTGTTGCGCGACGCAATTCTCGAATTGCGTCAGCACTGACTTCCTTACGTTCATCGATATCCTTCAGCAGATCAGCCTGGTATGCCTGCAGTATAGATATAATGTGCAGACATGACGCAGCCTGACCTGTTGCCGAATAAGCTTTACCCACCAGCGAAGATGTAGATTTTAAGTGCTTGGTGGGTAACGTCGGGGCTTTTAATGATGACGCTGCCTCGGGAGAGAGATAGCTCGCGAGCCTCTCTTCAGCCCGAGGCACCGTCAAATAACCATAATCAGATGCACCCAAAACATTACTATTGTTGGAAGTTTGTGGGTTAAACACTCTGAATGACGCCGGTTTATTCAAATCTCAAAACCTCATTGTGGTGATCAGGAAAAAACGGGAGTCCCCGACGTGGAGGCTGTGTTTTAGATGGTAGAAATCTTTCATCTAATAAATATTTTTAATAACACTCTGAGAATCATCGTCTGGCCATTCAATATTTAATCTAGCTACAGCACGAGATAAAACCTCCATAAGCTCCGCATCATGACCGGGGGTATGAGCTGGCGAAGACTCATCTTCCCCCTTATCAATACTGACGACATCCAGATCCTCAGAACTGGATAGTCTCAGCAATGGTGCCCCGACCTGGGAAGGAGAAGCCGCAGCGCGGGCTCCTTCCTGGGCAGAGGCACCGGATCCAGCAGGTAAGGGTTGAGAAAGGGCTGGGCCCGTCTCAAGCCCCGCTACTAGATCCATATGCGAACCCCAAGATGAAGGCCTTCGCTGTGCCTCGGCAGCAGCGGGACCCGCACCTCGGGGAGCGCGAACCGAACCGAACCGTCCTCCTCAAAGAACCCCCGGCGAGAGTGGAGCGTCCTCACGGCAGCTTCTCGCAATGCTCGCAGTCAGCTCCCTCGAGAACTGACTGGGCATGCTCCACTCCCAAACAAGCAACACAAAGCTGATGTGTGTCCCCACCCGTGATGAAATGAGGGCAAGGGACAACACAATGCTTGAACTCTTGTTTCACCATAATATATTATAGATAGATAGATAGATAGATAGATAGATAGATAGATATAATGTGCTTGTGACAGACAACAGTAAATAGACAAGGACAGTATACAGAGAGCACTTGCTGAAGGCAACAGAAGCTGTCGCGGTCTGTTTTCAGGGGTGCTTTATAGCTTCCTGGTCTATGACGTCACCCGCCTATGACGTCTCGCTCTTCCCTTGGACTGATTATACACGTGCTTCACGACGCAATCACGCAGAGCGTTCCCACCGCGTCTCAACGCAGCTCGAGTACCCTTGAAAGGGAATCACAATTGACCATATCCTATTGTACACTACCATTCAAAAGTTTTTGGGTCTGTAAAATATAATGTTTTTGAAATAAGTCTCTTATGCTCCCCAAGGCTGCATTTATTTGATAAATGGTTTTTTTTCTATGTTAATATATTGTAAAGTAAAATTAATTGCTGTGGTGGCGTAACTGAATTTTCAACAACATTACTGATTTGATGCTCTTTTGTGGAAACAATTGTTTTTTTTGTTTTTTTTCCAGGATTCTTTCTTTGATGAACAAAGTTCGAAAGAACAGCATTTATTTGGAAAAATAAATATTCTGTAACATTATAAATGTATTTACTGTCACTTTTAATCAATTTAAAGCATCCTTGCTGAACAAAAATGCATGAATTAAAAATTATGGACAATAATTTTAACTGAATTAATGATATGCCATGTCTATTGAAGCTGACCATGGCATTACTTCTAAGCAGAGGCTTTAATATAATCTAAAAGTAAGCTTTATAATTATTTTATTACAATACTAATTACAATAGTTATTCGGTAAGAAGCTTAATCGCTCTTGTTGTAGCATTCCTTCAAATGAAAGTGTTTGCTAAAGGAATAAATGTAAATTTAAAAGATCACAATGGTTTTGCCAGTTCTTGTAATATTTATAATCTCAAAGAATTTCCAATTTTTTTATGAATAAAAAGGGACCAAATGAAGTAATGTCATGGTAAAAAAATTGTGCTAACATTCAAAACTTTATTTGAAATAAAAATGTGCATTTACTGATCAGATACAGTTTAAGTTGAAAAATATTAAGTTATGTTTTATAAGCTTATATTCCATATTTTTATGTATTACAAGGGGTAATTGATTCCAAATGTGTTTGCAAGCTTATTTTTTGCATGTTCAGTATCAGTTTATGGAATTGCATGTTTAATCTTATCATCAATCTGAAGCTACCTTATCCAGTTGCTTTAACTGATATTCCTGAAGGACGACTATGTAAACCTTTGTCCTATATGGCACTGGTTCATGGGAAGTGTATCTAACCCTCAAATCTGTTATTTTTCAAACACAAAATAACAAAAAAAAGAATGCTTTGGAATACTGGAAACTTTTTCATTGAGCATCAAAAAAAAAAATTCCTAACAACTTTTGCTAACAAACCAACATCAGTACTACTCCGATTTGTTTTCAAACAATATATTTATTTTACTTGCATAAATGGAAAAAAAAGAAGACAAAGAACAGCCTGAATCTTCTTTTCATGCTGCAATAGTTCATCCTTAGGTGGCAGCAGAGTGAAATGTTGTCACTCTTTCCTTTTTTAAATTTAGACTATTTGGTATGAACTTTTTATATACAAACAGACATTCATTTTATTTATCATTTTACTTTAATTTAAGCATTATTGTGTGTGTGTGTGTGTGTGTGTGTGTGTGTGTGTGTGTGTGTGTGTGTGTGTGTGTGTGTGTGTGTGTGTGTGTGTGTGTGTGTGTGTGTGTGTGTGTGTGTGTAAGCATGTTTAGAAACAAAATACAGGCTCAGTGGGAAGGAAGAAATGTGCATGTGAGTGTAAGAAAGAGTCTAAATGTATTTTACAGAAGTAATTTGAGACAAATCCAACTAATAGATGGATAATCAGCATAATTTCACATGTAAAACCACAGTTCACTCAAAACGGACCTGAAGGCAAAAGGTGTAACAATGTTGTTTAAATGATTATATTTCTTACATTTCTTTATTTAAAAAATCTGAAAAAAATAAATGAGGTGTAATTTTTTAAATGTTTCATTTTCGTACCAAAAAGTATGGAGTTTAAAAAAGACTTTTTTACCCCTCCTGGGTCAAAATAGACTTCCTTTGTATTTATTTATTTTTTTTACTATTGAAGTCAATGGCTACCGTCAACTCTCGGGTTACCAACATTCTTCAAAATATATTTTTTGCGTGTGCTCAACAGAAGAAAGAAACTCATGCAGGCTTGGAACAGCTTGAGGTTGAGTAAATAATAACCAAATTTTCTTTTTTGGGTGAACTATCCCTTTAAGAGTGTTAAGATTTGTATTGTTTGATGCAGCTGTCTGTATGTATAATGTATAAATACAATTTGCAAAGAATTCATATATATTAGTTTTAGTTAGTTCATAATAGCTAATTCTTATTAAAAAATGTATATATTTGTTTTAGTTTCGCCATATAGGCTACACATCACAATTTTTTTTAAACTGCACTTTATGAGAGAGTATTAATATATAACCTTAAAGAGAAAAAAGCTCATCATGTGTAATTCATAAATATTTCAAATCTGCCTTCTACTTCTATTGTAATAACTGTGAAGACTATATGGACACTTTTTACATTTCCAGGGTTCTCAGAAGTGGAAGTCATAGGTTGTGTAAACTTCTATAGCAGTGAACGGGAGACGACAACAAATAGACTCCCAGGAAAAGGTATGCACTGTTTTGGAACTTTTGCCAGATTTAGACACCGAATTTAAACTTCTTTGTGACAACGACATTTAGCCGACCTGTCAAGCTAAGCGAGCTCTGCATCCGTTTTCAAGCGCTCTCAGCTCCATCCAGCGAGGAAAAAGCTTTACCGATGTCTTGCATTCTTATTTCTTTTAGGACATTTGGTTATGTTTACGGTTGACAGATAATAATTTCATAACTTCTATGGCGCTCTCGGCTTCCGGTTTCGCATATGAACATGACTGCCCTGAAATCCCTTACGAAAGAGAAGTATACTTCAAGTTCATTTTATGAAGTATACTTGAGTAATGTTCAAATATATTTTTAAATTTACTTTATGTAGTAAGTATACTAATATCAATGTGTACCTGAAGTAAACTTGTAAGTGTACTATATCAATACTGTTTGGGACTAAATTGGTCCACTTATAGTATATAAAAGTATACATTTAAGTGTACTATAAGTGTAATAGTAAACTAAGTACAAGATCTCATTTGTAATGCATCTGTACTACAAGTGAACTTATAAGTAGTAGTTTACTATTTTAATACAAGTAGTACATCATTTGTTTATGAACACACTGGTTTACTCAGCAAACTACTAGTTTAGTAGTTTATACTGCAAGCAAAGTTTTCTTTAAGTGAACATAACAGTATACTTATAGTTTACTATTTATATATTATTTTTGCACTTGCAGTATACTGCTATGTTCACATGTATATATTTTTTAAAGGCCTACTTAAAAAAATATATTTGATTGTACTTTAATTTTAAAAACATTTTATTAAATCCATGCATCCTTCTTTATCAACACTTAAATGTCGGTAAGTTTCATAAAGGAAGGCAACATTTAAAACTAAAAAAGGTGAAAAACCGCATTGTTGTCAAAGACTAACTTACGCCTTGATCAGATTCAGAACGATGATAAAATTGAAACACAGATGGAGTAGATCGAGATCCAACACCCTCAAAGCTTCACAGTCGTTTTCTCTTCATGGGTTATGCTTCATTTCATTTGGTAACATTAAGCAGTTTTGACTTACACGCTGTTTAATGTTTGATGATCACGTTATTTTACATTTGAGTGAGTAATCTTCCTATTTTTTTTTTGAGTAATCTTCTATCACTTGCTTCAGCTTCTTCTTCTCCTGTGTTTTGATCAGGAGATTCTGTACTAGATGTATCACAGCGCCCCTGCCGTATAACAGTGAAAACACGGTAAAGTAGAATTAAAGTAAATTCCTATGTACACTAACATTGGACTAGCCTACACAAAAATTCAGATACACAGAATTAGAAACATATCCGTTTTATATCAATATTCTAATCAATATTTTCAAACAATCTGAGTTTCATAAGTCTGTATATGAAAAACTATGTAAAAAAAGTATATTTAATAGGCTACTCGATCAAAAGAGTTAACACAACTACAAGCCAAGTATACTTTGAATACTTAATTATACTTTAAGTATATCTCGATCAAAAGTACAAGTACAGGCCAAATAATTTAATTTAATTTAATTGGATTTTTCTCTCAGTATAAGTCAAGTACACTTAAGTGTAATTTTAAGTATATTTCTGAGAAGTATATAAAATCTAGACTGAAAGTATACTTTCTTATTTTTAGTTTAAAAGAAGTATACTAATAGAACACTTGACTAAAATTATTTTTCGTAAGGTATGATTGACAGACAAGGATGCCTGTTTTAATTGTATTGTATTTTGTGGCTGAAACAATCTTCCACACTATTAATACTACTTCGACATAAAGGCAGTCTCACGGGATGCGGAAAGCACAATCTCTAGGCCGCACACGACTCTCACACACAACAAGCCTTTCAGAAGCGCGGACATAAAAAGTCACTAGTCATCATCAGCATGCACTTCATCTTTTGTATTTATGTCCAGACAGTTTTATTAGTTTTGATGACATTTTCGCATGTACATCGGGGTGTTTTGCAAGTATACAGGGCTGCCAACTTTTGAGTTTAGCTTGGCGTGAGACTATTCCAACGGGGGGGGGGGGGGGGGGGGGGGTCTGCACACGCAAGGTCTCTCGCTCGCTTACCTCTGCCGTGCGCGCGGTTTGGAGCACAATATCTTTACTCTAGATCAGTGTTTCCCAAACTTTTTTCAGTCGAGGCACCCTTTGAAAATTGTAAAAAATTTGTGGCACCCTACACTAGTGTTGTCACGATACTACTTTGATACTATACCTTGAAATGTATTGATTTTCAATACCACAGGGAATAACTGCCGTATATATGCCTACTGTCATATAGATATTTTTTAATATTATCAATTTTTTTGTCCATCCATTTAAAGTCTAGGCAATCATTAATTTCTTCTCCAGAGATCACTTTACATGATGACATATTTAATTAAGGCTTTATTCATAATTCAGCAAAACATTGCTCAATTACCATTTCAAATCTCACCAAAATGTTTGCTCACTCAGTGTAGGCCTATTTGTGTTTTATATTGGGCTAACTTTGTTATAATTGCACAAGATAGCTTGTTTTTAATATATTTTATAATGTAATAATTTCACAGTTAATCTCCAAATTAATGTATAAACAACATAAAGAAGTATATATTAAATAATTGTTTAATGGCATCTTTTTTTATGAATGAAGCCCAGTATCACTGATACCAATACTGCTACTGATGTCAGGAAATACACAGAAATTGAATGAAGTTATCAAACACTTTACAGTCTTCACTGCATAAATTATAAATGAAATATAGATGAATCCTTATTAAAGCTACAAGCGTTCTTAAGTCAAGAACAGTGAGTAATTTTCTCTGTTACCTGTTCTTTGATTCTGTTGTCACTGCTGCACTTGTTTATCTCACACGCGTCCCATCTTCTCACAACTCTAATTTAAGACTTTAACTAATTTAGGACTGCTCTCATGAGGATACTCAACAAAACGGACATTTTGGCATAACTGTGTGTTATTATTCGTTCAAGCACGAAAGAGAAGTCGATTCTGGCACGCGATGCGCGTCGTCCTGTGTCAGCAGGACACTCACAGACAGCGCGTTCTCTTTTGTCTTTTCGCGGTTGCATGGTTTAAAAGCATTTGCATGAATAAGAACGTGATTATATAATGTAACGCTAGCCAAAGGATGACAGAAAAAAACGGATGCTGCGTTAATTGTGTTTAAATGTTTTTTAACGCGTTAAACTGAAAAACATTAATCGCACGCGTTACCGTTGACAGCAGCACGGACATAACCGATGTGTTTGTGAATATTCGGCAAGACGGACGTTGTGACAATGTTTCGTGTGTATTTGACCGTAAGCGCAACAAGCCATGAAAAAGAGCCAGCTTTATGTGTGGACGCTGGGAATGAAGCACGAGAATGAAATCATGAGGAACCCCCGCAATTCAACGAACGCAGAAAACGTATGATTTGCATTTTTTATTATGAATTTGTGTGCATTATTTGTTGTTATTAGACGCTTCCGACGATGCGAGATTGATGATACATTTATTATTTATTTTTACACATTTTAGCAATTTTAAAATGTTTAATGGAGTTTTTACACGGCACCCCTGCTCTCGCCAGAAGGCACCCCAGGGTGCCGCGGCACCCCGTTTGGGAAACACTGCTCTAGATTACGGGATATTTAACTAATTTGCGGTATAACTAGTCGATCGCGAGTGGCTCAACAGGTAGATATATAGATAAACTCATCTTTCAGGCATTTTACCTACCGGGTTACACTTAAGCGTGAGAAATCGGGGGTGTGGCGTGAGAGCGTGAGAATTGGGTCAATTGCGTGTGTCTCGTGAGAGTTGGCAGCCCTGAGTATATAAGTAGATACCGCTGCTAGACATTTTGGTGCCCTAAGCATAATTCCTTTATGGTGCCCCCCGCCCCCGGGAAAAAAAAAAACGTTTATTTTTGCCGGTTTAACTTTAACTTTTTAACGCGCAATCCAACGGAACAATGAGGCGGCGGCGGCACCATCGTTACTTTCTAGAGCAATTAAATACTCTTGTTCCGCCTGTCTTGTTATATACATCCCTAAAAAGTGCCTAATAATATTTCTATAATGAAATAATATCGGCACTATAATTATTATGACTATGATATGATGATTGATTTTTCATTAGGCTATTTTTGGTGCCCCCCTCAGCACTTGGTGCCCTACGCACAGCGCGTGATGCGCGTGGTGGGAGCGGCGGCGGTGAGTAGATCAATCGATGCCGACTTCAGGTCTGGTGCGATGATGATTCGAATTTTAGTTGCTATAGAGACGCGTGATATGATTTTTTTGTTTGTACACTCAAACATCGCTATCTGTTGTTTGAGAGACGAGGCGAATTCAGAGATTTTTGCCGAGTATTTTCTGCGCAGATCTTGTGATTTTGAAGCTATTTGGAGGATTCCTGAGAGAAAACTTATTATATTCTACAAGGAGTAGATCGGAGGATATATCCTTTCCTTTTTTCTTTTCATTTTCATATTATTTCATATTATTTCGGAGGAAGCTTTTATCGAACTGTTAATTGTTATTATCTGGGAGTTAAACTAGGAGTTTGTAGTTTAATTTAATATTGTATTTAATTGTATTATTTTTGTTTTATTTATTTGTTTATTATTTTATTTATTTGATTTCTTTTGGTAGTATTTCTGAGGAGGGTTTGTATTATTTTTTGTGTGTTGTATTTTGTATTTTTCTATTGCAGGTTGGAGGAGGACGTTGATGGCTCACATGGGTGAAAAAGGAGGTGATTGTTCTAGTTTTTCATTTGTTTATGGTATTTTATGATAACCATTTGATCCGCCAATTTTCCCAGCTAACTAAGTGATCACATGTATTTGATTCCTTGCATGTGCAATAAACCTTTCAATTTGAGTAACTATTGTAACAATTTGTAATTGACCACTGACATTGATCATTGATTATTATTAAAACATAACTAACTATGTGATGTCTGAAATATTCCAGCCTCAGGCCGCTCCAGATCCAGGAGAGCTGCTTCCACTCAGACGGCTGGTCTGGAGGTTTGGAGTCTCAGTTCTGATGATTTAGCTCCTCTGTCTTCTGAGTTTTCTGGTTCTGTGTTCACAGGTCAGGATCACAGGACGAGGAAGAGGCAGAACGGCAGCCAGCAGAGCCCAGATGATGGATGTGCGTCCAGGCGGTCATGTGGAGAGTTGAGTCTCAGCAGCAGAGGGACGTACATCGTTGAGTGGAGGTGGAGTGGCGACGGATCGGACGGCCCAGGTGAACAGGACAGTTGTGGCGACTGGAGGTTGTCAAGGTCCGACAGCCTCCAAGAGATGATGTGTTCTCCGCTGCCAGGTCAAGTTCCTGTGGAGCCAACAGTGACTTCCAATGGCCTAACAGCTCAGGGTGCCGTGGAGGTGTCTCCTGCGAACAAGAGCTCAACAGGTGAGATTGAAATAAGGCTGAGGGGTGTAAAGTGCTCTGATAGAGATTTTGCTATTTTGTGCATAAGACTGCTTCAAGTTTTTAACAGGTTATGGTCTAGTCATATTTACCGTTGCTCAGCATAATTTAGCTGAAATTTTCTTACCGAAAGTTTTTCCAAAATATTTTAGTTGGACGTTTGTTTTTCAAAAAACATATTTTTCAGAACATTCAAAAGTAACGTTCCCATGTTTGCAAAATTATAAAACAGACTGTTCCCTTAACATCTGTATAACCAAGAAAAAAACATTTTTGAAACATTGAAATAAACTGGACGTTAATACGCATTATTGTGAAATAAGACTTTGGGACATTTATGCAGGCATTAAGCAGAAGCACGGCCTTCGTATAATATTTGCTTTACTTGATTTTGTAACATTACAAATAAGAATGGAACAGTAAAATGTGTAAGTGTGTCATTGTTTAGTTTGAGGTCAGAGATGTTTCTAATAGTTGTCTTTTCAATTGTTTTTCTTCTTTTAAAAAAAACCTACAGAATGTAGGAAGAGGAGAGGAATTTGTACTTTCCTCGTGAGCGTGTGGAAGGCTATGAAACATCATTTCGGCTGCTGTTGCCACAGTAGTGCTGTGGATGTTGTGGAGCCTTTCGTCCCTCCACCAGATCTGGACCCAGAGCCTGATCCAGATCACTCAGCCGTCAAGCCAAATAATGGTAAATACACAGTCATTATTTCTTGAACATTATTTTAAACAGTATTGTCGTCTTGTTTTCCACTAAAAATATCTTAAGGCTTGTTTTCTGAGAATAATAATATTATTCTCCCTAGGTTTAGGTGAAGGTTCAGGGATAGTACCTAGTTATTACCCAGTTATTGTAATAACTGTAATAAGTGCATAGTATGCACATGGGAAACAGGACTGTAAGATAAAGTGCTACCGGTAATACTTTATTGTAAGGTGACGTAGTTACACGTTAGTACATCTACTGTACTTACTATAGGGATAACAGTAAATTATAAATAATTACAAGTAACCAACCGTATCTCTATAGTAAGTACATGTAGTTAATTAATATTACCCAGTTCTTATCTGAGTAAGTACAATGTAAGTACTTCACCTTAAAATAAAGTGTAACCTTTTATTATTAATTCAAAGGATCCAGCAAGCTCATATATTTATCATATTGTTTCTGTTTTTCAGAGTCCTTTGCGTCTTTCTTCAACGTAGGAAAGATGATTGGATCCGGAGGATTCGGCAGGGTGTACGAGGGAACACGGAAATTTGATGGCAAAAAGGTAAATATTACCCAACTGTACAAACATTTTGAAACAAATAAATATTTAAAACAATTTACAGATGGTTTAATACCTAGTGCAAGGTCAGGTGCATGAATACTGTTACTGTTATTGAAACATTTTTTTTTTTTTTTTTTGCAGGTTGCCATCAAGCAGATCAGCAAGATTGACAACAATCGTTATCTTGATATTGTAAGTTGTTTAAAACCTGAATGTGTATTTAGTTGTTTAAGTGCTGATTACTGTAGTCAATACACCTGTAGGAAGCATTAGCTGTTAATGTTATCGACAAATAAGCCTAGAAGCAACAAATAACTTTGAGCTGAAAAGGCTCTGTATCTACAAAGATCAAAGAAAAGTACATTCAAAAATGAGATTTGTACCCAGCTAATCTTCTGTCTGCTACTTTTCTCTAGCCTGGGCATCCCGAACCTCTCGTAACAGAAGTGGCGCTGCTTCTAATGATGAGGCAAGAACCCAGAAGCCCCTACGTCATACAGCTCTACGAGTGGTTTGAACACCCTCGAAAGTTCACTCTCGTCATGGAGTACCCCGAACCCTGCGAGAGCTTGCTGGACTTCATCATCCGTAACCCTGAACTGGATGAACCAACGGCACGGGTCATCATGAGACGGGCTGTGCTGGCAGTACAACACTGCATCGAACATGGCGTTTTTCATAATGACATTCATGCGGAAAACTTCCTGATGAAGAAAAACACGTTCGAGCTCAAGCTGATAGACTTTGGCTGCGGTCAGCTACTTAGTAGTGACGGCTACGAGAGCAGAATATACCTTGGTGAGCATTTTGGCAGTGTGGAAACCTGAATGTGTGACTTACTGATTATTTGACACTTTAAATAAGAAAGCTCAACAATGCGCGAATGTCTTTCTTACAGGATTAATGACTTACTGCCCACCTGAAGTCTTCACAGATACGAGGTTCCACGCCGTCCCAACAAACGTCTGGGCTCTAGGAGTGTTGTTATATGAGATGGTGAACGCATGTTCTCCTTTTGGCAATAGAATGGAAATCACACAAGCCAAAGTTACATTTAGGAACGCCAACTTATCCAAAGGTGAATAACATTGATATCTTTGTTAAACGCACACATAAAGCAAAGGCTCTGTACAGAGACAGTTAAAGGTGAAGTACTCTATGTGAGATTTTTTTTTAACCAGTTGCATTTGTGATGTTTGAGTTGGAAAAAGGCGTGAAGCACGCAAAGTCTTTTGAAAATATGCTCTTTTTGTCACAGAAACTGCATACTTCACCTTTAAAGTAAAGATAACGAACATTTTACCTTAAATGAATCATGTTTAGATGTCACATGGTCATGACTAACCAGCTCTCTTCTTCTTAATATTGGTACAGAATGCAGTGATCTGATTAGCCAGTGCCTAACAAAGGATCCAACTAAACGGCCGACGTTAGAGCAGATGTTACAACATGAATGGATTAGAAATGATCTTCTTGTAGATTGGAGAAGTTCAGGAGATTCACTCGATCAGTGATTTCAGGTGTGAGGAAGTGTAACAGATGGACAGAGTAGGATTATAATCATTTGTTATTATCATTTATCTATTTTCAAATTTGTGTATTGAACAGAGTTCATTTTAATGTTGTTGTCATAGTCTAGTCACCTTCATTTATATAGTGTTTTATACGATACAGATTGTTTTGAAGCAGCTTTATGATAATAAACAGAAAAATAACAGAATCTGTGATGCAAACAGAATTCAATTCTGCTGTAAGACATTTATGAGTTGACATGTTCATATAATCTTTGTTTTGGATAGGAAATAACATACTTGCTGTCCTTGGTGGAGGTCTTGAGCTCGTGACGTGACCCGAAGCCGGAAATCCAACTTCAACTCGACAGGGAAGTCAAGCCGCCACTCCAGAGAGCTCAGAGCCTGGCATCATGGGGGATCTTTCGGACTGGAAATCAATCAAGAACAATTTGGGATCCTAAAGTTAAGCCAAAGGGTCTCTTAGGTGATCATTTGAACACAAAGTATTATATCAAAAAGTGATCAAATTCATCATATTTTACTGAACTCTAATTTAGATTTTCTTTGTTTATCCGAGACATGGCTTCATGTAAACTCCCCGTCAGCAGCATTAGAAGTGCCTGCTTTTAAACTCTATAAGAAAGATAGAGTTTGTTCTAAGAGGAGTTATGATCAAACAAGTTATGATCTATGAGAAAACTGGTTTCCAGTCTAATGAAATCGCTTGGTCAAATTGTTTGGATTTGGAATGTATTGGTTTGAAATTCAGACTCTGAATCTTTGTATTAATTGTAATTTATCGTCCTCACTCTTCAAACAGAAGTTATGAAATTTGAAACTTTTTTTACATTCATTTTTATACATTAGTTATACAAAAGTTTGTCTAGCTAATACAGTGGAACAAGCCTTTAAAAGCAGTCAATGAATTGGACATTTTTAGACCATTTCCATCTCATAAACCATCCAGAGCAAAGGATATATTTGGTATTGATGTAGTAATGCTTAAAGAGCTCAATGAGTCACTAGTTAAAACCATCACCAAAATGATCAACTGTTCACTTTCTCATGGGACGTTCCCGTGTGCTTGGAAGTCATCATCTGCTGTAGTGCCTATATCTAAAAGTGCAGATTCTCATGCTGTTAGTAATTACAGACCTATTAGTATTTTACCAATAGTCTCAAAGGTTGCAGAGAAATGAATGGTGCTGCAAATCACTGATTATCTAAATACTAGTTCATTTTTATTAGTTCATCCAATGCAATTTGGCTTCAGAGTAAACTTCAACTAGGTGGCAAATTGTTATTCCACTGAAAAAGTGAAGTCTCTCTTAGACAAAGGTGGGGTTTTCGGGCGGTGTTTCTTGACCTCACGAAGGCTTTTGACACTGTAAACCACAGGAGTCTTATTTCTAAATTATTAGTATTTTTCTCCAGAGACTTATCATATTCAAATCATATTTGTCCGGTCACACAAAGAATGTCAGAGTTCAGAATTATAAATCAGCTCCCTAATGTATATCCACAGGTGTTCCCTATGGGTCTATTCTGGGTCCATTGCTATTTACGTTATCAATGATCTTCCATCCGTTTGTCCCGACACCGAATGAATGCGGAAGGCACCGTTATTTATATACACGGAAGCAGTGCGTCACAAGTCGCAAATGAACTTACACAATCCCTAGTCAATGTGACATTTTGGCTAGAACAAAGCGGTTTACAGTTAAATATCTGTAAAACAGTGTTTTTTTTGTTTTTGTTTTTTTTACCAAAACAAATAGTTCAAGTGTAGTGCCAGATGTTGTTGTTTCAGGGGAAAGGCTACAAGTTGTATCTGAATTGATCTTGATTCCAGACTTTCTTTTAAGGCTCAGGTTAAAAAGGTCTGTAACTGGGTCAAATTCTGTCTGTCAAAATTTAGATATATGTCAACAGAGGCCGCTATGTTGTATGTATTTCATTAGTATCTCTCATATCACTTTTTGTCTTAACAACCCGGTCACAAGCGAGTACAACTACTCTAAAAACACTGGACTCTCTGTATAAACAATCAAAAAATTTTTATTTATTAAAAAGAGTTTTTTTTCATCATTTTTTAATACTAAAAAAGTACAATTTGCTAAATTGGGATAATCTGATGTAGATGTTTGTCTTATGTTTAAGATTATACATAGCCTGTCGTCGCTGTTAAAACTGTATGTTAATGTTAGAACAACTGCACATCGGTCCACAAGGGCTGGAGAAAGAGGGACTGTATTATTCCTCTCAGAAAAAGTCAATTTAGTCAGTCTGTATTTTCAGTCAAAGCCACAAGGGAATATGGAACTCCATCCCATCAATAATTAGAAGACTGGATATACATTTGGTTCTTTTAAGATTCATCTAAAAAAATGGTTACTTACTAGTCAGCACTGTCAACATTAGTATCTTAATATTCTGATTTTAGCATCTTTGTAATAATGGTTCTGAGTTATTTGCTTTTTCCTGTCACTACTTTTTTTTTTTACCTCTTATGTAGCACAATATGTTTTGACAAAATTTTCTGTTAGTGTATTTTTGCATGATTTCCGCGTGGAATCGTGTACTTGTATTTTGCAATTTGATAATGTGATTGTTTTGTTGTTTTGTATTATTAATGTAAGATGCTTTGTTTTTAGGGTGACTTTTTACATTCTGTCAAGGGTCTACAAATGAAAATGGTCTTTTTGGCTAATTCTGTATCTATGTTTATTAATGTGCACTGCCCCTGTAAACAAGTGAAATAAAGTAAACATGAGAGACTGCAAGACGTCAGCACAGCCATATTTGCTTTGTTTTAAAAGCAATTTTTGCTTAGTAGTATGATTTAACACTTCTATATATAAACATCCATATATTTTGCTGTTTTTTCTCCCCTTTATTTGTACTTATGTGTGTGTATATATATATATATATATATATATATATATATACACAGGTATATATATACAGTATGTCATTGGTCTCTTTGTATAAAGCAGCTATGTCTTGCTAATATAAAAACGTACAGAAATACAATAAAATAAAAGCAAAATTTGTTTTTAAAAGTGAAGACAATCATCTTTATTTATATAGCACTTTATACAAGATTGTTTCAAAGCAGCTTTACATATTAACTGGAAGATAATGTTCAATGATGCAAACACAATTCAGTTCTCTAAGATTCAGCTCTAAAGACAGTTGTGTCATTATTCAGCTGCAGTCAGTTCATAGTTGATTCAGTAATTTTGTAAAGTTCATCAATTATGTAATGAGTTCAAATCAGCTGTAAAGCAGCTTTGCACAAAACAGTGATGTCATCATTCAGCTAAAAAACAATCTTGACAAACATTTTAAGTGGATCTTAGCGGTATTATAAAAAAGTATTATGACATGATCCCTTCAATGTAGAGGTCTGCACTCCCGCGGGAGTCCCGCGGGACCCGCGGGTCCCGACGCAAAACAGTGCGGCGCGGGACAAATTTTTAAAGGTCATTGCGGGAGCGGGCGGGATGATGAGGTGCACTTGCGGGTGCGGGCGGGAGGGATGATACGCTGCACTCCCGCAAATTAAATATGAGTGTAAAGTAAAATATATAAATGTTTTAAGTAGCGTACATAATTTGTAGTTGTGAGGGAGATTCTGATTGGCAGCAATAAAAACGTTTTAAGCAGCCTAAACTTGTGAATGTTGTCGGGTAGGGCGGGGCACAATCTCACGCACACTTGTTTAGAGACAATTCCTTTCCCGCTGCTCCGAGTTCGAATTCGAAAGCTAGTTCAAGTTCAAAATAGACAGCATGGACGAGGAACAGAGCGCCTCTAGTGCTTCAGATAAAGTACAGTTGTGAATATTATGCTGTTCGTAATATGGGACCAATAAATATGTTACCAAGTATTGGTAAGGAATTTTGTGTGCACGCATTTTTTTCCCCAAGACCTTTCGTCAGACAGAAAGTGCGGGCGGGAGCGGGACATTATATCACAGATGCGGGCGGGAGCGGTACTAAAAATGACAAATCTTTGCGGGAGCGGGCGGGAGCGGGACTGAACACTGCGGAAGCGGGCGGGAGCGGGTCTGAAAATTGTGTCCCGCGCAGACCTCTACTTCAATGATACAGGGATTCAAGATGGCGCCTGTGTGTTCGGCTGGCCGTCGGTCTCTCTTGTACTTATTGTTTTGGATATTTTTATGGATGTCTATCTGGGCCTCTAATTGCTGCACACGTCTGGTCTATGACCGACAGTCTCTCTTGAACATTCGCACCTCTTTTATGGACTTTTATAAGCAGGATGTAGTGCACGCTTTTAATCAATCACACAGAAACACCACTACGCATACATTGGAATGTATTCGCCAGTGGCCGCCTATCATTTTACAAAGGAAACGCAGAAGGAAACGCGGGAGTCGGGGTGGACGCACCATCAGATTGAAAGCTACTGAAAGACTCTGGGTCGATGCAAATCATATGTCGGACGGCGATTTCGTTGCCCGGCGATCGCGAGCGCTGGCTCATCGGTGGCTCCTATCTATCACTCCCCTGCGATCTTCGCCTGTCCATTTGGTTGGCTTACCTCGGGTTGGCAGCTGTCATCAGCAAAACGGTGTGAATCCCGGTAATCTACGTTCTTTGAAGAAAGGCGGAGCTTTCCCCGATGTGATTCATCCTCCCAAAATGGCACTGATCAACGCCAGATCCTTGTTCAATAAAACCTTCCTGCTCAACGACTTCTTTTCCTCTCACTGTTTGGATTTCATGTTCATCACTGAATCCTGGACTACGGTTGGTGACCTAACCCCTTTTTCTGAACTAGTTCCTAATGACTGTTCGTTTTTCAACACCCCCCGTCCGAAAGACGAGGGGGCCGGATCGTGACTATTTTTAAAGACTCATTTTCTGTGCGATGCCGGCCGGTTCCTGTCAGTGCTTTTTCAAGCTTTGAAGCGCAACTACTTCACTTAGACTGGAATGGCCCTATTTTATTAGGGGTGATTTACCGTCCGCCACATTCACTCAAGGACTTCATTCAGCAATTTACAGAACTCATTGGTAATATTATAATAATCTTTTAACCTAGTCCAGTGGATAAATGATTCCACTCACATGAAGGGTCACACATTGGACCTTGTGCTTTCATATGGGATGGTCGATGGTGATTAGTGAGGTTGTAATATCTGATTTTATGCTTTCGGATCATAAGCCAATTTTATTTTCTACATCTCTTCCTTGCATTGCTCAAACCACCAGTGAAGATGTAAGACTATCTAGATCATACTCTCCTCTTTTTGACTTAAATTTTAACGAGCATTTTATGAATTCCTCCACACACTTGCTGCTGAACTCTCCACTATTGGAACAAGATGCTGACTAACATCTCGGTCTGCTATACTCCACTTGGTTAAATGCCTTAAATGAAACTGCTCCGCTTAAGCCCTTCAAACCTAAACCGAAATCTGAACCATGGCTCAACTTGGATATTCGGCGAATAAGACAAGCTAGCAGAAAGGCTGAGCGCAAATGGAAGAAGGACAAGCTACATATTTCACTTCAGTTATTTAAAGACAGTCTGTCAACCTATCAAAATGCTGTAAAGACGGCAAAAGCTGCGCACTTCTCTAACATGATTATGGCTAACCACTCTAGACCAAAGGTTTTATTTTCTGTTATAAACTTGGTTTTAAATCCTCCGGTAAATGTATGGAATGATGTTTCGGATGAGCTATGTGAACGTTTCTTGAGATTTTTTACTGACAAAATATCTAACTTGAGATGCAATGCCAGCCGCTCTGCAATTAGTCAGTTGATGAACCCTGTTACCTGGGATGCTTTCGAGCCAATCACTCTGAATCTCCTCAAAGAAATTATCACAAAGATAAAACCTTTGTACTGCTCTCTAGACATCATCTCTCCTAAGTTTCTTAAATTGATTATCGATACAGTAGGAGCAGGATTGGTATCCTTTGTTAATAAATGCCTCCTTACCGGTTCTATCCCTGCTGCCCTCAAGGAGGCCACTGTCACTCCTTTGCTCAAGAAGCCTTCACTGGATACTACTGTGTTAAATAATTTCCGTCCTATCTCTGTTTTGCCTTTTGTCACTAAGGTGTTGGAAAAAGTTGTTCTTGACCAACTCCAGCTCTTTCTAAAACGCAATGATATCTCTGAAAAATTTCAATCTGGTTTTAAGTCTGCTCACAGTACTGAATCTGCTCTGCTGAGAGTGTTAAATGACATCTATCGCTCCACTGACACTGGTGACTCTGTGGCTCTTGTCCTTCTTGATCTGTCGGCAGCTTTTGATACTATCGACCACTCTATCCTGTTATCCAAACTAGAATATGATGTGGGGCTAAAAGGTGTCGTCCTCCAGTGGTTCCAATCTTATCTCTCGGGTCGTACTTTCAGAGTCAAGCTAGGAAATTGCTCTTCCTCTGTTGCGCATCTAACCTGTGGCCTTCCTCAAGGTTCTATTTTAGCGCCTTCTCTCTTTTCCCTCTACATCTTACCACTGGGCACCATTCTAAGAAGGCATGGGGTATGTTTTCACTGTTATGCAGACGACACCCAATTGTATGTTCCAATCAAGAGAAATGATCCCTCTACCCTTTCATCATTGTTAGGTTGTCTGGATGAAGTAAAAGTTTGGTTGGACCAAAATTTTTTGTTTTTAAATGAAAACAAAACAGAGATCATTGTTTTCGGGTCAACTGGTAATCCCCAGGCTGCTTCCTTTGATCTAGGCAGACTAGCGGCATTTAGTTCTGCAAGTGTGCGGAACTTGGGCGTTTGTCTGGGTGAGTCTTTAAATTTTGACAAGCAAATCTCTTCTGTAATAAGCTCTAGTTTTTATCACCTGCGGCTGTTGTCAAAAGTCAAACCTTTTCTTAATCACAAAACCCTTGAGATGGCTGTTCATGCTTTCATCACCACACGTGTAGATTACTACAATTCACTCTACTGCGGTATCTCGAAAACGCAAACTGCTCGTCTTCAACTGGTGCAAAATGCCGCCGCAAGATTCCTCACAAATAGTCGGAAAAGTGACCACATCACCCCAATTCTGAGGTCTCTTCACTGGCTGCCCATTAATCTCAGAATCGAGTTTAAAATCCTGTTATTTGTGTACAAAGCCCTATGCAACCAAGCGCCTAGCTATCTAACTGAACTGTTACAACCTTACACGCCGTCAAGAAGTCTGAGATCAGGTGAAAAAAATCTGTTACAAGTCCCTCAATGCAGACTTAAACGTAGAGGGAATCGAGCTTTTTCTGTGGTTGGGCCTCGGCTATGGAACAATTTGCCCTTGGACGTTTCGGATAGCCCCTACTGTGAATTCCTTTAAGTCAATTTTAAAAACGCACTTGTTCTCTTTGGCCTATAAATAAGGTGCATGTACATGTATATATATGTGCATATGTGTACATATGTGTGTGTATGTATGTGTGTGTGTGTGTGTGTATGTATATGCACATATGTATGTGTGTACGTGTGCGTATGGGTAGATATATATATACTTATATATTCCTTTCTGTCTATTTTTATATTTCTCTCCTTTGAGTATGATACTAGTATTAAACCTGTTACTGTCTTTTCTGTTTTTATTTTCTATTACTGATAATCTCTGAGACTGCTTGGACGTCTACAGTTTTAAGCTGTTCTTAACCTTTTTGTACTGTTCTATGATGTGCTACTACTCATGGTGCTGGTGTCTTCTAATTTTGTAGTTCTGTAAAGCACTTTGGTCAGTCAGTGTGTGCTATAAAATGTGCTATATAAATAAAATGAACTTGAACTTCAAAGAAATGCTTTCAAAGAATAGAAAAATTAGGTGCATCAAAACCATCTCCATGGTTTTTTATATATATATAAAAAAAATGTCAGCCTCTGTTTTCATTTCATTTCTTGTATTATTTTAAAGATTCAGTTTTCAAATCTTTAAAATTGAAGGTTTAGTTACCCAAACACAAAATCTAAAAATCAAAAAAAAAAAAAAAATCTATCATCATTATTTACTAAGCCTCATGTTGTTCCAAACTCGTATACGGTTGTTGTTGTTGTTGTTTTTAAATGAAAGGCAAAGACCTATTTTTGTTTCCTGAAATAAAATCTCAATCTACTTGCTGCAAACTTCAATGCACTGTAGACCGTTTAAAACATAACCCTACAATAAATGAGACTAGAGCCTGTTGAAAAATAATAATACAACAATTTTTGGTGCATGACATCATCACTGGTTATTTAGGTGAAAGAACCTATTATTGTATTATTAGAAAATTTTAGTTCAATCTTGAAGCTTATTGGAAGAGTTACTCAAAAACAAATTCTATCATCATTATTTACTCCAAATTTACTCTAAAGTCATATAGGTCTACCACTATTTTTACAGTTTTGGGAGGGCAATTGTGGAGAATCGTTACGCAGCTCTTTTCCATACAATGCATTTTCATATAGTCACCATGTCTGTAAAGCTCCAAAAAGGTATAGGTGACACATATGTATTATATAGCCATATATACTGTATATTCCAAGACTTCTGGAGCTTTTAATGAGAAAAGCTTGTTTTTATTCACTGATAGGATTTCCATAGACGGAAGCTCTGAAAAGTCATTGCAGCCACGTTTAAAATGTTGCAGTAAAATATTGTTGACAGCATGTTTTAGTGAAAACAGACAATTCTACAGTGGTTTCTTATATCAACCGGCAGAGAGGCACATGTTCCTTCAATTGCATCAGTAATAAAATAGCTGATTGTGAGGTGCAACACACAGCTTTCATCCATCAGGGCAACTCATGTTCCGGGACACTAAACAGGAGGTTTGCTGGACTATTTTTTAAATATAATGAATAATTGTGTCTGATTGGCACAGCTGACAGAGCTTGATGCTGGTTGATTCACTGCCATTATATGGACAAGAAGGACCTTTTTTATCTTTTTGTGCTTCCAAAAAAAAAAGAAAAAAAAAAGGGCATACAGCATTAAAACAATACCAGGGTGAGTAAATGATGCTTGATGCTCATTTTAGGGCGAACTATCCCTTTAACTGCAGTTTGTACGTGGCCAGTGAGACTCCCAGGAAAAGGTACGCACTGTTTTTGAACTTTTGCCAGATTTAGACACTGAATTTTAACTTCTTTGTGACAACGACATTTAGCCGACCTGTCAAGCTAAGCGAGCTCTGCATCCGTTTTCAAGCGCTCTCAGCTCCATCCAGCGAGGAAAAAGCTTTACCGATGTCTTGCATTCTTATTTCTTTTAGGACATTTGGTTATGTTTACGGTTGACAGATAATAATTTCATAACTTCTATGGCGCTCTCGGATTCCAGTTTCGCATATGAACATAACTGCCCTGAAATCCCTTACGAAAAAGAAGTATACTTCAAGTTCATTTTATGAAGTATACTTGAGTAATGTTCAAATATATTTTTGAGTAATGTTCAAATATATTTTTAAGTTTACTTTATGTAGTAAGTATACTAATATCAATGTGTACCTGAAGTAAACTTGTAAGTGTACTATTTCAATACTGCTTGGGACTAAATTGGTCCACTTATAGTATATAAAAGTATACATTTAAGTGTACTATAAGTGTAATAGTAAACTTTAAGTAAAAGATCTCATTTGTAATGCATCTGTACTACAAGTGAACTTATAAGTAGTAGTTTAATATTTTAATACAAGTACTGGTAGTACATTTTTTTTTCATGAAAGTACACACTGAAGTTTAGTAGTTATACTGCAAGTATACTTTAAGTATAATGTTATGTTCACTTAAAGAAAACTTACTAGTTTACTATTTATATATTATTTTTGCATTTGCCGTATACTTCTATGTTCAAAATGTTTTTTTATACTTGAAAAATACCTTTGACTGTACTTACATTTTAAAAACATTTTATTAGCTTCATGCATCCCTTTTTATCAACACTTAAATGTCGGTAAGTTTCATAAAGGAAGGCAACATTTAAAACAAAAAAAGGTGAAAAACCGCATTGTTGTCAAAGACTAACTTACGCCTTGATCAGATTCAGAACGATGATAAAATTGAAACACAGATGGAGTAGATCGAGATCCAACACCCTCAAAGCTTCACAGTCGTTTTCTCTTCATGGGTTATGCTTCATTTCATTTGGTAACATTAAGCAGTTTTGACTTACACGCTGTTTAATGTTTGATGATCACGTTATTTTACATTTGAGTGAGTAATCTTCTATTTATTTATTTTTTGAGTAATCTTCTATCACTTGCTTCAGCTTCTTCTTCTCCTGTGTTTTGATCAGGAGATTCTGTACTAGATGTATCACAGCGCCCCTGCCGTATAACAGTGAAAACACGGTAAAGTAGAATTAAAGTAAATTCCTATGTACACTAACATTGGACTAGCCTACACAAAAATTCAGATACACAGAATTAGAAACATATCCGTTTTATATCAATATTCTAATCAATATTTTCAAACAATCTGAGTTTCATAAGTCTGTATATGAAAAACTATGTAAAAAAAGTATATTTAATAGGCTACTCGATCAAAAGAGTTAACACAACTACAAGCCAAGTATACTTTGAATACTTAATTATACTTTAAGTATATCTCGATCAAAAGTACAAGTACAGGCCAAATAATTTAATTTAATTGGACTTTTCTCTCAGTATAAGTCAAGTACACTTAAGTGTAATTTTAAGTGTAATTTTAAGTATATTTCTGAGAAGTATATAAAATCTAGACTGAAAGTATACTTTCTTATTTTTAGTTTAAACAACGTATACTAATAGAACACTTGACTAAAATTATTTTTCGTAAGGTATGATTGACAGACAAGGATGCCTGTTTTAATTGTATTGTATTTTGTGGCTGAAACAATCTTCCACACTATTAATACTACTTCGACATAAAGGCAGTCTCACGGGATGCGGAAAGCACAATCTCTAGGCCGCACACGACTCTCACACACACAAGCCTTTCAGAAGCGCGGACATAAAAAGTCACTAGTCATCATCAGCATGCACTTCATCTTTTGTATTTATGTCCAGACAGTTTTATTAGTTTTGATGACATTTTCGCATGTACATCGGGGTGTTTTGCAAGTATATAAGTAGATCAATCGATGCCGACTTCAGGTCTGGTGCGATGATGATTCGAATTTTAGTTGCTATAGAGACGCGTGATATGATTTTTTTGTTTGTACACTCAAACATCGCTATCTGTTGTTTGAGAGACGAGGCGAATTCAGAGATTTTTGCCGAGTATTTTCTGCGCAGATCTTGTGATTTTGAAGCTATTTGGAGGATTCCTGAGAGAAAACTTATTATATTCTACAAGGAGTAGATCGGAGGATATATCCTTTCCTTTTTTCTTTTCATTTTCATATTATTTCTGAGGAAGCTTTTATCTAACTGTTAATTGTTATTATCTGGGAGTTAAACTAGGAGTTTGTAGTTTAATTTAATTTTGTATTTAATTTTATTATTTTTGTTTTATTTATTTGTTTATTTTTTTATTTATTTGATTTCTTTTGGTAGTATTTCTGAGGAGGGTTTGTATTATTTTTTGTGTGTTGTATTTTGTATTGTTTCTATTGCAGGTTTGGAGGAGGACGTTGATGGCTCACATGGGTGAAAAAGGAGGTGATTGTTCTAGTTTTTCATTTGTTTATGGTATGTTATGATAACCATTTGATCCGCCAATTTTCCCAGCTAACTAAGTGATCACATGTATTTGATTCCTTGAATGTGCAATAAACCTTTCAATTTGAGTAACTATTGTAACAATTTGTAATTGACCACTGACATTGATCATTGATTATTATTAAAACATAACTAACTATGTGATGTCTGAAATATTCCAGCCTCAGGCCGCTCCAGATCCAGGAGAGCTGCTTCCACTCAGACGGCTGGTCTGGAGGTTTGGAGTCTCAGTTCTGATGATTTAGCTCCTCTGTCTTCTGAGTTTTCTGGTTCTGTGTTCACAGGTCAGGATCACAGGACGAGGAAGAGGCAGAACGGCAGCCAGCAGAGCCCAGATGATGGATGTGCGTCCAGGCGGTCATGTGGAGAGTTGAGTCTCAGCAGCAGAGGGACGTACATCGTTGAGTGGAGGTGGAGTGGCGACGGATCGGACGGCCCAGGTGAACAGGACAGTTGTGGCGACTGGAGGTTGTCCAGGTCCGACAGCCTCCAAGAGATGATGTGTTCTCCGCTGCCAGGTCAAGTTCCTGTGGAGCCAACAGTGACTTCCAATGGCCTAACAGCTCAGGGTGCCGTGGAGGTGTCTCCTGCGAACAAGAGCTCAACAGGTGAGATTGAAATAAGGCTGAGGGGTGTAAAGTGCTCTGATAGAGATTTTGCTATTTTGTGCATAAGACTGCTTCAAGTTTTTAACAGGTTATGGTCTAGTCATATTTACCGTTGCTCAGCATAATTTAGCTGAAATTTTCTTACCGAAAGTTTTTCCAAAATATTTTAGTTGGACGTTTGTTTTTCAAAAAACATATTTTTCAGAACATTCAAAAGTAACGTTCCCATAATGTTTGCAAAATTATAAAACAGACTGTTCCCTTAACATCTGTATAACCAAGAAAAAAACATTTTTGAAACATTGAAAAAAACTGGACGTTAATACGCATTATTGTGAAATAAGACTTTGGGACATTTATGCAGGCATGAAGTAGAAGCACGGCCTTCGTATAATATTTGCTTTACTTGATTTTGTAACATTACAAATAAGAATGGAACAGTAAAATGTGTAAGTGTGTCATTGTTTAGTTTGAGGTCAGAGATGTTTCTAATAGTTGTCTTTTCAATTGTTTTTCTTCTTTTCAAAAAAACCTACAGAATGTAGGAAGAGGAGAGGAATTTGTACTTTCCTCGTGAGCGTGTGGAAGGCTATGAAACATCATTTCGGCTGCTGTTGCCACAGTAGTGCTGTGGATGTTGTGGAGCCTTTCGTCCCTCCACCAGATCTGGACCCAGAGCCTGATCCAGATCACTCAGCCGTCAAGCCAAATAATGGTAAATACACAGTCATTATTTCTTGAACATTATTTTAAACAGTATTGTCGTCTTGTTTTCCACTAAAAATATCTTAAGGCTTGTTTTCTGAGAATAATAATATTATTCTCCCTAGGTTTAGGTCAAGGTTCAGGGTTAGTACCTAGTTATTACCCAGTTATTGTAATAACTGTAATAAGTACATAGTATGCACATGGGAAACAGGACTGTAAGATAAAGTGCTACCGGTAACACTTTATTGTAAGGTGACGTAGTTACACGTTAGTACATCTACTGTACTTACTATAGGGATAACAGTAAATTATAAATAATTACAAGTAACCAACCGTATCTCTATAGTAAGTACATGTAGTTAATCAATATTACCCAGTTCTTATCTGAGTAAGTACAATGTAAGTACTTCACCTTAAAATAAAGTGTAACCTTTTATTATTAATTCAAAGGATCCAGCAAGCTCATATATTTATCATATTGTTTCTGTTTTTCAGAGTCCTTTGCGTCTTTCTTCAACGTAGGAAAGATGATTGGATCCGGAGGATTCGGCAGGGTGTACGAGGGAACACGGAAATTTGATGGCAAAAAGGTAAATATTACCCAACTGTACAAACATTTTGAAACAAATACATATTTAAAACAATTTACAGATGGTTTAATACCTAGTGCAAGGTCAGGTGCCTGAATACTGTTACTGTTATTGAAACATTTTTTTTGTTTTTTTTTGCAGGTTGCCATCAAGCAGATCAGCAAGATTGACAACAATCGTTATCTTGATATTGTAAGTTGTTTAAAACCTGAATGTGTATTTAGTTGTTTAAGTGCTGATTACTGTAGTCAATACACCTGTAGGAAGCATTAGCTGTTAATGTTATCGACAAATAAGCCTAGAAGCAACAAATAACTTTGAGCTGAAAAGGCTCTGTATCTACAAAGATCAAAGAAAAGTACATTCAAAAATGAGATTTGTACCCAGCTAATCTTCTGTCTGCTACTTTTCTCTAGCCTGGGCATCCCGAACCTCTCGTAACAGAAGTGGCGCTGCTTCTAATGATGAGGCAAGAACCCAGAAGCCCCTACGTCATACAGCTCTACGAGTGGTTTGAACACCCTCGAAAGTTCACTCTCGTCATGGAGTACCCCGAACCCTGCGAGAGCTTGCTGGACTTCATCATCCGTAACCCTGAACTGGATGAACCAACGGCACGGGTCATCATGAGACGGGCTGTGCTGGCAGTACAACACTGCATCGAACATGGCGTTTTTCATAATGACATTCATGCGGAAAACTTCCTGATGAAGAAAAACACGTTAGAGCTCAAGCTGATAGACTTTGGCTGCGGTCAGCTACTTAGTAGTGACGGCTACGAGAGCAGAATATACCTTGGTGAGCATTTTGGCAGTGTGGAAACCTGAATGTGTGACTTACTGATTATTTGACACTTTAAATAAGAAAGCTCAACAATGCGCGAATGTCTTTCTTACAGGATTAATGACTTACTGCCCACCTGAAGTCTTCACAGATACGAGGTTCCACGCCGTCCCAACAAACGTCTGGGCTCTAGGAGTGTTGTTATATGAGATGGTGAACGCATGTTCTCCTTTTGGCAATAGAATGGAAATCACACAAGCCAAAGTTACATTTAGGAACGCCAACTTATCCAAAGGTGAATAATATTGATATCTTTGTTAAACGCACACATAAAGCAAAGGCTCTGTACAGAGACAGTTAAAGGTGAAGTACTCTATGTAAGATTTTTTTTTAACCAGTTGCATTTGTGATGTTTGAGTTGGAAAAAGGCGTGAAGCACGCAAAGTCTTTTGAAAATATGCTCTTTTTGTCACAGAAACTGCATACTTCACCTTTAAAGTAAAGATAACGAACATTTTACCTTAAATGAATCATGTTTAGATGTCACATGGTCATGACTAACCAGCTCTCTTCTTATTAATATTGGTACAGAATGCAGTGATCTGATTAGCCAGTGCCTAACAAAGGATCCAACTAAACGACCGACGTTAGAGCAGATGTTACAACATGAATGGATTAGAAATGATCTTCTTGTAGATTGGAGAAGTTCAGGAGATTCACTCGATCAGTGATTTCAGGTGTGAGGAAGTGTAACAGATGGACAGAGTAGGATTATAATCATTTGTTATTATCATTTATCTATTTTCAAATTTGTGTATTGAACAGAGTTCATTTTAATGTTGTTGTCATAGTCTAGTCACCTTCATTTATATAGTGTTTTATACGATACAGATTGTTTTGAAGCAGCTTTATGATAATAAACAGAAAAATAACAGAATCTGTGATGCAAACAGAATTCAATTCTGCTGTAAGACATTTATGAGTTGACATGTTCATATAATCTTTGTTTTGGATAGGAAATAACATACTTGCTGTCCTTGGTGGAGGTCTTGAGCTCGTGACGTGACCCGAAGCCCGAAATCCAACTTCAACTCGACAGGGAAGTCAAGCCGCCACTCCAGAGAGCTCAGAGCCTGGCATCATGGGGGATCTTTCGGACTGGAAATCAATCAAGAACAATTTGGGATCCTAAAGTTAAGCCAAAGGGTCTCTTAGGTGATCATTTGAACACAAAGTATTATATCAAAAAGTGATCAAATTCATCATATTTTACTGAACTCTAATTTAGATTTTTTTGTTTATCCGAGACATGGCTTCATGTAAACTCCCCGTCAGCAGCATTAGAAGTGCCTGCTTTTAAACTCTATAAGAAAGATAGAGTTTGTTCTAAGAGGAGTTATGATCAAACAAGTTATGATCTATGAGAAAACTGGTTTCCAGTCTAATGAAATCGCTTGGTCAAATTGTTTGGATTTGGAATGTATTGGTTTGAAATTCAGACTCTGAATCTTTGTATTAATTGTAATTTATCGTCCTCACTCTTCAAACAGTAGTTATGAAATTTGAAACTTTTTTTATATTCATTTTTATACATTAGTTATACAAAAGTTTGTCTAGCTAATACAGTGGAACAAGCCTTTAAAAGCAGTCAATGAATTGGACATTTTTAGACCATTTACATCTCATAAACCATCCAGAGCAAAGGATATATTTGGTATTGATGTAGTAATGCTTAAAGAGCTCAATGAGTCACTAGTTAAAACCATCACCAAAATGATCAACTTTTCACTTTCTCATGGGACGTTCCCGTGTGCTTGGAAGTCATCATCTGCTGTAGTGCCTATATCTAAAAGTGCAGATTCTCATGCTGTTAGTAATTACAGACCTATTAGTATTTTACCAATAGTCTCAAAGGTTGCAGAGAAATGAATGGTGCTGCAAATCACTGATTATCTAAATACTAGTTCATTTTTATTAGTTCATCCAATGCAATTTGGCTTCAGAGTAAACTTCAACTAGGTGGCAAATTGTTATTCCACTGAAAAAGTGAAGTCTCTCTTAGACAAAGGTGGGGTTTTCGGGCGGTGTTTCTTGACCTCACGAAGGCTTTTGACACTGTAAACCACAGGAGTCTTATTTCTAAATTATTAGTATTTTTCTCCAGAGACTTATCATATTCAAATCATATTTGTCCGGTCACACACAGAATGTCCGAGTTCAGAATTATAAATCAGCTCCCTAATGTATATCCACAGGTGTTCCCTATGTGTCTATTCTGGGTCCATTGCTATTTACGTTATCAATGATCTTCCATCCGTTTGTCCCGACACCGAATGAATGCGGAAGGCACCGTTATTTATATACACGGAAGCAGTGCGTCACAAGTCGCAAATGAACTTACACAATCCCTAGTTAATGTGACATTTTGGCTAGAACAAAGCGGTTTACAGTTAAATATCTGTAAAACAGTGTTTTTTTTTTAACCAAAACAAATAGTTCAAGTGTAGTGCCAGATGTTGTTGTTTGAGGGGAAAGGCTACAAGTTGTATCTGAATTGATCTTGATTCCAGACTTTCTTTTAAGGCTCAGGTTAAAAAGGCCTGTAACTGGGTCAAATTCTGTCTGTCAAAATTTAGATATATGTCAACAGAGGCCGCTATGTTGTATGTATTTCATTAGTATCTCTCATATCACTTTTTGTCTTAACAACCCGGTCACAAGCGAGTACAACTACTCTAAAAACACTGGACTCTCTGTATAAACAATCACAATTTTTTTTTTATTAAAAAGAGTTAATTTTGATCATTGTTTAATACTAAAAAAGTACAATTTGATAAATTGGGATAATCTGATGTAGATGTTTGTCTTATGTTTAAGATTATACATAGCCTGTCGTCGCTGTTAAAACTGTATGTTAATGTTAGAACAACTGCACATCGGTCCACAAGGGCTGGAGAAAGAGGGACTGTATTATTCCTCTCAGAAAAAGTCAATTTAGTCAGTCTGTATTTTCAGTCAAAGCCACAAGGGAATATGGAACTCCATCCCATCAATAATTAGAAGACTGGATATACATTTGGTTCTTTTAAGATTCATCTAAAAAAATGGTTACTTACTAGTCAGCACTGTCAACATTAGTATCTTAATATTCTGATTTTAGCATCTTTGTAATAATTGTTCTGAGTTATTTGCTTTTTCCTGTCACTACTTTTTTTTGTTACCTCTTATATGTTTTGACAAAATTTTCTGTTAGTGTATTTTTGCATGATTTCCGCGTGGAATCGTGAACTTGTATTTTTTAATTTGATAATGTGATTGTTTTTTTGTTTTGTATTATTAATGTAAGATGCTTTGTTTTTAGGGTGACTTTTTACATTCTGTCAAGGGTCTACAGATGAAAATGGTCTTTTTGGCTAATTCTGCATCTATGTTTATTAATGTACACTGCCCCTGTAAACAAGTGAAATAAAGTAAACATGAGAGACTGCAAGACGTCAGCACAGCCATATTTGCTTTGTTTTAAAAGCATTTTTTGCTTAGTAGTATGATTTAACACTTCTATATATAAACATCTATATATTTTGCTGTTTTTTTCTCCCCTTTATTTGTACTTATGTGTGTGTGTATATATATATATACAGGTATATATATACAGTATGTCATTGGTCTCTTACTTTGTATAAAGCAGCCATGTCTTGTTAATATAAAAATGTACAGAAATACAATAAAATAAAAGCAAAATTTGTTTTTAAAAGTGAAGACAATCATCTTTATTTATATAGCACTTTATACAAGATTGTTTCAAAGCAGCTTTACATATTAACTGGAAGATAATGTTCAATGATGCAAACACAATTCAATTCTCTAAGATTCAGCTCTAAAGACAGTTGTGTCATTATTCAGCTGCGGTCAGTTCATAGTTGATTCAGTAATTTTGTAAAGTTCATCAATTATGTAATGAGTTCAAATCAGCTGTAAAGCAGCTTTGCACAAAACAGTGATGTCATCATTCAGCTAAAAAAAATCTTGAGAAACATTTTAAGTGGATCTTAGCGGTATTATAAAAAAAAAGTATGACATGATCCCTTTAAAGAAATGCTTTCAAAGAATAGAAAAATTAGGTGCATGAAAACCATCTCCATGGTTGTTTATATATATATAAAAAATGTCAGCCTGTTTTCATTTCATTTCTTGTATTATTTTAAAGATTCAGTTTTCAAATCTTTAAAAATTGAAGGTTTAGTTACCCAAAAACAAAATCTAAAAAAATAAAATAAAATAGCTGATTGTGAGGTGCAACACACGGCTTTCATCCATCAGGGCAACTCATGTTCCGGGACACTAAACAGGAGGTTTGCTGGACTATTTTTTAAATATAATGAATAATTGTGTCTGATTGGCACAGCTGACAGAGCTTGATGCTGGTTGATTCACTGCCATTTTATGGACAAGGACCATTTTTCTCTTTTTGTGGTAAAAAAAAAAAAAAAAAAAGGGCATACAGCATTAAAACAATACCAGGGTGAGTAAATGATGCTTGATGCTCATTTTAGGGCGAACTATCCCTTTAACTGCAGTTTGTACGTGGCCAGTGAGACTCCCAGGAAAAGGTACGCACTGTTTTTGAACTTTTGCCAGATTTAGACACCGAATTTAAACTTCTTTGTGACAACGACATTTAGCCGACCTGTCAAGCTAAGCGAGCTCTGCATCCGTTTTCAAGCGCTCTCAGCTCCATCCAGCGAGGAAAAAGCTTTACCGATGTCTTGCATTCTTATTTCTTTTAGGACATTTGGTTATGTTTACGGTTGACAGATAATAATTTCATAACTTCTATGGCGCTCTCGGATTCCAGTTTCGCATATGAACATAACTGCCCTGAAATCCCTTACGAAAAAGAAGTATACTTCAAGTTCATTTTATGAAGTATACTTGAGTAATGTTCAAATATATTTTTGAGTAATGTTCAAATATATTTTTAAGTTTACTTTATGTAGTAAGTATACTAATATCAATGTGTACTTGAAGTGTTGTAGAAATTTTAATAGTCATTGATCCCAAACAGGTATCATAAGAGAAAGAACCTATTCAATGTATAAAAGTATATGTGTGTACGTGCTTGTGTGTGACTTTTCAGGAACATATGGGACAGGACCTCTGACCTTAGGGACGGTCAGTTTTGGCCAGTTTATTTCAGTACCAGTTTGTGTCTTTAAGTAGAAACTGAACAGCAGTAAGGACCTTATCTGGGTGGGTGAAAGGTACAGCGGGTGAGGAGGAACCTTGAAAACAGTATAAAGGCTGTCTCATATCTTCCTGTTGGGTGTCACTCTCTTGCACAGCGTAACTTCTGTGTACTAGACTGAACCTATTCTTGCAAGAATAAATACTTTCCTTTTTGTTAATTTGACTCTGAGTGTCTCTTACGCAGTGATGATGTTTAACAGAATTTTTGCCACAACAATTTGGTGTCAGAGTGGGGTTCCTTGGAAGTGCCTTCTGGACCTGAGAGCGGACGGTGTTTGGCCACCTGGACTGAGCAGTTCCAGCTCTACCTCGTAAGCTTGAGAGAGAGGGGCCGACCGCTATCGGGTCCGGGAGGGGCTCCACTGGAATCAAAAGAAAGCGAACCCGTGGCAGCCAACATATCTCTGGTAAGAGACGTCTAAAATATTTTCTTTTGGGGAAAAGTATTTTGTTTCGGGTATGAAATGTGAGTGAACCATATTGGCTGAGGGCTGTTTCTGTGGTACATAATCTGAGATTAATTGAGATCTATATATAGATCAAGAGGTTTCAAACAGATACGAGAGAAAATTATCAAACAGATAGGTAACCTGAAAATTAGTTGTTCCACGACGGAGCAAATTGTTTTTAGGTACTGAGGCTAATTAGGGGGAACCAGAACAGTTTTTGGTAAACCTTAATTAGGAGGGCACTAATAGTGCAACCCGACCGATTTGGGTTAAAAGAAAAAATCGGGTCTGTTGGGGACGCCTAACAGATCAGGAAAACGCGCGTTGAAGAGAAATCCACAGAGAACAGAGAAGCAGCCAATATGGGGAAGTCTCAAGGTAAGCATGCAAAATTTGATACACCGGTTTTTCTATCAAATGAGAAAATTATGGGGGAAAATTTATGTTTTAGATATTGAAAAAACTGAGAATATACCATGATTTCCCCAGGGAGGGAACACTGAGCACAACTAGACTGAAAGTAGTGCGAGAATCAGTTGAACAGGGCAGTGAGAAACAAAAAGGTTGTTATGGCTGCTTTCAACATGTGTGATTAGGCAGATAAAAAAAGTTGAACTGCCAGGAGAAATAAAGTTTTTACTTCTTCATCCAGTAAATGGAAGCATGACATTAGATATCTGAGAACTTAAATTTACATGATAAGGATTGAAGTAGCAAGCAGCAATAAGGCTGTCTGTGTGAAATAGAGGGAACTGTAAGTGAGAGACTTGATGGAAGAGGGAAGTGAAAAACAAAAAGGTTGGTGTGTGAGATATGTGTGTGGGGATTGTTAGCAAACAATCATGTACTGGTTAGATAATGAAGGAACTGGCATGTAGAGAAAAGAAAGAATTAGCATGTAGAACAGAGGATGAAGAAAGAACTGACATGTAGGGAAAGATGGAAGAAATATAGTAGAAAACTATATGTGATGAAAATAAAATGTCTGACAGAATTTATGGAAGTCAAAATAACTGTTTAAATGGTATGAAAAATGAGTTTCAGAATAAAAATAAGGCATTGAGTATGATTAACGGGGATTAATGTGATATAAAGATAAGGAATGTTTCATTAAGCAAAATGGGGAAAAACTATATTTTCTGTATTAAATTCTATATTTTAATGGTAAAATAATGATTGAAATTAGGTTTAATTTTAAGTTTGACAACCATTGTGTTTTGAACCTAGGGTCCAGCTATGCTGGAGGTACAGCAACAGGGTTTGCTTATTCAGCCCGGTTTCCGGATGTTAGATATATACTTGTTCTGTAATTAGGGTTGTTGATGATAATACCAAATTAGTAAAATGTAAAGACAACTTTGACCAAAGATTCTGGAAATCAATAATGTATAATGTTGGATATTTTGTTGATATTAAGTCATTGAAGCAAAAGATATTGTCTGTTTTATAAATGAAATTATGGGTCAGGATAATTTCCCTGGACAAGTATGACTAAAGTTAAACGAAAACTTTGTGAAAACAACTTAGAATATTTTGAGCATTTCGATGCAGCTTATGAAAATTAATTTTCTGCCAAAAATAATGATAAAGATTATGATTCGGCTATTGGGATTGAATCCGCCACTGGTGGACTGTAAAAGAATACAGAGAACTGCTTATCAGCTCTGTTTGCATTCCTGAATGGGACACACTGCTTCAAGAGTGTGCAGTAAGTTGGAGCCGACAGAGAGTGCTTTAATTGTGGTCAGCAGGACCATTTAACACGTAACTGTAAATGCCCACCGAGAAGGTGTAAAAAACAAAGTGTAATTAAGCGATATAAATTTCTGGTGTTAATGTGGGCTTGAAAGTAGATCAGTGTTTAATATGATGATATTAACATTTTCGTCTGAGAAAGAACTAGAGATAAAAACAAGGTCAAGAGATTGAAGTCTTAAAGTGAATCCTTTTAAAGAAAAGATCTATAATAGTAATTTTTAAAAGTGAATTGATGAATACAGGTTGATGTAAAATTAATGACTCCAACAAATGTGAGTTGCAAAATATATCAAAGTAACTAACAGGATGATTGTGTTGTAATTAAACATTTAAAAAAAAGATTTTAGAGTATATAGAGAGACTAATCTCACAGATGATTTACAATAACTGCAAAAGTATCACAAGCAGAGAGTGCTTGCCTCGTCAAAAAGTAAATCCTAATTGGAGATTGATAAACTCCAAGAGAAAACTTAAGTCAAATATTAAACTATGGTAATTGAGATTGAGAAATGTGAAACGTTATTGAGAACTAGAATAATTATTTTTATGTAAGAACAAATAAGCAGAAGTAGTAGGCTACTGAATTAACGGTTGCTAAATGTAAAATGTGTTGAAAGGCATCTGATTAAACAAACAGCTTGAAAAGTTGACCATGAAAGAGCTAGAAGCTGATGTTTTGCTTTCAAAAGATGAGTCTGCTATTGGCTGTAATGAAACAGTTCGCTTATCTAAATCTGATGTGTGCTGTGGCTGAAACAGCCAGTGCGACAGAGACTCAATCTGAATGGAAATTTGTAATGTCTAGATTCCCTGACGTGGGCAAAGGACAACTGTAAAACTATGTTTATTTGAAAACACATGTAATTTCTGGCAAAGATGCCTTAAGCTGGGATAGAGTTAAAAGATGGTAGATAAAAGTTTGATGTTAGAAGTATATGAGAGAGCAGTGTACCAGTCCGAATGTCTCAGAGTCTCTCTCATTCAATGAGTCAGCTAAAAGCTGTTATCTGTGATAATAAGTAAAGCACAGTGTTTCAGTCGAGAATCATAGACACAGAGATGTTTAAAGAAACAATTGCCGTTCAGAGGGCAATTTGTATTTGTAAATGTTTTAAATGTAAAACTGAATGACTTTAAAGAAGTCTTTAAAATAATAATACAGACCTTAAACGATAGAGGTGACATTTTGATTAGCGTATTTTAGGACCAGTAACAACTTTGTCTCATTTAGTCTCCACCATTCAGGACCGATGGCTCCGGCTACAGATGAAGTACACTGAATGTACGGTTGTGATCTAAATTCACTGAGTATAGTCTAAGTAGCTAGGTTGCTGCTTTTAAGATAGTTAATGGATTAAGTGATTAAATACTGTTGTTATTAACCTGTCTCCCTGTGAACACTATTAGGCAATCGGAATGGCTCTGGTGACTCTTGAACGTGCCTTTCCTAAGCTCCAGAAAACAGCTGAGTTCTGTTGAAGAAAACTGATTGTATTGGGAAAGAGCGGTCACCAGTGTGTACGTGTGTACGAATGGCTACTCAATGACGGGATGATCTTCCTGGCCAGGGGACAGCCTAACGCAGGGGGTCACGAACATTGGGCACCTCCGGATGGAGGTGTTATTTGTGAGAAAGGTATGAGAGTTGAGCGCTGATTACTGGAGGCCACCGGGGTCAGCAGAGCATTGAGAGGTGAGATGGGCTGTGAGGTGAAAATTAATGTTACGGCAGTCTGACCCAGAAATGTGAGTTCCTCTATACCACTCACCAGAAACCGCATTGATTGTATGGCTTGTTTTTCATTGTGACAAGTGTCTGCAACTATGCCAGGGGACGACACCCTGAAGAGAAGAAAATTAAAGATAAATAGCTAACGGGAGTGGGCTTTCAGGAGCCAGCTGATTCCATGAGGTGATTGCCATTATTTGCTGCGGAGACAGTAACAAAACTTAATTATATGAGGGACATGATGTTGGTTGCCATATGGGCAAGTAAAATGTATAGAAGAGTTAATTTTGAGCTAATATGTCTATAACATAGTTTTAACTCGTGAAGGTCGTTGGACATGGTGGTGGCTAAAGATGAAGACAGCTTTGTAGATTTGAGAAAAGTCTGGATAATAAAGCTGAATGGTAAAAGGTTATTTTACATTTTATTAATTACATTTTGTCTAAATTACAGTCTTAGGAGGCTGTTGAAAAGATTATTTGTTTATAGTGAGAGAGACTGCTTGAGTGGAGGAAGGGATGGTAACTGTGTCTGTCTTTTTGTTATCGGCCCGCTAAAGAACAAAATAGTGATAATGAACCAAAACAACCCAGCTGACTTTTCTAAGATGAAATTGATAATGAACAGACATGCTTTGTAACTGGTTAAGAGACCATGTAAAATTAGGTAAAAGCTACAGTAAAATGTGAAGTTTAAAATCTTACTTAAAATTTAAATCTTTTTAGAGATGATATAATGAAAAGCGAACATTGAAGATGAACAGTTAAAATATGTGTCTAATGTGTGTGTGTGTGTGTGTGTGTGTGATGGTGACTGCACTCTATGTCTTGTATGGGTTAGTTTGGGGTATGAATACTGCGTCTGAATAGTGTGTAAATTGTGTCATTAGCCACTAAAATCTGGTAAGGCAAATGACAAATTTTAAAGAAGCTGTTAATTCTGTTGAGTCCATTTGATGAAAAGATGATGTAGAACATGGGACGAGCTTTAAATGGATTAGTTATCCAGCTCTGTCTGGTACTGGCAATTATGAATCAATCTATGGATTAAAAGCATTTATGTAAATTGGATTTGTGAAGTGGTAGATCGTCGTCCATAATGGGTTGAGATAAACTAAAATGTTATAGATTTGAAGGCAATAACAAAGTGACATATTGGCTAAGTCAATATCAAATTATCCAGAGAGTCCTTCACATTTATGAATATTGTGAACAAAAGGGGGAAAATGTTGTTTGACATACATTGACCAAGTCTGTACAGCACGACCTGACCTGACAGAAACAATTGATGACTTTGAAAATGTTTGTAGATGACGGGCTTAAGAGACCAAACAACAGGCCTGAAAAGCAGGATACACTGTAAGACTGAGGGCCGTTGCCCTCCAAATACTCTGATAAGAAGATGTGTTTGTGGCTTTAAGTAATATTTTTGTTTCAAGAGGCAGAGAAAGATGTCTGAAGGAAATTTGTCTGAAGGACAACGTTTGGGTTAGTGATGATGGCAAACTTTATCCAAACACCATTACTTTAGATTGATGCAAGAGTTGAATCATTGCATCAAAAGGGGGATGGTAACAATTGGTAACAATTTTGATAACAATTGACAAAGTATGGTTTACTAGGGGACAATATATGTTGGGAAGACACTGAGCTTGACTGGGTAAAAGCCTGGCAAGAAGCCATTCTTCTCCCTAACAAAATTGCTGTCTGTAAGTGTGCCGCACATGCTGATAACAAAATTGCAGGACTGTTTTAACAGGAGACGCCAGGGCAGATGCAGCAGCGAAGGCCGCGGCAGCACAGCAGACAAAAGAAACTACGTGTACTTTACTATCTGAAAATAACCTCGACATTTGTTTTTCTTTACAGAGCATGCAGACTTTTGATGCAGGGCAGAATGTGCCCAATAAAATAATGGTTATGGATGAATTTGACTTACTATCCTGGCCTGGGTTATTATTGTGGCAGAAAGAAACAGGGCCACACCTGCACAGCGCATAACTTAAAATTTTCCTTTTGCAGGATGTCAGGATGGATTGAATCAAAAAGAACTGATTCTGTTCTAAATGTATAAATGTTGACTTGTTTACATGAGCAAAGTGGGTTGAAGGTTTTTCAGAGGAAAAGAACTCTGAGTGCTATTAAGTGAGGAAGAAATTATTTAGTGATAAGATGATTTGTAAAATGAGAAGAAACAGAGTTGAGTTGGACAAGTGTTGAGAATAAACTTGAAATTCTTTATGCATATCATCAGCAAGGTGAACAAATGGTGAAAATTCCACAGGTCACACCAATAGGCACGACCGGCCAGACAAGCGGTCACTAACAAAACCTTAAGGTCTTCATTCACAGGTCAAAGCAGGAGATGGTTCACTCCAGTAGGGGTACATCGTGATCTAAGGGGCAAATCTGGTAATGATCAGAAAATGGTTGGAGAGTGGGACACCTGGGTCGAAGCCTCTCACCTTAGACTACACCGACAGGCCTCAATAATCAAATATGAGGACAACGTGAGGGGTCAAAGGCTCGTGCTAGTAACAGCCCCCCTCACCGGCGAGGGAAAGACTACGGCAACGACTCGCAAAGTGTCACCCTGGTGAAGACAGAATGTCCATGGGGCAAATGAGGTGACCAACACACCTGAAGGAAGATTCACCAACTAATGGTTTGAGTTTAGCAAAAGAATCTGTTTTTGTGATGATTTTGATGATTTTATTTGATTGAATCAAAATATGGCTAGATCAAATGATTTGATTGGTTAAAGATTCATTAGAAAATATTTCAGGTAAATTATAGGGATTATTATTGAAGAAACTTGATGATTAGGCTTTCCATTAAGGGTAAGAAAGGCCGATCATGGGAGAATATGTATGGTAATAAGCTAAAAGATGGTCCGTATTTGAAATATTAGAGTTAATTTTGAACAACTACATTGGTTAAAAGAATGGATAAAAAATATAAAACCTTTTCTGGATAGATTTTATTAAATATGGTGTTAAATAGAGCTTACTAAGTAAAACCATTGGCTGAATCGAGTTAAAAGTTAAGAAAATATGGTTAGGAAAATGGAGGCGATGTATGGAAATGGGCGTGGACTGATGGTAAATGGATAAGATTGGTTAATCTTTGGGGGGTTGGGGGTACTGTACTACCAATTTCAGCGATAGGATTATCAATATTGTTATGTTTACCATGAATTATAATGAGTGTTTCCAGCTCAGTACAGTGACTGGTTAAAGCTGGGATGTCTGTTCAGTAGGATGAACAAAATATGATGATACAAGTAGCGGGAGCTACTGTGATATGTGTTAAAGTGTATGTTTCCTTTTCTTTTTCTTTCTTTCTATGAATGTTTTTGATATGAACAGAAGGTTAAAAGCTGTGGTTATCTGCTATGTGATGACGAACAAGGAGAGGGGTCGAAATGAGGGATTTTATTCCTCTTTTATTTCTTCGTATTTCTTAGCCTGTTGAAATGCCATGTGGGTTTCAAGATGTGTAATGATAACGAGGGTGTTAAATTGCTGTGTTTCCTACTTAAATTATACACTATTTCTTGTTTATACTGAGGTGACTGAGGGTCCGACCTAGGTCGGGAGTGCAATAACAGTGCTTATTCATTCAGCCCGGCCTCAGATAAAGTCTTTACTTGCTTGCTAATACTTAAGGGACTATCCCCACAAAAACAGCCTAAGCTTTTTACTTTTCCAAATGTTATTTCACAAATGTTTAAGAGAGTGGTCAGTTATGTGAAAACCAGAGATGAAGAGTATAAGTGTGATGAAATGACTTAAAAAATTTTCTATTATTTTTATTATTATGATTGGGTAATCTGAATGATAAAAAGGGGGGAATTGTTGTAGAAATTTTAATAGTCATTGATCCCAAACAGGTATCATAAGAGAAAGAACCTATTCAATGTATAAAAGTATATGTGTGTACGTGCTTGTGCGTGACTTTTCAGGAACATATGGGACAGGACCTCTGACCTTAGGGACGGTCAGTTTTGGCCAGTTTATTTCAGTACCAGTTTGTGTCTTTAAGTAGAAACTGAACAGCAGTAAGGACCTTATCTGGGTGGGTGAAAGGTACAGCGGGTGAGGAGGAACCTTGAAAACAGTATAAAGGCTGTCTCATATCTTCCTGTTGGGTGTCACTCTCTTGCACAGCGTAACTTCTGTGTACATGTTTGCAAAAATTGTTTTGTTTACAGCGTGCGCAGGGCCTGAAATTAACACCTGACCATGCGCCAAATGCGGGTGAATTTTGCAATTGGCGGGTAAAACTGTCAATCTACCTGCCACGTTGGCGGGTAGCCAATGAGAATTGAGTGATTCATTAGTTTTTTTTTCTTTTTTCGTATGTCTGATAACATCAACAATTTTCATTCAAGCAGCTGATTTCTGTGAATGCATGTAAAACTAAATGTATATTGCAGCACAGGGTGAAGTCAGTATTTACATTAACAACGATTTGAGACAATAAATGTACATTTAATGTAAAACTATGTAAACGGCGCTCTGTGGTGCGGCAGGATTTTGAACAAGGTCCTGAGCTGTTGCTGGGCGCCGCGGACAGACGCCGAATGGCGCCGCTGGTGTGTGTACACTGATAAAAAAGTAATGTGTTCGAATATTAAAGACGTGGTTCTGTGCGACGCGGCGCCGCGCATCCGGTGTGCGACCCCCTTAAAGGGTAAGTTCGGCGTTTTACAAGTAAAGCCCTGTTTTAAGATCGTTTCTGATGAAATCGAACTGTTAAGATTAAAATTTGGACACATGCTGCTGTCCCGAGAATTTTAGGTTTTATTAGAATTAGAATTAGAATTTATTAGAATTTTAAGAGTTATTATTACTTATAATGATTTCGTTAATAACTTGACAGCACTTAAATGTGTATTCTTACAAGTTAAAGAAAATTGTTTGTGTGATTTCTATTTTTCACCTTTATGAGGCAAAAAAATAATAATAATTGGCTGGTAAAAAGTTACTGTGGCAGGTGGATTTTTAAATCCACCTGCCACAGTGGCTGGTGGTCAAAAAAGTTAACTTCAGGCCCTGAGCGTGCGTCTCCCTCAGACTGTAAACGAAGCTCGGGCGCACCAGATAACACGACAGCTCGTCTTACATCAGCGGACTCATGAACGCGGATTGACAACAGAACCGGAAGAGAATACAATGCTGAATAAAGTCGTCGTTTTTGTTATTTTTGGAACAAAATGTATTTTCGATGCTTCAAAAAATTCTAACTAACCCACTGAGGTCACATGGACTACTTTGATGATGTCTTTATTGCCTTTCTGGACGAGGACAGTATACCGTACATACATTTTCAATGGAGGGACAAAAAGCTCTCGGACTGAATCTAAAATATCTTAAACTGTGTTCTGAAGATGAACTGAGGTCTTACGGGCTTGGAACGACATGAGGATGAGTCATTAATGATTCATTTTTGAATAAATCATTTTTGGGTGAACTAACCCTTTAAAGTAAATTTCTCTATGTACACTAACATTGGACTAGCCTACACAAATTCAGATACGCAGAATTAGAAACATATCTGTTTTATATCAATATTCTAATCGATATTTTCAAACAATGTGAGTTTCATAAGACTATATGAAATACTACGTAAAAAAAGTATATTTAATAGGCTACTCGATCAAAAGAATAAACACAACTACAAGCCAAGTATACTTTGAATACTTAATTATTCTTTTAAGTATATCTCGATCAAAAGTACAAGTACAGGCCAAATATATTTAATTGGACTTTTCTCTCAGTATAAGTCAAGTACACTTAAGTGTAATTTTAAGTATATTTCTGAGAAGTATATAAAATCTAGACTGAAAGTATACTTTCTTATTTTTAGTTTAAAAGAAGTATACTAATAGAACACTTGACTAAAATAATTTTTCGTAAGGTATGATTGACAGACAAGGATGCCTGTTTTAATTGTATTGTATTTTGTGGCTGAAACAATCTTCCACACTATTAATACTACTTCGACATGAAGGCAGTCTCACGGGATGCGGAAAGCACAATCTCTAGGCCGCACACGACTCTCACACACAACAAGCCTTTCAGAAGCGCGGACATAAAAAGTCACTAGTCATCATCAGCATGCACTTCATCTTTTGTATTTATGTCCAGACAGTTTTATTAGTTTTGATGACATTTTCGCATGTACATCAGGGTGTTTTGCAGATTGTAGATTTAAAAGGCTCCTCGATCAAAAGAGTTAACACAACTACAAGCCAAGCATATACTTTGAATACTTAATTATACTTTTAAGTAGCCTATATCTCGATCAAAAGATCGAGTACAAGTAGCTATCTCAGTATAAGTCAAGTACACTTAAGTGTTTTAAGTAGCCTATATTTCTGAGAAGTACATAAAGTATGTTTTTGAGAAGTATATAAGTAGACTGAAAGTACACTTTCTTATTTTTAGTTTAAAAGAGGTAGACTGTGTACAGTTGAGACACCTTAAATAACTTGCATGTGCAGCAAGCACAAGTTGTGATTTTTGCTGTGCACGTGTATTAGTACCCTCTTTGATCGTGTGAAATTTAAACAATGGACGCATCTCCGATCCGAAGATATCGGCAAAAGTTTTTTTTTTCTAAGATAAGACTTTCACTTCACCATGCACACTCCACAGTGAATAGCTTATCCTTATGTGACTGTTAAACATAACTGGTATCATCACAAACGTTATTCTGTGCTCTAAAAACTGGCATATATTTCATGATATTGTGTCATGCAAGGTCATTGCAAAATCTAGAGAAATGTGAGAGGTGGCCAGCGGGGTAAATTGAGACACACTATCATCTGTCCCCGCGATAGAGTTCTATTATGAAACACGCTGTTTAGTTGTTCAGTGTTATGATAACAGGTTCAATTCTCGTAATTAGTCAGCATAGGACGCAAATGAAAATAAAATGTGATATTTGTGATATTTAAACTGTGTAACGAATATATAAAATATATTGTTCCCGTTTTATAAATTTTAACCAGTGCTAATTTAAATAAAATTTATGAATTTAAATGGATGAATAAACAAACAAACATGTTGCCCAATTTTTATTTTCTTTATTTGTCTTTATTATATTTGCAATGAACAGTTAGTTACCTTTAGGGTACATCATTAAAAATGGGTGTCTCAACTGTACCATGGTAGCCTAGCTGTCTCAACTGTAGGCTACAGTTGAGACAAAGTTGAGACAAAAAGCATCTTATTTTTATGAGCCAATTGTGGACAATATTATGGGTATTATTGATTCGATTGATAATATCTTAGTCTACAAGCTAATGAAATGTCATGTGGAAATTCACTTCTTTTCAGTATCTATTTTTGTGTGAAAAATCAAGACGCAAAAAGTGTCTCAACTGTACTCAGTCTACCCCAGTGGTATAGTTTTTTGTAGTGAGTATACTGTGATATGCTGTGATATACCGCTGATTTTAATAGATTTGATTATTATTATTTTAAAAAGTACATCTTACTTTGCAATTTCTTTCATAATTCCCTCGAGTTACTTTATTTATCTCTACAAACTATTATTTTGGTGGGTTGTAAATTAAAGACATTTGAGCTTCTGTGTGTTTTAATAAACTATTATTATTATTATTAGGCCTACTTGAAGTATACTCTACTGTGCAATAGTAGGCTACTATATTTCTGTTATATTTTCTTAAAGTTATACAAAACTTTGATTTTGACAGGTTGTCATGAAGACTTTAAAGTTTGTGAGTGTGTATATGATACGAATGAATGACGATAGTTTTTTCAAATGAAATGGTAAAATTCTTGTGAATCGACTCTCATAAAAGCTCTGCAATGAAGTTCAAATGCGTGCATGTCCTCCTCATAGGCTGCGTTTACACTTGGCATTAACATGCGATCACCGTGATCCGATCAAGCAGATCGGATCATTAGACAATCAGGACATTGTGCGTTTACATTTGTTCACATTAAGTAGCCTCTGTATCTGGATAACCGATCGGATTCCTGTTTCCTGCATAAATTAGGTCTGTGGCACGACACCAGATTAAGAGTAAAGATGATACAAATTAAACAATGTCCCAATTGCTTTCACTCACTCACTTTACTTTCAATCTCCAGTAATTATATCAAATTAATTTTTTTGAACGAAGTACTTCCAGAGTTGATCATACAAAAATAGCTGGGTTGATCATGTTAAAGTCACATCGATCATCTGGTTTTAAGCTTATAGCGTGCGATGACTAAATTGACAGAAATGGGAGATTGATAAACATGCTGAAACAATAAAAACATTCAACATTTAAACATAAAAAAATTATTCCGATTATTCCTCTGGCAAAGCAGCGTGCAGCTCTTCATTAAGATCATGACTGACTGTACAGGCGATCGCCTCGTTCAGATAATGTTGCAAAATAAAAATAAAAAATGACACACATAGTATCATGTAAGTCTAAATAAACTGTTTTAAAGATTGACGTTTATTGTAAGGTTCAAATAAGTTTCATTTCTTGTCTAAACTGCGTCTTGCCATTATTTTCTGACAGCCACGCGGGGAGACTGGGCGGGATTTAAATTACGTCCACCTGTGAATGCAGACACGATGGCTGGATTGCGTTTACATTACACTGAGATCCGATCACAATGCGTCCTCGACTACCTCCGAACCTGGACACATGGATCGGATGACATTCCGATCAGAAGTGCGTTTACACTTGTCTTTTCAATGTGTATGTGGACAACATCATCCGGATACAGGTCGCATGTTATTGCCAAGTGTAAACGCAGCCATAGACGCTGAAAACACCACGAGTGTCACGCGCGCGTCAGTGTGTAGTAGAGCACACATTGAGCGCTCATTCACAGAAACACGCAGAACATTCAGAGTTTATTTCAATAGCAGTCTTTTTGAGCTTTGATATTCATAGACACTTAGTACATATCGAGATTTGATTCATTGTATCATTACTTTTGATTTATTCATTCAAAAATGGCTTTACAGTAGGCTAAGTTACATTTGCTGGATTCCGCTATTCGATCCGTGTCGTTGCGCAAACACAGACGTCACGGCGGGGTGAATTTATGAATGAACGTTCTTTCACAAAACGAAGTTGTTACGAATCCTCACGCTTTTTTAAGTGGGTATGGAGATCTTTGACATTTCCTAGTGGGCATTAGGAAATCCTTGACATTTTCTAGTGGGTATACGGCGAATCACGTAGACTACTACACCACTGTCTACCCATACTAATACTGTAGATCACTTAACTAAACTTATTTTTCGTAAGGTATGATTGACACACAGGATGTCTGTTTTCATTTTATTGTATTTTGTGGCGGAAACAAGATTCCATACTATTCATAATACTTCGACATAAAGGCAGTCTCACGGGATGCGGAAAGCACAATCTCTAGGCCTATAAATATTACGACACACACGACTCTCACACACACACACACAACAATTCAGAAGCGCGTGTCTGGCTATAAAAGTCACTAGTCATCATCATCATTGCAAATACTCCATCTTTTGTATTTATGTCTGGATAGTTTTATTTGTTTTGATGACATTTTCGCATGTAGATCGAGGTGTTTTGCAAGTAGATCAATCGATGCCGACTTCAGGTCTGGTGCGATGATGATTCGAATTTTAGTTGCTATAGAGACGCGTGATATGATTTTTTGTTTGTACACTCAAACATCGCTATCTGTTGTTTGAGAGACGAGGCGAATTGAGAGATTTTTGCCGAGTATTTTCTGCACAGATCTTGTGATTTTGAAGCTATTTGGAGGATTCCTGAGAGAAAACTTGTTATATTCTACAAGGAGTAGATCGGAGGATATATCCTTTGCTTTTTTCTTTTCATATTATTTCTGAGGACGCTTTTATCTAACTAATTGTTATTATCTGGGAGTTAATCTAGGAGTTTGTAGTTTTATTTAATTTTATTATTTTTGTTTTATTTATTTATTTATCATTTTTATTTATTTGATTTCTTTTGGTAGTATTTCTGAGGAGGGTTGTATTGTATTATTTTTTTGTGTTGTTATTTTGTATTGTTTCTATTGCAGGTTGGAGGAGGACGTTGATGGCTCACGTGGGTGAAAGAGGAGGTGAGTGTTCTAGTTTTTCATTTGTTTATGGTATGTTATGATAACCATTTGATCCGCCAATTTTCCCAGCTAAGGGATCACATGTATTTGATTCCTTGCATGTGCAATAAACCTTTCAATTTGAGTAACAATTTGTAATTGACCACTGACATTGATCATTGATTATTATTAAAACATAACTAACTATGTGATGTCTGAAATATTCCAGCCTCAGGCCGCTCCAGATCCAGGAGAGCTGCTTCCACTCAGACGGCTGGTCTGGAGGTTTGGAGTCTCAGTTCTGATGATTTAGCTCCTCTGTCTTCTGAGTTTTCTGGTTCTGTGTTCACAGGTCAGGATCACAGGACGAGGAAGAGGCAGAACGGCAGCCAGCAGAGCCCAGATGATGGATGTGCGTCCAGGCGGTCATGTGGAGAGTTGAGTCTCAGCAGCAGAGGGACGTACATCGTTGAGTGGAGGTGGAGTGGCGACGGATCGGACGGCCCAGGTGAACAGGACAGTTGTGGCGACTGGAGTTTGTCAAGGTCCGACAGCCTCCAAGAGATGATGTGTTCTCCGCTGCCAGGTCAAGTTCCTGTGGAGCCAACAGTGACTTCCAATGGCCTAACAGCTCAGGGTGCCGTGGAGGTGTCTCCTGCGAACAAGAGCTCAACAGGTGAGATTGAAATAAGGCTGAGGGGTGTAAAGTGCTCTGATAGAGATTTTGCTATTTTGTGCATAAGACTGCTTCAAGTTTTTAACAGGTTATGGTCTAGTCATATTTACCGTTGCTCAGCATAATTTAGCTGAAATTTTCTTACCGAAAGTTTTTCCAAAATATTTTAGTTGGACGTTTGTTTTTCAAAAAACATATTTTTCAGAACATTCAAAAGTAACGTTCCCATAATGTTTGCAAAATTATAAAACAGACTGTTCCCTTAACATCTGTATAACCAAGAAAAAAACATTTTTGAAACATTGAAAAAAACTGGACGTTAATACGCATTATTGTGAAATAAGACTTTGGGACATTTATGCAGGCATTAAGCAGAAGCACGGCCTTCGTATAATATTTGCTTTACTTGATTTTGTAACATTACAAATATGAATGGAACAGTAAAATGTGTAAGTGTGTCATTGTTTAGTTTGAGGTCAGAGATGTTTCTAATAGTTGTCTTTTCAATTGTTTTTCTTCTTTTAAAAAAAACCTACAGAATGTAGGAAGAGGAGAGGAATTTGTACTTTCCTCGTGAGCGTGTGGAAGGCTATGAAACATCATTTCGGCTGCTGTTGCCACAGTAGTGCTGTGGATGTTGTGGAGCCTTTCGTCCCTCCACCAGATCTGGACCCAGAGCCTGATCCAGATCACTCAGCCGTCAAGCCAAATAATGGTAAATACACAGTCATTATTTCTTGAACATTATTTTAAACAGTATTGTCGTCTTGTTTTCCACTAAAAATATCTTAAGGCTTGTTTTCTGAGAATAATAATATTATTCTCCCTAGGTTTAGGTGAAGGTTCAGGGTTAGTACCTAGTTATTACCCAGTTATTGTAATAACTGTAATAAGTACATAGTATGCACATGGGAAACAGGACTGTAAGATAAAGTGCTACCGGTAACACTTTATTGTAAGGTGACGTAGTTACACGTTAGTACATCTACTGTACTTACTATAGGGATAACAGTAAATTATAAATAATTACAAGTAACCAACCGTAACTCTATAGTAAGTACATGTAGTTAATTAATATTACCCAGTTCTTATCTGAGTAAGTACAATGTAAGTACTTCACCTTAAAATAAAGTGTAACCTTTTATTATTAATTCAAAGGATCCAGCAAGCTCATATATTTATCATATTGTTTCTGTTTTTCAGAGTCCTTTGCGTCTTTCTTCAACGTAGGAAAGATGATTGGATCCGGAGGATTCGGCAGGGTGTACGAGGGAACACGGAAATTTGATGGCAAAAAGGTAAATATTACCCAACTGTACAAACATTTTGAAACAAATACATGTTTAAACCAATTTACAGATGGTTTAATACCTAGTGCAAGGTCAGGTGCCTGAATACTGTTACTGTTATTGAAACCTTTTTTTTTTTTTTTTTTTTGCAGGTTGCCATCAAGCAGATCAGCAAGATTGACAACAATCGTTATCTTGATATTGTAAGTTGTTTAAAACCTGAATGTGTATTTAGTTGTTTAAGTGCTGATTACTGTAGTCAATACACCTGTAGGAAGCATTAGCTGTTAATGTTATCGACAAATAAGCCTAGAAGCAACAAATAACTTTGAGCTGAAAAGTCTCTGTATCTACAAAGATCAAAGAAAAGTACATTCAAAAATGAGATTTGTACCCAGCTAATCTTCTGTCTGCTACTTTTCTCTAGCCTGGGCATCCCGAACCTCTCGTAACAGAAGTGGCGCTGCTTCTAATGATGAGGCAAGAACCCAGAAGCCCCTACGTCATACAGCTCTACGAGTGGTTTGAACACCCTCGAAAGTTCACTCTCGTCATGGAGTACCCCGAACCCTGCGAGAGCTTGCTGGACTTCATCATCCGTAACCCTGAACTGGATGAACCAACGGCACGGGTCATCATGAGACGGGCTGTGCTGGCAGTACAACACTGCATCGAACATGGCGTTTTTCATAATGACATTCATGCGGAAAACTTCCTGATGAAGAAAAACACGTTAGAGCTCAAGCTGATAGACTTTGGCTGCGGTCAGCTACTTAGTAGTGACGGCTACGAGAGCAGAATATACCTTGGTGAGCATTTTGGCAGTGTGGAAACCTGAATGTGTGACTTACTGATTATTTGACACATTAAATAAGAAAGCTCAACAATGCGCAAATGTCTTTCTTACAGGATTAATGACTTACTGCCCACCGGAAGTCTTCACAGATACGAGGTTCCACGCCGTCCCAACAAACGTCTGGGCTCTAGGACTGTTGTTATATGAGATGGTGAACGCATGTTCTCCTTTTGGCAATAGAATGGAAATCACACAAGCCAAAGTTACATTTAGGAACGCCAACTTATCCAAAGGTGAATAATATTGATATCTTTGTTAAACGCACACATAAAGCAAAGGCTCTGTACAGAGACAGTTAAAGGTGAAGTACTCTATGTGAGATTTTTTTTTAACCAGTTGCATTTGTGATGTTTGAGTTGGAAAAAGGCGTGAAGCACGCAAAGTCTTTTGAAAATATGCTCTTTTTGTCACAGAAACTGCATACTTCACCTTTAAAGTAAAGATAACGAACATTTTACCTTAAATGAATCATGTTTAGATGTCACATGGTCATGACTAACCAGCTCTCTTCTTATTAATATTGGTACAGAATGCAGTGATCTGATTAGCCAGTGCCTAACAAAGGATCCAACTAAACGACCGACGTTAGAGCAGATGTTACAACATGAATGGATTAGAAATGATCTTCTTGTAGATTGGAGAAGTTCAGGAGATTCACTCGATCAGTGATTTCAGGTGTGAGGAAGTGTAACAGATGGACAGAGTAGGATTATAATCATTTGTTATTATCATTTATCTATTTTCAAATTTGTGTATTGAACAGAGTTCATTTTAATGTTGTTGTCATAGTCTAGTCACCTTCATTTATATAGTGTTTTATACGATACAGATTGTTTTGAAGCAGCTTTATGATAATAAACAGAAAAATAACAGAATCTGTGATGCAAACAGAATTCAATTCTGCTGTAAGACATTTATGAGTTGACATGTTCATATAATCTTTGTTTTGGATAGGAAATAACATACTTGCTGTCCTTGGTGGAGGTCTTGAGCTCGTGACGTGACCCGAAGCCCGAAATCCAACTTCAACTCGACAGGGAAGTCAAGCCGCCACTCCAGAGAGCTCAGAGCCTGGCATCATGGGGGATCTTTCGGACTGGAAATCAATCAAGAACAATTTGGGATCCTAAAGTTAAGCCAAAGGGTCTCTTAGGTGATCATTTGAACACAAAGTATTATATCAAAAAGTGATCAAATTCATCATATTTTACTGAACTCTAATTTAGATTTTTTTGTTTATCCGAGACATGGCTTCATGTAAACTCCCCGTCAGCAGCATTAGAAGTGCCTGCTTTTAAACTCTATAAGAAAGATAGAGTTTGTTCTAAGAGGGGTTATGATCAAACAAGTTATGATCTATGAGAAAACTGGTTTCCAGTCTAATGAAATCGCTTGGTCAAATTGTTTGGATTTGGAATGTATTGGTTTGAAATTCAGACTCTGAATCTTTGTATTAATTGTAATTTATCGTCCTGACTCTTCAAACAGTAGTTATGAAATTTGAAACTTTTTTTACATTCATTTTTATACATTAGTTATACAAAAGTTTGTCTAGCTAATACAGTGGAACAAGCCTTTAAAAGCAGTCAATGAATTGGACATTTTAAGACCATTTACATCTCATAAACCATCCAGAGCAAAGGATATATTTGGTATTGATGTAGTAATGCTTAAAGAGCTCAATGAGTCACTAGTTAAAACCATCACCAAAATGATCAACTTTTCACTTTCTCATGGGACGTTCCCGTGTGCTTGGAAGTCATCATCTGCTGTAGTGCCTATATCTAAAAGTGCAGATTCTCATGCTGTTAGTAATTACAGACCTATTAGTATTTTACCAATAGTCTCAAAGGTTGCAGAGAAATGAATGGTGCTGCAAATCACTGATTATCTAAATACTAGTTCATTTTTATTAGTTCATCCAATGCAATTTGGCTTCAGAGTAAACTTCAACTAGGTGGCAAATTGTTATTCCACTGAAAAAGTGAAGTCTCTCTTAGACAAAGGTGGGGTTTTCGGGCGGTGTTTCTTGACCTCACGAAGGCTTTTGACACTGTAAACCACAGAAGTCTTATTTCTAAATTATTAGTATTTTTCTCCAGAGACTTATCATATTCAAATCATATTTGTCCGGTCACACACAGAATGTCCGAGTTCAGAATTATAAATCAGCTCCCTAATGTATATCCACAGGTGTTCCCTATGGGTCTATTCTGGGTCCATTGCTATTTACGTTATCAATGATCTTCCATCCGTTTGTCCCGACACCAAATGAATGCGGAAGGCACCGTTATTTATATACACGGAAGCAGTGCGTCACAAATCGCAAATGAACTTACACAATCCCTAGTTAATGTGACATTTTGGCTAGAACAAAGCGGTTTACGGTTAAATATCTGTAAAACAGTGTTTTTTTTTTGTTTGTTTTAACCAAAACAAATAGTTCAAGTGTAGTGCCAGATGTTGTTGTTTCAGGGGAAAGGCTACAAGTTGTATCTGAATTGATCTTGATTCCAGACTTTCTTTTAAGGCTCAGGTTAAAAAGGTCTGTAACTGGGTCAAATTCTGTCTGTCAAAATTTAGATATATGTCAACAGAGGCCGCTATGTTGTATGTATTTCATTAGTATCTCTCATATCACTTTTTGTCTTAACAATCCGGTCACAAGCGAGTACAACTACTCTAAAAACACTGGACTCTCTGTATAAACAATCAAAATTTTTTTATTTATTAAAAAGAGTTTTTTTTCATCATTTTTTAATACTAAAAAAGTACAATTTGCTAAATTGGGATAATCTGATGTAGATGTTTGTCTTATGTTTAAGATTATACATAGCCTGTCCTTGCTGTTAAAACTGTATGTTAATGTTAGAACAACTGCACATCGGTCCACAAGGGCTGGAGAAAGGGGGACTGTATTATTCCTCTCAGAAAAAGTCAATTTAGTCAGTCTGTATTTTCAGTCAAAGCCACAAGGGAATATGGAACTCCATCCCATCAATAATTAGAAGACTGGATATACATTTGGTTCTTTTAAGATTCATCTAAAAAATGGTTACTTACTAGTCAGCACTGTCAACATTAGTATCTTAATATTCTGATTTTAGCATCTTTGTAATAATGGTTCTGAGTTATTTGCTTTTTCCTGTCACTACTTTTTTTTTTACCTCTTATGTAGCACAATATGTTTTGACAAAATTTTCTGTTAGTGTATTTTTGCATGATTTCCGCGTGGAATCGTGTACTTGTATTTTGTAATTTGATAATGTGATTGTTTTGTTGTTTTGTATTATTAATGTAAGATGCTTTGTTTTTAGGGTGACTTTTTACATTCTGTCAAGGGTCTACAAATGAAAATGGTCTTTTTGGCTAATTCTGCATCTATGTTTATTAATGTGCACTGCCCCTGTAAACAAGTGAAATAAAGTAAACATGAGAGACTGCAAGACGTCAGCACAGCCATATTTGCTTTGTTTTAAAAGCAATTTTTGCTTAGTAGTATGATTTAACACTTCTATATATAAACATCTATATATTTTGCTGTTTTTTTCTCCCCTTTATTTGTACTTATGTGTGTGTATATATATATATACACAGGTATATATATACAGTATGTCATTGGTCTCTTACTTTGTATAACGCAGCTATGTCTTGTTAATATAAAAACGTACAGAAATACAATAAAATAAAAGCAAAATTTGTTTTTAAAAGTGAAGACAATCATCTTTATTTATATAGCACTTTATACAAGATTGTTTCAAAGCAGCTTTACATATTAACTGGAAGATAATGTTCAATGATGCAAACACAATTCAGTTCTCTAAGATTCAGCTCTAAAGACAGTTGTGTCATTATTCAGCTGCAGTCAGTTCATAGTTGATTCAGTAATTTTGTAAAGTTCATCAATTATGTAATGAGTTCAAATCAGCTGTAAAGCAGCTTTGCACAAAACAGTGATGTCATCATTCAGCTAAAAAACAATCTTGACAAACATTTTAAGTGGATCTTAGCGGTATTATAAAAAAGTATTATGACATGATCCCTTCAATGATACAGGGATTCAAGATGGCGCCTGTGTGTTCGGCTGGCCGTCGGTCTCTCTTGTACTTATTGTTTTGGATATTTTTATGGATGTCTATCTGGGCCTCTAATTGCTGCACACGTCTGGTCTATGACCGACAGTCTCTCTTGAACATTCGCACCTCTTTTATGGACTTTTATAAGCAGGATGTACGCTTTTAATCAATCACACAGAAACACCACTACGCATACATTGGAATGTATTCAACAGTGGCCGCCTATCATTTTACAAAGGAAACGCAGAAGGAAACGCGGGAGTCGGGGTGGACGCACCATCAGATTGAAAGCTATTGAAAGACTCTGGATCGATGCAAATCATATGTCGGACGGCGATTTCGTTGCCCGGCGATCGCGAGCGCTGGCTCATCGGTGGCTCCTATCTATCACTCCCCTGCGATCTTCGCCTGTCCATTTGGTTGGCTTACCTCGGGTTGGCAGCTGTCATCGGCAAAACGGTGTGGATCCCGGTAATCTACGTTCTTTGAAGAAAGGCGGAGCTTTCCCCGATGTGATTCATCCTCCCAAAATGGCACTGATCAACACCAGATCCTTGGTCAATAAAACCTTCCTGCTCAACGACTTCTTCTCCTCTCACTGTTTGGATTTCATGTTCATCACTGAATCCTGGACTACGGTTGGTGACCTAACCCCTTTTTCTGAACTAGTTCCTAATGACTGTTCGTTTTTCAACACCCTCCGTCCGAACAGACGAGGGGCGGGATCGTGACTATTTTTAAAGACTCATTTTCTGTGCGATGCCGGCCGGTTCCTGTCAGTGCTTTTTCAAGCTTTGAAGCGCAACTACTTCACTTAGACTGGAATGGCCCTATTTTATTAGGGGTGATTTACCGTCCGCCACATTCACTCAAGGACTTCATTCAGCAATTTACAGAACTCATTGGTAAATTGACTCACCACAACCTATGATCGTTTTTTATTGGTGGGTGATTTTAATATCCACGTTTGTTGTCAATCTAATACTCTCTCAAAGGATTTTCTAAGCCTCCTTGAATCTTTTAACCTAGTCCAGTGGATAAATGATTCCACTCGCATGAAGGGTCACACATTGGACCTCGTGCTTTCATATGGCATGGTGATTAGTGAGGTTGTAATATCTGATTTTATGCTTTCGGATCATAAGCCAATTTTATTTTCTATATCTCTTCCTTGCATTGCTCAAACCACCAGTGAAGATGTAAGACTATCTAGATCATACTCTCCTCTTTTTGACTTAAATTTTAACGAGCACTTTATGAATTCCTCCACACACTTGCTGCTGAACTCTCCACTATTGGAACTAGATGCTGACCAACATCTCGGTCTGCTATACTCCACTTGGTTAAATGCCTTAAATGAAACTGCTCCGCTTAAGCCCTTCAAACCTAAACCGAAATCTGAACCATGGCTCAACGTGGATATTCGGCGAATAAGACAAGCTAGCAGAAAGGCTGAGCGCAAATGGAAGAAGGACAAGCTACATATTTCACTTCAGTTATTTAAAGACAGTCTGTCAACCTATCAAAATGCTGTAAAGGCGGCAAAAGCTGCGCACTTCTCTAACATGATTATGGCTAACCACTCTAGACCAAAGGTTTTATTTTCTGTTATAAACTTGGTTTTAAATCCTCCGGTAAATGTATGGAATGATGTTTCGGATGAGCTATGTGAACGTTTCTTGAGATTTTTTACTGACAAAATATCTAACTTGAGATGCAATGCCAGCCGCTCTGCAATTAGTCAGTTGATGAACCCTGTTACCTGGGATGCTTTCGAGCCAATCACTCTGAATCTCCTCAAAGAAATTATCACAAAGATAAAACCTTCGTACTGCTCTCTAGACATCATCTCTCCTAAGTTTCTTAAATTGATTATCGATACAGTAGGGCCAGGATTGGTATCCTTTGTTAATAAATGCCTCCTTACCGGTTCTATCCCTGCTGCCCTCAAGGAGGCCACTGTCACTCCTTTGCTCAAGAAGCCTTCACTGGATACTACTGTGTTAAATAATTTCCGTCCTATCTCTGTTTTGCCTTTTGTCACTAAGGTGTTGGAAAAAGTTGTTCTTGACCAACTCCAGCTCTTTCTAAAACGCAATGATATCTCTGAAAAATTTCAATCTGGTTTTAAGTCTGCTCACAGTACTGAATCTGCTCTGCTGAGAGTGTTAAATGACATCTATCGCTCCACCGACACTGGTGACTCTGTGGCTCTTGTCCTTCTTGATCTGTCGGCAGCTTTTGATACTATCGACCACTCTATCCTGTTATCCAAACTAGAATATGATGTGGGGCTAAAAGGTGTCGTCCTCCAGTGGTTCCAATCTTATCTCTCGGGTCGTACTTTCAGAGTCAAGCTAGGAAATTGCTCTTCCTCTGTTGCGCATCTAACCTGTGGCCTTCCTCAAGGTTCTATTTTAGCGCCTTCTCTCTTTTCCCTCTACATCTTACCACTGGGCACCATTCTAAGAAGGCATGGGGTATGTTTTCACTGTTATGCAGACGACACCCAATTGTATGTTCCAATCAAGAGAAATGATCCCTCTACCCTTTCATCATTGTTAGGTTGTCTGGATGAAGTAAAAGTTTGGTTGGACCAAAATTTTTTGTTTTTAAATGAAAACAAAACAGAGATCATTGTTTTCGGGTCAACTGGTTATCCCCAGGCTGCTTCCTTTGATCTAGGCAGACTAGCGGCATTTAGTTCTGCAAGTGTGCGGAACTTGGGCGTTTGTCTGGATGAGTCTTTAAATTTTGACAAGCAAATCTCTTCTGTAATAAGCTCTAGTTTTTATCACCTGCGGCTGTTGTCAAAAGTCAAACCTTTTCTTAATCACAAAACCCTTGAGATGGCTGTTCATGCTTTCATCACCACACGTGTAGATTACTACAATTCACTCTACTGCGGTATCTCGAAAACGCAAACTGCTCGTCTTCAACTGGTGCAAAATGCCGCCGCAAGATTCCTCACAAATAGTCGGAAAAGTGACCACATCACCCCAATTCTGAGGTCTCTTCACTGGCTGCCCATTAATCTCAGAATCGAGTTTAAAATCCTGTTATTTGTGTACAAAGCCCTATGCAAATAAGCACCTAGCTATCTAACTGAACTGCTACAACCTTACACGCCGTCAAGAATGAGATCAGGTGAAAAAAATCTGTTACAAGTCCCTCAATGCAGACTTAAACGTAGAGGGAATCGAGCTTTTTCTGTGGTTGGGCCTCGGCTATGGAACAATTTGCCCTTGGACGTTCGGATAGCCCCTACTGTGAATTCCTTTAAGTCAATTTTAAAAACGCACTTGTTCTCTTTGGCCTATAAATAAGGTGCATGTACATGTATATATATGTGCATATGTGTACATATATGTGTGTGTATGTATGTGTGTGTGTGTGTATTTATATGCACATATGTATGTGTGTGTACGTGTGCGTATGGGTAGATATATATATACTTATATATTCCTTTCTGTCTATTTTTATATTTCTCTCCTTTGAGTATGATACTAGTATTAAACCTGTTACTGTCTTTTCTGTTTTTATTTTCTATTACTGATAATCTCTGAGACTGCTTGGACGTCTACAGTTTTAAGCTGTTCTTAACCTTTTTGTACTGTTCTATGATGTGCTACTACTCATGGTGCTGGTGTCTTCTAATTTTGTAGTTCTGTAAAGCACTTTGGTCAGTCAGTGTGTGCTATAAAATGTGCTATATAAATAAAATGAACTTGAACTTCAAAGAAATGCTTTCAAAGAATAGAAAAATTAGGTGCATGAAAACCATCTCCATGGTTGTTTATATATTTAGCCGACCTGTCAAGCTAAGCGAGCTCTGCATCCGTTTTCAAGCGCTCTCAGCTCCATCCAGCGAGGAAAAAGCTTTACCGATGTCTTGCATTCTTATTTCTTTTAGGACATTTGGTTATGTTTACGGTTAACGGATAATAATTTCATAACTTCTATGGCGCTCTCGGCTTCCGGTTTCGCATATGAACATGACTGCCCTGAAATCCCTTACGAAAAAGAAGTATACTTCAAGTTCATTTTATGAAGTATACTTGAGTAATGTTCAAATATATTTTTAAGTTTACTTTATGTAGTAAGTATACTAATATCAATGTGTACCTGAAGTAAACTTGTAAGTGTACTATTTCAATACTGCTTGGGACTAAATTGGTCCACTTATAGTATATAAAAGTATACATTTAAGTGTACTATAAGTGTAATAGTAAACTTTAAGTACAAGATCTCATTTGTAATGCATATGTACTACAAGTGAACTTATAAGTAGTAGTTTACTATTTTAATACAAGTACTGGTAGTAAATTTTTTGTTTATGAAAGTACACACTGAAGTTTAGTAGTTATACTGCAAGTATACTTTAAGTATAATTTTATGTTCACTTAAAGAAAACTTACTAGTTTACTATTTATATATATTATTTTTGCATTTACCGTATACTTCTATGTTCAAAATGTTTTTTTATACTTGAAAAATACCTTTGACTGTACTTAGATTTTAAAAACATTTTATTAGCTTCATGCATCCCTTTTTATCAACACTTAAATGTCGATAAGTTTCATAAAGGAAGGCAACATTTAAAACAAAAAAAGGTGAAAAACCGCATTGTTGTCAAAGACTAACTTACGCCTTGATCAGATTCAGAACGATGATAAAATTGAAACACAGATGGAGTAGATCGAGATCCAACACCCTCAAAGCTTCACAGTCGTTTTCTCTTCATGGGTTATGCTTCATTTCATTTGGTAACATTAAGCAGTTTTGACTTACACGCTGTTTAATGTTTGATGATCACGTTATTTTACATTTGAGTGAGTAATCTTCTATTTTTTTTTGAGTAATCTTCTATCACTTGCTTCAGCTTCTTCTTCTCCTGTGTTTTGATCAGGAGATTCTGTACTAGATGTATCACAGCGCCCCTGCCGTATAACAGTGATAACACGGTAAAGTAGAATTAAAGTAAATTCCTATGAGTTTCATAAGTCTGTATATGAAAAACTATGTAAAAAAAAGTATATTTAATAGGCTACTCGATCAAAAGAGTTAACACAACTACAAGCCAAGTTTACTTTGAATACTTAATTATACTTTAAGTATATATCGATCAAAAGTACAAGTACAGGCCAAATAATTTAATTTATTTGGACTTTTCTCTCAGTATAAGTCAAGTACACTTAAGTGTAATTTTAAGTATATTTCTGAGAAGTATATAAAATCTAGACTGAAAGTATACTTTCTTATTTTTAGTTTAAAAGAAGTATACTAATAGAACACTTGACTAAAATAATTTTTCGTAAGGTATGATTGACAGACAAGGATGCCTGTTTTAATTGTATTGTATTTTGTGGCTGAAACAATCTTCCACACTATTAATACTACTTCGACATAAAGGCAGTCTCACGGGATGCGGAAAGAACAATCTCTAGGCCGCACACGACTCTCACACACAACAAGCCTTTCAGAAGCGCGAACATAAAAAGTCACTAGTCATCATCAGCATGCACTTCATCTTTTGTATTTATGTCAACAGTTTTATTAGTTTTGATGACATTTTCGCATGTACATCGGGGTGTTTTGCAAGTATATAAGTAGATCAATCGATGCCGACTTCAGGTCTGGTGCGATGATGATTCGAATTTTAGTTGCTATAGAGACGCGTGATATGATTTTTTTGTTTGTACACTCAAACATCGCTATCTGTTGTTTGAGAGACGAGGCGAATTCAGAGATTTTTGCCGAGTATTTCCTGCGCAGATTGTGATTTTGAAGCTATTTGGAGGATTCCTGAGAGAAAACTTATTATATTCTACAAGGAGTAGATCGGAGGATATATCCTTTCCTTTTTTCTTTTCATTTTCATATTATTTCTGAGGAAGCTTTTATCTAACTGTTAATTGTTATTATCTGGGAGTTAAACTAGGAGTTTGTATTTAATTTAATTTTGTATTTAATTTTATTATTTTTGTTTTATTTATTTGTTTATTATTTTATTTATTTTATTTCTTTTGGTAGTATTTCTGAGGAGGGTTTGTATTATTTTTTGTGTGTTGTATTTTGTATTGTTTCTATTGCAGGTTGGAGGAGGACGTTGATGGCTCACATGGGTGAAAAAGGAGGTGATTGTTCTAGTTTTTCATTTGTTTATGGTATGTTATGATAACCATTTGATCCGCCAATTTTCCCAGCTAACTAAGTGATCACATGTATTTGATTCCTTGAATGTGCAATAAACCTTTCAATTTGAGTAACTATTGTAACAATTTGTAATTGACCACTGACATTGATCATTGATTATTATTAAAACATAACTAACTATGTGATGTCTGAAATATTCCAGCCTCAGGCCGCTCCAGATCCAGGAGAGCTGCTTCCACTCAGACGGCTGGTCTGGAGGTTTGGAGTCTCAGTTCTGATGATTTAGCTCCTCTGTCTTCTGAGTTTTCTGGTTCTGTGTTCACAGGTCAGGATCACAGGACGAGGAAGAGGCAGAACGGCAGCCAGCAGAGCCCAGATGATGGATGTGCGTCCAGGCGGTCATGTGGAGAGTTGAGTCTCAGCAGCAGAGGGACGTACATCGTTGAGTGGAGGTGGAGTGGCCACGGATCGGACGGCCCAGGTGAACAGGACAGTTGTGGCGACTGGAGGTTGTCAAGGTCCGACAGCCTCCAAGAGATGATGTGTTCTCCGCTGCCAGGTCAAGTTCCTGTGGAGCCAACAGTGACTTCCAATGGCCTAACAGCTCAGGGTGCCGTGGAGGTGTCTCCTGCGAACAAGAGCTCAACAGGTGAGATTGAAATAAGGCTGAGGGGTGTAAAGTGTTCTGATAGAGATTTTGCTATTTTGTGCATAAGACTGCTTCAAGTTTTTAACAGGTTATGGTCTAGTCATATTTACCGTTGCTCAGCATAATTTAGCTGAAATTTTCTTACCGAAAGTTTTTCCAAAATATTTTAGTTGGACGTTTGTTTTTCAAAAAACATATTTTTCAGAACATTCAAAAGTAACGTTCCCATAATGTTTGCAAAATTATAAAACAGACTGTTCCCTTAACATCTGTATAACCAAGAAAAAAACATTTTTGAAACATTGAAATAAACTGGACGTTAATACGCATTATTGTGAAATAAGACTTTGGGACATTTATGCAGGCATTAAGCAGAAGCACGGCCTTCGTATAATATTTGCTTTACTTGATTTTGTAACATTACAAATAAGAATGGAACAGTAAAATGTGTAAGTGTGTCATTGTTTAGTTTGAGGTCAGAGATGTTTCTAATAGTTGTCTTTTCAATTGTTTTTCTTCTTTTCAAAAAAACCTACAGAATGTAGGAAGAGGAGAGGAATTTGTACTTTCCTCGTGAGCGTGTGGAAGGCTATGAAACATCATTTCGGCTGCTGTTGCCACAGTAGTGCTGTGGATGTTGTGGAGCCTTTCGTCCCTCCACCAGATCTGGACCCAGAGCCTGATCCAGATCACTCAGCCGTCAAGCCAAATAATGGTAAATACACAGTCATTATTTCTTGAACATTATTTTAAACAGTATTGTCGTCTTGTTTTCCACTAAAAATATCTTAAGGCTTGTTTTCTGAGAATAATAATATTATTCTCCCTAGGTTTAGGTGAAGGTTCAGGGTTAGTACCTAGTTATTACCCAGTTATTGTAATAACTGTAATAAGTACATAGTATGCACATGGGAAACAGGACTGTAAGATAAAGTGCTACCGGTAAGACTTTATTGTGAGGTGACGTAGTTACACGTTAGTACATCTACTGTACTTACTATAGGGATAACAGTAAATTATAAATAATTACAAGTAACCAACCGTAACTCTATAGTAAGTACATGTAGTTAATTAATATTACCCAGTTCTTATCTGAGTAAGTACAATGTAAGTACTTCACCTTAAAATAAAGTGTAACCTTTTATTATTAATTCAAAGGATCCAGCAAGCTCATATATTTATCATATTGTTTCTGTTTTTCAGAGTCCTTTGCGTCTTTCTTCAACGTAGGAAAGATGATTGGATCCGGAGGATTTGGCAGGGTGTACGAGGGAACACGGAAATTTGATGGCAAAAAGGTAAATATTACCCAACTGTACAAACATTTTGAAACAAATGCATATTTAAAACAATTTACAGATGGTTTAATACCTAGTGCAAGGTCAGGTGCCTGAATACTGTTACTGTTATTGAAACATTTCTTTTTTTTTTTTGCAGGTTGCCATCAAGCAGATCTGCAAGATTGACAACAATCGTTATCTTGATATTGTAAGTTGTTTAAAACCTGAATGTGTATTTAGTTGTTTAAGTGCTGATTACTGTAGTCAATACACCTGTAGGAAGCATTAGCTGTTAATGTTATCGACAAATAAGCCTAGAAGCAACAAATAACTTTGAGCTGAAAAGTCTCTGTATCTACAAAGATCAAAGAAAAGTACATTCAAAAATGAGATTTGTACCCAGCTAATCTTCTGTCTGCTACTTTTCACTAGCCTGGGCATCCCGAACCTCTCGTAACAGAAGTGGCGCTGCTTCTAATGATGAGGCAAGAACCCAGAAGCCCCTACGTCATACAGCTCTACGAGTGGTTTGAACACCCTCGAAAGTTCACTCTCGTCATGGAGTACCCCGAACCCTGCGAGAGCTTGCTGGACTTCATCATCCGTAACCCGGAACTGGATGAACCAACGGCACGGGTCATCATGAGACGGGCTGTGCTGGCAGTACAACACTGCATCGAACATGGCGTTTTTCATAATGACATTCATGCGGAAAACTTCCTGATGAAGAAAAACACGTTAGAGCTCAAGCTGATAGACTTTGGCTGCGGTCAGCTACTTAGTAGTGACGGCTACGAGAGCAGAATATACCTTGGTGAGCATTTTGGCAGTGTGGAAACCTGAATGTGTGACTTACTGATTATTTGACACTTTAAATAAGAAAGCTCAACAATGCGCGAATGTCTTTCTTACAGGATTAATGACTTACTGCCCACCTGAAGTCTTCACAGATACGAGGTTCCACGCCGTCCCAACAAACGTCTGGGCTCTAGGAGTGTTGTTATATGAGATGGTGAACGCATGTTCTCCTTTTGCCAATAGAATGGAAATCACACAAGCCAAAGTTACATTTAGGAACGCCAACTTATCCAAAGGTGAATAATATTGATATCTTTGTTAAACGCACACATAAAGCAAAGGCTCTGTACAGAGACAGTTAAAGGTGAAGTACTCTATGTGAGATTTTTTTTTAACCAGTTGCATTTGTGATGTTTGAGTTGGAAAAAGACGTGAAGCACGCAAAGTCTTTTGAAAATATGCTCTTTTTGTCACAGAAACTGCATACTTCACCTTTAAAGTAAAGATAATGAACATTTTACCTTAAATGAATCATGTTTAGATGTCACATGGTCATGACTAACCAGCTCTCTTCTTATTAATATTGGTACAGAATGCAGTGATCTGATTAGCCAGTGCCTAACAAAGGATCCAACTAAACGGCCGACGTTAGAGCAGATGTTACAACATGAATGGATTAGAAATGATCTTCTTGTAGATTGGAGAAGTTCAGGAGATTCACTCGATCAGTGATTTCAGGTGTGAGGAAGTGTAACAGATGGACAGAGTAGGATTATAATCATTTGTTATTATCATTTATCTATTTTCAAATTTGTGTATTGAACAGAGTTCATTTTAATGTTGTTGTCATAGTCTAGTCACCTTCATTTATATAGTGTTTTATACAATACAGATTGTTTTGAAGCAGCTTTATGATAATAAACAGAACAATAACAGAATCTGTGATGCAAACAGAATTCAATTCTGCTGTAAGACATTTATGAGTTGACATGTTCATATAATCTTTGTTTTGGATAGGAAATAACATACTTGCTGTCCTTGGTGGAGGTCTTGAGCTCGTGACGTGACCCGAAGCCGGAAATCCAACTTCAACTCGACAGGGAAGTCAAGCCGCCACTCCAGAGAGCTCAGAGCCTGGCATCATGGGGGATCTTTCGGACTGGAAATCAATCAAGAACAATTTGGGATCCTAAAGTTAAGCCAAAGGGTCTCTTATGTGATCATTTGAACACAAAGTATTATATCAAAAAGTGATCAAATTCATCATATTTTACTGAACTCTAATTTAGAGTTTCTTTGTTTATCCGAGACATGGCTTCATGTAAACTCCCCGTCAGCAGCATTAGAAGTGCCTGCTTTTAAACTCTATAAGAAAGATAGAGTTTGTTCTAAGAGGAGTTATGATCAAACAAGTTATGATCTATGAGAAAACTGGTTTCCAGTCTAATGAAATCGCTTGGTCAAATTGTTTGGATTTGGAATGTATTGGTTTGAAATTCAGACTCTGAATCTTTGTATTAATTGTAATTTATTGTCCTGACTCTTCAAACAGTAGTTATGAAATTTGAAACTTTTTTTACATTCATTTTTATACATTAGTTATACAAAAGTTTGTCTAGCTAATACAGTGGAACAAGCCTTTAAAAGCAGTCAATGAATTGGACATTTTTAGACCATTTACATCTCATAAACCATCCAGAGAAAAGGATATATTTGGTATTGATGTAGTAATGCTTAAAGAGCTCAATGAGTCACTAGTTAAAACCATCACCAAAATGATCAACTTTTCACTTTCTCATGGGACGTTCCCGTGTGCTTGGAAGTCATCATCTGCTGTAGCGCCTATATCTAAAAGTGCAGATTCTCATGCTGTTAGTAATTACAGACCTATTAGTATTTTACCAATAGTCTCAAAGGTTGCAGAGAAATGAATGGTGCTGCAAATCACCGATTATCTAAATACTAGTTCATTTTTATTAGTTCATCCAATGCAATTTGGCTTCAGAGTAAACTTCAACTAGGTGGCAAATTGTTATTCCACTGAAAAAGTGAAGTCTCTCTTAGACAAAGGTGGGGTTTTCGGGCGGTGTTTCTTGACCTCACGAAGGCTTTTGACACTGTAAACCACAGAAGTCTTATTTCTAAATTATTAGTATTTTTCTCCAGAGACTTATCATATTCAAATCATATTTGTCCGGTCACACACAGAATGTCCGAGTTCAGAATTATAAATCAGCTCCCTAATGTATATCCACAGGTGTTCCCTATGGGTCTATTCTGGGTCCATTGCTATTTACGTTATCAATGATCTTCCATCCGTTTGTCCCGACACCGAATGAATGCGGAAGGCACCGTTATTTATATACACGGAAGCAGTGTGTCACAAGTCGCAAATGAACTTACACAATCCCTAGTCAATGTGACATTTTGGCTAGAACAAAGCGGTTTACAGTTAAATATCTGTAAAACAGTGTTTGTTTTTTGTTTTTGTTTTTTTTACCAAAACAAATAGTTCAAGTGTAGTGCCAGATGTTGTTGTTTCAGGGGAAAGGCTACAAGTTGTATCTGAATTGATCTTGATTCCAGACTTTCTTTTAAGGCTCAGGTTAAAAAGGTCTGTAACTGGGTCAAATTCTGTCTGTCAAAATTTAGATATATGTCAACAGAGGCCGCTATGTTGTATGTATTTCATTAGTATCTCTCATATCACTTTTTGTCTTAACAATCCGGTCACAAGCGAGTACAACTACTCTAAAAACACTGGACTCTCTGTATAAACAATCACAATTTTTTTATTTATTAAAAAGAGTTTTTTTTCATCATTGTTTAATGCTAAAAAAGTACAATTTGATAAATTGGGATAATCTGATGTAGATGTTTGTCTTATGTTTAAGATTATACATAGCCTGTCGTTGCTGTTAAAACTGTATGTTAATGTAAGAACAACTGCACATCGGTCCACAAGGGCTGGAGAAAGAGGGACTGTATTATTCCTCTCAGAAAAAGTCAATTTAGTCAGTCTGTATTTTCAGTCAAAGCCACAAGGGAATATGGAACTCCATCCCATCAATAATTAGAAGACTGGATATACATTTGGTTCTTTTAAGATTCATCTAAAAAAATGGTTACTTACTAGTCAGCACTGTCAACATTAGTATCTTAATATTCTGATTTTAGCATCTTTGTAATGATGGTTCTGAGTTATTTGCTTTTTCCTGTCACTACTTTTTTTTTTTACCTCTTATGTAGCACAATATGTTTTGACAAAATTTTCTGTTAGTGTATTTTTGCATGATTTCCGCGTGGAATCGTGTACTTGTATTTTGTAATTTGATAATGTGATTGTTTTGTTGTTTTGTATTATTAATGTAAGATGCTTTGTTTTTAGGGTGACTTTTTACATTCTGTCAAGGGTCTACAGATGAAAATGGTATTTTTGGCTAATTCTGCATCTATGTTTATTAATGTGCACTGCCCCTGTAAACAAGTGAAATAAAGTAAACATGAGAGACTGCAAGACGTCAGCACAGCCATATTTGCTTTGTTTTAAAAGCAATTTTTGCTTAGTAGTATGATTTTACACTTCTATATATAAACATCTATATATTTTGCTGTTTTTTTCTCCCCTTTAATTGTACTTATGTGTGTGTGTATATATATATATATATATATATATATATATATATATATATATATATATACAGGTATATATATACAGTATGTCATTGGTCTCTTACTTTGTATAAAGCAGCTATGTCTTGTTAATATAAAAACGTACAGAAATACAATAAAATAAAAGCAAAATTTGTTTTTAAAAGTGAAGACAATCATCTTTATTTATATAGCACTTTATACAAGATTGTTTCAAAGCAGCTTTACATATAAACTGGAAGATAATGTTCAATGATGCAAACACAATTCAGTTCTCTAAGATTCAGCTCTAAGACAGTTGTGTCATTATTCAGCTGCAGTCAGTTCATAGTTGATTCAGTAATTTTGTAAAGTTCATCAATTATGTAATGAGTTCAAATCAGTTGTAAAGCAGCTTTGCACAAAACAGTGATGTCATCATTCAGCTAAAAAACAATCTTGACAAACATTTTAAGTGGATCTTAGCGGTATTATAAAAAATTATTATGACATGATCCCTTTAAAGAAATGCTTTCAAAGAATAGAAAAATTAGGTGCATGAAAACCATCTCCATGGTTGTTTATATATATCTAAAAAAATGTCAGCTTCTGTTTTCATTTAATTTCTTGTATTATTTTAAAGATTCAGTTTTCAAATCTTTAAAATTGAAGGTTTAGTTACCCAAAAACAAAATCTAAAAAAAAAAAATCTATCATCATTATTTACTAAGCCTCATGTTGTTCCAAACTCGTATACGGTTGTTGTTGTTGTTTTTAAGTGAAAGGCAAAGACCTATTTTTGTTTCCTGAAATAAAATCTCAATCTACTTGCTGCAAACTTCAATGCACTGTAGACCGTTTAAAACATAACCCTACAATAAATGAGACTAGAGCCTGTTGAAAAATAATAATACAACAATTTTTGGTGCATGACATCATCACTGGTTATTTAGGTGAAAGAAGCTATTATTGTATTATTAGAAAGATTTAGGTCAATCTTGAAGCTTATTGGAAGAGTTACTCAAAAACAAATTCTATCATCATTATTTACTCCAAATTTACTCTAAAGTCATATAGGTCTACCACTATTTTTACAGTTTTGGGAGGGCAATTGTGAAGAATCGTTACGCTAATCAATATTTTCAAACAATGTGAGTTTCATAAGTCTGTATATGAAAAACTATGTAAAAAAGTATATTTAATAGGCTACTCGATCAAAAGAGTTAACACAACTACAAGCCAAGTATACTTTGAATACTTAATTATACTTTAAGTATATCTCGATCAAAAGTACAAGTACAGGCCAAATAATTTAATTTAATTTAATTTAATTGGACTTTTCTCTCGGTATAAGTCAAGTACACTTAAGTGTAATTTTATGTATATTTCTGAGAAGTATATAAAATCTAGACTGAAAGTATACTTTCTTATTTTTAGTTTAAAAGAAGTATACTAATAGAACACTTGACTAAAATTATTTTTCGTAAGGTATGATTGACAGACAAGGATGCCTGTTTTAATTGTATTGTATTTTGTGGCTGAAACAATCTTCCACATTATTAATACTACTTCGACATAAAGGCAGTCTCACGGGATGCGGAAAGCACAATCTCTAGGCCGCACACGACTCTCACACACACAAGCCTTTCAGAAGCGCGGACATAAAAAGTCACTAGTCATCATCAGCATGCACTTCATCTTTTGTATTTATGTCCAGACAGTTTTATTAGTTTTGATGACATTTTCGCATGTACATCGGGGTGTTTTGCAAGTATATAAGTAGATCAATCGATGCCAACTTCAGGTCTGGTGCGATGATGATTCGAATTTTAGTTGCTATAGAGACGCGTGATATGATTTTTTGGTTTGTACACTCAAACATCGCTATCTGTTGTTTGAGAGACGAGGCGAATTCAGAGATTTTTGCCGAGTATTTCCTGCGCAGATCTTGTGATTTTGAAGCTATTTGGAGGATTCCTGAGAGAAAACTTGTTATATTCTACAAGGAGTAGATCGGAGGATATATCCTTTCCTTTTTTCTTTTCATTTTCATATTATTTCTGAGGAAGCTTTTATCTAACTGTTAATTGTTATTATCTGGGAGTTAAACTAGGAGTTTGTAGTTTAATTTAATTTTGTATTTAATTTTTATTATTTTTGTTTTATTTATTATTTTATTTCTTTTGGTAGTATTTCTGAGGAGGGTTGTATTGTATTCTTTTTGTGTGTTGTATTTTGTATTGTTTCTATTGCAGGTTGGAGGAGGACGTTGATGGCTCACATGGGTGAAAGAGGAGGTGATTGTTCTAGTTTTTCATTTGTTTATGGTATGTTATGATAACCATTTGATCCAACAATTTTCCCAGCTAACTAAGTGATCACATGTATTTGATTCCTTGCATGTGCAATAAACCTTTCAATTTGAGTAACTATTGTAACAATTTGTAATTGACCACTGACATTGATCATTGATTATTATTAAAACATAACTAACTATGTGATGTCTGAAATATTCCAGCCTCAGGCCGCTCCAGATCCAGGAGAGCTGCTTCCACTCAGACGGCTGGTCTGGAGGTTTGGAGTCTCAGTTCTCATGATTTAGCTCCTCTGTCTTCTGAGTTTTCTGGTTCTGTGTTCACAGGTCAGGATCACAGGACGAGGAAGAGGCAGAACGGCAGCCAGCAGAGCCCAGATGATGGATGTGCGTCCAGGCGGTCATGTGGAGAGTTGAGTCTCAGCAGCAGAGGGACGTACATCGTTGAGTGGAGGTGGAGTGGCGACGGATCGGACGGCCCAGGTGAACAGGACAGTTGTGGCGACTGGAGGTTGTCAAGGTCCGACAGCCTCCAAGAGATGATGTGTTCTCCGCTGCCAGGTCAAGTTCCTGTGGAGCCAACAGTGACTTCCAATGGCCTAACAGCTCAGGGTGCCGTGGAGGTGTCTCCTGCGAACAAGAGCTCAACAGGTGAGATTGAAATAAGGCTGAGGGGTGTAAAGTGTTCTGATAGAGATTTTGCTATTTTGTGCATAAGACTGCTTCAAGTTTTTAACAGGTTATGGTCTAGTCATATTTACCGTTGCTCAGCATAATTTAGCTGAAATTTTCTTACCGAAAGTTTTTCCAAAATATTTTAGTTGGACGTTTGTTTTTCAAAAAACATATTTTTCAGAACATTCAAAAGAAACGTTCCCATAATGTTTGCAAAATTATAAAACAGACTGTTCCCTTATCATCTGTATAACCAAGAAAAAAACATTTTTGAAACATTGAAAAAAAACTGGACGTTAATACGTATTATTGTGAAATAAGACTTTGGGACATTTATGCAGGCATTAAGCAGAAGCACGGCCTTCGTATAATATTTGCTTTACTTGATTTTGTAACATTACAAATAAGAATGGAACAGTAAAATGTGTAAGTGTGTCATTGTTTAGTTTGAGGTCAGAGATGTTTCTAATAGTTGTCTTTTCAATTGTTTTTCTTCTTTTCAAAAAAACCTACAGAATGTAGGAAGAGGCGAGGAATTTGTACTTTCCTCGTGAGCGTGTGGAAGGCTATGAAACATCATTTCGGCTGCTGTTGCCACAGTAGTGCTGTGGATGTTGTGGAGCCTTTCGTCCCTCCACCAGATCTGGACCCAGAGCCTGATCCAGATCACTCAGCCGTCAAGCCAAATAATGGTAAATACACAGTCATTATTTCTTGAACATTATTTTAAACAGTATTGTCGTCTTGTTTTCCACTAAAAATATCTTAAGGCTTGTTTTCTGAGAATAATAATATTATTCTCCCTAGGTTTAGGTGAAGGTTCAGGGTTAGTACCTAGTTATTACCCAGTTATTGTAATAACTGTAATAAGTACATAGTATGCACATGGGAAACAGGACTGTAAGATGAAGTGCTACCAGTAACACTTTATTGTAAGGTGACGTAGTTACACGTTAGTACATCTACTGTACTTACTATAGGGATAACAGTAAATTATAAATAATTACAAGTAACCAACCGTAACTCTATAGTAAGTACATGTAGTTAATCAATATTACCCAGTTCTTATCTGAGTAAGTACAATGTAAGTACTTCACCTTAAAATAAAGTGTAACCTTTTATTATTAATTCAAAGGATCCAGCAAGCTCATATATTTATCATATTGTTTCTGTTTTTCAGAGTCCTTTGCGTCTTTCTTCAACGTAGGAAAGATGATTGGATCCGGAGGATTTGGCAGGGTGTACGAGGGAACACGGAAATTTGATGGCAAAAAGGTAAATATTACCCAACTGTACAAACATTTTGAAACAAATACATGTTTAAACCAATTTACAGATGGTTTAATACCTAGTGCAAGGTCAGGTGCCTGAATACTGTTATTGAAACATTTTTTTTGTTTTTTTTGCAGGTTGCCATCAAGCAGATCAGCAAGATTGACAACAATCGTTATCTTGATATTGTAAGTTGTTTAAAACCTGAATGTGTATTTAGTTGTTTAAGTGCTGATTACTGTAGTCAATACACCTGTAGGAAGCATTAGCTGTTAATGTTATCGACAAATAAGCCTAGAAGCAACAAATAACTTTGAGCTGAAAAGGCTCTGTATCTACAAAGATCAAAGAAAAGTACATTCAAAAATGAGCTTTGTACCCAGCTAATCTTCTGTCTGCTACTTTTCACTAGCCTGGGCATCCCGAACCTCTCGTAACAGAAGTGGCGCTGCTTCTAATGATGAGGCAAGAACCCAGAAGCCCCTACGTCATACAGCTCTACGAGTGGTTTGAACACCCTCGAAAGTTCACTCTCGTCATGGAGTACCCCGAACCCTGCGAGAGCTTGCTGGACTTCATCATCCGTAACCCTGAACTGGATGAACCAACGGCACGGGTCATCATGAGACGGGCTGTGCTGGCAGTACAACACTGCATCGAACATGGCGTTTTTCATAATGACATTCATGCGGAAAACTTCCTGATGAAGAAAAACACGTTAGAGCTCAAGCTGATAGACTTTGGCTGCGGTCAGCTACTTAGTAGTGACGGCTACGAGAGCAGAATATACCTTGGTGAGCATTTTGGCAGTGTGGAAACCTGAATGTGTGACTTACTGATTATTTGACACTTTAAATAAGAAAGCTCAACAATGCGCGAATGTCTTTCTTACAGGATTAATGACTTACTGCCCACCTGAAGTCTTCACAGATACGAGGTTCCACGCCGTCCCAACAAACGTCTGGGCTCTAGGAGTGTTGTTATATGAGATGGTGAACGCATGTTCTCCTTTTGGCAATAGAATGGAAATCACACAAGCCAAAGTTACATTTAGGAACGCCAACTTATCCAAAGGTGAATAATGTTGATATCTTTGTTAAACGCACACATAAAGCAAAGGCTCTGTACAGAGACAGTTAAAGGTGAAGTACTCTATGTGAGATTTTTTTTAAACCAGTTGCATTTGTGATGTTTGAGTTGGAAAAAGGCGTGAAGCACGCAAAGTCTTTTGAAAATATGCTCTTTTTGTCACAGAAACTGCATACTTCACCTTTAAAGTAAAGATAACGAACATTTTACCTTAAATGAATCATGTTTAGATGTCACATGGTCATGACTAACCAGCTCTCTTCTTATTAATATTGGTACAGAATGCAGTGATCTGATTAGCCAGTGCCTAACAAAGGATCCAACTAAACGACCGACGTTAGAGCAGATGTTACAACATGAATGGATTAGAAATGATCTTCTTGTAGATTGGAGAAGTTCAGGAGATTCACTCGATCAGTGATTTCAGGTGTGAGGAAGTGTAACAGATGGACAGAGTAGGATTATAATCATTTGTTATTATCATTTATCTATTTTCAAATTTGTGTATTGAACAGAGTTCATTTTAATGTTGTTGTCATAGTCTAGTCACCTTCATTTATATAGTGTTTTATACAATACAGATTGTTTTGAAGCAGCTTTATGATAATAAACAGAAAAATAACAGAATCTGTGATGCAAACAGAATTCAATTCTGCTGTAAGACATTTATGAGTTGACATGTTCATATAATCTTTGTTTTGGATAGGAAATAACATACTTGCTGTCCTTGGTGGAGGTCTTGAGCTCGTGACGTGACCCGAAGCCCGAAATCCAACTTCAACTCGACAGGGAAGTCAAGCCGCCACTCCAGAGAGCTCAGAGCCTGGCATCATGGGGGATCTTTCGGACTGGAAATCAATCAAGAACAATTTGGGATCCTAAAGTTAAGCCAAAGGGTCTCTTAGGTGATCATTTGAACACAAAGTATTATATCAAAAAGTGATCAAATTCATCATATTTTACTGAACTCTAATTTAGAGTTTCTTTGTTTATCCGAGACATGGCTTCATGTAAACTCCCCGTCAGCAGCATTAGAAGTGCCTGCTTTTAAACTCTATAAGAAAGATAGAGTTTGTTCTAAGAGGGGTTATGATCAAACAAGTTATGATCTAGGAGAAAACTGGTTTCCAGTCTAATGAAATCGCTTGGTCAAATTGTTTGGATTTGGAATGTATTGGTTTGAAATTCAGACTCTGAATCTTTGTATTAATTGTAATTTATCGTCCTGACTCTTCAAACAGAAGTTATGAGATTTGAAACTTTTTTTACATTCATTTTTATACATTAGTTATACAAAAGTTTGTCTAGCTAATACAGTGGAACAAGCCAGAGACTAATATCTGTAAAACAGTGTTTTTTGTTTGTTTGTTTTTACCAAAACAAATAGTTCAAGTGTAGTGCCAGATGTTGTTGTTTCAGGGGAAAGGCTACAAGTTGTATCTGAATTGATCTTGATTCCAGACTTTCTTTTAAGGCTCAGGTTAAAAAGGTCTGTAACTGGGTCAAATTCTGTCTGTCAAAATTTAGATATATGTCAACAGAGTTGTATGTTGTATGTATTTCATTAGTATCTCTCATATCACTTTTTGTCTTAACAACCCGGTCACAAGCGAGTACAACTACTCTAAAAACACTGGACTCTCTGTATAAACAATCACAATTTTTTTATTTATTAAAAAGAGTTTTTTTCATCATTTTTTATTTTTAATACTAAAAAAGTACAATTTGATAAATTGGGATAATCTGATGTAGATGTTTGTCTTATGTTTAAGATTATACATAGCCTGTCGTTGCTGTTAAAACTGTATGTTAATGTAAGAACAACTGCACATCGGTCCACAAGGGCTGGAGAAAGAGGGACTGTATTATTCCTCTCAGAAAAAGTCAATTTAGTCAGTCTGTATTTTCAGTCAAAGCCACAAGGGAATATGGAACTCCATCCCATCAATAATTAGAAGACTGGATATACATTTGGTTCTTTTAAGATTCATCTAAAAAAATGGTTACTTACTAGTCAGCACTGTCAACATTAGTATCTTAACATTCTGATTTTAGCATCTTTGTAATGATGGTTCTGAGTTATTTGCTTTTTCCTGTCACTACTTTTTTTTTTACCTCTTATGTAGCACAATATGTTTTGACAAAATTTTCTGTTAGTGTATTTTTGCATGATTTCCGCGTGGAATCGTGTACTTGTATTTTGTAATTTGATAATGTGATTGTTTTGTTGTTTTGTATTATTAATGTAAGATGCTTTGTTTTTAGTGTGACTTTTTACATTCTGTCAAGGGTCTACAAATGAAAATGGTCTTTTTGGCTAATTCTGCATCTATGTTTATTTATGTGCACTGCCCCTGTAAACAAGTGAAATAAAGTAAACATGAGAGACTGCAAGACGTCAGCACAGCCATATTTGCTTTGTTTTAAAAGCAATTTTTGCTTAGTAGTATGATTTAACACTTCTATATATAAACATCTATATATTTTGCTGTTTTTTTCTCCCCTTTATTTGTACTTATGTGTGTGTGTATATATATATATATATATACAGGTATATATATACAGTATGTCATTGGTCTCTTACTTTGTATAACGCAGCTATGTCTTGTTCATATAAAAACGTACAGAAATACAATAAAATAAAAGCAAAATTTGTTTTTAAAAGTGAAGACAATCATCTTTATTTATATAGCACTTTATACAAGATTGTTTCAAAGCAGCTTTACATATTAACTGGAAGATAATGTTCAATGATGCAAACACAATTCAGTTCTCTAAGATTCAGCTCTAAGACAGTTGTGTCATTATTCAGCTGCAGTCAGTTCATAGTTGATTCAGTAATTTTGTAAAGTTCATCAATTATGTAATGAGTTCAAATCAGCTGTAAAGCAGCTTTGCACAAAACAGTGATGTCATCATTCAGCTAAAAAACAATCTTGACAAACATTTTAAGTGGATCTTAGCTGTATTATATAAAAAAAAGTATGACATGATCCCTTCAATGATACAGGGATTCAAGATGGCGCCTGTGTGTTCGGCTGGCCGTCGGTCTCTCTTGTACTTATTGTTTTGGATATTTTTATGGATGTCTATCTGGGCCTCTAATTGCTGCACATGTCTGGTCTATGACCGACAGTCTCTCTTGAACATTCGCACCTCTTTTATGGACTTTTATAAGCAGGATGTAGTGCACGCTTTTAATCAATCACACAGAAACACCACTACGCACATGGACGCGGGAAGTAGGGGTGCTGCAGGTGCTGCAGCACCCCCTGTTGGCAAACTGTGATGACAATAAAATGATAGCTTATAAATATATCTCTGGTTGTTGTTTCTGTTCCACAACATTTTGTATGTCATGTTTGGGGTGTGGGATGAAGAGAGGGATATTTTTAGTAATTATTTAATTAAAAATTATTTAATTTATCTTCAGTGTGTAGTATTAGCCAATCAGATGTCTTGACGCGAATCACGCGATTACGATTCAGCCTACGCATCACAAAAAACAAAAACAAAAAAACACCTAGCTAGTCTAAAAAACTATATCAATATCTGTGCTATAATGTCTCAAAAGAGAATTTTGGATTTTTTTCAATCCAACCCCAAAAACCCGAGGCCGAGGACTAGCGAGAATTCTCCAACTGACTCCTCATCCAGAGGTAACGTTAACGTTACAGCCCCTACGCCCGAGCAGGACAAGCTAGCTTCTGACGTTCCCGGTGCTAGCCAATACGACCAGGCTGCTGGTGACACTAACGCTAGCACTTCATATTCAAAATATTCTCAGTCTGCCCCTGACAAGAGTGAGACTGCTGCATCAGGGACATCACCTTTACCATCTGAGCCATTTCAGCCAAGGAATTTCGACTTCCCCACCAAGCGTTTTGGGACTGAAGGTTTTTCAAGATCGTTTAAATCAGCTTGGTTTGAAAGACGGAAATGGCTCCATTATGTCAATGACACTGACAAAGCACTGTGTTTTATTTGTTGTTCTGTGGTAGCCAAAAAGTTGGTACATGACTTTTACAGAGCTGACGCCGTATTCATCAGAGGGGATTTTCGAATTGGCGTAAAGCCACAGAAAAATTCAGAGATCACGAAAAGTCATTATTCCACCTTGAAGCTGTGAACAAAATCGCTGCGCTAAATAGTACACCGATCAGTGCCCTACTCTCAGACGCAGTTGCGAAGGAGCAGAATACTGGCAGAGTGGTTCTCCAAGACGCCTTCAAGTCAGTACGCTATTTGGTCCGACAGGGCTTACCTCTCCGAGGCCGCGATCACCGTGAAGGACATTTCTGGCGTATTATGATTGACCGCACCAAGTCGCTTCCCGCAGCTCGCCGGTGGATGCTCCGCAGGGATAACTGGCTCTCAGATACGATCCAAAACGAGATGATAGAACTGCTTGAACATGCTGTGCAGCGAAGGTTGGTTTCTGGGGCAATGGTTTCTCATTACTTTGGACTGACGGCTGATGGCACTACAGACATTAGCTCATCCGGGCAGTTTTCCTGCCATGTGCATTTTGTGGATGCTGATTTGTGTCAACAGAGTGTGTTTTTGGGATTTTACAGCGCACCAGATTCGAAAGCAGACACTCTATTCAGGTGCATCACTGACATATTTTTGCGCTTGCACCTGCCGATTGAAAAGCTTCAAGGCTACTGTTTTGACGGGGCAAGTAATATGTCTGGACGTTTCACCGGCGTACGTGCGCGTCTTGCAGAAGTCTGCCCTGGCTCCTTGTTTGTCCATTGTTGCAATCACTCGTTGGATCTTGCTTTGCAAGAGGTGGCTCGGGATGTGGCTCTCGTCGCTGACGTATTTAACTTTGTACAGAACACCTCCAACCTCATCCGAGAGTCAGCAAAACGCAAGAGTTTGTATCAGTCTCTTTTCCCCGACGGAGAACCCGTGTCCAATGTCGCAGCTCTGTGTCCGACAAGATGGTGCGTAAGGACCAAGGCGATATCCAGACTCCTGCAAGGATATGGGCCGCTGTTGGAGACCCTACGAGCTCTCGAAAAGGACCGGAGTGTTCGTGGGGAGACTCGGTCGAAAATATCAGGACTTCTCAAGCAAGCTATGAAGGGCAGAACTGTCTTCGGGCTGTTGTGCTGTGAGGCTATGTTTGGACCTTGTGAGGCTGTGGCAAGAAGTTTGCAGAAGGCTGATGCAAGCGTTTCTGGTGCACTTGAGTGCATTAAAGTTCTCAAAGAGCGCATAGGTAAGCTTTATTCTTTGCTTTTGTTACCTATAATTGCTTTTTTTTTTTGTGGACGATTTGCATGTCAATGTCTTTTGCGCGCGTTGGTGTGGTCAAATTAAAACTCTAATTTTACGCGCGTTGGCGTGGTAAAAAAAAAAGTTCAGACGGAGCAAGAAAGCACACCCTGTCTATTTTCTTTATTTAACAAAAGCACAATGTTTTGATTTGATTGTAAGTGGACACATAAAAAAGTAGAAATATAACAGATTATTTTTTCATAATTATTTCTTTTTTTCTGTATGAGCATATATGAAAAAAGTAATTTAAGTTTATTGTGCTACAATGTGAAGAAAATCCAGCAAAACGCGCCGGCGACCTCAGAGGGTTAAACGTAAATAATAACATGTATTATTATTATTATTATTATAGGTGCACTGAGGGGGGAAGGAGTTGTGGACACTATTTTGTTGAAAGCAAAAGCGTCTGCATCAGCTCTCAGCCTGAAGTGGCCAAAAGATTCCAGGGTCAGCAGAACACCAAATCGTTTTCGGGACACCACTGTGCTGGAGGATTTAGCAGACAGTGGTGAATTTAAGTGGCGACGGGACTTTTTTGAGGCAGTGGATTTAATGAATTCGGAGATGGAGCGCAGATTCGATCAAGCTGGCTTGTCAACAGCTGCAAAGAGGGAGAGAGTGCTGCTGGATTCTGCAAAGGGCCTTGTTTCAGATGCTGACTTGAGTAACCTTCAGCTTCCACAGATGGACATTGCGTCCCTAGGCCTGCAACTGAGGATGCTGGGTGGCCTCACCAAACAACATGCATTCCACTCAGTCCAAGAACTTGCTCGCTTTGTATCAGCTCTACATCCACAAACAAGAGGACTTTTCACCGAGGTGGAACAGCTGATCCACTTGTGCCTTTGTTTACCAGTGTCTACTGCTGGCTCCGAAAGGTCTTTCTCAGCTCTTCGCCGCCTGAAAACCTGGCTCCGTAGCACTATCACTCAGAGTAGACTTTCTCACATGGCACTGCTTCACATCCACAAAAACATTTTGGATGATCTGGATATTCAGGATCTCATGGCAGAGTTTATCAGCCGAACTCCAGAGCGCAAATCTACATTTAGTGTACCAAAATCCTCGTAAGGTAGAGACACGGTGTCTTACATCTCTGCGTCTTTTTCCTGCCGCCGTGCAGGCCCTGGTGGTAGCCTATATGATTGTGATTAGCATGCAAGAAACGAATAGTCTGTAACTTTTTAGAATTTTATTTAATTTAGAATCACATATTACTGTCGGATAAGACATATTTTGCTTAGTCTGTTACTTTGTGGCACTTAGGCCTTTTTTTGAAATCCAGTAGCCTATTCATGTAATTATTGTTTCTTTTATGAATTTAATAAAAAAAATCTGTCTCGTATTATGTCCAAACGGTCAGTGTACTTTTGTGTCCATTCGTTTTTCCTTATTTAACCCGTAATTGCAAAACGAAAAATGAACGGTTGTATTCTTAAAACGCAAAGTTGGACACCAAAATTTTAATTTGAACTTTAGGCTACCTACACACCAAATGCTGCGCCAAAAAATAAATATCGACGAATTTTCTGATTTTTGTTTATGACTTTTTGCCCCTTGATTAAACATTAAACAAAATACTGACAAATTAATATGAAAAAAATTTAGATTTTACTGGTTTTCTAAGGCCAAATTAGAACCTGGAAATTATATTTTTCCCGCAGTGCTGAATGAGAAGAGCCATATAACCTACAGAAAGGTGAGTTATAGGCTATAATAATTAATAAATGTGTCTGAAAAAATAACAAGGCATTTTAATTGTTTCTTAATAATAAAAAATCAGTGTCGGCTAAAACATCTCCATCTCGGCTGTAGGGCGGATGCACATTTAGAGAGAAATGCACCTTTCATACGGATTACATGAATCCGAGAAATGCACCTTTCATCCGGATTACATGAATCCCCCCCCCCCACTAGCTACTGAAAGCTACTGAAAGACTCTGGATCGATGCAAATCATATGTCGGACGGCGATTTCGTTGCCCGGCGATCGCGAGCGCTGGCTCATCGGTGGCTCCTATCTATCACTCCCCTGCGATCTTCGCCTGTCCATTTGGTTGGCTTACCTCGGGTTGGCAGCTGTCATCAGCAAAACGGTGTGAATCCCGGTAATCTACGTTCTTTGAAGAAAGGCGGAGCTTTCCCCGATGTGATTCATCCTCCCAAAATGGCACTGATCAACGCCAGATCCTTGGTCAATAAAACCTTCCTGCTCAACGACTTCTTCTCCTCTCACTGTTTGGATGTCATGTTCATCACTGAATCCTGGACTACGGTTGGTGACCTAACCCCTTTTTCTGAACTAGTTCCTAATGACTGTTCGTTTTTCAACACCCTCCGTCCGAACAGAGGAGGGGGCGGGATCGTGACTATTTTTAAAGACTCATTTTCTGTGCGATGCCGGCCGGTTCCTGTCAGTGCTTTTTCAAGCTTTGAAGCGCAACTACTTCACTTAGACTGGAATGGCCCTATTTTATTAGGGGTGATTTACCGTCCGCCACATTCACTCAAGGACTTCATTCAGCAATTTACAGAACTCATTGGTAATATCACCACAACCTATGATCGTTTTTTATTGGTGGGTGATTTTAATATCCACGTTTGTTGTCAATCTAATACTCTCTCAAAGGATTTTCTAAGCCTCCTTGAATCTTTTAACCTAGTCCAGTGGATAAATGATTCCACTCACATGAAGGCTCACACATTGGACCTTGTGCTTTCATATGGGATGGTGATTAGTGAGGTTGTAATATCTGATTCTATGCTTTCGGATCATAAGCCAATTTTATTTTCTACATCTCTTCCTTGCATTGCTCAAACCACCAGTGAAGATGTAAGACTATCTAGATCATACTCTCCTCTTTTTGACTTAAATTTTAACGAGCACTTTATGAATTCCTCCACACACTTGCTGCTGAACTCTCCACTATTGGAACAAGATGCTGACCAACATCTCGGTCTGCTATACTCCACTTGGTTAAATGCCTTAAATGAAACTGCTCCGCTTAAGCCCTTCAAACCTAAACCGAAATCTGAACCATGGCTCAACGTGGATATTCGGCGAATAAGACAAGCTAGCAGAAAGGCTGAGCGCAAATGGAAGAAGGACAAGCTACATATTTCACTTCAGTTATTTAAAGACAGTCTGTCAACCTATCAAAATGCTGTAAAGACGGCAAAAGCTGTGCGCACTTCTCTAACATGATTATGGCTAACCACTCTAGACCAAAGGTTTTATTTTCTGTTATAAACTTGGTTTTAAATCCTCCGGTAAATGTATGGAATGATGTTTCGGATGAGCTATGTGAACGTTTCTTGAGATTTTTTAATGACAAAATATCTAACTTGAGATGCAATGCCAGCCGCTCTGCAATTAGTCAGTTGATGAACCCTGTTACCTGGGATGCTTTCGAGCCAATCACTCTGAATCTCCTCAAAGAAAATATTACAAAGATAAAACCTTCGTACTGCTCTCTAGACATCATCTCTCCTAAGTTTCTTAAATTGATTATCGATTCAGTAGGAGCAGGATTGTTATCCTTTGTTAATAAATGCCTCCTTACCGGTTCTATCCCTGCTGCCCTCAAGGAGGCCACTGTCACTCCTTTGCTCAAGAAGCCTTCACTGGATACTACTGTGTTAAATAATTTCCGTCCTATCTCTGTTTTGCCTTTTGTCACTAAGGTGTTGGAAAAAGTTGTTCTTGACCAACTCCAGCTCTTTCTAAAACGCAATGATATCTCTGAAAAATTTCAATCTGGTTTTAAGTCTGCTTACAGTACTGAATCTGCTCTGCTGAGAGTGTTAAATGACATCTATCGCTCCACTGACACTGGTGACTCTGTGGCTCTTGTCCTTCTTGATCTGTCGGCAGCTTTTGATACTATCGACCACTCTATCCTGTTATCCAGACTAGAATATGATGTGGGGCTAAAAGGTGTCGTCCTCCAGTGGTTCCAATCTTATCTCTCGGGTCGTACTTTCAGAGTCAAGCTAGGAAATTGCTCTTCCTCTGTTGCGCATCTAACCTGTGGCCTTCCTCAAGGTTCTATTTTAGCGCCTTCTCTCTTTTCCCTCTACATCTTACCACTGGGCACCATTCTAAGAAGGCATGGGGTATGTTTTCACTGTTATGCAGACGACTTTTAAATGAAAACAAAACAGAGATCATTGTTTTCGGGTCAACTGGTAATCCCCAGGCTGCTTCCTTTGATCTAGGCAGACTAGCGGCATTTAGTTCTGCAAGTGTGCGGAACTTGGGCGTTTGTCTGGGTGAGTCTTTAAATTTTGACAAGCAAATCTCTTCTGTAATAAGCTCTAGTTTTTATCACCTGCGGCTGTTGTCAAAAGTCAAACCTTTTCTTAATCACAAAACCCTTGAGATGGCTGTTCATGCTTTCATCACCACACGTGTAGATTACTACAATTCACTCTACTGCGGTATCTCGAAAACGCAAACTGCTCGTCTTCAACTGGTGCAAAATGCCGCCACAAGATTCCTCACAAATAGTCGGAAAAGTGACCACATCACCCTAATTCTGAGGTCTCTTCACTGGCTGCCCATTAATCTCAGAATCGAGTTTAAAATCCTGTTATTTGTGTACAAAGCCCAATGCAACCAAGCGCCTAGCTATCTAACTGAACTGTTACAACCTTACACACCGTCAAGAAGTCTGAGATCAGGTGAAAAAAATCTGTTACAAGTCCCTCAATGCAGACTTAAACGTAGAGGGAATCGAGCTTTTTCTGTGGTTGGGCCTCGGCTATGGAACAATTTGCCCTTGGACGTTTCGGATAGCCCCTACTGTGAATTCCTTTAAGTCAATTTTAAAAACGCACTTGTTCTCTTTGGCCTATAAATAAGGTGCATGTACATGTATATATATGTGCATATGTGTACATATATGTGTGTGTATGTATGTGTGTGTGTGTGTGTATTTATATGCACATATGTATGTGTGTGTACGTGTGCGTATGGGTAGATATATATATACTTATATATTCCTTTCTGTCTATTTTTATATTTCTCTCCTTTGAGTACGATACTAGTATTAAACCTGTTACTGTCTTTTCTGTTTTTATTTTCTATTACTGATAATCTCTGAGACTGCTTGGACGTCTACAGTTTTAAGCTGTTCTTAACCTTTTTGTACTGTTCTATGATGTGCTACTACTCATGGTGCTGGTGTCTTCTAATTTTGTAGTTCTGTAAAGCACTTTGGTCAGTCAGTGTGTGCTATAAAATGTGCTATATAAATAAAATGAACTTGAACTTCAAAGAAATGCTTTCAAAGAATAGAAAAATTAGGTGCATGAAAACCATCTCCATGGTTGTTTATATATATATAAAAAAATGTCAGCCTATGTTTTCATTTCATTTCTTGTATTATTTTAAAGATTCAGTTTTCAAATCTTTAAAATTGAAGGTTTAGTTACCCAAAAAAAAAATCTAAAAATCAAAAAAATAAAATAATCTATCATCATTATTTACTAAGCCTCATGTTGTTCCAAACTCGTATACGGTTGTTGTTGTTGTTGTTGTTGTTGTTTTTAAATGAAAGGCAAAGACCTATTTTTGTTTCCTGAAATAAAATCTCAATCTACTTGCTGCAAACTTCAATGCACTGTAGACCGTTTAAAACATAACCCTACAATAAATGAGACTAGAGCCTGTTGAAAAATAATAATACAACAATTTTTGGTGCATGACATCATCACTTGTTATTTAGGTGAAAGAACCTATTATTGTATTATTAGAAAGATTTAAGGCTTGTTCGACTTGAACCAGCGTTGCACAGACCGATCGGTTGATGACATCAAAGTACCGCGAGAGCGATTAGAGAGCAGACGGCTCCTTATGCTTTTGAATCGCTCTCGCGGTACTTTGATGTCATCAACCGATCGGTCTGTGCAGCGCCAGTTCAAGTCGAACAAGCCTTTTGGTCAATCTTGAAGCTTATTGGAAGAGTTACTCAAAAACAAATTCTATCATCATTATTTACTCCAAATTTACTCTAAAGTCATATAGGTCTACCACTATTTTTACAGTTTTGGGAGGGCAATTGTGAAGAATCGTTACGCAGCTCTTTTCCATTCAAGGCCTTTTCATATAGTCACCATGTCTGTAAAGCTCCAAAAAGGCATACGTGTCACATAAGTATTATATAGCCATATATACTGTATATTCCAAGACTTCTGGAGCTTTGTATGAGAAAAGCTTGTTTTTATTCACTGATAGGATTTCCATAGACGGAAGCTCTGAAAAGTCATTGCAGCCACGTTTAAAATGTTGCAGTAAAATATTGTTGACAGCATGTTTTAGTGAAAACAGACAATTCTACAGTGGTTTCTTATATCAACCGGCAGAGAGGCACATGTTCCTTCAATTGCATCAGTAATAAAATAGCTGATTGTGAGGTAAAACACACAGCTTTCATCCATCAGGGCAACTCATGTTCCGGGACACTAAACAGGAGGTTTGCTGGACTATTTTTTAAATATAAAGAATAATTGTGTCTGATTGGCACAGCTGACAGAGCTTGATGCTGGTTGATTCACTGCCATTTTATGGACAAGAAGGACCTTTTTTCTCTTTTTGTGCTTCCAAAAAAAAAAGGGCATACAGCATTAAAACAATACCAGGGTGAGTAAATGATGCTTGATGCTCATTTTAGGGCGAACTATCCCTTTAACTGCAGTTTGTACGTGGCCAGTGAGACTCCCAGGAAAAGGTACGCACTGTTTTAGAACTTTTGCCAGATTTAGACACTGAATTTTAACTTCTTTGTGACAACGACATTTAGCCGACCTGTCAAGCTAAGCGAGATCTGCATCCGTTTTCAAGCGCTCTCAGCTCCATCCAGCGAGGAAAAAGCTTTACCGATGTCTTGCATTCTTATTTCTTTTAGGACATTTGGTTATGTTTACGGTTGACAGATAATAATTTCATAACTTCTATGGCGCTCTCGGCTTCCGGTTTCGCATATGAACATAACTGCCCTGAAATCCCTTACGAAAAAGAAGTATACTTCAAGTTCAGTTTATGAAGTATACTTGAGTAATGTTCAAATATATTTTTAAGTTTACTTTATGTAGTAAGTATACTAATATCAATGTGTACCTGAAGTAAACTTGTAAGTGTACTATTTCAATACTGCTTGGGACTAAATTGGTCCACTTATAGTATATAACAGTATACATTTAAGTGTACTATAAGTGTAATAATAAACTTTAAGTACAAGATCTCATTTGTAATGCATCTGTACTACAAGTGAACTTATAAGTAGTAGTTTACTATTTTAATACAAGTACTGGTAGTACATTTTTTGTTTATGAAAGTACACACTGAAGTTTAGTAGTTATACTGCAAGTATACTTTAAGTATAATTTTATGTTCACTTAAAGAAAACTTACTAGTTTACTATTTATATATATTATTTTTGCATTTGCCGTATACTTCTATGTTCAAAATGTTTTTTTATACTTGAAAAATACCTTTGACTGTACTTAGATTTTAAAAACATTTTATTAGCTTCATGCATCCCTTTTTATCAACACTTAAATGTCGATAAGTTTCATAAAGGAAGGCAACATTTAAAACAAAAAAAGGTGAAAACCCGCATTGTTGTCAAAGACTAACTTACGCCTTGATCAGATTCAGAACGATGATAAAATTGAAACACGGATGGAGTAGATCGAGATCCAACACCCTCAAAGCTTCACAGTCGTTTTCTCTTCATGGGTTATGCTTCATTTCATTTGGTAACATTAAGCAGTTTTGACTTACACGCTGTTTAATGTTTGATGATCACGTTATTTTACATTTGAGTGAGTAATCTTTTTTTTTTTTTTGAGTAATCTTCTATCACTTGCTTCAGCTTCTTCTTCTCCTGTGTTTTGATCAGGAGATTCTGTACTAGATGTATCACAGCGCCCCTGCCGTATAACAGTGAAAACACGGTAAAGTAGAATTAAAGTAAATTCCTATGAGTTTCATAAGTCTGTATATGAAAAACTATGTAAAAAAAAGTATATTTAATAGGCTACTCGATCAAAAGAGTTAACACAACTACAAGCCAAGTATACTTTGAATACTTAATTATACTTTAAGTATATCTCGATCAAAAGTACAAGTACAGGCCAAATAATTTAATTTAATTGGACTTTTCTCTCAGTATAAGTCAAGTACACTTAAGTGTAATTTTAAGTATATTTCTGAGAAGTATATAAAATCTAGACTGAAAGTATACTTTCTTATTTTTAGTTTAAAAGAAGTATACTAATAGAACACTTGACTAAAATTATTTTTCGTAAGGTATGATTGACAGACAAGGATGCCTGTTTTAATTGTATTGTATTTTGTGGCTGAAACAATCTTCCACACTATTAATACTACTTCGACATAAAGGCAGTCTCACGGGATGCGGAAAGCACAATCTCTAGGCCGCACACGACTCTCACACACACAAGCCTTTCAGAAGCGCGGACATAAAAAGTCACTAGTCATCATCAGCATGCACTTCATCTTTTGTATTTATGTCCAGACAGTTTTATTAGTTTTGATGACATTTTCGCATGTACATCGGGGTGTTTTGCAAGTATATAAGTAGATCAATCGATGCCGACTTCAGGTCTGGTGCGATGATGATTCGAATTTTAGTTGCTATAGAGACGCGTGATATGATTTTTTTGTTTGTACACTCAAACATCGCTATCTGTTGTTTGAGAGACGAGGCGAATTCAGAGGTTTTTGCCGAGTATTTTCTGCGCAGATCTTGTGATTTTGAAGCTATTTGGAGGATTCCTGAGACAAAACTTCTTATATTCTACAAGGAGTAGATCGGAGGATATATCCTTTCCTTTTTTCTTTTCATTTTCATATTATTTCTGAGGAAGCTTTTATCTAACTGTTAATTGTTATTATCTGGGAGTTAAACTAGGAGTTTGTATTTATTTTAATTTTGTATTTAATTTTATTATTTTTGTTTTATTTATTTGTTTATTATTTTATTTATTTGATTTCTTTTGGTAGTATTATTATTTGGTATTTTGTAATATTTTTTGTGTGTTGTATTTTGTATTGTTTCTATTGCAGGTTGGAGGAGGACGTTGATGGCTCACATGGGTGAAAGAGGAGGTGATTGTTCTAGTTTTTCATTTGTTTATGGTATGTTATGATAACCATTTGATCCGCCAATTTTCCCAGCTAACTAAGTGATCACATGTATTTGATTCCTTGCATGTGCAATAAACCTTTCAATTTGAGTAACTATTGTAACAATTTGTAATTGACCACTGACATTGATCATTGATTATTATTAAAACATAACTAACTATGTGATGTCTGAATTATTCCAGCCTCAGGCCGCTCCAGATCCAGGAGAGCTGCTTCCACTCAGACGGCTGGTCTGGAGGTTTGGAGTCTCAGTTCTGATGATTTAGCTCCTCTGTCTTCTGAGTTTTCTGGTTCTGTGTTCACAGGTCAGGATCACAGGACGAGGAAGAGGCAGAACGGCAGCCAGCAGAGCCCAGATGATGGATGTGCGTCCAGGCGGTCATGTGGAGAGTTGAGTCTCAGCAGCAGAGGGACGTACATCGTTGAGTGGAGGTGGAGTGGCCACGGATCGGACGGCCCAGGTGAACAGGACAGTTGTGGCGACTGGAGTTTGTCAAGGTCCGACAGCCTCCAAGAGATGATGTGTTCTCCGCTGCCAGGTCAAGTTCCTGTGGAGCCAACAGTGACTTCCAATGGCCTAACAGCTCAGGGTGCCGTGGAGGTGTCTCCTGCGAACAAGAGCTCAACAGGTGAGATTGAAATAAGGCTGAGGGGTGTAAAGTGTTCTGATAGAGATTTTGCTATTTTGTGCATAAGACTGCTTCAAGTTTTTAACAGGTTATGGTCTAGTCATATTTACCGTTGCTCAGCATAATTTAGCTGAAATTTTCTTACCGAAAGTTTTTCCAAAATATTTTAGTTGGACGTTTGTTTTTCAAAAAACATATTTTTCAGAACATTCAAAAGTAACGTTCCCATAATGTTTGCAAAATTATAAAACAGACTGTTCCCTTATCATCTGTATAACCAAGAAAAAAACATTTTTGAAACATTGAAAAAAACTGGACGTTAATACGCATTATTGTGAAATAAGACTTTGGGACATTTATGCAGGCATGAAGCAGAAGCACGGCCGTCGTATAATATTTGCTTTACTTGATTTTGTAACATTACAAATATGAATGGAACAGTAAAATGTGTAAGTGTGTCATTGTTTAGTTTGAGGTCAGAGATGTTTCTAATAGTTGTCTTTTCAATTGTTTTTCTTCTTTTCAAAAAAACCTACAGAATGTAGGAAGAGGAGAGGAATTTGTACTTTCCTTGTGAGCGTCTGGAAGGCTATGAAACATCATTTCGGCTGCTGTTGCCACAGTAGTGCTGTGGATGTTGTGGAGCCTTTCGTCCCTCCACCAGATCTGGACCCAGAGCCTGATCCAGATCACTCAGCCGTCAAGCCAAATAATGGTAAATACACAGTCATTATTTCTTGAACATTATTTTAAACAGTATTGTCGTCTTGTTTTCCACTAAAAATATCCAGCCCATTCTCATCCCTAGGCGTCATGAAACTGACGCCTTGGGAATCATTTTGACCATGCTTCAATATTCGACGCTTTAGGCACCCTTTAGCGTCAGTTACATGACGCTATCCTAGGGCGTCATCTTACTGACGCTTTACCTTTAACGTCAGTTAGATGACGCTATCTAATCCTAACCCTACCCCAGACCTAAACCTACCCGCGTCATCTAACTGACGCTTAGGTAAAGCGTCAGTAAGATGACGCCCTAGGATCGCGTCATGTAACTGACGCTAAAGGGTGCCTAAAGCGTCGAATATTGAAGCATGGTCAAAATTGTCATTTTAGTGACGCCTTGGGGTGAGAATGCGTTGAAATATCTTAAGGCTTGTTTTCTGAGAATAATAATATTATTCTCCCTAGGTTTAGGTGAAGGTTCAGGGTTAGTACCTAGTTATTACCCAGTTATTGTAATAACTGTAATAAGTACATAGTATGCACATGGGAAACAGGACTGTAAGATAAAGTGCTACCGGTAACACTTTATTGTAAGGTGACGTAGTTACACGTTAGTACATCTACTGTACTTACTATAGGGATAACAGTAAATTATAAATAATTACAAGTAACCAACCGTAACTCTATAGTAAGTACATGTAGTTAATTAATATTACCCAGTTCTTATCTGAGTAAGTACAATGTAAGTACTTCACCTTAAAATAAAGTGTAACCTTTTATTATTAATTCAAAGGATCCAGCAAGCTCATATATTTATCATATTGTTTCTGTTTTTCAGAGTCCTTTGCGTCTTTCTTCAACGTAGGAAAGATGACTGGATCCGGAGGATTTGGCAGGGTGTACGAGGGAACACGGAAATTTGATGGCAAAAAGGTAAATATTACCCAACTGTACAAACATTTTGAAACAAATACATGTTTAAACCAATTTACAGATGGTTTAATACCTAGTGCAAGGTCAGGTGCCTGAATACTGTTACTGTTATTGAAACATTTTTTTTTTTTTTTGCAGGTTGCCATCAAGCAGATCAGCAAGATTGACAACAATCGTTATCTTGATATTGTAAGTTGTTTAAAACCTGAATGTGTATTTAGTTGTTTAAGTGCTGATTACTGTAGTCAATACACCTGTAGGAAGCATTAGCTGTTAATGTTATCGACAAATAAGCCTAGAAGCAACAAATAACTTTGAGCTGAAAAGGCTCTGTATCTACAAAGATCAAAGAAAAGTACATTCAAAAATGAGATTTGTACCCAGCTAATCTTCTGTCTGCTACTTTTCTCTAGCCTGGGCATCCCGAACCTCTCGTAACAGAAGTGGCGCTGCTTCTAATGATGAGGCAAGAACCCAGAAGCCCCTACGTCATACAGCTCTACGAGTGGTTTGAACACCCTCGAAAGTTCACTCTCGTCATGGAGTACCCCGAACCCTGCGAGAGCTTGCTGGACTTCATCATCCGTAACCCTGAACTGGATGAACCAACGGCACGGGTCATCATGAGACGGGCTGTGCTGGCAGTACAACACTGCATCGAACATGGCGTTTTTCATAATGACATTCATGCGGAAAACTTCCTGATGAAGAAAAACACGTTCGAGCTCAAGCTGATAGACTTTGGCTGCGGTCAGATACTTAGTAGTGACGGCTACGAGAGCAGAATATACCTTGGTGAGCATTTTGGCAGTGTGGAAACCTGAATGTGTGACTTACTGATTATTTGACACTTTAAATAAGAAAGCTCAACAATGCGCGAATGTCTTTCTTACAGGATTAATGACTTACTGCCCACCTGAAGTCTTCACAGATACGAGGTTCCACGCCGTCCCAACAAACGTCTGGGCTCTAGGAGTGTTGTTATATGAGATGGTGAACGCATGTTCTCCTTTTGCCAATAGAATGGAAATCACACAAGCCAAAGTTACATTTAGGAACGCCAACTTATCCAAAGGTGAATAACATTGATATCTTTGTTAAACGCACACATAAAGCAAAGGCTCTGTACAGAGACAGTTAAAGGTGAAGTACTCTATGTGAGATTTTTTTTTAACCGGTTGCATTTGTGATGTTTGAGTTGGAAAAAGGCGTGAAGCACACAAAGTCTTTTGAAAATATGCTCTTTTTGTTACAGAAACTGCATACTTCACCTTTAAAGTAAAGATAACGAACATTTTACCTTAAATGAATCATGTTTAGAAGTCACATGGTCATGACTAACCAGCTCTCTTCTTATTAATATTGGTACAGAATGCAGTGATCTGATTAGCCAGTGCCTAACAAAGGATCCAACTAAACGGCCGACGTTAGAGCAGATGTTACAACATGAATGGATTAGAAATGATCTTCTTGTAGATTGGAGAAGTTCAGGAGATTCACTCGATCAGTGATTTCAGGTGTGAGGAAGTGTAACAGATGGACAGAGTAGGATTATAATCATTTGTTATTATCATTTATCTATTTTCAAATTTGTGTATTGAACAGAGTTCATTTTAATGTTGTTGTCATAGTCTAGTCACCTTCATTTATATAGTGTTTTATACAATACAGATTGTTTTGAAGCAGCTTTATGATAATAAACAGAAAAATAACAGAATCTGTGATGCAAACAGAATTCAATTCTGCTGTAAGACATTTATGAGTTGACATGTTCATATAATCTTTGTTTTGGATAGGAAATAACATACTTGCTGTCCTTGGTGGAGGTCTTGAGCTCGTGATGTGACCCGAAGCCCGAAATCCAACTTCAACTTGACAGGGAAGTCAAGCCGCCACTCCAGAGAGCTCAGAGCCTGGCATCATGGGGGATCTTTCGGACTGGAAATCAATCAAGAACAATTTGGGATCCTAAAGTTAAGCCAAAGGGTCTCTTAGGTGATCATTTGAACACAAAGTATTATATCAAAAAGTGATCAAATTCATCATATTTTACTGAACTCTAATTTAGATTTTCTTTGTTTATCCGAGACATGGCTTCATGTAAACTCCCCGTCAGCAGCATTAGAAGTGCCTGCTTTTAAACTCTATAAGAAAGATAGAGTTTGTTCTAAGAGGGGTTATGATCAAACAAGTTATGATCTATGAGAAAACTGGTTTCCAGTCTAATGAAATCGCTTGGTCAAATTGTTTGGATTTGGAATGTGTTGGTTTGAAATTCAGACTCTGAATCTTTGTATTAATTGTAATTTATCGTCCTGACTCTTCAAACAGTAGTTATGAAATTTGAAACTTTTTTTACATTCATTTTTATACATTAGTTATACAAAAGTTTGTCCAGCTAATACAGTGGAACAAGCCTTTAAAAGCAGTCAATGAATAGGACATTTTTAGACCATTTACATCTCATAAACCATCCAGAGCAAAGGATATATTTGGTATTGATGTAGTAATGCTTAAAGAGCTCAATGAGTCACTAGTTAAAACCATCACCAAAATGATCAACTTTTCACTTTCTCATGGGACGTTCCCGTGTGCTTGGAAGTCATCATCTGCTGTAGTGCCTATATCTAAAAGTGCAGATTCTCATGCTGTTAGTAATTACAGACCTATTAGTATTTTACCAATAGTCTCAAAGGTTGCAGAGAAATGAATGGTGCTGCAAATCACTGATTATCTAAATACTAGTTCATTTTTATTAGTTCATCCAATGCAATTTGGCTTCAGAGTAAACTTCAACTAGATGGCAAATTGTTATTCCACTGAAAAAGTGAAGTCTCTCTTGATAAAGGTGGGGTTTTCGGGCGGTGTTTCTTGACCTCACGAAGGCTTTTGACACTGTAAACCACAGGAGTCTTATTTCTAAATTATTAGTATTTTTCTCCAGAGACTTATCATATTCAAATCATATTTGTCCGGTCACACACAGAATGTCCGAGTTCAGAATTATAAATCAGCTCCCTAATGTATATCCACAGGTGTTCCCTATGGGTCTATTCTGGGTCCATTGCTATTTACGTTATCAATGATCTTCCATCCGTTTGTCCCGACACCGAATGAATGCGGAAGGCACCGTTATTTATATACACGGAAACAGTGTGTCACAAGTCGCAAATGAACTTACCCAATCCCTAGTTAATGTGACATTTTGGCTAGAACAAAGCGGTTTACAGTTAAATATCTGTAAAACAGTGTTTTTTTTTTTTGTTTGTTTTTTTACCAAAACAAATAGTTCAAGTGTAGTGCCAGATGTTGTTGTTTCAGGGGAAAGGCTACAAGTTGTATCTGAATTGATCTTGATTCCAGACTTTCTTTTAAGGCTCAGGTTAAAAAGGTCTGTAACTGGGTCAAAATCTGTCTGTCAAAATTTAGATATATGTCAACAGAGGCCGCTATGTTGTATGTATTTCATTAGTATCTCTCATATCACTTTTTGTCTTAACAACCCGGTCACAAGCGAGTACAACTACTCTAAAAACACTGGACTCTCTGTATAAACAATCACAATTTTTTTTTTTATTAAAAAGAGTTCATTTTGATCATTGTTTAATACTAAAAAAGTACAATTTGCTAAATTGGGATAATCTGATGTAGATGTTTGTCTTATGTTTAAGATTATACATAGCCTGTCGTTGCTGTTAAAACTGTATGTTAATGTTAGAACAACTGCACATCGGTCCACAAGGGCTGGAGAAAGAGGGACTGTATTATTCCTCTCAGAAAAAGTCAATTTAGTCAGTCTGTATTTTCAGTCAAAGCCACAAGGGAATATGGAACTCCATCCCATCAATAATTAGAAGACTGGATATACATTTGGTTCTTTTAAGATTCATCTAAAAAAATGGTTACTTACTAGTCAGCACTGTCAACATTAGTATCTTAATATTCTGATTTTAGCATCTTTGTAATAATTGTTCTGAGTTATTTGCTTTTTCCTGTCACTACTTTTTTTTTTACCTCTTATGTAGCACAATATGTTTTGACAAAATTTTCTGTTAGTGTATTTTTGCATGATTTCCGCGTGGAATCGTGTACTTGTATTTTGTAATTTGATAATGTGATTGTTTTGTTGTTTTGTATTATTAATGTAAGATGCTTTGTTTTTAGGGTGACTTTTTACATTCTGTCAAGGGTCTACAAATGAAAATGGTCTTTTTGGCTAATTCTGCATCTATGTTTATTAATGTGCTCTGCCCCTGTAAACAAGTGAAATAAAGTAAACATGAGAGACTGCAAGACGTCAGCACAGCCATATTTGCTTTGTTTTAAAAGCAATTTTTGCTTAGTAGTATGATTTAACACTTATATATATAAACATCTATATATTTTGCTGTTTTTTTCTCCCCTTTATTTGTACTTATGTGTGTGTGTATATATATATACAGGTATATATATACAGTATGTCATTGGTCTCTTACTTTGTATAAAGCAGCTATGTCTTGTTAATATAAAAACGTACAGAAATACAATAAAATAAAAGCAAAATTTGTTTTTAAAAGTGAAGACAATCATCTTTATTTATATAGCACTTTATACAAGATTGTTTCAAAGCAGCTTTACATATTTACTGGAAGATAATGTTCGATGATGCAAACACAATTCAGTTCTCTAAGATTCAGCTCTAAGACAGTTGTGTCATCAGGGCTTGACATTAACTTTTTGAGGCACTTGTCCTTCGGACAAGTAAATTTATGTTTCACTTTTCCATGCACAAAAGTCACTTGTCCGGGTAAAGATTTATAATTTTATCTAGGGCTGCACGATTTGGGGAAAATGTCATATTCCTATTATTGAGATCAATATTGCGGTTGTGATATGCGATTGCGATATAATAAACAAATGGTTTCATGAGTCAACTTGTTTGGTTCTAAACCAAATGCACACACAGATTAGTGATAATTCTGAAATTAGCAATAACAACTAAATGATTGATAACACCTATAATGATCAATAAGCCATTGATGTTTGGATAAAAATGAACTGTCTAACAGGTAGGACATATACAGAAATTGAATAAAGTTATCAAACAGTCTGCGCAGCATAAATTATAAATTATATATAGACTACTCCTTATTAAAGCTACACAAGTTCTTTAGTCAAGAGCAGTGAGTAATTTTCTCTGTTCCCTTTGTTCTTTCATTAACTTTACTGACAGAACACTTTATTGGTAGCTGGCCCTTTAAGAGCAGCCGCTGTGGACAGAGACGCGGATCTCACACGCGCCTCATTCTCTCACGAGTAACAACTCTTTATGTCCATCATAAGACTGCTCTTGTGTTATGAAGATACTCGACAAATGACATTTTGGCTTAATTGTGTGTGTTGATGTTCGTTCAAGCGCGAAAGAGAACTGTATTCTGGCGCGCGGTCTGTGCATGCGCATCATACTGGTGCGCGTCTTTCTGCGAGTCACATTCAGGACATTCACAGGCCATTCACATTCAGGACATGTCTTCGTTTCAAATCTGTAAAATTAAATCTGTAAAATAGACGTAACGAGTGGCACATAACGTGAAGTAACATGGCATTTTATTTTGTTTGAAATTTAACTTGTCCGGTCGGACAACTAATTTTCTCTCTACTTGTCCTACAAAAAATCCACTTGTCCCGGACAAGCGGACAAGCCTTAATGTCGAGCCCTGGTCATTATTCAGCTGCAGTCAGTTCATAGTTGATTCAGTAATTTTGTAAAGTTCATCAATTATGTAATGAGTTCAAATCAGCTGTAAAGCAGCTTTGCACAAAACAGTGATGTCATCATTCAGCTAAAAAACAATCTTTACAAACATTTTAAGTAGATCTTAGCGGTATTATAAAAAAAAGTATGACATGATCCCTTTAAAGAAATGCTTTCAAAGAATAGAAAAATTAGGTGCATGAAAACCATCTCCATGGTTGTTTATATATATATAAAAAAATGTCAGCCTCTGTTTTCATTTCATTTCTTGTATTATTTTAAAGATTCAGTTTTCAAATCTTTAAAATTGAAGGTTTAGTTACCCAAAAAAAAAATAAAAAAAAAAAAAAATCTATCATCATTATTTACTAAGCCTCATCTTGTTCCAAACTCGTATACGGTTGTTGTTGTTGTTTTTAAGTGAAAGGCAAAGACCTATTTTTGTTTCCTGAAATAAAATCTCAATCTACTTGCTGCAAACTTCAATGCACTGTAGACCGTTTAAAACATAACCCTACAATAAATGAGACTAGAGCCTGTTGAAAAATAATACAACAATTTTTGGTGCATGACATCATCACTGGTTATTTAGGTGAAAGAAGCTATTATTGTATTATTAGAAAGATTTAGGTCAATCTTGAAGCTTATTGGAAGAGTTACTCAAAAAAAAAATCTATCATCATTATTTACTCCAAATTTACTCTAAAGTCATATAGGTCTACCACTATTTTTACAGTTTTGGGAGGGCAATTGTGAAGAATCGTTACGCAGCTCTTTTCCATACAATGCATTTTCATATAGTCACCATGTCTGTAAAGCTCCAAAAAGGCATACGTGTCACATATGTATTATATAGCCATATATACTGTATATTCCAAGACTTCTGGAGCTTTTAATGAGAAAAGCTTGTTTTTATTCACTGATAGTATTTCCATAGACGGAAGCTCTGAAAAGTCATTGCAGCCACGTTTAAAATGTTGCAGTAAAATATTGTTGACAGCATGTTTTAGTGAAAACAGACAATTCTACAGTGGTTTCTTATATCAACCGGCAGAGAGGCACATGTTCATTCAATTGCATCAGTAATAAAATAGCTGATTGTGAGGTGCAACACACGGCTTTCATCCATCAGGGCAACTCATGTTCCGGGACACTAAACAGGAGGTTTGCTGGACTATTTTTTAAATATAATGAATAATTGTGTCTGATTGGCACAGCTGACAGAGCTTGATGCTGGTTGATTCACTGCCATTTTATGGACAAGAAGGACCATTTTTCTCTTTTTGTGGTAAAAAAAAAAAAAAAAAAGGGCATACAGCATTAAAACAATACCAGGGTGAGTAAATGATGCTTGATGCTCATTTTAGGGCGAACTATCCCTTTAACTGCAGTTTGTACGTGGCCAGTGAGACTCCCAGGAAAAGGTATGCACTGTTTTTGAACTTTTGCCAGATTTAGACACCGAATTTAAACTTCTTTGTGACAACGACATTTAGCCGACCTGTCAAGCTAAGCGAGCTCTGCATCCGTTTTCAAGCGCTCTCAGCTCCATCCAGCGAGGAAAAAGCTTTACCGATGTCTTGCATTCTTATTTCTTTTAGGACATTTGGTTATGTTTACGGTTGAAAGATAATAATTTCATAACTTCTATGGCGCTCTCGGATTCCAGTTTCGCATATGAACATAACTGCCCTGAAATCCCTTACGAAAAAGAAGTATACTTCAAGTTCATTTTATGAAGTATACTTGAGTAATGTTCAAATATATTTTTGAGTAATGTTCAAATATATTTTTAAGTTTACTTTATGTAGTAAGTATACTAATATCAATGTGTACTTGAAGTGTTGTAGAAATTTTAATAGTCATTGATCCCAAACAGGTATCATAAGAGAAAGAACCTATTCAATGTATAAAAGTATATGTGTGTACGTGCTTGTGCGTGACTTTTCAGGAACATATGGGACAGGACCTCTGACCTTAGGGACGGTCAGTTTTGGCCAGTTTATTTCAGTACCAGTTTGTGTCTTTAAGTAGAAACTGAACAGCAGTAAGGACCTTATCTGAGTGGGTGAAAGGTACAGCGGGTGAGGAGGAACCTTGAAAACAGTATAAAGGCTGTCTCATATCTTCCTGTTGGGTGTCACTCTCTTGCACAGCGTAACTTCTGTGTACTAGACTGAACCTATTCTTGCAAGAATAAATACTTTCCTTTTTGTTAATTTGACTCTGAGTGTCTCTTACGCAGTGATGATGTTTAACAGAATTTTTGCCACAACAATTTGGTGTCAGAGTGGGGTTCCTTGGAAGTGCCTTCTGGACCTGAGAGCGGACGGTGTTTGGCCACCTGGACTGAGCAGTTCCAGCTCTACCTCGTAAGCTTGAGAGAGAGGGGCCGACCGCTATCGGGTCCGGGAGGGGCTCCACTGGAATCAAAAGAAAGCGAACCCGTGGCAGCCAACATATCTCTGGTAAGAGACGTCTAAAATATTTTCTTTTGGGGAAAAGTACTTTGTTTCGGGTATGAAATGTGAGTGAACCATATTGGCTGAGGGCTGTTTCTGTGGTACGTAATCTGAGATTAATTGAGATCTATATATAGATCAAGAGGTTTCAAACAGATACGAGAGAGAATTATCAAACAGATAGGTAACCTGAAAATTAGTTGTTCCACGACGGAGCAAATTGTTTTTAGGTACTGAGGCTAATTAGGGGGAACCAGAACAGTTTTTGGTAAACCTTAATTAGGAGGGCACTAATAGTGCAACCCGACCGATTTGGGTTAAAAGAAAAAATCGGGTCTGTTGGGGACGCCTAACAGATCAGGAAAACGCGCGTTGAAGAGAAATCCACAGAGAACAGAGAAGCAGCCAATATGGGGAAGTCTCAAGGTAAGCATGCAAAATTTGATACACCGGTTTTTCTATCAAATGAGAAAATTATGGGGGAAAATTTATGTTTTAGATATTGAAAAAACTGAGAATATACCATGATTTCCCCAGGGAGGGAACACTGAGCACAACTAGACTGAAAGTAGTGCGAGAATCAGTTGAACAGGGCAGTGAGAAACAAAAAGGTTGTTATGGCTGCATTCAACATGTGTGATTAGGCAGATAAAAAAAGTTGAACTGCCAGGAGAAATAAAGTTTTTACTTCTTCATCCAGTAAATGGAAGCATGACATTAGATATCTGAGAACTTAAATTTACATGATAAGGATTGAAGTAGCAAGCAGCTATAAGGCTGTCTGTTTGAAATAGAGGGAACTGTAAGTGAGAGACTTGATGGAAGAGGGAAGTGAAAAACAAAAAGGTTGGTGTGTGAGATATGTGTGTGGGGATTGTTAGCAAACAATCATGTACTGGTTAGATAATGAAGGAACTGGCATGTAGAGAAAAGAAAGAATTAGCATGTAGAACAGAGGATGCAGAAGGAACTGACATGTAGGGAAAGATGGAAGAAATATAGTAGAAAACTATATGTGATGAAAATAAAATGTCTGACAGAATTTATGGAAGTCAAAATAACTGTTTAAATGGTATGAAAAATGAGTTTCAGAATAAAAATAAGGCATTGAGTATGATTAACGGGGATTAATGTGATATAAAGATAAGGAATGTTTCATTAAGCAAAATGGGGAAAAACTATATTTTCTGTATTAAATTCTATATTTTAATGGTAAAATAATGATTGAAATTAGGTTTAATTTTAAGTTTGACAACCATTGTGTTTTGAACCTAGGGTCCAGCTATGCTGGAGGTACAGCAACAGGGTTTGCTTATTCAGCCCGGTTTCCGGATGTTAGATATATACTTGTTCTGTAATTAGGGTTGTTGATGATAATACCAAATTAGTAAAATGTAAAGACAACTTTGACCAAAGATTCTGGAAATCAATAATGTATAATGTTGGATATTTTGTTGATATTAAGTCATTGAAGCAAAAGATATTGTCTGTTTTATAAATGAAATTATGGGTCAGGATAATTTCCCTGGACAAGTATGACTAAAGTTAAACGAAAACTTTGTGAAAACAACTTAGAATATTTTGAGCATTTCGATGCAGCTTATGAAAATTAATGTTCTGCCAAAAATAATGATAAAGATTATGATTCGGCTATTGGGATTGAATCCGCCACTGGTGGACTGTAAAAGAATACAGAGAACTGCTTATCAGCTCTGTTTGCATTCCTGAATGGGACACACTGCTTCAAGAGTGTGCAGTAAGTTGGAGCCGACAGAGAGTGCTTTAATTGTGGTCAGCAGGACCATTTAACACGTAACTGTAAATGCCCACCGAGAAGGTGTAAAAAACAAAGTGTAATTAAGCGATATAAATTTCTGGTGTTAATGTGGGCTTGAAAGTAGATCAGTGTTTAATATGATGATATTAACATTTTCGTCTGAGAAAGAACTAGAGATAAAAACAAGGTCAAGAGATTGAAGTCTTAAAGTGAATCCTTTTAAAGAAAAGATCTATTATAGTAATTTTTAAAAGTGAATTGATGAATACAGGTTGATGTAAAATTAATGACTCCAACAAATGTGAGTTGCAAAATATATCAAAGTAACTAACCGGATGATTGTGTTGTAATTAAACATTTAAAAAAAAGATTTTAGAGTATATAGAGAGACTAATCTCACAGATGATTTACAATAACTGCAAAAGTATCACAAGCAGAGAGTGCTTGCCTCGTCAAAAAGTAAATCCTAATTGGAGATTGATAAACTCCAAGAGAAAACTTAAGTCAAATATTAAACTATGGTAATTGAGATTGAGAAATGTGAAACGTTATTGAGAACTAGAATAATTATTATATTTTGTTATAATATAATAATATAATAATTATTTTTATGTAAGAACAAATAAGCAGAAGTAGTAGGCTACTGAATTAACGGTTGCTAAATGTAAAATGTGTTGAAAGGCATCTGATTAAACAAACAGCTTGAAAAGTTGACCATGAAAGAGCTAGAAGCTGATGTTTTGCTTTCAAAAGATGAGTCTGCTATTGGCTGTAATGAAACAGTTCGCTTATCTAAATCTGATGTGTGCTGTGGCTGAAACAGCCAGTGCGACAGAGACTCAATCTGAATGGAAATTTGTAATGTCTAGATTCCCTGACGTGGGCAAAGGACAACTGTAAAACTATGTTTATTTGAAAACACATGTAATTTCTGGCAAAGATGCCTTAAGCTGGGATAGAGTTAAAAGATGGTAGATAAAAGTTTGATGTTAGAAGTATATGAGAGAGCAGTGTACCAGTCCGAATGTCTCAGAGTCTCTCTCATTCAATGAGTCAGCTAAAAGCTGTTATCTGTGATAATAAGTAAAGCACAGTGTTTCAGTTGAGAATCATAGACACAGAGATGTTTAAAAAAACAATTGCCGTTCAGAGGGCAATTTGTATTTGTAAATGTTTTAAATGTAAAACTGAATGACTTTAAAGAAGTCTTTAAAATAATAATACAGACCTTAAACGATAGAGGTGACATTTTGATTAGCGTATTTTAGGACCAGTAACAACTTTGTCTCATTTAGTCTCCACCATTCAGGACCGATGGCTCCGGCTACAGATGAAGTACACTGAATGTACGGTTGTGATCTAAATTCACTGAGTATAGTCTAAGTAGCTAGGTTGCTGCTTTTAAGATAGTTAATGGATTTAAGTGATTAAATACTGTTGTTATTAACCTGTCTCCCTGTGAACACTATTAGGCAATCGGAATGGCTCTGGTGACTCTTGAACGTGCCTTTCCTAAGCTCCAGAAAACAGCTGAGTTCTGTTGAAGAAAACTGATTGTATTGGGACAGAGCGGTCACCAGTGTGTACGTGTGTACGAGTGGCTACTCAATGACGGGATGATCTTCCTGGCCAGGGGGTCACGAACATTGGGCACCTCCGGATGGAGGTGTTATTTGTGAGAAAGGTATGAGAGTTGAGCGCTGATTACTGGAGGCCACCGGGGTCAGCAGAGCATTGAGAGGTGAGATGGGCTGTGAGGTGAAAATTAATGTTACGGCAGTCTGACCCAGAAATGTGAGTTCCTCTATACCACTCACCAGAAACCGCATTGATTGTATGGCTTGTTTTTCATTGTGACAAGTGTCTGCAACTATGCCAGGGGACGACACCCTGAAGAGAAGAAAATTAAAGATAAATAGCTAACGGGAGTGGGCTTTCAGGAGCCAGCTGATTCCATGAGGTGATTGCCATTATTTGCTGCGGAGACAGTAACAAAACTTAATTATATGAGGGACATGATGTTGGTTGCCATATGGGCAAGTAAAATGTATAGAAGAGTTAATTTTGAGCTAATATGTCTATAACATAGTTTTAACTCGTGAAGGTCGTTGGACATGGTGGTGGCTAAAGATGAAGACAGCTTTGTAGATTTGAGAAAAGTCTGGATAATAAAGCTGAATGGTAAAAGGTTAATGTAATGACTTTAATATTACATTTTGTCTAAATTACAGTCTTAGGAGGCTGTTGAAAAGATGATTTGTTTATAGTGAGAGAGACTGCTTGAGTGGAGGAAGGGATGGTAACTGTGTCTGTCTTTTTGTTATCGGCCCGCTAAAGAACAAAATAGTGATAATGAACCAAAACAACCCAGCTGACTTTTCTAAGATGAAATTGATAATGAACAGACATGCTTTGTAACTGGTTAAGAGACCATGTAAAATTAGGTAAAAGCTACAGTAAAATGTGAAGTTTAAAATCTTACTTAAAATTTAAATCTTTTTAGAGATGATATAATGAAAAGCGAACATTGAAGATGAACAGTTAAAATATGTGTCTAATGTGTGTGTGTGTGTGATGGTGACTGCACTCTATGTCTTGTATGGGTTAGTTTGGGGTATGAATACTGCGTCTGAATAGTGTGTAAATTGTGTCATTAGCCACTAAAATCTGGTAAGGCAAATGACAAATTTTAAAGAAGCTGTTAATTCTGTTGAGTCCATTTGATGAAAAGATGATGTAGAACATGGGACGAGCTTTAAATGGATTAGTTATCCAGCTCTGTCTGCTACTGGTAATTATGAATCAATCTATGGATTAAAAGCATTTACGTCAATTGGATTTGTGAAGTGGTAGATCGTCATCCATAATGGGTTGAGATAAACTAAAATGTTATAGATTTGAAGGCAATAACAAAGTGACATATTGGCTAAGTCAATATCAAATTATCCAGAGAGTCCTTCACATTTATGAATATTGTGAACAAAAGGGGGAAAATGTTGTTTGACATACATTGACCAAGTCTGTACAGCACGACCTGACCTGTCAGAAACAATTGATGACTTTGAAAATGTTTGTAGATGACGGGCTTAAGAGACCAAACAACAGGCCTGAAAAGCAGGATACACTGTAAGACTGAGGGCCGTTGCCCTCCAAATACTCTGATAAGAAGATGTGTTTGTGGCTTTAAGTAATATTTTTGTTTCAAGAGGCAGAGAAAGATGTCTGAAGGAAATTTGTCTGAAGGACAACGTTTGGGTTAGTGATGATGGCAAACTTTATCCAAACACCATTACGTTAGATTGATGCAAGAGTTGAATCATTGCATCAAAAGGGGGATGGTAACAATTGGTAACAATTTTGATAACAATTGACAAAGTATGGTTTACTAGGGGACAATATATGTTGGGAAGACACTGAGCTTGACTTCGTAAAAGCCTGGCAAGAAGCCATTCTTCTCCCTAACAAAATTGCTGTCTGTACGTGTGCCGCACACGCTGATAACAAAATTGCAGGACTGTTTCAACAGGAGACGCCAGGGCAGATGCAGCAGTGAAGGCCGCGGCAGCACAGCAGACAAAAGAAACTACGTGTACTTTACTATCTGAAAATAACCTCGACATTTGTTTTTCTTTACAGAGCATGCAGACTTTTGATGCAGGGCAGAATGTGCCCAATAAAATAATGGTTATGGATGAATTTGACTTACTATCCTGGCCTGGGTTATTATTGTGGCAGAAAGAAACAGGGCCACACCTGCACAGCGCATAACTTAAAATTTTCCTTATGCAGGATGTCAGGATGGATTGAATCATACAGAACTGATTCTGTTCTAAATGTATAAATGTTGACTTGTTTACATGAGCAAAGTGGGTTGAAGGTTTTTCAGAGGAAAAGAACTCTGAGTGCTATTAAGTGAGGAAGAAATTATTTAGTGATAAGATGATTTGTAAAATGAGAAGAAACAGAGTTGAATTGGACAAGTGTTGAGAATAAACTTGAAATTCTTTATGCATATCATCAGCAAGGTGAACAAATGGTGAAAATTCCACAGGTCACACCAATAGGCACGACCGGCCAGACAAGCGGTCACTAACAAAACCTTAAGGTCTTCATTCACAGGTCAAAGCAGGAGATGGTTCACTCCAGTAGGGGTACATCGTGATCTAAGGGGCAAATCTGGTAATGATCAGAAAATGGTTGGAGAGTGGGACACCTGGGTCGAAGCCTCTCACCTTAGACTACACCGACAGGCCTCAACAATCAAATATGAGGACAACTTGAGGGGTCAAAGGCTCGTGCTAGTAACAGCCTCCCTCACCGGCGAGGGAAAGACTACGGCAACGACTCGCAAAGAGTCACCCTGGTGAAGACAGAATGTCCATGGGGCAAATGAGGTGACCAACACACCTGAAGGAAGATTCACCAACTAATGGTTTGAGTTTAGCAAAAGAATCTGTTTTTGTGATGATTTTGATGATTTTATTTGATTGAATCAAAATATGGCTAGATCAAATGATTTGATTGGTTAAGGATTCATTAGAAAATATTTCAGGTAAATTATAGGGATTATTATTGAAGAAACTTGATGATTAGGCTTTCCATTAAGGGTAAGAAAGGCTGATCATGGGAGAATATGTATGGTAATAAGCTAAAAGATGGTCCGTATTTGAAATATTAGAGTTAATTTTGAACAACTACATTGGTTAAAAGAATGGATAAAAAATATAAAACCTTTTCTGGATAGATTTTATTAAATATGGTGTTAAATAGAGCTTACTAAGTAAAACCATTGGCTGAATCGAGTTAAAAGTTAAGAAAATATGGTTAGGAAAATGGAGGCGATGTATGGAAATGGGCGTGGACTGATGGTAAATGGATAAGATTGGTTAATCTTTGGGGGGTTGGGGGTACTGTACTACCAATTTCAGCGATAGGATTATCAATATTGTTATGTTTACCATGAATTATAATGAGTGTTTCCAGCTCAGTACAGTGACTGGTTAAAGCTGGGATGTCTGTTCAGTAGGATGAACAAAATATGATGATACAAGTAGCGGGAGCTACTGTGACATGTGTTAAAGTGTATGTTTCCTTTTCTTTTTCTTTCTTTCTATGAATGTTTTTGATATGAACAGAAGGTTAAAAGCTGTGGTTATCCGCTATGTGATGACGTACAAGGAGAGGGGTCGAAATGAGGGATTTTATTCTACTTTTATTTCTTCGTATTTCTTAGCCTGTTGAAATGCCATGTGGGTTTCAAGATGTGTAATGATAACGAGGGTGTTAAATTGATGTGTTTCCTACTTAAACTATACACTATTTCTTGTTTATACTGAGGTGACTGAGGGTCCGACCTAGGTCGGGAGTGCAATAACAGTGCTTATTCATTCAGCCCGGCCTCAGATAAAGTCTTTACTTGCTTGCTAATACTTAAGGGACTATCCCCACAAAAACAGCCTAATTTTTACTTTTCCAAATGTTATTTCACAAATGTTTAAGAGAGTGGTCAGTTATGTGAAAAGCAGAGATGAAGAGTATAAGTGTGATGAAATGACTTAAAATTTGTTCTATTATTTTTATTATTATGATTGGGTAATCTGAATGATAAAAAGGGGGAATTGTTGTAGAAATTTTAATAGTCATTGATCCCAAACAGGTATCATAAGAGAAAGAACCTATTCAATGTATAAAAGTATATGTGTGTACGTGCTTGTGCGTGACTTTTCAGGAACATATGGGACAGGACCTCTGACATTAGGGACGGTCAGTTTTGGCCAGTTTATTTCAGTACCAGTTTGTGTCTAAGTAGAAACTGAACAGCAGTAAGGACCTTATCTGGGTGGGTGAAAGGTACAGCGGGTGAGGAGGAACCTTGAAAACAGTATAAAGGCTGTCTCATATCTTCCTGTTGGGTGTCACTCTCTTGCACAGCGTAACTTCTGTGTACATGTTTGCAAAAATTGTTTTGTTTACAGCGTGCGCAGGGCCTGAAATTAACACCTGACCATGCGCCAAATGCGGGTGAATTTTGCAATTGGCGGGTAAAACTGTCAATCTACCTGCCACGTTGGCGGGTAGCCAATGAGAATTGAGTGATTCATTAGTTTTTTTCTTTTTTCGTATGTCTGATAACATCAACAATTTTCATTCAAGCAGCTGATTTCTGTGAATGCATGTAAAACTAAATGTATATTGCAGCACAGGGTGAAGTCAGTATTTACATTAACGACGATTTGAGACAGTAAATGTACATTTAATGTAAAACTATGTAAACGGCGCTCTGTGGTGCGGCAGGATTTTGAACAAGGTCCTGAGCTGTTGCTGGGCGCCGCGGACAGACGCCGAATGGCGCCGCTGGTGTGTGTACACTGATAAAAAAGTAATGTGTTCGAATTTTAAAGACGTGGTTCTGTGCGACGCGGCGCCGCGCATCCGGTGTGCGACCCCCTTAAAGGGTAAGTTCGGCGTTTTACAAGTAAAGCCCTGTTTTAAGATCGTTTCTGATGAAATCGAACTGTTAAGATTAAAATTTGGACACATGCTGCTGTCCCGAGAATTTTAGGTTTTATTAGAATTAGAATTAGAATTCATTAGAATTTTAAGAGTTATTATTACTTATAATGATTTCGTTAATAACTTGACAGCACTTAAATGTGTATTCTTACAAGTTAAAGAAAATTGTTTGTGTGATTTCTATTTTTCACCTTTATGAGGCAAAAAAAAAAAAAATAATAATTGGCTGGTAAAAAGTTACTGTGGCAGGTGGATTTTTAAATCCACCTGCCACAGTGGCTGGTGGTCAAAAAATTTAACTTCAGGCCCTGAGCGTGCGTCTCCCTCAGACTGTAAACGAAGCTCGGGCGCACCAGATAACACGACAGCTCGTCTTACATCAGCGGACTCATGAACGCGGATTGACAACAGAACCGGAAGAGAATACAATGCTGAATAAAGTCGTCGTTTTTGTTATTTTTGGAACAAAATGTATTTTCGATGCTTCAAAAAATTCTAACTAACCCACTGAGGTCACATGGACTACTTTGATGATGTCTTTATTGCCTTTCTGGACGAGGACAGTATACCGTACATACATTTTCAATGGAGGGACAAAAAGCTCTCGGACTGAATCTAAAATATCTTAAACTGTGTTCTGAAGATGAACGGAGGTCTTACGGGCTTGGAACGACATGAGGGTGAGTCATTAATGATTCATTTTTGAATTAATCATTTTTGTGTGAACTAACCCTTTAAAGTAAATTTCTCTATGTACACTAACATTGGACTAGCCTACACAAATTCAGATATGCAGAATTAGAAACATATCTGTTTTATATCAATATTCTAATCGATATTTTCAAACAATGTGAGTTTCATAAGACTATATGAAATACTACGTAAAAAAAGTATATTTAATAGGCTACTCGATCAAAAGAATAAACACAACTACAAGCCAAGTATACTTTGAATACTTAATTATTCTTTTAAGTATATCTCGATCAAAAGTACAAGTACAGGCCAAATATATTTAATTGGACTTTTCTCTCAGTATAAGTCAAGTACACTTAAGTGTAATTTTAAGTATATTTCTGAGAAGTATATAAAATCTAGACTGAAAGAATACTTTCTTATTTTTAGTTTAAAAGAAGTATACTAATAGAACACTTGACTAAAATTATTTTTCGTAAGGTATGATTGACAGACAAGGATGCCTGTTTTAATTGTATTGTATTTTGTGGCTGAAACAATCTTCCACACTATTAATACTACTTCGACATAAAGGCAGTCTCACGGGATGCGGAAAGCACAATCTCTAGGCCGCACACGACTCTCACACACAACAAGCCTTTCAGAAGCGCGGACATAAAAAGTCACTAGTCATCATCAGCATGCACTTCATCTTTTGTATTTATGTCCAGACAGTTTTATTAGTTTTGATGACATTTTCGCATGTACATCAGGGTGTTTTGCAGATTGTAGATTTAATAGGCTCCTCGATCAAAAGAGTTAACACAACTACAAGCCAAGTATATACTTTGAATACTTAATTATACTTTTAAGTAGCCTATATCTCGATCAAAAGATCGAGTACAAGTAGCTATCTCAGTATAAGTCAAGTACACTTAAGTGTTTTAAGTAGCCTATATTTCTGAGAAGTACATAAAGTATGTTTTTGAGAAGTAGGCTATATAAGTAGACTGAAAGTACACTTTCTTATTTTTAGTTTAAAAGAGGTAGACTGTGTACAGTTGAGACACCTTAAATAACTTGCATGTTAAGCAAGCACAAGTTGAGATTTTTGCTGTGCACGTGTATTAGTATCCTCTTTGATCGTGTGAAATTTAAACAATGGACGCATCTCCGATCCGAAGATATCGGCAAAATTTTCTAAGATAAGACTTTCACTTCACCATGCACACTCCACAGTGAATAGCTTATCCTTATGTGACTGTTAAACATAACTGGTATCATCACAAACGTTATTCTGTGCTCTAAAAACTGGCATATATTTCATGATATTGTGTCATGCAAGGTCATTGCAAAATCTAGAGAAATGTGAGAGGTGGCCAGCGGGGTAAATTGAGACACACTATCATCTGTCCCCGCGATAGAGTTCTATTACGAAACACGCTGTTTAGTTGTTCAGTGTTATGATAACAGGTTCAATTCTCGTAATTAGTCAGCATAGGACGCAAATGAAAATAAAATGTGATATTTGTGATATTTAAACTGTGTATTAACGAATATATAAAATATATTGTTCCCGTTTTATAAATTTTAACCAGTGCTAATTTAAATAAAATTTATGAATTTAAATGGATGAATAAACAAACAAACATGTTGCCCAATTTTTTTTTTCTTTATTTGTCTTTATTATATTTGCAATGAACAGTTAGTTACCTTTAGGGTACATCATTAAAAATGGGTGTCTCAACTGTACCATGGTAGCCTAGCTGTCTCAACTGTAGGCTACAGTTGAGACAAAGTTGAGACAAAAAGCATCTTATTTTTATGAGCCAATTGTGGACAATATTATGGGTATTATTGATTCGATTGATAATATCTTAGTCTACAAGCTAATGAAATGTCATGTGGCATGTCATGTGGAAATTCACTTCTTTTCAGTATCTATTTTTGTGTGAAAAATCAAGACGCAAAAAGTGTCTCAACTGTACTCAGTCTACCCCAGTGGTATAGTTTTTTGTAGTGAGTATACTGTGATATGCTGTGATATACCGCTGATTTTAATAGATTTGATTATTATTATTTTAAAAAGTACATCTTACTTTGCAATTTCTTTCATAATTCCCTCGAGTTACTTTATTTATCTCTACAAACTATTATTTTGGTGGGTTGTAAATTAAAGACATTTGAGCTTCTGTGTGTTTTAATAAACTATTATTATTATTATTAGGCCTACTTGAAGTAGGCTATACTCTACTGTGCAATAGTACTATATTTCTGTTATATTTTCTTAAAGTTATACAAAACTTTGATTTTGACAGGTTGTCATGAAGACTTTAAAGTTTGTGAGTGTGTATATGATACGAATGAATGACGATAGTTTTTTCAAATGAAATGGTAAAATTCTTGTGAATCGACTCTCATAAAAGCTCTGCAATGAAGTTCAAATGCGTGCATGTCCTCCTCATAGGCTGCGTTTACACTTGGCATTAACATGCGATCACCGTGATCCGATCAAGCAGATCGGATCATTAGACAATCAGGACATTGTGCGTTTACATTTGTTCACATTAAGTAGCCTCTGTATATCTGGATAACCGATCGGATTCCTGTTTCCTGCATAAATTAGGTCTGTGGCACGACACCAGATTAAGAGTAAAGATGATACAAATTAAACAATGTCCCAATTGCTTTCACTCACTCACTTTACTTTCAATCTCCAGTAATTAGATCAAATTAATTTTTTTGAACGAAGGAATACTTCCAGAGTTGATCATACAAAAATAACTGGGTTGATCATGTTAAAGTCACATCGATCATCTGGTTTTAAGCATAGCGTGCGATGACTATATTGACAGAAATGGGAGATTGATAAACATGCTGAAACAATAAAAACATTCAACATTTAAACATAAAAAAATTATTCCGATTCCGATTATTCCTCTGGCAAAGCAGCGTGCAGCTCTTCATTAAGATCATGACTGACTGTACAGGCGATCGCCTCGTTCAGATAATGTTGCAAAACTAAAATAAAAAATGACACACATAGTATCATGTAAGTCTAAATAAACTGTTTTAAAGATTGACGTTTATTGTAAGGTTCAAATAAGTTTCATTTCTTGTCTAAACTGCGTCTTGCCATTATTTTCTGACAGCCACGCGGGGAGACTGGGCGGGATTTAAATTACGTCCACCTGTGAATGCAGACACGATGGCTGGTTGCGTTTACATTACACTGAGATCCGGTCACAATGCGTCCTCGACTACCTCCGAACCTGGACACATGGATCGGATGACATTCCGATCAGAAGTGCGTTTACACTTGTCTTTTCAATGTGTATGTGGACAACATCATCCGGATACAGGTCGCATGTTATTGCCAAGTGTAAACGCAGCCATAGACGCTGAAAACACCACGAGTGTCACGCGCGCGTCAGTGTGTAGTAGAGCACACATTGAGCGCTCATTCACAGAAACACGCAGAACATTCAGAGTTTATTTCAATAGCAGTCTTTTTGAGCTTTGATATTCATAAGACACTTAGTACATATCGAGATTTGATTCATTGTATCATTACTTTTGATTTATTCATTCAAAAATGGCCAAATTGCGTGACGTTCCGCTTTACAGTAGGCTAAGTTACATTTGATGCTGGATTCCGCTATTCGATCCGTGTCGTTGCGCAAACACAGACGTCACGGCGGGGTGAATTTATGAATGAACGTTCTTTCACAAAACGAAGTTGTTACGAATCCTCACGCTTTTTTAAGTGGGTAGATGGAGATCTTTGACATTTCCTAGTGGGCATTCGGAAATCCTTGACATTTTCTAGTGGGTATACGGCGTATACCTGCGTATCACGTAGACTACACCACTGTCTACCCATACTAATACTGTAGATCACTTAACTAAACTTATTTTTCGTAAGGTATGATTGACACAGGATGTCTGTTTTCATTTTATTGTATTTTGTGGCGGAAACAAGATTCCATACTATTCATAATACTTCGACATAAAGGCAGTCTCACGGGATGCGGAAAGCACAATCTCTAGGCCTATAAATATTACGACACACACGACTCTCACACACACACAACAATTCAGAAGAGCGCGTGTCTGGCTATAAAAGTCACTAGTCATCATCATCATTGCAAATACTCCATCTTTTGTATTTATGTCTGGATAGTTTTATTTGTTTTGAAGACATTTTCGCATGTACATCGAGGTGTTTTGCAAGTAGATCAATCGATGCCGACTTCAGGTCTGGTGCGATGATGATTCGAATTTTAGTTGCTATAGAGACGCGTGATATGATTTTTTGTTTGTACACTCAAACATCGCTATCTGTTGTTTGAGAGACGAGGCGAATTGAGAGATTTTTGCCGAGTATTTTCTGCACAGATCTTGTGATTTTGAAGCTATTTGGAGGAATCCTGAGAGAAAACTTGTTATATTCTACAAGGAGTAGATCGGAGGATATATCCTTTGCTTTTTTCTTTTCATATTATTTCTGAGGACGCTTTTATCTAACTAATTGTTATTATCTGGGAGTTAATCTAGGAGTTTGTAGTTTTATTTAATTTTATTATTTTTGTTTTATTTATTTATTTATTTATCATTTTTATTTATTTGATTTCTTTTGGTAGTATTTCTGAGGAGGGTTGTATTGTATTATTTTTTTGTGTTGTTATTTTGTATTGTTTCTATTGCAGGTTGGAGGAGGACGTTGATGGCTCACATGGGTGAAAGAGGAGGTTAGTGTTCTAGTTTTTCATTTGTTTATATGTTATGATAACCATTTGATCCGCCAATTTTCCCAGCTAAGGGATCACATGTATTTGATTCCTTGCATGTGCAATAAACCTTTCAATTTGAGTAACAATTTGTAATTGACCACTGACATTGATCATTGATTATTATTAAAACATAACTAACTATGTGATGTCTGAAATATTCCAGCCTCAGGCCGCTCCAGATCCAGGAGAGCTGCTTCCACTCAGACGGCTGGTCTGGAGGTTTGGAGTCTCAGTTCTGATGATTTAGCTCCTCTGTCTTCTGAGTTTTCTGGTTCTGTGTTCACAGGTCAGGATCACAGGACGAGGAAGAGGCAGAACGGCATTCAGCAGAGCCCAGATGATGGATGTGCGTCCAGGCGGTCATGTGGAGAGTTGAGTCTCAGCAGCAGAGGGACGTACATCGTTGAGTGGAGGTGGAGTGGCGACGGATCGGACGGCCCAGGTGAACAGGACAGTTGTGGCGACTGGAGGTTGTCCAGGTCCGACAGCCTCCAAGAGATGATGTGTTCTCCGCTGCCAGGTCAAGTTCCTGTGGAGCCAACAGTGACTTCCAATGGCCTAACAGCTCAGGGTGCCGTGGAGGTGTCTCCTGCGAACAAGAGCTCAACAGGTGAGATTGAAATAAGGCTGAGGGGTGTAAAGTGTTCTGATAGAGATTTTGCTATTTTGTGCATAAGACTGCTTCAAGTTTTTAACAGGTTATGGTCTAGTCATATTTACCGTTGCTCAGCATAATTTAGCTGAAATTTTCTTACCGAAAGTTTTTCCAAAATATTTTAGTTGGACGTTTGTTTTTCAAAAAACATATTTTTCAGAACATTCAAAAGTAACGTTCCCATAATGTTTGCAAAATTATAAAACAGACTGTTCCCTTAACATCTGTATAACCAAGAAAAAAACATTTTTGAAACATTGAAAAAAAACTGGATGTTAATACGCATTATTGTGGAATAAGACTTTGGGACATTTATGCAGGCATGAAGCAGAAGCACGGCCTTCGTATAATATTTGCTTTACTTGATTTTGTAACATTACAAATAAGAATGGAACAGTAAAATGTGTAAGTGTGTCATTGTTTAGTTTGAGGTCAGAGATGTTTCTAATAGTTGTCTTTTCAATTGTTTTTCTTCTTTTCAAAAAAACCTACAGAATGTAGGAAGAGGAGAGGAATTTGTACTTTCCTCGTGAGCGTGTGGAAGGCTATGAAACATCATTTCGGCTGCTGTTGCCACAGTAGTGCTGTGGATGTTGTGGAGCCTTTCGTCCCTCCACCAGATCTGGACCCAGAGCCTGATCCAGATCACTCAGCCGTCAAGCCAAATAATGGTAAATACACAGTCATTATTTCTTGAACATTATTTTAAACAGTATTGTCGTCTTGTTTTCCACTAAAAATATCTTAAGGCTTGTTTTCTGAGAATAATAATATTATTCTCCCTAGGTTTAGGTAAAGGTTCAGGGTTAGTATCTAGTTATTACCCAGTTATTGTAATAACTGTAATAAGTACATAGTATGCACATGGGAAACAGGACTGTAAGATAAAGTGCTACCGGTAACACTTTATTGTAAGGTGACGTAGTTACACGTTAGTACATCTACTGTACTTACTATAGGGATAACAGTAAATTATAAATAATTACAAGTAACCAACCGTATCTCTATAGTAAGTACATGTAGTTAATTAATATTACCCAGTTCTTATCTGAGTAAGTACAATGTAAGTACTTCACCTTAAAATAAAGTGTAACCTTTTATTATTAATTCAAAGGATCCAGCAAGCTCATATATTTATCATATTGTTTCTGTTTTTCAGAGTCCTTTGCGTCTTTCTTCAACGTAGGAAAGATGATTGGATCCGGAGGATTTGGCAGGGTGTACGAGGGAACACGGAAATTTGATGGCAAAAAGGTAAATATTACCCAACTGTACAAACATTTTGAAACAAATACATATTTAAAACAATTTACAGATGGTTTAATACCTAGTGCAAGGTCAGGTGCCTGAATACTGTTACTGTTATTGAAACATTTTTTGTTGGTTTTTTTGCAGGTTGCCATCAAACAGATCAGCAAGATTGACAACAATCGTTATCTTGATATTGTAAGTTGTTTAAAACCTGAATGTGTATTTAGTTGTTTAAGTGCTGATTACTGTAGTCAATACACCTGTAGGAAGCATTAGCTGTTAATGTTATCGACAAATAAGCCTAGAAGCAACAAATAACTTTGAGCTGAAAAGGCTCTGTATCTACAAAGATCAAAGAAAAGTACATTCATAAATGAGATTTGTACCCAGCTAATCTTCTGTCTGCTACTTTTCTCTAGCCTGGGCATCCCGAACCTCTCGTAACAGAAGTGGCGCTGCTTCTAATGATGAGGCAAGAACCCAGAAGCCCCTACGTCATACAGCTCTACGAGTGGTTTGAACACCCTCGAAAGTTCCCTCTCGTCATGGAGTACCCCGAACCCTGCGAGAGCTTGCTGGACTTCATCATCCGTAACCCTGAACTGGATGAACCAACGGCACGGGTCATCATGAGACGGGCTGTGCTGGCAGTACAACACTGCATCGAACATGGCGTTTTTCATAATGACATTCATGCGGAAAACTTCCTGATGAAGAAAAACACGTTAGAGCTCAAGCTGATAGACTTTGGCTGCGGTCAGCTACTTAGTAGTGACGGCTACGAGAGCAGAATATACCTTGGTGAGCATTTTGGCAGTGTGGAAACATGAATGTGTGACTTACTGATTATTTGACACTTTAAATAAGAAAGCTCAACAATGCGCGAATGTCTTTCTTACAGGATTAATGACTTACTGCCCACCTGAAGTCTTCACAGATACGAGGTTCCACGCCGTCCCAACAAACGTCTGGGCTCTAGGAGTGTTGTTATATGAGATGGTGAACGCATGTTCTCCTTTTGGCAATAGAATGGAAATCACACAAGCCAAAGTTACATTTAGGAACGCCAACTTATCCAAAGGTGAATAACATTGATATCTTTGTTAAACGCACACATAAAGCAAAGGCTCTGTACAGAGACAGTTAAAGGTGAAGTACTCTATGTAAGATTTTTTTTTAACCAGTTGCATTTGTGATGTTTGAGTTGGAAAAAGGCGTGAAGCACGCAAAGTCTTTTGAAAATATGCTCTTTTTGTCACAGAAACTGCATACTTCACCTTTAAAGTAAAGATAACGAACATTTTACCTTAAATGAATCATGTTTAGATGTCACATGGTAATGACTAACCAGCTCTCTTCTTATTAATATTGGTACAGAATGCAGTGATCTGATTAGCCAGTGCCTAACAAAGGATCCAACTAAACGGCCGACGTTAGAGCAGATGTTACAACATGAATGGATTAGAAATGATCTTCTTGTAGATTGGAGAAGTTCAGGAGATTCACTCGATCAGTGATTTCAGGTGTGAGGAAGTGTAACAGATGGACAGAGTAGGATTATAATCATTTGTTATTATCATTTATCTATTTTCAAATTTGTGTATTGAACAGAGTTCATTTTAATGTTGTTGTCATAGTCTAGTCACCTTCATTTATATAGTGTTTTATACGATACAGATTGTTTTGAAGCAGCTTTATGATAATAAACAGAAAAATAACAGAATCTGTGATGCAAACAGAATTCAATTCTGCTGTAAGACATTTATGAGTTGACATGTTCATATAATCTTTGTTTTGGATAGGAAATAACATACTTGCTGTCCTTGGTGGAGGTCTTGAGCTCGTGACGTGACCCGAAGCCCGAAATCCAACTTCAACTCGACAGGGAAGTCAAGCCGCCACTCCAGAGAGCTCAGAGCCTGGCATCATGGGGGATCTTTCGGACTGGAAATCAATCAAGAACAATTTGGGATCCTAAAGTTAAGCCAAAGGGTCTCTTAGGTGATCATTTGAACACAAAGTATTATATCAAAAAGTGATCAAATTCATCATATTTTACTGAACTCTAATTTAGATTTTCTTTGTTTATCCGAGACATGGCTTCATGTAAACTCCCCGTCAGCAGCATTAGAAGTGCCTGCTTTTAAACTCTATAAGAAAGATAGAGTTTGTTCTAAGAGGGGTTATGATCAAACAAGTTATGATCTATGAGAAAACTGGTTTCCAGTCTAATGAAATCGCTTGGTCAAATTGTTTGGATTTGGAATGTATTGGTTTGAAATTCAGACTCTGAATCTTTGTATTAATTGTAATTTATCGTCCTCACTCTTCAAACAGTAGTTATGAAATTTGAAACTTTTTTTACATTCATTTTTATACATTAGTTATACAAAAGTTTGTCTAGCTAATACAGTGGAACAAGCCTTTAAAAGCAGTCAATGAATTGGACATTTTTAGACCATTTACATCTCATAAACCATCCAGAGCAAAGGATATATTTGGTATTGATGTAGTAATGCTTAAAGAGCTCAATGAGTCACTAGTTAAAACCATCACCAAAATGATCAACTTTTCACTTTCTCATGGGACGTTCCCGTGTGCTTGGAAGTCATCATCTGCTGTAGTGCCTATATCTAAAAGTGCAGATTCTCATGCTGTTAGTAATTACAGACCTATTAGTATTTTACCAATAGTCTCAAAGGTTGCAGAGAAATGAATGGTGCTGCAAATCACTGATTATCTAAATACTAGTTCATTTTTATTAGTTCATCCAATGCAATTTGGCTTCAGAGTAAACTTCAACTAGGTGGCAAATTGTTATTCCACTGAAAAAGTGAAGTCTCTCTTAGACAAAGGTGGGGTTTTCGGGCGGTGTTTCTTGACCTCACGAAGGCTTTTGACACTGTAAACCAAGAGAGTGTTATTTCTAAATTATTAGTATTTTTCTCCAGAGACTTATCATATTCAAATCATATTTGTCCGGTCACACACAGAATGTCCGAGTTCAGAATTATAAATCAGCTCCCTAATGTATATCCACAGGTGTTCCCTATTGGTCTATTCTGGGTCCATTGCTATTTACGTTATCAATGATCTTCCATCCGTTTGTCCCGACACCAAATGAATGCGGAAGGCACCGTTATTTATATACACGGAAACAGTGTGTCACAAATCGCAAATGAACTTACACAATCCCTAGTCAATGTGACATTTTGGCTAGAACAAAGCGGTTTACAGTTAAATATCTGTAAAACAGTGTTTTTTTTTTTTTTTTTTTTACCAAAACAAATAGTTCAAGTGTAGTGCCAGATGTTGTTGTTTCAGGGGAAAGGCTACAAGTTGTATCTGAATTGATCTTGATTCCAGACTTTCTTTTAAGGCTCAGGTTAAAAAGGTCTGTAACTGGGTCAAATTCTGTCTGTCAAAATTTAGATATATGTCAACAGAGGCCGCTATGTTGTATGTATTTCATTAGTATCTCTCATATCACTTTTTGTCTTAACAACCCGGTCACAAGCGAGTACAACTACTCTAAAAACACTGGACTCTCTGTATAAACAATCACAATTTTTTTATTTATTAAAAAGAGTTTTTTTTCATCATTTTTTATTTTTAATACTAAAAAAGTACAATTTGCTAAATTGGGATAATCTGATGTAGATGTTTGTCTTATGTTTAAGATTATACATAGCCTGTCGTCGCTGTTAAAACTGTATGTTAATGTAAGAACAACTGCACATCGGTCCACAAGGGCTGGAGAAAGAGGGACTGTATTATTCCTCTCAGAAAAAGTCAATTTAGTCAGTCTGTATTTTCAGTCAAAGCCACAAGGGAATATGGAACTCCATCCCATCAATAATTAGAAGACTGGATATACATTTGGTTCTTTTAAGATTCATCTAAAAAAATGGTTACTTACTAGTCAGCACTGTCAACATTAGTATCTTAATATTCTGATTTTAGCATCTTTGTAATAATTGTTCTGAGTTATTTGCTTTTTCCTGTCACTACTTTTTTTTTTACCTCTTATGTAGCACAATATGTTTTGACAAAATTTTCTGTTAGTGTATTTTTGCATGATTTCCGCGTGGAATCGTGTACTTGTATTTTGTAATTTGATAATGTGATTGTTTTTTTGTTTTGTATTATTAATGTAAGATGCTTTGTTTTTAGGGTGACTTTTTACATTCTGTCAAGGGTCTACAGATGAAAATGGTCTTTTTGGCTAATTCTGCATCTATGTTTATTAATGTGCACTGCCCCTGTAAACAAGTGAAATAAAGTAAACATGAGAGACTGCAAGACGTCAGCACAGCCATATTTGCTTTGTTTTAAAAGCAAGTTTTGCTTAGTAGTATGATTTTACACTTCTATATATAAACATCTATATATTTTGCTGTTTTTTTCTCCCCTTTATTTGTACTTATGTGTGTGTATATATATATATACAGGTATATATACAGTATGTCATTGGTCTCTTACTTTGTATAAAGCAGCTATGTCTTGTTAATATAAAAACGTACAGAAATACAATAAAATAAAAGCAAAATTTGTTTTTAAAAGTGAAGACAATCATCTTTATTTATATAGCACTTTATACAAGATTGTTTCAAAGCAGCTTTACATATTAACTGGAAGATAATGTTCAATGATGCAAACACAATTCAGTTCTCTAAGATTCAGCTCTAAGACAGTTGTGTCATTATTCAGCTGCAGTCAGTTCATAGTTGATTCAGTAATTTTGTAAAGTTCATCAATTATGTAATGAGTTCAAATCAGCTGTAAAGCAGCTTTGCACAAAACAGTGATGTCATCATTCAGCTAAAAAACAATCTTGACAAACATTTTAAGTGGATCTTAGCGGTATTATAAAAAAAAAAGTATGACATGATCCCTTCAATGATGACGGTTGGGAAAGGTAAAGGTGAAAGCACTTGAATTGCTTCACGCGGAACGGTCGAGTCTTTGCATGCACTTCAGCTCGTTTAAGCTACAATAATTAAGATATTGCTCCTGCAATGCAGGACAAGGATGAAGGTGGGGGAGAAGGGGAACAAAATAGTAAGAAGAAAAACAGGAAAAAGAGAAATAAAACTAGTGATTCACAAGAGTCAGATGGAGGGAGAGATCAGCAGGTAAAGGTAATGAGAAGAAACAGTATCCAGTCAGAAGAGTATAAAGTGATTTTTAAGTTGAAGGAAGGAGAGGCTGGATTTAGTTCTCTCAACCCAATTAGGCTTGCTGGGGCACTGAAGGAAGAGTTGGGTGATGTCCTGAGTGCAAGAATTTTGGGTGATGGGAAACTGCTTGTATTTTGCAAGTCTGTGGCTCAGATGAACAAAGCTGTTTCACTGGATGCGATAGGGAAAAGCCGAGTGGAAGGATTTATTCCAGGGAGCAAGATGGGCTTGAAAGGGGTGATTTATGGGGTTTCTCTGGAGATTTCCATGGTTGGGTTGGTGAGAGGCATAGAGGGGGCGAGGATTGATGAGGCTACACAAATTAAAGTATTTCGTGATGGAGCTAAGCGGGAAACATTAACTGTGGTGGTATCTTTTCAGGAAAGAGCCCTGCCAGAACGAGTGTTCCTAGGGTGTTTGTCATTTAAAGTGCATCCATATAGAAGGCCACCTTTGAGGTGCTTTAAGTGTCAGAGGTATGGACATATTGCGGCTGCTTGTAGAGGAGATAGAAGATGTGGAAAGTGTGGAGGTGAGCATGAGTTATCTGAGTGTAAGGAGAAGGTGGTAAAGTGTGGTACATGTGGTGGAGGGCACATAGCTGGAAATCGTGAATGTGAACAATATAAGCAGGCTATGAGGGTACAGCAGTTCAGGGAGATTAACAAAGGGGTATCTTATGCTGTTGTAACTTGTAGTAAGGTGGTTGACTCAAGAAGGAGAGAAGCGGAAAACCCTCCACCGGTAGCTTATGTAACAGAAGAATCAGTGGTGGTGAGTAAGATGAAATTCCTGTCTTTCATTGTGGATGTGATGTGTGACATGAAGCAGACTAAGAATAATTCAGACGTTGTTAGAAGTGTGGTGAAGGCTGCTGGGAGGAGTCTTGGGGTTGTAGCGGTTGAGCCAGCTGCCCTATATAGATATGTGTTTTCAAGAGACAGAAGGGGAAAGAACAATGGAGGTCAAATAGAAGATGATGATGATGGTGATGAAATTGATAGTTAGTCTAGTAATGTTTTGTATCCTGTAGTGGAATGCCAGGAGTTTGGTAGCAAATGGACAGGAATTAAAAAAGTTTGTGGATGGTTGCAAAAATAAACCACAGTTAATATGTATTCAGGAGACATGGTTAAAACCGTCTTTAGATTTTGTGATACCAGGTTTTATTTATTTACGTAAAGACAGAAATTTGACTGGAGGGGGTTGTGCAATATTTGTTAAAAAAGGTGTTCAATACAAACAAGTAAATATAACCTCAGGACTGGAATGTATAGCAATTGAAGTATGGAACACAGTAGGTAGGTTTACATTGGTGAATTTTTATAATCCTTGTCTTCGGTTGGAAATGGATAAATTGGATGATATAATGTATCAGGTGAGACTTCCAGTAGTGTGGACAGGAGATTTTAATGCTCACAATCCTCTTTGGGGTAGCAGAATTAGAGATGTAAATGGGGTTTTAATAGAAAATTTTATAGACAAAAATAATTTGGTGTTGTTAAATGATGGAAGACCGACTAGGTTTCAGGTAAATAGTGGGAGTCTTTCATGTATTGATTTAACCTTTGCGTCAGGAGAACTTGGTAGGTGTGGGAGTTGGTACCCTATGGGTCTTAACACTTTAGGGAGTGACCATTTCCCTATTTTTAGTGAATTTGGCAGAGTTTTGCAGGTGGAGAAGGAGAGAGTGGAGAGATGGTTTAATTTTCAAAAAGCAGATGCATCACAACAGTGATGTAATGAATAGGTTTTTCTCTTTATATGAGTTAAGAAAGTCAATAAGACAAGGGCAACACACTACTCCTGGGAGAGATGGATTTGGATATGAGATCTTTCAGCAGATGGATGAATTTGCATTGGAGGAGGTATTGGCATTAATTAATACAGTGTGGGAGGAAGGATTAATTCCAGCTGAATGGAAACATGCAGTAATGGTGCCGATTTTAAAACCCGGCAAGGAAGCGGAAAGCCCTGGTTCATATAGACCAATTGCTCTTACAGCTGTTATCTGTAAGATAATGGAAAGGATGGTTACTGATAGGTTGGTATATAGATTGGAAAAGAAAGAATTTTTTTCTACATATCAGAATGGTTTTAGACTGGGTCGAGGTACTATGGATTCAGTTTTAGTGCTGGATGATGATATCAAGAAAGCCCTTGTAAATAAAGAGGTGGTGTTAGGTGTGTTTTTTGACATCGAGAAGGCCTATGATATGCTGTGGAAGGAAGGAGTAATCATTAAGTTGTATGGTGCAGGGATTCGGGGCAGAATGATCAATTGGATTAAGGACTTTCTGAGAGCACGATGTATTCAGGTAAAAGTAGGAGGGAACTTTTCTGATTCTATGTTTATAAAAAATGGGACTCCGCAGGGTAGTGTAATCAGTCCAGTCTTGTTTAATATAATGGTTAATAATATGTTTGATGAAGTAGGAAGTGGATTTCAGCGATCTTTGTTTGCTGATGATGGGAGCGTTACGGAAAAGAGGCCGTAATACAGGATATTTATTTAAACAAATGCAGTGCGCTTTGAATAAAGTGCAGGATTGGAGTGATAAGTGGGGCTTTAGACTATCATTGACAAAAACAAAGTATATGGTTTTTGGCAGGAAGAGGAATATAAATAGTCTAGGTCATAAGTTGTATGGGGAACCTCTTGAGAGAGTTAGGGTTTTCAAGTTTCTTGGGGTTTGGGTAGATGAAAAGCTAACGTACAAAGAACATGTATGTAGAATGGTTAATAAATGTGGAAAGGTTATTAATATTTTGAGGTGTTTGACGGGATGCACTTGGGGTGCAGATAGGAGTCTTATGATGATTTATAAAGCTATGATAAGATCAGTTTTTGATTATGGGTGTCTTGTATATGGATCAGCAGCTACGTCCACGCTTAAGAAGTTAGATGTGGTTCAATCTAGGGCTTTGAGGATATGTACTGGGGCATTCCGAACAACGCCGATTCTGTCGCTGCTAGTGGAGGCAGGGGAGGTTCCGCTGAGGCTGAGACGTGTAAAATTGGCATTGAATTATCTCGTACAAATTAAAAGCTTTGGATCAACTCTTCCTTCAGTTTCTTTGTTAGCAGAGTGTTGGGAGTTTAGTAAGGGTGAGAGTAGACTAAATAGGTATAGTGTTCTTTATTCTGTTAAGACATATGCAGAGGAGCTTAACTTTAATGAAAAGAAAATGGTGCCTTCTGTCTACTGGCCACCTATCCCTCCTTGGTTACTGCCTGAGGCTGATGTAGACATATCTATTAAAAATGTAATAAAGGAAGGAAGTGTAGGAAATGTTGATCATTATGTACAAGAACATCTTAGGAAAGTATGGAATAGCTACATAGATATTTATACAGATGGATCTAGAGACCCTGAGAGAAAGAAAGTGGGTTTTGGTTTTTATGTTCCTCATTTTAATGTTAGACAGAGCTATAGATTGCCTGATGGTCTGTCAATCTTCACAGCTGAACTGGTAGCAATCATAGCGGCTTTGTGGTGGGTGGAAGAAGGTGGGGTGGAGAAAGCCATAATTTGCTCTGACTCACTATCTGGCTTGATGGGGATAGGGGGTGAGAGAGAAGAGGGGCTAGGTTGGATTTAGTCGGGGAGATTTTAACAAGGGTTCATAGATTAGAGAGGCGGGGATGTAGTGTGGGTTTCTTGTGGGTTCCAGCACACGTGGGGGTTGAGGGGAATGAGGCTGCTGATGAGGCTGCTAGGGCAAGTTTAGTTAGGGAGAATGTGGAGGTGGAGGTGCCATTTGGCAGACTGGAGTGCCATAGCATCATTAATGAAAGGTTGACACAGCAATGGCAGTATGAGTGGAGTAAAAACGCTAGCGGGATGAAGTTATATGATGTAAAACCATTAGTCAACCCTGGGAATATAATTACCCTTCCTCGGATGGATCAGATTAAATTGGCCAGATTAAGACTGGGTCATTGTGGATTGGCAAGTGGGCTATTTCTGGTGGGAAAACACAAGGACGGCAATTGTCAATTCTGTGGAGTTCAGGAATCTGTCAAACATGTCATCATGTTCTGCCCGAGATATGATGAGGAAAGGAGACTGTTGTTCATTGGACTAAATGTTCTGGGAGTTGATATAATCTCTGTTGAATCTCTGATGGGTGATGGTCCTAATCAAACAGAGAGAGCACTGGAATTATTTCATTTTCTGAAGACAGCGGGCATATATTGGAAAATATAGACTAGGGGAGCCTTAGTGTAGGCTGCCTCTATCACCAGTGGGAGGCAGCAATGCACTAACAGTGCCTAGTCTGCCGGAAAGGAATAGAAGAAGAAGAAGAAGAATCCCTTCAATGATACAGGGATTCAAGATGGCGCCTGTGTGTTCGGCTGGCCGTCGGTCTCTCTTGTACTTATTGTTTTGGATATTTTTATGGATGTCTATCTGGGCCTCTAATTGCTGCACACGTCTGGTCTATGACCGACAGTCTCTCTTGAACATTCGCACCTCTTTTATGGACTTTTATAAGCAGGATGTAGTGCACGCTTTTAATCAATCACACAGAAACACCACTACGCATACATTGGAATGTATTCGCCAGTGGCCGCCTATCATTTTACAAAGGAAACGCAGAAGGAAACACGGGAGTCGGGGTGGACGCACCATCAGATTGAAAGCTACTGAAAGACTCTGGATTGATGCAAATCATATATCGGACGGCGATTTCGTTGCCCGGCGATCGCGAGCGCTGGCTCATCGGTGGCTCCTATCTATCACTCCCCTGCGATCTTCGCCTGTCCATTTGGTTGGCTTACCTCGGGTTGGCAGCTGTCATCGGCAAAACGGTGTGGATCCCGGTAATCTACGTTCTTTGAAGAAAGGCGGAGCTTTCCCCGATGTGATTCATCCTCCCAAAATGGCACTGATCAACGCCAGATCCTTGGTCAATAAAACCTTCCTGCTCAACGACTTCTTCTCCTCTCACTGTTTGGATTTCATGTTCATCACTGAATCCTGGACTACGGTTGGTGACCTAACCCCTTTTTCTGAACTAGTTCCTAATGACTGTTCGTTTTTCAACACCCCCCGTCCGAACAGACGAGGGGGCGGGATCGTGACTATTTTTAAAGACTCATTTTCTCTGCGATGCCGGCCGGTTCCTGTCAGTGCTTTTTCAAGCTTTGAAGCGCAACTACTTCACTTAGACTGGAATGGCCCTATTTTATTAGGGGTGATTTACCGTCCGCCACATTCACTCAAGGACTTCATTCAGCAATTTACAGAACTCATTGGTAATATCACCACAACCTATGATCGTTTTTTATTGGTGGGTGATTTTAATATCCACGTTTGTTGTCAATCTAATACTCTCTCAAAGGATTTTCTAAGCCTCCTTGAATCTTTTAACCTAGTCCAGTGGATAAATGATTCCACTCACATGAAGGGTCACACATTGGACCTTGTGCTTCCATATGGGATGGTGATTAGTGAGGTTGTAATATCTGATTTTATGCTTTCGGATCATAAGCCAATTTTATTTTCTACATCTCTTCCTTGCATTGCTCAAACCACCAGTGAAGATGTAAGACTATCTAGATCATACTCTCCTCTTTTTTACTTAAATTTTAACGAGCACTTTATGAATTCCTCCACACACTTGCTGCTGAACTCTCCACTATTGGAACTAGATGCTGACCAACATCTCGGTCTGCTATACTCCACTTGGTTAAATGCCTTAAATGAAACTGCTCCGCTTAAGCCCTTCAAACGTGGATATTCGGCGAATAAGATAAGCTAGCAGAAAGGCTGAGCGCAAATGGAGGAAGGACAAGCTACATATTTCACTTCAGTTATTTAAAGACAGTCTGTCAACCTATCAAAATGCTGTAAAGGCGGCAAAAGCTGCGCACTTCTCTAACATGATTATGGCTAACCACTCTAGACCAAAGGTTTTATTTTCTGTTATAAACTTGGTTTTAAATCCTCCGGTAAATGTATGGAATGATGTTTCGGATGAGCTATGTGAACGTTTCTTGAGATTTTTTACTGACAAAATATCTAACTTGAGATGCAATGCCAGCCGCTCTGCAATTAGTCAGTTGATGAACCCTGTTACCTGGGATGCTTTCGAGCCAATCACTCTGAATCTCCTCAAAGAAATTATCACAAAGATAAAACCTTCGTACTGCTCTCTAGACATCATCTCTCCTAAGTTTCTTAAATTGATTATCAATTCAGTAGGGCCAGGATTGGTATCCTTTGTTAATAAATGCCTCCTTACCGGCTCTAACCCTGCTGCCCTCAAGGAGGCCACTGTCACTCCTTTGCTCAAGAAGCCTTCACTGGATACTACTGTGTTAAATAATTTCCGTCCTATCTCTGTTTTGCCTTTTGTCACTAAGGTGTTGGAAAAAGTTGTTCTTGACCAACTCCAGCTCTTTCTAAAACGCAATGATATCTCTGAAAAATTTCAATCTGGTTTTAAGTCTGCTCACAGTACTGAATCTGCTCTGCTGAGAGTGTTAAATGACATCTATCGCTCCACTGACACTGGTGACTCTGTGGCTCTTGTCCTTCTTGATCTGTCGGCAGCTTTTGATACTATCGACCACTCTATCCTGTTATCCAAACTAGAATATGATGTGGGGCTAAAAGGTGTCGTCCTCCAGTGGTTCCAATCTTATCTCTCGGGTCGTACTTTCAGAGTCAAGCTAGGAAATTGCTCTTCCTCTGTTGCGCATCTAACCTGTGGCCTTCCTCAAGGTTCTATTTTAGCGCCTTCTCTCTTTTCCCTCTACATCTTACCACTGGGCACCATTCTAAGAAGGCATGGGGTATGTTTTCACTGTTATGCAGACGACACCCAATTGTATGTTCCAATCAAGAGAAATGATCCCTCTACCCTTTCATCATTGTTGGTTGGACCAAAATTTTTTGTTTTTAAATGAAAACAAAACAGAGATCATTGTTTTCGGGTCAACTGGTAATCCCCAGGCAGCTTCCTTTGATCTAGGCAGACTAGCGGCATTTAGTTCTGCAAGTGTGCGGAACTTGGGCGTTTGTCTGGGTGAGTCTTTAAATTTTGACAAGCAAATCTCTTCTGTAATAAGCTCTAGTTTTTATCACCTGCGGCTGTTGTCAAAAGTCAAACCTTTTCTTAATCACAAAACCCTTGAGATGGCTGTTCATGCTTTCATCACCACACGTGTAGATTACTACAATTCACTCTACTGCGGTATCTCGAAAACGCAAACTGCTCGTCTTCAACTGGTGCAAAATGCCGCCGCAAGATTCCTCACAAATAGTCGGAAAAGTGACCACATCACCCCAATTCTGAGGTCTCTTCACTGGCTGCCCATTAATCTCAGAATCGAGTTTAAAATCCTGTTATTTGTGTACAAAGCCCTATGCAACCAAGCGCCTAGCTATCTAACTGAACTGTTACAACCTTACACGCCGTCAAGAAGTCTGAGATCAGGTGAAAAAAATCTGTTACAAGTCCCTCAATGCAGACTTAAACGTAGAGGGAATCGAGCTTTTTCTGTGGTTGGGCCTCGGCTATGGAACAATTTGCCCTTGGACGTTCGGATAGCCCCTACTGTGAATTCCTTTAAGTCAATTTTAAAAACGCACTTGTTCTCTTTGGCCTATAAATAAGGTCCATGTACATGTATATATATGTGCATATGTGTACATATATGTGTGTGTATGTATGTGTGTGTGTGTGTATTTATATGCACATATGTATGTGTGTGTACGTGTGCGTATGGGTAGATATATATATACTTATATATTCCTTTCTGTCTATTTTTATATTTCTCTCCTTTGAGTATGATACTAGTATTAAACCTGTTACTGTCTTTTCTGTTTTTATTTTCTATTACTGATAATCTGCTTGGACGTCTACAGTTTTAAGCTGTTCTTAACCTTTTTGTACTGTTCTATGATGTGCTACTACTCATGGTGCTGGTGTCTTCTAATTTTGTAGTTCTGTAAAGCACTTTGGTCAGTCAGTGTGTGCTATAAAATGTGCTATATAAATAAAATGAACTTGAACTTCAAAGAAATGCTTTCAAAGAATAGAAAAATTAGGTGCATGAAAACCATCTCCATGGTTGTTTATATATATATAAAAAAAATGTCAGCCTCTGTTTTCATTTCATTTCTTGTATTATTTTAAAGATTCAGTTTTCAAATCTTTAAAATTGAAGGTTTAGTTACCCAAAAACAAAATCTAAAAATCAAAAAACAAAACAAAATATATCATCATTATTTACTAAGCCTCATGTTGTTCCAAACTCGTATACGGTTGTTGTTGTTGTTGTTTTTAAATGAAAGGCAAAGAACTATTTTTGTTTCCTGAAATAAAATCTCAATCTACTTGCTGCAAACTTCAATGCACTGTAGACCGTTTAAAACATAACCCTACAATAAATGAGACTAGAGCCTGTTGAAAAATAATAATACAACAATTTTTGGTGCATGAAATTATCACTGGTTATTTAGGTGAAAGAACCTATTATTGTATTATTAGAAAAATTTAGTTCAATCTTGAAGCTTATTGGAAGAGTTACTCAAAAACAAATTCTATCATCATTATTTACTCCAAATTTACTCTAAAGTCATATAGGTCTACCACTATTTTTACAGTTTTGGGAGGGCAATTGTGAAGAATCGTTACGCAGCTCTTTTCCATACAATGCATTTTCATATAGTCACCATGTCTGTAAAGCTCCAAAAAGGTATAGGTGACACATATGTATTATATAGCCATATATACTGTATATTCCAAGACTTCTGGAGCTTTTAATGAGAAAAGCTTGTTTTTATTCACTGATAGGATTTCCATAGACGGAAGCTCTGAAAAATCATTGCAGCCACGTTAAAAATGTTGCAGTAAAATATTGTTGACAGCATGTTTTAGTGAAAACAGACAATTCTACAGTGGTTTCTTATATCAACCGGCAGAGAGGCACATGTTCCTTCAATTGCATCAGTAATAAAATAGCTGATTGTGAGGTGCAACACACAGCTTTCATCCATCAGGGCAACTCATGTTCCGGGACACTAAACAGGAGGTTTGCTGGACTATTTTTTTAATATAATGAATAATTGTGTCTGATTGGCACAGCTGACAGAGCTTGATGCTGGTTGATTCACTGCCATTATATGGACAAGAAGGACCTTTTTTATCTTTTTGTGCTTCCAAAAAAAAAAGAAAAAAAAAAAGGGCATACAGCATTAAAACAATACCAGGGTGAGTAAATGATGCTTGATGCTCATTTTAGGGCGAACTATCCCTTTAACTGCAGTTTGTACGTGGCCAGTGAGACTCCCAGGAAAAGGTACGCACTGTTTTTGAACTTTTGCCAGATTTAGACACCGAATTTTAACTTCTTTGTGACAACGACATTTAGCCGACCTGTCAAGCTAAGCGAGCTCTGCATCCGTTTTCAAGCGCTCTCAGCTCCATCCAGCGAGGAAAAAGCTTTACCGATGTCTTGCATTCTTATTTCTTTTAGGACATTTGGTTATGTTTACGGTTAACGGATAATAATTTCATAACTTCTATGGCGCTCTCGGCTTCCGGTTTCGCATATGAACATAACTGCCCTGAAATCCCTTACGAAAAAGAAGTATACTTCAATTTCATTTTATGAAGTATACTTGAGTAATGTTCAAATATATTTTTAAGTTTACTTTATGTAGTAGGTATACTAATATCAATGTGTACTTGAAGTAAACTTGTAAGTGTACTATTTCAATACTGCTTGGGACTAAATTGGTCCACTTATAGTATACATTTAAGTGTACTATAAGTGTAATAGTAAACTTTAAGTACAAGATCTCATTTGTAATGCATCTGTACTACAAGTGAACTTATAAGTAGTAGTTTAATATTTTAATACAAGTACTGGTAGTACATTTTTTTTTCATGAAAGTACACACTGAAGTTTAGTAGTTATACTGCAAGTATACTTTAAGTATAATGTTATGTTCACTTAAAGAAAACTTACTAGTTTACTATTTATATATTATTTTTGCATTTGCCGTATACTTCTATGTTCAAAATGTTTTTTTATACTTGAAAAATACCTTTGACTGTACTTACATTTTAAAAACATTTTATTAGCTTCATGCATCCCTTTTTATCAAAACTTAAATGTCGGTAAGTTTCATAAAGGAAGGCAACATTTAAAACAAAAAAAGGTGAAAAACCGCATTGTTGTCAAAGACTAACTTACGCCTTGATCAGATTCAGAACGATGATAAAATTGAAACACAGATGGAGTAGATCGAGATCCAACACCCTCAAAGCTTCACAGTCGTTTTCTCTTCATGGGTTATGCTTCATTTCATTTGGTAACATTAAGCAGTTTTGACTTACACGCTGTTTAATGTTTGATGATCACGTTATTTTACATTTGAGTGAGTAATCTTCTATTTTTTTTTTTTTTTTTGAGTAATCTTCTATGACTTGCTTCAGCTTCTTCTTCTCCTGTGTTTTGATCAGGAGATTCTGTACTAGATGTATCACAGCGCCCCTGCCGTATAACAGTGAAAACACGGTAAAGTAGAATTAAAGTAAATTCCTATGTACACTAACATTGGACTAGCCTACACAAAAATTCAGATACACAGAATTAGAAACATATCCGTTTTATATCAATATTCTAATCAATATTTTCAAACAATGTGAGTTTCATAAGTCTGTATATGAAAAACTATGTAAAAAAAGTATATTTAATAGGCTACTCGATCAAAAGAGTTAACACAACTACAAGCCAAGTATACTTTGAATACTTAATTATACTTTAAGTATATCTCGATCAAAAGTACAAGTACAGGCCAAATAATTTAATTTAATTGGACTTTTCTCTCAGTATAAGTCAAGTACACTTAAGTGTAATTTTAAGTGTAATTTTAAGTATATTTCTGAGAAGTATATAAAATCTAGACTGAAAGTATACTTTCTTATTTTTAGTTTAAAAAAACGTATACTAATAGATTACTTGACTAAAATTATTTTTCGTAAGGTATGATTGACAGACAAGGATGCCTGTTTTAATTGTATTGTATTTTGTGGCTGAAACAATCTTCCACACTAATAATACTACTTCGACATAAAGGCAGTCTCACGGGATGCGGAAAGCACAATCTCTAGGCCGCACACGACTCTCACACACAACAAGCCTTTCAGAAGCGCGGACATAAAAAGTCACTAGTCATCATCAGCATGCACTTCATCTTTTGTATTTATGTCCAGACAGTTTTATTAGTTTTGATGACATTTTCGCATGTACATCGGGGTGTTTTGCAAGTATATAAGTAGATCAATCGATGCCGACTTCAGGTCTGGTGCGATGATGATTCGAATTTTAGTTGCTATAGAGACGCGTGATATGATTTTTTTGTTTGTACACTCAAACATCGCTATCTGTTGTTTGAGAGACGAGGCGAATTCAGAGATTTTTGCCGAGTATTTTCTGCGCAGATCTTGTGATTTTGAAGCTATTTGGAGGATTCCTGAGAGAAAACTTATTATATTCTACAAGGAGTAGATCGGAGGATATATCCTTTCCTTTTTTCTTTTCATTTTCATATTATTTCTGAGGAAGCTTTTATCTAACTGTTAATTGTTATTATCTGGGAGTTAAACTAGGAGTTTGTAGTTTAATTTAATTTTGTATTTAATTTTATTATTTTTGTTTTATTTATTTGTTTATTATTTTATTTATTTGATTTCTTTTGGTAGTATTTCTGAGGAGGGTTTGTATTATTTTTTGTGTGTTGTATTTTGTATTGTTTCTATTGCAGGTTGGAGGAGGACGTTGATGGCTCACATGGGTGAAAAAGGAGGTGATTGTTCTAGTTTTTCATTTGTTTATGGTATGTTATGATAACCATTTGATCCGCCAATTTTCCCAGCTAACTAAGTGATCACATGTATTTGATTCCTTGCATGTGCAATAAACCTTTCAATTTGAGTAACTATTGTAACAATTTGTAATTGACCACTGACATTGATCATTTGATTATTATTAAAACATAACTAACTATGTGATGTCTGAAATATTCCAGCCTCAGGCCGCTCCAGATCCAGGAGAGCTGCTTCCACTCAGACGGCTGGTCTGGAGGTTTGGAGTCTCAGTTCTGATGATTTAGCTCCTCTGTCTTCTGAGTTTTCTGGTTCTGTGTTCACAGGTCAGGATCACAGGACGAGGAAGAGGCAGAACGGCAGCCAGCAGAGCCCAGATGATGGATGTGCGTCCAGGCGGTCATGTGGAGAGTTGAGTCTCAGCAGCAGAGGGACGTACATCGTTGAGTGGAGGTGGAGTGGCCACGGATCGGACGGCCCAGGTGAACAGGACAGTTGTGGCGACTGGAGGTTGTCCAGGTCCGACAGCCTCCAAGAGATGATGTGTTCTCCGCTGCCAGGTCAAGTTCCTGTGGAGCCAACAGTGACTTCCAATGGCCTAACAGCTCAGGGTGCCGTGGAGGTGTCTCCTGCGAACAAGAGCTCAACAGGTGAGATTGAAATAAGGCTGAGGGGTGTAAAGTGCTCTGATAGAGATTTTGCTATTTTGTGCATAAGACTGCTTCAAGTTTTTAACAGGTTATGGTCTAGTCATATTTACCGTTGCTCAGCATAATTTAGCTGAAATTTTCTTACCGAAAGTTTTTCCAAAATATTTTAGTTGGACGTTTGTTTTTCAAAAAACATATTTTTCAGAACATTCAAAAGTAACGTTCCCATAATGTTTGCAAAATTATAAAACAGACGGTTCCCTTAACATCTGTATAACCAAGAAAAAAACATTTTTGAAACATTGAAAAAAACTGGACGTTAATACGCATTATTGTGAAATAAGACTTTGGGACATTTATGCAGGCATTAAGCAGAAGCACGGCCTTCGTATAATATTTGCTTTACTTGATTTTGTAACATTACAAATAAGAATGGAACAGTAAAATGTGTAAGTGTGTCATTGTTTAGTTTGAGGTCAGAGATGTTTCTAATAGTTGTCTTTTCAATTGTTTTTCTTCTTTTAAAAAAAACCTACAGAATGTAGGAAGAGGAGAGGAATTTGTACTTTCCTCGTGAGCGTGTGGAAGGCTATGAAACATCATTTCGGCTGCTGTTGCCACAGTAGTGCTGTGGATGTTGTGGAGCCTTTCGTCCCTCCACCAGATCTGGACCCAGAGCCTGATCCAGATCACTCAGCCGTCAAGCCAAATAATGGTAAATACACAGTCATTATTTCTTGAACATTATTTTAAACAGTATTGTTGTCTTGTTTTCCACTAAAAATATCTTAAGGCTTGTTTTCTGAGAATAATAATATTATTCTCCCTAGGTTTAGGTGAAGGTTCAGGGTTAGTACCTAGTTATTACCCAGTTATTGTAATAACTGTAATAAGTACATAGTATGCACATGGGAAACAGGACTGTAAGATAAAGTACTACCGGTAACACTTTATTGTAAGGTGACGTAGTTACACGTTAGTACATCTACTGTACTTACTATAGGGATAACAGTAAATTATAAATAATTACAAGTAACCAACCGTAACTCTATAGTAAGTACATGTAGTTAATCAATATTACCCAGTTCTTATCTGAGTAAGTACAATGTAAGTACTTCACCTTAAAATAAAGTGTAACCTTTTATTATTAATTCAAAGGATCCAGCAAGCTCATATATTTATCATATTGTTTCTGTTTTTCAGAGTCCTTTGCGTCTTTCTTCAACGTAGGAAAGATGATTGGATCCGGAGGATTTGGCAGGGTGTACGAGGGAACACGGAAATTTGATGGCAAAAAGGTAAATATTACCCAACTGTACAAACATTTTGAAACAAATACATATTTAAAACAATTTACAGATGGTTTAATACCTAGTGCAAGGTCAGGTGCCTGAATACTGTTACTGTTATTGAAACATTTTTTTTTTTTTTTTTTGCAGGTTGCCATCAAGCAGATCAGCAAGATTGACAACAATCGTTATCTTGGTATTGTAAGTTGTTTAAAACCTGAATGTGTATTTAGTTGTTTAAGTGCTGATTACTGTAGTCAATACACCTGTAGGAAGCATTAGCTGTTAATGTTATCGACAAATAAGCCTAGAAGCAACAAATAACTTTGAGCTGAAAAGGCTCTGTATCTACAAAGATCAAAGAAAAGTACATTCATAAATGAGATTTGTACCCAGCTAATCTTCTGTCTGCTACTTTTCTCTAGCCTGGGCATCCCGAACCTCTCGTAACAGAAGTGGCGCTGCTTCTAATGATGAGGCAAGAACCCAGAAGCCCCTACGTCATACAGCTCTACGAGTGGTTTGAACACCCTCGAAAGTTCACTCTCATCATGGAGTACCCCGAACCCTGCGAGAGCTTGCTGGACTTCATCATCCGTAACCCTGAACTGGATGAACCAACGGCACGGGTCATCATGAGACGGGCTGTGCTGGCAGTACAACACTGCATCGAACATGGCGTTTTTCATAATGACATTCATGCGGAAAACTTCCTGATGAAGAAAAACACGTTAGAGCTCAAGCTGATAGACTTTGGCTGCGGTCAGCTACTTAGTAGTGACGGCTACGAGAGCAGAATATACCTTGGTGAGCATTTTGGCAGTGTGGAAACCTGAATGTGTGACTTACTGATTATTTGACACTTTAAATAAGAAAGCTCAACAATGCGCGAATGTCTTTCTTACAGGATTAATGACTTACTGCCCACCTGAAGTCTTCACAGATACGAGGTTCCACGCCGTCCCAACAAACGTCTGGGCTCTAGGAGTGTTGTTATATGAGATGGTGAACGCATGTTCTCCTTTTGGCAATAGAATGGAAATCACACAAGCCAAAGTTACATTTAGGAACGCCAACTTATCCAAAGGTGAATAACATTGATATCTTTGTTAAACGCACACATAAAGCAAAGGCTCTGTACAGAGACAGTTAAAGGTGAAGTACTCTATGTGAGATTTTTTTTTAACCAGTTGCATTTGTGATGTTTGAGTTGGAAAAAGGCGTGAAGCACGCAAAGTCTTTTGAAAATATGCTCTTTTTGTCACAGAAACTGCATACTTCACCTTTAAAGTAAAGATAATGAACATTTTACCTTAAATGAATCATGTTTAGATGTCACATGGTCATGACTAACCAGCTCTCTTCTTATTAATATTGGTACAGAATGCAGTGATCTGATTAGCCAGTGCCTAACAAAGGATCCAACTAAACGGCCGACGTTAGAGCAGATGTTACAACATGAATGGATTAGAAATGATCTTCTTGTAGATTGGAGAAGTTCAGGAGATTCACTCGATCAGTGATTTCAGGTGTGAGGAAGTGTAACAGATGGACAGAATAGGATTATAATCATTTGTTATTATCATTTATCTATTTTCAAATTTGTGTATTGAACAGAGTTCATTTTAATGTTGTTGTCATAGTCTAGTCACCTTCATTTATATAGTGTTTTATACGATACAGATTGTTTTGAAGCAGCTTTATGATAATAAACAGAAAAATAACAGAATCTGTGATGCAAACAGAATTCAATTCTGCTGTAAGACATTTATGAGTTGACATGTTCATATAATCTTTGTTTTGGATAGGAAATAACATACTTGATGTCCTTGGTGGAGGTCTTGAGCTCGTGACGTGACCCGAAGCCCGAAATCCAACTTCAACTCGACAGGGAAGTCAAGCCGCCACTCCAGAGAGCTCAGAGCCTGGCATCATGGGGGATCTTTCGGACTGGAAATCAATCAAGAACAATTTGGAATCCTAAAGTTAAGCCAAAGGGTCTCTTAGGTGATCATTTGAACACAAAGTATTATATCAAAAAGTGATCAAATTCATCATATTTTACTGAACTCTAATTTAGATTTTCTTTGTTTATCCGAGACATGGCTTCATGTAAACTCCCCGTCAGCAGCATTAGAAGTGCCTGCTTTTAAACTCTATAAGAAAGATAGAGTTTGTTCTAAGAGGGGTTATGATCAAACAAGTTATGATCTATGAGAAAACTGGTTTCCAGTCTAATGAAATCGCTTGGTCAAATTGTTTGGATTTGGAATGTATTGGTTTGAAATTCAGACTCTGAATCTTTGTATTAATTGTAATTTATCGTCCTCACTCTTCAAACAGTAGTTATGAAATTTGAAACTTTTTTTACATTCATTTTTATACATTAGTTATACAAAAGTTTGTCTAGCTAATACAGTGGAACAAGCCTTTAAAAGCAGTCAATGAATTGGACATTTTTAGACCATTTCCATCTCATAAACCATCCAGAGCAAAGGATATATTTGGTATTGATGTAGTAATGCTTAAAGAGCTCAATGAGTCACTAGTTAAAACCATCACCAAAATGATCAACTTTTCACTTTCTCATGGGAGTGTGTGCTTGGAAGTCATCATCTGCTGTAGTGCCTATATCTAAAAGTGCAGATTCTCATGCTGTTAGTAATTACAGACCTATTAGTATTTTACCAATAGTCTCAAAGGTTGCAGAGAAATGAATGGTGCTGCAAATCACTGATTATCTAAACACTAGTTCATTTTTATTAGTTCATCCAATGCAATTTGGTTTCAGAGTAAACTTCAACTAGGTGGCAAATTGTTATTCCACTGAAAAAGTGAAGTCTCTCTTAGACAAAGGTGGGGTTTTCGGGCGGTGTTTCTTGACCTCACGAAGGCTTTTGACACTGTAAACCACAGGAGTCTTATTTCTAAATTATTAGTATTTTTCTCCAGAGACTTATCATATTCAAATCATATTTGTCCGGTCACACACAGAATGTCCGAGTTCAGAATTATAAATCAGCTCCCTAATGTATATCCACAGGTGTTCCCTATGGGTCTATTCTGGGTCCATTGCTATTTACGTTATCAATGATCTTCCATCCGTTTGTCCCGACACCAAATGAATGCGGAAGGCACCGTTATTTATATACACGGAAACAGTGTGTCACAAATCGCAAATGAACTTACACAATCCCTAGTTAATGTGACATTTTGGCTAGAACAAAGCGGTTTACAGTTAAATATCTGTAAAACAGTGTTTTTTTTTTGTTTTTTGTTTTTTTACCAAAACAAATAGTTCAAGTGTAGTGCCAGATGTTGTTGTTTCAGGGGAAAGGCTACAAGTTGTATCTGAATTGATCTTGATTCCAGACTTTCTTTTAAGGCTCAGGTTAAAAAGGTCTGTAACTGGGTCAAATTCTGTCTGTCAAAATTTAGATATATGTCAACAGAGGCCGCTATGTTGTATGTATTTCATTAGTATCTCTCATATCACTTTTTGTCTTAACAACCCGGTCACAAGCGAGTACAACTACTCTAAAAACACTGGACTCTCTGTATAAACAATCACAATTTTTTTATTTATTAAAAAGAGTTTTTTTTCATCTTTGTTTAATACTAAAAAAGTACAATTTGCTAAATTGGGATAATCTGATGTAGATGTTTGTCTTATGTTTAAGATTATACATAGCCTGTCGTCGCTGTTAAAACTGTATGTTAATGTTAGAACAACTGCACATCGGTCCACAAGGGCTGGAGAAAGAGGGACTGTATTATTCCTCTCAGAAAAAGTCAATTTAGTCAGTCTGTATTTTCAGTCAAAGCCACAAGGGAATATGGAACTCCATCCCATCAATAATTAGAAGACTGGATATACATTTGGTTCTTTTAAGATTCATCTAAAAAAATGGTTACTTACTAGTCAGCACTGTCAACATTAGTATCTTAATATTCTGATTTTAGCATCTTTGTAATGATGGTTCTGAGTTATTTGCTTTTTCCTGTCACTACTTTTTTTTTTTACCTCTTATGTAGCACAATATGTTTTGACAAAATTTTCTGTTAGTGTATTTTTGTATGATTTCCGCGTGGAATCGTGTACTTGTATTTTGTAATTTGATAATGTGATTGTTTTTTTGTTTTGTATTATTAATGTAAGATGCTTTGTTTTTAGGGTGACTTTTTACATTCTGTCAAGGGTCTACAAATGAAAATGGTATTTTCGGCTAATTCTGCATCTATGTTTATTAATGTGCACTGCCCCTGTAAACAAGTGAAATAAAGTAAACATGAGAGACTGCAAGACGTCAGCACAGCCATATTTGCTTTGTTTTAAAAGCAATTTTTGCTTAGTAGTATGATTTTACACTTCTATATATAAACATCTATATATTTTGCTGTTTTTTTCTCCCCTTTATTTGTACTTATGTGTGTGTGTATATATATATATATATATACAGGTATATATATACAGTATGTCATTGGTCTCTTACTTTGTATAAAGCAGCTATGTCTTGTTAGTATAAAAACGTACAGAAATACAATAAAATAAAAGCAAAAATTGTTTTTAAAAGTGAAGACAATCATCTTTATTTATATAGCACTTTATACAAGATTGTTTCAAAGCAGCTTTACATATTAACTGGAAGATAATGTTCAATGATGCAAACACAATTCAGTTCTCTAAGATTCAGCTCTAAAGACAGTTGTGTCATTATTCAGCTGCAGTCAGTTCATAGTTGATTCAGTAATTTTGTAAAGTTCATCAATTATGTAATGAGTTCAAATCAGCTGTAAAGCAGCTTTGCACAAAACAGTGATGTCATCATTCAGCTAAAAAACAATCTTGACAAACATTTTAAGTGGATCTTAGCGGTATTATATAAAAAAAAGTATGACATGATCCCTTCAATGATACAGGGATTCAAGATGGCGCCTGTGTGTTCGGCTGGCCGTCGGTCTCTCTTGTACTTATTGTTTTGGATATTTTTATGGATGTCTATCTGGGCCTCTAATTGCTGCACACGTCTGGTCTATGACCGACAGTCTCTCTTGAACATACGCACCTCTTTTATGGACTTTTATAAGCAGGATGTAGTGCACGCTTTTAATCAATCACACAGAAACACCACTACGCATACATTGGAATGTATTCGCCAGTGGCCGCCTATCATTTTACAAAGGAAACGCAGAAGGAAACGCGGGAGTCGGGGTGGACGCACCATCAGATTGAAAGCTATTGAAAGACTCTGGATCGATGCAAATCATATGTCGGACGGCGATTTCGTTGCCCGGCGATCGCGAGCGCTGGCTCATCGGTGGCTCCTATCTATCACTCCCCTGCGATCTTCGCCTGTCCATTTGGTTGGCTTACCTCGGGTTGGCAGCTGTCATCGGCAAAACGGTGTGAATCCCGGTAATCTACGTTCTTTGAAGAAAGGCGGAGCTTTCCCCGATGTGATTCATCCTCCCAAAATGGCACTGATCAACGCCAGATCCTTGGTCAATAAAACCTTCCTGCTCAACGACTTCTTCTCCTCTCACTGTTTGGATTTCATGTTCATCACTGAATCCTGGACTACGGTTGGTCACCTAACCCCTTTTTCTGAACTAGTTCCTAATGACTGTTCGTTTTTCAACACCCTCCGTCCGAAAGACGAGGGGGCGGGATCGTGACTATTTTTAAAGACTCATTTTCTGTGCGATGCCGGCCGGTTCCTGTCAGTGCTTTTTCAAGCTTTGAAGCGCAACTACTTCACTTAGACTGGAATGGCCCTATTTTATTAGGGGTGATTTACCGTCCGCCACATTCACTCAAGGACTTCATTCAGCAATTTACAGAACTCATTGGTAAATTGACTCACCACAACCTATGATCGTTTTTTATTGGTGGGTGATTTTAATATCCACGTTTGTTGTCAATCTAATACTCTCTCAAAGGATTTTCTAAGCCTCCTTGAATCTTTTAACCTAGTCCAGTGGATAAATGATTCTACTCGCATGAAGGGTCACACATTGGACCTCGTGCTTTCATATGGGATGGTGATTAGTGAGGTTGTAATATCTGATTTTATGCTTTCGGATCATAAGCCAATTTTATTTTCTATATCTCTTCCTTGCATTGCTCAAACCACCAGTGAAGATGTAAGACTATCTAGATCATACTCTCCTCTTTTTGACTTAAATTTTAACGAGCACTTTATGAATTCCTCCACACACTTGCTGCTGAACTCTCCACTATTGGAACTAGATGCTGACCAACATCTCGGTCTGCTATACTCCACTTGGTTAAATGCCTTAAATGAAACTGCTCCGCTTAAGCCCTTCAAACCTAAACCGAAATCTGAACCATGGCTCAACGTGGATATTCGGCGAATAAGACAAGCTAGCAGAAAGGCTGAGCGCAAATGGAAGAAGGACAAGCTACATATTTCACTTCAGTTATTTAAAGACAGTCTGTCAACCTATCAAAATGCTGTAAAGGCGGCAAAAGCTGCGCACTTCTCTAACATGATTATGGCTAACCACTCTAGACCAAAGGTTTTATTTTCTGTTATAAACTTGGTTTTAAATCCTCCGGTAAATGTATGGAATGATGTTTCGGATGAGCTATGTGAACGTTTCTTGAGATTTTTTACTGACAAAATATCTAACTTGAGATGCAATGCCAGCCGCTCTGCAATTAGTCAGTTGATGAACCCTGTTACCTGGGATGCTTTCGAGCCAATCACTCTGAATCTCCTCAAAGAAATTATCACAAAGATAAAACCTTCGTACTGCTCTCTAGACATCATCTCTCCTAAGTTTCTTAAATTGATTATCGATTCAGTAGGGCCAGGATTGGTATCCTTTGTTAATAAATGCCTCCTTACCGGCTCTAACCCTGCTGCCCTCAAGGAGGCCACTGTCACTCCTTTGCTCAAGAAGCCTTCACTGGATACTACTGTGTTAAATAATTTCCGTCCTATCTCTGTTTTGCCTTTTGTCACTAAGGTGTTGGAAAAAGTTGTTCTTGACCAACTCCAGCTCTTTCTAAAACGCAATGATATCTCTGAAAAATTTCAATCTGGTTTTAAGTCTTCTCACAGTACTGAATCTGCTCTGCTGAGAGTGTTAAATGACATCTATCGCTCCACTGACACTGGTGACTCTGTGGCTCTTGTCCTTCTTGATCTGTCGGCAGCTTTTGATACTATCGACCACTCTATCCTGTTATCCAAACTAGAATATGATGTGGGGCTAAAAGGTGTCGTCCTCCAGTGGTTCCAATCTTATCTCTCGGGTCGTACTTTCAGAGTCAAGCTAGGAAATTGCTCTTCCTCTGTTGCGCATCTAACCTGTGGCCTTCCTCAAGGTTCTATTTTAGCGCCTTCTCTCTTTTCCCTCTACATCTTACCACTGGGCACCATTCTAAGAAGGCATGGGGTATGTTTTCACTGTTATGCAGACGACACCCAATTGTATGTTCCAATCAAGAGAAATGATCCCTCTACCCTTTCATCATTGTTAGGTTGTCTGGATGAAGTAAAAGTTTGGTTGGACCAAAATTTTTTGTTTTTAAATGAAAACAAAACAGAGATCTTTGTTTTCGGGTCAACTGGTAATCCCCAGGCTGCTTCCTTTGATCTAGGCAGACTAGCGGCATTTAGTTCTGCAAGTGTGCGGAACTTGGGCGTTTGTCTGGATGAGTCTTTAAATTTTGACAAGCAAATCTCTTCTGTATTAAGCTCTAGTTTTTATCACCTGCGGCTGTTGTCAAAAGTCAAACCTTTTCTTAATCACAAAACCCTTGAGATGGCTGTTCATGCTTTCATCACCACACGTGTAGATTACTACAATTCACTCTACTGCGGTATCTCGAAAACGCAAACTGCTCGTCTTCAACTGGTGCAAAATGCCGCCGCAAGATTCCTCACAAATAGTCGGAAAAGTGACCACATCACCCCAATTCTGAGGTCTCTTCACTGGCTGCCCATTAATCTCAGAATCGAGTTTAAAATCCTGTTATTTGTGTACAAAGCCCTATGCAACCAAGCGCCTAGTTATCTAACTGAACTGTTACAACCTTACACGCCGTCAAGAAGTCTGAGATCAGGTGAAAAAAATCTGTTACAAGTCCCTCAATGCAGACTTAAACGTAGAGGGAATCGAGCTTTTTCTGTGGTTGGGCCTCGGCTATGGAACAATTTGCCCTTGGACGTTCGGATAGCCCCTACTGTGAATTCCTTTAAGTCAATTTTAAAAACGCACTTGTTCTCTTTGGCCTATAAATAAGGTGCATGTACATGTATATATATATGTGCATATGTGTACATATATGTGTGTGTATGTATGTGTGTGTGTGTGTATTTATATGCACATATGTATGTGTGTGTACGTGTGCGTATGGGTAGATATATATATACTTATATATTCCTTTCTGTCTATTTTTATATTTCTCTCCTTTGAGTATGATACTAGTATTAAACCTGTTACTGTCTTTTCTGTTTTTATTTTCTATTACTGATAATCTCTGAGACTGCTTGGACGTCTACAGTTTTAAGCTGTTCTTAACCTTTTTGTACTGTTCTATGATGTGCTACTACTCATGGTGCTGGTGTCTTCTAATTTTGTAGTTCTGTAAAGCACTTTGGTCAGTCAGTGTGTGCTATAAAATGTGCTATATAAATAAAACGAACTTGAACTTCAAAGAAATGCTTTCAAAGAATAGAAAAATTAGGTGCATGAAAACCATCTCCATGGTTGTTTATATATTTAGCCGACCTGTCAAGCTAAGCGAGCTCTGCATCCGTTTTCAAGCGCTCTCAGCTCCATCCAGCGAGGAAAAAGCTTTACCGATGTCTTGCATTCTTATTTCTTTTAGGACATTTGGTTATGTTTACGGTTGACAGATAATAATTTCATAACTTCTATGGCGCTCTCGGATTCCAGTTTCGCATATGAACATGACTGCCCTGAAATCCCTTACGAAAAAGAAGTATACTTCAAGTTCATTTTATGAAGTATACTTGAGTAATGTTCAAATATATTTTTAAGTTTACTTTATGTAGTAAGTATACTAATATCAATGTGTACCTGAAGTAAACTTGTAAGTGTACTATTTCAATACTGCTTGGGACTAAATTGGTCCACTTATAGTATATAAAAGTATACATTTAAGTGTACTATAAGTGTAATAGTAAACTTTAAGTACAAGATCTCATTTGTAATGCATCTGTACTACAAGTGAACTTATAAGTAGTAGTTTACTATTTTAATACAAGTACTGGTAGTACATTTTTTGTTTATGAAAGTACACACTGAAGTTTAGTAGTTATACTGCAAGTATACTTTAAGTATAATTTTATGTTCACTTAAAGAAAACTTACTAGTTTACTATTTATATATATTATTTTTGCATTTGCCGTATACTTCTATGTTCAAAATGTTTTTTATACTTGAAAAATACCTTTGACTGTACTTAGATTTTAAAAACATTTTATTAGCTTCATGCATCCCTTTTTATCAACACTTAAATGTCGATAAGTTTCATAAAGGAAGGCAACATTTAAAACAAAAAAAGGTGAAAAACCGCATTGTTGTCAAAGACTAACTTACGCCTTGATCAGATTCAGAACGATGATAAAATTGAAACACAGATGGAGTAGATCGAGATCCAACACCCTCAAAGCTTCACAGTCGTTTTCTCTTCATGGGTTATGCTTCATTTCATTTGGTAACATTAAGCAGTTTTGACTTACACGCTGTTTAATGTTTGATGATCACGTTATTTTACATTTGAGTGAGTAATCTTCTATTTTTTTTTTTGAGTAATCTTCTATCACTTGCTTCAGCTTCTTCTTCTCCTGTGTTTTGATCAGGAGATTCTGTACTAGATGTATCACAGCGCCCCTGCCGTATAACAGTGAAAACACGGTAAAGTAGAATTAAAGTAAATTCCTATGAGTTTCATAAGTCTGTATATGAAAAACTATGTAAAAAAAGTATTTTTAATAGGCTACTCGATCAAAAGAGTTAACACAACTACAAGCCAAGTATACTTTGAATACTTAATTATACTTTAAGTATATATCGATCAAAAGTACAAGTACAGGCCAAATAATTTAATTTAATTGGACTTTTCTCTCAGTATAAGTCAAGTACACTTAAGTGTAATTTTAAGTATATTTCTGAGAAGTATATAAAATCTAGACTGAAAGTATACTTTCTTATTTTTAGTTTAAAAGAAGTATACTAATAGAACACTTGACTAAAATAATTTTTTGTAAGGTATGATTGACAGACAAGGATGCCTGTTTTAATTGTATTGTATTTTGTGGCTGAAACAATCTTCCACACTAATAATACTACTTCGACATAAAGGCAGTCTCACGGGATGCGGAAAGCACAATCTCTAGGCCGCACAAGACTCTCACACACAACAAGCCTTTCAGAAGCGCGGACATAAAAAGTCACTAGTCATCATCAGCATGCACTTCATCTTTTGTATTTATGTCCAGACAGTTTTATTAGTTTTGATGACATTTTCGCATGTACATCGGGGTGTTTTGCAAGTATACGTAGATCAATCGATGCCGACTTCAGGTCTGGTGCGATGATGATTCGAATTTTAGTTGCTATAGAGACGCGTGATATGATTTTTTTGTTTGTACACTCAAACATCGCTATCTGTTGTTTGAGAGACGAGGCGAATTCAGAGATTTTTGCCGAGTATTTTCTGCGCAGATCTTGTGATTTTGAAGCTATTTGGAGGATTCCTGAGAGAAAACTTATATTCTACAAGGACTAGATCGGAGGATATATCCTTTCCTTTTTTCTTTTCATTTTCATATTATTTCTGAGGAAGCTTTTATCTAACTGTTAATTGTTATTATCTGGGAGTTAAACTAGGAGTTTGTATTTAATTTAATTTTGTATTTAATTTTATTATTTTTGTTTTATTTATTTGTTTATTATTTTATTTATTTTATTTCTTTTGGTAGTATTTCTGAGGAGGGTTTGTATTATTTTTTGTGTGTTGTATTTTGTATTGTTTCTATTGCAGGTTGGAGGAGGACGTTGATGGCTCACATGGGTGAAAAAGGAGGTGATTGTTCTAGTTTTTCATTTGTTTATGGTATGTTATGATAACCATTTGATCCGCCAATTTTCCCAGCTAACTAAGTGATCACATGTATTTGATTCCTTGCATGTGCAATAAACCTTTCAATTTGAGTAACTATTGTAACAATTTGTAATTGACCACTGACATTGATCATTGATTATTATTAAAACATAACTAACTATGTGATGTCTGAAATATTCCAGCCTCAGGCCGCTCCAGATCCAGGAGAGCTGCTTCCACTCAGACGGCTGGTCTGGAGGTTTGGAGTCTCAGTTCTGATGATTTAGCTCCTCTGTCTTCTGAGTTTTCTGGTTCTGTGTTCACAGGTCAGGATCACAGGACGAGGAAGAGGCAGAACGGCAGCCAGCAGAGCCCAGATGATGGATGTGCGTCCAGGCGGTCATGTGGAGAGTTGAGTCTCAGCAGCAGAGGGACGTACATCGTTGAGTGGAGGTGGAGTGGCCACGGATCGGACGGCCCAGGTGAACAGGACAGTTGTGGCGACTGGAGGTTGTCAAGGTCCGACAGCCTCCAAGAGATGATGTGTTCTCCGCTGCCAGGTCAAGTTCCTGTGGAGCCAACAGTGACTTCCAATGGCCTAACAGCTCAGGGTGCCGTGGAGGTGTCTCCTGCGAACAAGAGCTCAACAGGTGAGATTGAAATAAGGCTGAGGGGTGTAAAGTGTTCTGATAGAGATTTTGCTATTTTGTGCATAAGACTGCTTCAAGTTTTTAACAGGTTATGGTCTAGTCATATTTACCGTTGCTCAGCATAATTTAGCTGAAATTTTCTTACCGAAAGTTTTTCCAAAATATTTTAGTTGGACGTTTGTTTTTCAAAAAACATATTTTTCAGAACATTCAAAAGTAACGTTCCCATAATGTTTGCAAAATTATAAAACAGACTGTTCCCTTAACATCTGTATAACCAAGAAAAAAACATTTTTGAAACATTGAAATAAACTGGACGTTAATACGCATTATTGTGAAATAAGACTTTGGGACATTTATGCAGGCATTAAGCAGAAGCACGGCCTTCGTATAATATTTGCTTTACTTGATTTTGTAACATTACAAATAAGAATGGAACAGTAAAATGTGTAAGTGTGTCATTGTTTAGTTTGAGGTCAGAGATGTTTCTAATAGTTGTCTTTTCAATTGTTTTTCTTCTTTTCAAAAAAACCTACAGAATGTAGGAAGAGGAGAGGAATTTGTACTTTCCTCGTGAGCGTGTGGAAGGCTATGAAACATCATTTCGGCTGCTGTTGCCACAGTAGTGCTGTGGATGTTGTGGAGCCTTTCGTCCCTCCACCAGATCTGGACCCAGAGCCTGATCCAGATCACTCAGCCGTCAAGCCAAATAATGGTAAATACACAGTCATTATTTCTTGAACATTATTTTAAACAGTATTGTCGTCTTGTTTTCCACTAAAAATATCTTAAGGCTTGTTTTCTGAGAATAATAATATTATTCTCCCTAGGTTTAGGTGAAGGTTCAGGGTTAGTACCTAGTTATTACCCAGTTATTGTAATAACTGTAATAAGTACATAGTATGCACATGGGAAACAGGACTGTAAGATAAAGTGCTACCGGTAAGACTTTATTGTGAGGTGACGTAGTTACACGTTAGTACATCTACTGTACTTACTATAGGGATAACAGTAAATTATAAATAATTACAAGTAACCAACCGTAACTCTATAGTAAGTACATGTAGTTAATCAATATTACCCAGTTCTTATCTGAGTAAGTACAATGTAAGTACTTCACCTTAAAATAAAGTGTAACCTTTTATTATTAATTCAAAGGATCCAGCAAGCTCATATATTTATCATATTGTTTCTGTTTTTCAGAGTCCTTTGCGTCTTTCTTCAACGTAGGAAAGATGATTGGATCCGGAGGATTTGGCAGGGTGTACGAGGGAACACGGAAATTTGATGGCAAAAAGGTAAATATTACCCAACTGTACAAACATTTTGAAACAAATACATATTTAAAACAATTTACAGATGGTTTAATACCTAGTGCAAGGTCAGGTGCCTGAATACTGTTACTGTTATTGAAACATTTCTTTTTTTTTTTTGCAGGTTGCCATCAAGCAGATCAGCAAGATTGACAACAATCGTTATCTTGATATTGTAAGTTGTTTAAAACCTGAATGTGTATTTAGTTGTTTAAGTGCTGATTACTGTAGTCAATACACCTGTAGGAAGCATTAGCTGTTAATGTTATCGACAAATAAGCCTAGAAGCAACAAATAACTTTGAGCTGAAAAGTCTCTGTATCTACAAAGATCAAAGAAAAGTACATTCAAAAATGAGATTTGTACCCAGCTAATCTTCTGTCTGCTACTTTTCACTAGCCTGGGCATCCCGAACCTCTCGTAACAGAAGTGGCGCTGCTTCTAATGATGAGGCAAGAACCCAGAAGCCCCTACGTCATACAGCTCTACGAGTGGTTTGAACACCCTCGAAAGTTCACTCTCATCATGGAGTACCCCGAACCCTGCGAGAGCTTGCTGGACTTCATCATCCGTAACCCTGAACTGGATGAACCAACGGCACGGGTCATCATGAGACGGGCTGTGCTGGCAGTACAACACTGCATCGAACATGGCGTTTTTCATAATGACATTCATGCGGAAAACTTCCTGATGAAGAAAAACACGTTAGAGCTCAAGCTGATAGACTTTGGCTGCGGTCAGCTACTTAGTAGTGACGGCTACGAGAGCAGAATATACCTTGGTGAGCATTTTGGCAGTGTGGAAACCTGAATGTGTGACTTACTGATTATTTGACACTTTAAATAAGAAAGCTCAACAATGCGCGAATGTCTTTCTTACAGGATTAATGACTTACTGCCCACCTGAAGTCTTCACAGATACGAGGTTCCACGCCGTCCCAACAAACGTCTGGGCTCTAGGAGTGTTGTTATATGAGATGGTGAACGCATGTTCTCCTTTTGCCAATAGAATGGAAATCACACAAGCCAAAGTTACATTTAGGAACGCCAACTTATCCAAAGGTGAATAATATTGATATCTTTGTTAAACGCACACATAAAGCAAAGGCTCTGTACAGAGACAGTTAAAGGTGAAGTACTCTATGTGAGATTTTTTTTTAACCAGTTGCATTTGTGATGTTTGAGTTGGAAAAAGACGTGAAGCACGCAAAGTCTTTTGAAAATATGCTCTTTTTGTCACAGAAACTGCATACTTCACCTTTAAAGTAAAGATAATGAACATTTTACCTTAAATGAATCATGTTTAGATGTCACATGGTCATGACTAACCAGCTCTCTTCTTATTAATATTGGTACAGAATGCAGTGATCTGATTAGCCAGTGCCTAACAAAGGATCCAACTAAACGGCCGACGTTAGAGCAGATGTTACAACATGAATGGATTAGAAATGATCTTCTTGTAGATTGGAGAAGTTCAGGAGATTCACTCGATCAGTGATTTCAGGTGTGAGGAAGTGTAACAGATGGACAGAGTAGGATTATAATCATTTGTTATTATCATTTATCTATTTTCAAATTTGTGTATTGAACAGAGTTCATTTTAATGTTGTTGTCATAGTCTAGTCACCTTCATTTATATAGTGTTTTATACAATACAGATTGTTTTGAAGCAGCTTTATGATAATAAACAGAAAAATAACAGAATCTGTGATGCAAACAGAATTCAATTCTGCTGTAAGACATTTATGAGTTGACATGTTCATATAATCTTTGTTTTGGATAGGAAATAACATACTTGATGTCCTTGGTGGAGGTCTTGAGCTCGTGACGTGACCCGAAGCCCGAAATCCAACTTCAACTCGACAGGGAAGTCAAGCCGCCACTCCAGAGAGCTCAGAGCCTGGCATCATGGGGGATCTTTCGGACTGGAAATCAATCAAGAAAAATTTGGGATCCTAAAGTTAAGCCAAAGGGTCTCTTAGGTGATCATTTGAACACAAAGTATTATATCAAAAAGTGATCAAATTCATCATATTTTACTGAACTCTAATTTAGATTTTCTTTGTTTATCCGAGACATGGCTTCATGTAAACTCCCCGTCAGCAGCATTAGAAGTGCCTGCTTTTAAACTCTATAAGAAAGATAGAGTTTGTTCTAAGAGGGGTTATGATCAAACAAGTTATGATCTATGAGAAAACTGGTTTCCAGTCTAATGAAATCGCTTGGTCAAATTGTTTGGATTTGGAATGTATTGGTTTGAAATTCAGACTCTGAATCTTTGTATTAATTGTAATTTATCGTCCTCAGTCTTCAAACAGTAGTTATGAAATTTGAAACTTTTTTTACATTCATTTTTATACATTAGTTATACAAAAGTTTGTCTAGCTAATACAGTGGAACAAGCCTTTAAAAGCAGTCAATGAATTGGACATTTTTAGACCATTTACATCTCATAAACCATCCAGAGCAAAGGATATATTTGGTATTGATGTAGTAATGCTTAAAGAGCTCAATGAGTCACTAGTTAAAACCATCACCAAAATGATCAACTTTTCACTTTCTCATGGGACGTTCCCGTGTGCTTGGAAGTCATCATCTGCTGTAGTGCCTATATCTAAAAGTGCAGATTCTCATGCTGTTAGTAATTACAGACCTATTAGTATTTTACCAATAGTCTCAAAGGTTGCAGAGAAATGAATGGTGCTGCAAATCACTGATTATCTAAATACTAGTTCATTTTTATTAGTTCATCCAATGCAATTTGGCTTCAGAGTAAACTTCAACTAGGTGGCAAATTGTTATTCCACTGAAAAAGTGAAGTCTCTCTTAGACAAAGGTGGGGTTTTCGGGCGGTGTTTCTTGACCTCACGAAGGCTTTTGACACTGTAAACCACAGAAGTCTTATTTCTAAATTATTAGTATTTTTCTCCAGAGACTTATCATATTCAAATCATATTTGTCCGGTCACACAAAGAATGTCCGAGTTCAGAATTATAAATCAGCTCCCTAATGTATATCCACAGGTGTTCCCTATGGGTCTATTCTGGGTCCATTGCTATTTACGTTATCAATGATCTTCCATCCGTTTGTCCCGACACCGAATGAATGCGGAAGGCACCGTTATTTATATACACGGAAACAGTGCGTCACAAATCGCAAATGAACTTACACAATCCCTAGTTAATGTGACATTTTGGCTAGAACAAATCGGTTTACAGTTAAATATCTGTAAAACAGTGTTTTTTTTTTGTTTGTTTTTTACCAAAACAAATAGTTCAAGTGTAGTGCCAGATGTTGTTGTTTCAGGGGAAAGGCTACAAGTTGTATCTGAATTGATCTTGATTCCAGACTTTCTTTTAAGGCTCAGGTTAAAAAGGTCTGTAACTGGGTCAAAGTCTGTCTGTCAAAATTTAGATATATGTCAACAGAGGCCGCTATGTTGTATGTATTTCATTAGTATCTCTCATATCACTTTTTGTCTTAACAACCCCGGTCACAAGCGAGTACAACTACTCTAAAAACACTGGACTCTCTGTATAAACAATCAAAAAAATTTTATTTATTAAAAAGAGGTTTTTTTCATCATTTTTTAATACTAAAAAAGTACAATTTGCTAAATTGGGATAATCTGATGTAGATGTTTGTCTTATGTTTAAGATTATACATAACAACTGCACATCGGTCCACAAGGGCTGGAGAAAGAGGGACTGTATTATTCCTCTCAGAAAAAGTCAATTTAGTCAGTCTGTATTTTCAGTCAAAGCCACAAGGGAATATGGAACTCCATCCCATCAATAATTAGAAGACTGGATATACATTTGGTTCTTTTAAGATTCATCTAAAAAAATGGTTACTTACTAGTCAGCACTGTCAACATTAGTATCTTAATATTCTGATTTTAGCATCTTTGTAATAATGGTTCTGAGTTATTTGCTTTTTCCTGTCACTACTTTTTTTTTTACCTCTTATGTAGCACAATATGTTTTGACAAAATTTTCTGTTAGTGTATTTTTGCATGATTTCCGCGTGGAATCGTGTACTTGTATTTTGTAATTTGATAATGTGATTGTTTTTTTGTTTTGTATTATTAATGTAAGATGCTTTGTTTTTAGGGTGACTTTTTACATTCTGTCAAGGGTCTACAGATGAAAATGGTCTTTTTGGCTAATTCTGCATCTATGTTTATTAATGTGCACTGCCCCTGTAAACAAGTGAAATAAAGTAAACATGAGAGACTGCAAGACGTCAGCACAGCCATATTTGCTTTGTTTTAAAAGCAATTTTTGCTTAGTAGTATGATTTTACACTTCTATATATAAACATCTATATATTTTGCTGTTTTTCTCCCCTTTATTTATACTTATGTGTGTATATATATATACAGGTATATATATACAGTATGTCATTGGTCTCTTACTTTGTATAAAGCAGCTATGTCTTGTTAATATAAAAACGTACAGAAATACAATAAAATAAAAGCAAAATTTGTTTTTAAAAGTGAAGACAATCATCTTTATTTATATAGCACTTTATACAAGATTGTTTCAAAGCAGCTTTACATATTAACTGGAAGATAATGTTCAATGATGCAAACACAATTCAGTTCTCTAAGATTCAGCTCTAAGACAGTTGTGTCATTATTCAGCTGCAGTCAGTTCATAGTTGATTCAGTAATTTTGTGAAGTTCATCAATTATGTAATGAGTTCAAATCAGCTGTAAAGCAGCTTTGCACAAAACAGTGATGTCATCATTCAGCTAAAAAACAATCTTGACAAACATTTTAAGTGGATCTTAGCGGTATTATAAAAAAAAAGTATGACATGATCCCTTTAAAGAAATGCTTTCAAAGAATAGAAAAATTAGGTGCATGAAAACCATCTCCATGGTTGTTTATATATATATAAAAAAATGTCAGCCTCTGTTTTCATTTCATTTCTTGTATTATTTTAAAGATTCAGTTTTCAAATCTTTAAAATTGAAGGTTTAGTTACCCAAAAACAAAATCTAAAAATCTAAAAAAAAAAAATCTATCATCATTATTTACTAAGCCTCGTCTTGTTCCAAACTCGTATACGGTTGTTGTTGTTGTTTTTAAGTGAAAGGCAAAGACCTATTTTTGTTTCCTGAAATAAAATCTCAATCTACTTGCTGCAAACTTCAATGCACTGTAGACCGTTTAAAACCTAACCCTACAATAAATGAGACTAGAGCCTGTTGAAAAATAATAATACAACAATTTTTGGTGCATGACATCATCACTGGTTATTTAGGTGAAAGAAGCTTTTATTGTATTATTAGAAAGATTTAGGTCAATCTTGAAGCTTATTGGAAGAGTTACTCAAAAACAAATTCTATCATCATTATTTACTCCAAATTTACTCTAAAGTCATATAGGTCTACCACTATTTTTACAGTTTTGGGAGGGCAATTGTGAAGAATCGTTACGCAGCTCTTTTCCATTCAAGGCCTTTTCATATAGTCACCATGTCTGTAAAGCTCCAAAAAGGTATAGGTGACATATGTATTATATAGCCATATGTAGTGTTTGGAGTTTTCCTGCAACTGTTCCAGCAAACTTTTATTTGTTCAATAATTAAATTGGTTAAATAGAATTCAAAATAATTACTTACATCATCAATATAATCTTTATTTTGTTCTGCAAGACAGGGAAAATATGTATTTTTGGTTATAATTAATATTTTGAGTTTGTTCTGTGAATGACGTCATCGGTAATGGACCGGTCGCGCGCGCGCGCGCCTGCTCTCTCTCAGAACAGCCTGTGACTGGAGAGAGTCAGGTATGTCCCTACCGTGCTCTGCATTTAAGAGCGGAAATATGCTATATTAAGTGAAGTTTTAAGTTGACATTTATTATAGAAGTGTCATAAAACGGGAATGAGTTTATGTATGCATTTTTCTGCCTACAGTTCAATGTATTTTCAGAGTTTTATAAACGCACGTGTTTGTTTTATGTTGCCGCCTGCGCGCCAAATTAGAGTGCAAATAGAGGTTTTTCCCTGTTAATAATTTTCTCCACATATCATTTTGGTGGATTGAGTCTGTGGAAATGTTGTTTAGTATATAAAATGTATGTTTATAGCCATGTGTGATCTGTGTATTAAATGAATTGCAGTTGTTGTTAGGGAGGACGGTACTTAACGTTTCTTTTCTCATACATCCTTCAGCTGGAAAAGAGTGAACCTTGAAGGAGTGTGTGTTGATTGTCTGTCCTCTGTCAATAAACTGCAGGTATGTTTAACAACAACAAGGAAAAAAAACACTATACGATCTGACAAATTGAGACATAGGCTATTGCTATAATATTAATGTAAAAACATGTACTTTTGATGGAATTTAATTGCTTTAATTTGATTTGTGTGAATGTGAATTGTCATAAATGAGACGCAGAAAGAAATTAATTGTTGTAATACAAGACTTTATTGTAAAAACTGCTCTCAGAACAGCCTGTGACTGGAGAGAGTCAGCTGGAAAAGAGTGAACCTTGAAGGAGTGTGTGTTGATTGTCTGTCCTCTGTCAATAAACTGCAGACGTGGTCCACCGAAGCCAGTGGTGTCGTGGGAGTTTCTTTGTGGCGTGAGACGAGATCCGCTACAAATTGGTGCCGTGACCCGGATCAAGGGATCAGCCATTGCAGATCACCGGGAAAAGTCATCGACATCACCAGTCAACAGAACTTTTGTGGTAGATAAGCAGTGTGACTTAAACATGGACAGTTACGGATTTACACACAACAAAACACCAGAACACATGTCAGATGCAGATGTTAATCATGCAAACGTGACACCTATCTGTGTAAGGAGTAGTGTTTTAAGCTCACAGAGGTTCTCTACTGGAATGGGGAGGGGGGCCCAGTTAAATAGTATGCTAGAACAAAACAGAGTAGCTACTCCAGTACGTCTAGCCACTCCAGTACGTCCCTCCACTAGTAGCCCAACTATGCAAGGCATGAGTAGTGACACAACAGTGCCTCATGGAGAAAGACTATACAACTCCCCAGTGGGCGAACAAGTAAATCAGTGGCAAACAATGGCAGATTTGATGAAGCAACTGGGTAGTGAAATAGGGAACCAAATTTCTGCAAACCTGAGATCTGCAGGACCAAATGCTCAGAGAGACTATGTTGATGCCAAACAGCCTTCATCTCAAATTCCTGATTTGTCAAATTTTAACCTAATCGTTAGGCATCAAGATATCAAAGAACCACCTACCTTTAGAGGTGATAAGACAGATCGATGCACCATTAGTGAATGGCAAGAACTGATGCAAGCTTACTTGAACAAGAAGGGCTTCAGTGAATCTGAACAGGGCCAAGAGATTCTCGACAAGCTAATGGGCCATGCCAAAGATGTCGTGAGGACATGTATTCGCAACAATCCCCTGCTTGATGTGGCTAGAGACCCGCATGTCATATTTTCAATTCTGAGGCAGCATTTTGGAGATGCAATTTCCTCCACAACACCTTTAAGAGACTTTTATGAGACCTTGCCAAAGCAGTCAGAGAGTGGCTTGGATTACTGGATCAGACTAAATAAGGCTGTTGACCTAGCTGATGAATGCCTAAAAAGACAAGGGAAAAGAGTTGAAGACCCTAGTCACGAAGTGACAATGATGTTTGTAAGGCATTGCCCTGAGCCTGGTCTGTACACCGCCCTTCGGAGTAAACCATTAGAAGGTTGGAATGCACATGAAATTCAAGCATTAATTGACAGCCACCACAGAGACAAACAGTCTACAAGAGTAGATAGGGAGAGAAGGGTTGACGAAACCTCATCTGATGCCTGGTGCATGACCCAACAGCAGTCCACTACTGTTAATCAGGCAAGTGGTACAGATTCTGTTCTCCTCGGGCGAGTGGTTTCTCTTCTAGAGCAGTTCCTTGTCAAACAGAAGGGGCAAGAACAGAAAACTGAACAGGTCAAGGCCGTGCCTGAAAGCTCTGCAGTCCCCTGCAAAATATGTAGGGCTCAAGATCATACTACAAAGACTCACTGTTTTAAGGAGGGACTGTGTTTTAGGTGTTTCAAGACCGGGCACAGGGGTTTTGAATGCCCTGACAAAAGACAAGTAAAACAAGTCACAGCCAGCATAGCCACTAGACCTGAGCACGATTTAAACTAGAAAACCTGCACTGTGGGGGGGACAGTGTGGGTGTTAGACAAGCAAAGACCCCCAGAAAACCCATTAGCTGTTCATGTAACTACTAGTGACCACTTAAGTCAAAACAGTGCAAGTGAAGTAACTGCAGTTAAGCAAAAGACTGTCTGTGAGGCTCCAAAAGCTACCTACCAGAAAATTAATGATGAAGATGATCTGTTCTATGCTCCAGTATCGGTTGAGGGGAAAGTGAAACTATTAGCCCTCGTCGATAGTGGATCCGTTACCTGTACATTGAGTGAAGCAGCTGAACAGACACGTAAAGATTGGAACTTGATCTGCACAGATTCGACTAAACCCACAAAAAAAGTACTTACTGGCTGTGGAGGGAATGAAACAAAACCAAAATGTACATATGAGTTGAGTGTGGATATGCTTGAATGCAAGATGACAATCAACTTTCTAGTTGTCCCAGGTCAAAAAGATGAAATGATCGTTGGATCGAATGTCATCAGGCATGTGACTCGGCAGATGAGGAAAACGGAGTGGTACTGGAAAAGCTTATCTCAGCCAGTTCAAGATAATGTTCAAGAACCCTTGCTGAATGTGCTTTCTAATGTTGACCGCTGGCATGGAGATAAGATACCACAGAGAGTTGGCACAGTAGTATTGAGACAATGTCTCACACTAGAGCCACAACAAGAACATTTGGTTTGGGGGAGATTAAAGGAAGAAGTTCCCTTGTCTGTTGGAAGCACTGTAATGCTCGAACCCTCCACTTCCCGTTCTGCACCAAGAAATGTTATGGTAGCTCGCAGTGTTTGCCCACTCTGGGGTGATAAGTGGATTCCTATGAGAGTGATTAATATGATTGACCGCCCCATTGTTTTGCGCCGCAATACTAAAATAGCTAACGTGCACCCATGCCTCGCGCTAGAGGAACTAGATCTCGCAGGAAAAAGTACAGAATACCAGCAGGAAGGGGTTCAGCAGAATGTTGTTCAAGTTAAGGAGCTTAATGAGAAAAGCAAACTGCAGTCTGACTATAAAGTCAAGCTGAGAGAATTGGGGCTGACAGAAATTGACATTGAGTCTTGTGAAGTAAGTGATTACTGGAAAGGAGAGCTGACTGACCTCATAGTACAGTATGAAAGTACCTTCTCTCGTGACAAGCTAGATTGTGGTGAAGTAAAGAACACTGTTCATCGGATACGACTCAAAGATGAGAAGCCTTTTCGACTGCCTTACAGAAGGGTTCCACCCACCCATTATCAAAAATTGAGACAAACATTGGATGAGATGGAGGAGCGCGGTATCATTCAAAAATCAAACAGTGAATGGGCGTCACCCTTAGTCTTAGTTTGGAAACCATCTGGGGAGTTAAGGATATGTACAGACTTTAGGTGGCTCAACCAAAGGACAGAGAAGGATGCATATCCTTTGCCCCATCAAGCTGATGCCCTCGCATCATTAGGAGGAAATAGTTATTTTAGCACCATGGATCTAACATCGGGCTTCTATAACATTCCAATCCATGAGGATGATCGGAAATATACAGCATGCACAACTCCAGTAGGGCTCTATGAATATAACCGTATGGCTCAAGGTTTATGTAACAGCCCAGCAACGTTCTCGTGCATGATGACATCTATCTTTGGAGACCAGAACTTCCTTTCGCTTCTTTGCTACTTAGATGATCTACTCGTCTTCGGTAAAACAGAGAAGGAAGCGCTTGATCGCCTTGAGATGGTGTTTTCCCGGCTTAGAGAGCATAACCTGAAACTGGCACAAAAGAAGTGCTATTTCTTGAGAAAAACTGTCAGGTTTTTGGGTCATATTGTAACTGAGAGTGGCATAGCAGCCGATCCAGCAAAAGTGTCTGCAATCAGTGACATTAAATCCACTGATCTGATGGAAACAGACGGAAAGACTCCTTCACCAACCAAAGTAAAGTCTTTTCTTGGGATGGCAAATTATTATTCCCATTTCATTGAAGGCCTCTCGACTTTAGCGAAACCATTGTTTAAACTGACTGCCGGGCAGAAAATCGGGAGGAGACATGGACAAAAGAAGCCCTTCGTTTCCAAACCTAGGTGTTTAAGACCTGAAGACTGGACTGCAGAGTGTGACACAGCTGTAGAAAATATAAAACGTGCACTTTCTCATACCGTTGTTCTTGCCCACCCAGACTTCCACAGACCTTTTCTTTTGTCTACCGATGCATCTATGGATGATTTTGGTGCAGTCTTGAGTCAGATTCCAGAAGGTGAGACAAAACCTAGACCAGTCGCTTTTGCAAGCAAGACCCTGTCAAAAGCCCAGTCCCATTACCCTGCTCATAGGTTAGAGTTCTATGCACGGAAATGGGCAGTTTGTGATAAATTCGCCCATTGGTTGAAGGGGACTCAATTTACAGTGCTGACTGATAACAATCCCCTGACGTACATTATGTCAAAGCCAAAACTAGATGCCTGCGAGCAGAGATGGGTATCTAAGCTTGCCCCTTTTGATTTTGACCTGAGATATATTTACCCGATACCAAGAACATCCCTGCTGATCTTTTGAGCCGCCGACCTTTTGCCAGAACATTAGAGGTCTGTGATGCGCTTGAGATTAAATCTAAACATGTGAGTTCTGAGACCATACAGGAAACTTTCCGGTTATCAGTGAATGTGCACCATCAAATGGGTGAAAGCAGCATGGATTCCCATGGTGAAAAACTGAAGGTGGTTAGTAGTGAAGGGGTGAGAGCTGTCTTTGAGTCCTGTCTCAACTGGGAAGCCAGCAGTTCAGTTCATAGTGTTCATCCAGCCCAGAATAATAATTTTGTCCTTGGAGGTGTCAGCTCTCTTCCAGTTTTCTCTATGGAGGATATACGGATGAAGCAGAGAGCAGATCCCACGGTGTCCCGTGTCGCGTTCTTTATCGAAAGAAAAAGGAGACCATCACGCAGAGAGAGAGACAATGAAACTGCTCCAGTAATGAGACTTCTGAAACACTGGGAAAAGCTTGAAGTTAAAGATGGAGTACTGTACCGCAGGTCCAAAGATCGAGTCGGTAAAGTCAGGTATCAGCTTGTACTTCCACTGTCACTGAGAATTGTTGCTCTCAGAGGAACTCATGACGATGCAGGCCATCAAGGACAAAGCAGAACCCTTCATCTTGTACGCCAGAGGTTTTTTTGGTCTGGAATGGACACAGATGTTAAGAAGTATGTCTCGCACTGTAAACGATGTGTTGTCGGAAAGACGCGGGAACCTGAGACTAGAGCGCCACTAGAGTTTATCAGAACGAATGCACCACTTGAGCTTGTGTGTATAGGAACACATGGAGAGAGTATTGATGTTCTGGTCATAACAGACCATTTCACAAAACTAGCCCATGCGTTCCCCTGCCCCAACCAGACAGCCAAAGTAGTTGCTCAGAAATTGTGGAACAACTTTTTCTGTGTGTATGGCTTTCCACAGAGAATACATTCTGGCAAAGGTGCAAATTTTGAGAGCAAATTGATCGCTGAGTTGTTGCTGGTGTCTGGTGTTGAAAAGTCACATACCACACCATACCATCCTATGGGCAATGGTCAGACTGAGAGATTTAATCGCACTCTTGGTAGCATGATCCGCTCTTTGCCTCCTCGAGCAAAGGAGAAGTGGCCACAAATCATTCAGACACTCACGTTTTCCTATAATTGTACTACCCACGAAACAACAGGGTTTGCGCCTTTCTACTTAATGTTTGGGAGGATTCCAAGGTTACCTGTAGATGTCATGTTTGGAAGTGCCCTCAGAAATGAGGATGTTCAGACTTATGATGAGTATGTGAAATCTCTTCAGAAAGATCTCAGAGAAGCTGTGCATATTGCTAAAAGCAACACTACTGATGCACAGTAGACGGGTCATCACTCGTCATGTCGTCACATCTACACTGGCAGTTTCTGTTTCTGTTTTTTGGTGGTCTTATCTGGATCTTCCTGTCTGTTGATGAGACGAATCACAGTTTTTTCCCCAAGATGGCTTTGCCACATTCCGTTGCTCATCTCAGATCATTAAAAGGAGTTTCCCGCCTGGCTCCTGATACTTATAAACGCTGTGAACAGCTCGAGGTTTTACGCCGACCTCGCTACATTCACCGGTCGCGGAAAAAACTCCGGAATTATTATTACTCGCCCCCCAATAATATTCCGGTTGTCTCTACCATCACCCGTGTTCTGGATACAACACAACTGGATAAAAGACATAGACTTATCAACTTTGGAAATTTAAGATCGCTGCGTCCTGATCTTGACCTCGGAATCTGCAGACGTGCATCACCTGACCTGAGATGTGCGCTGCTAAACACCCGCTCTCTAACTGATAAAGCATCACTATTGAACGACATAATCATTGACACTGACCTGGACATGCTATTTCTAACGGAAACCTGGCAGGTGCCAAATGACTATTTGAGCTTAAACCTCTTAACGCCGCCTGGATACATCTTTTTTTCTCAACCACGTCTTCATCGCAGAGGTGGAGGGCTGGTTGTAGTTTGCCGTGAGACTATTAAAATATCCAAGATTGAGTTACACGATGTTACAACATTTGAATATTTAGCGCTGAAAATGACGGGCCAAACGTCACTGGTGGTAATTTTAATTTACCGACCACCAAAAAGTCCCTCTGACTTTTTTTCTGATATTAGTGAGATACTTACTCTTGTCTGTGCTTGTCATTCATCTGTTATTTTGCTTGGTGATTTTAACATACATGAAAACACTGCACAATGCAAAGAGTTGATGTCAGTATTGGACTGTTTCAACTTGACTCAAAATGTAACTTTTGCCACTCACTCCAGAGGCCACATACTGGATCTCATATGTACATCTGGCTTAAATAATATTCTTGTTAACGGCTCTGATTTTGCACTTTCAGACCACAAACTTATAAATTTCAGTTGTAGTTTTCCAATATCTATGTCTCCTCAGAAGAAAATGCTGACCTATCGTAAAATTAACTCTGTAAATTTAATTTCTTTTTCTGCTTCTATAAGGGCTTCTACTTTATCAGAATGTCTACTGTCTAACCATCCATCAGAAATCTGCTGTACTTACAATAATGCTCTGTCTCAAATACTTGATATGCATGCCCCTGTTAAAACTAGACTGGTTCCATCTACTCGTGCCTCGTCCCTGGTTCACTCCCGAACTTCGGATGATGAAAACTGAGGGTCGCCGTCTAGAAAGACTATACAGGAAAACTGGACTCATTGTGCACTCTTTAGCTTTTAAAGAACACCTGCTCAACTACCGGACCGTCCTTAACAATGCAAGATCCACTTATTTCTCCTCCACTATTAGAAATTCCTCGTGCAGACCCAAATCACTCTTTGCTATGGTTAACAAACTAACAAATCCACCACAACATGTTATGTCAGGCTCTGTGGAGCTTGTAAATAGCTTCTCTAAATTCTTTTCAGACAAATTGATGTCTATCACTTCTTCCATCACCAAAAACAAGCATACAAGCGACTCAAACTTAATGATAACTGGACCAGCCCACTTGTCAAACCCTCTCTCTACTTTTACTCTGACTACTCCTGTTGCCATAAGTGACCTAATTGTGAAGTCAAATTCTACATCCTGCCGGCTCGATCCTACACCTACTGTTCTACTTAAGAAGTGCGTCCTCGAGGTCGCACCATTCATAACTCACATGATAAACTGTAGTTTAGCCCGTGCCATTGTCCCAGCGGAATTAAAAACTGCTGCAGTGACTCCCATTCTTAAAAAACCTGGCCTTGATCACCTAAACATGGACAATTACAGACCGATATCAAACCTAACATTCTTAAGCAAAATCCTTGAAAAGGTTGTTGCTTCTCAATTACGCTCTTATTTGGATATGAATGGTCTTTTTGAACCTTTTCAGTCGGGTTTCAGTCGCCCATCTCACAGCACTGAAACTGCTCTTCTGCGTGTGGTTAACGACATTCTCTCATCGATGGATTCAGGGTTAATAAACATCTTGATGCTCCTTGATCTAAGCGCCGCTTTTGACACAGTCTGCCATGAATTGCTTATTTCTCGGCTTTCTGATATTGGTATCACTGGTTCCGCTCTTTCCTGGCTTATTTCCTATATCACTGACAGAATGTATTATATCACCATACAAGGTCATAATTCTGCCACCAATTTACTTACACGGGGCGTTCCTCAAGGTTCGGTTCTTGGTCCACTCTTGTTTATCATCTACATACACCCACTTGGTAGCATCATACGCAGGCATGGACTACAATTCCATTGCTATGCAGATGACATCCAAATTTACCTCACCACCAGCTCCGATAGACCATCCCTGCCTGACTCACTCACTGCATGCATCAGGGACATAAAGCATTGGATGTCCCTTAACTTCCTCAAATTAAATGATAATAAAACTGAGATATTAGTGATTGGTTCTCCAGTTTCAGTCAAAAGGATGGACCAGTCCTTCTATATTGATGATTTCCATATAAAGCCTTCATCACTGACTCGCAACCTCGGTGTCTTATTTGACTCAACTCTGTCTTTTGGCTCTCATATTTCCTCCATTGTTAAAAACTCTTTCTTTCATCTTCGAAATATTGCTCGTCTAAGACCATCTCTCACTTTAGCTGACGCCGAACTCTTAATTCATGCATTAATCACATCACGTCTGGATTATTGCAATGCTTTATTTCTTGGCCTTCCCAAAAAACTTATTGCAAGATTGCAGTACGTCCAAAACTCAGCAGCAAGAGTTCTCACCTCCACCAGGCGTTCTGCTCACATCACTCCGGTGCTTCATGACCTTCACTGGTTACCCGTTTCATCACGTATCCACTTTAAGGTATTGCTTTTAACATATAAGGCATTAAACGGTCTTGCACCCCCATATTTGTCTGATCTACTTTTCACCTACCGTCCTGCACGCTCTCTCAGATCAACTGAACTTGGTTTACTGTCCATCCCTCGTTTTCGATTATCTACAGTAGGTGGAAGGTCATTCAGTGTTAATGCGCCAACATTATGGAATTCACTGCCCCTTTCACTTCGAAATATCTCATCAGTGACTGCTTTCAAGACACAGTTAAAAACATATCTGTTTAACATGTACTTCGCCTAAATGTGATTATATGTGTCCTTTGTGATTGTAAAGTTGTGCGTCAGTGTTAAATGTATTATAAAGGTACCATGTAAAGCGACCTTGAGCTTTGGAAAGGCGCTATATAAATAAAACTTCTTCTTCTTCTTCTTCACAGAGAAAACAGGCAAAAGGGTATAACAAAAGATCTAAGGGCGCTCCTCTGGAGGTTGGAGACCGTGTTCTCTTAGTAAATAAAAAGGAAAGAGGAAAAGGGAAGTTGGCAGACGTGTGGGACTCAGCAGTTCATGTAGTGATATGGAAAGATCCATCAATGCCCATCTACAGAGTTGAGAATCCTACAACAAAGAACAGCAAGGTTGTCCACCGTAACTTCCTCCTCCCAGTCAATTTCCTTCCATTGGAAGAGCCGGACATCGAATCGACAGTCTTATCAACAGTGTCGGAAGACGAAAGATATCAAACAGAAGACCAAAGATCTTTGCTCAGCATGGAAAGAGAATCGAGGATCAGTAGAACAGCTGCATGGATCTTTCAAGGTGTAGGCCCCAAAGCACCTCAGAGCACTGGAAAATGTGCCATGAAGAAGACCAAAGAATGTGTCACAGAGTTGGAAAAATCAGTCTGTGAAAGTCAAACAAGAGAGAAGAATCTTTCTACCAGAAGTGTATGTGAACACACTGAAAATTCTAGTGATGAACATGAAGCAAGGGATATGAACTCTGACAGTGAGCAGTCTGATGATGACAATGGTGTACATGAATTCGAACCAGATCAATTGTGCTGCAGGAATGGGGAAGGGCTCCAAGAATCTGTGAGCAACCAGAGTGTTCCAGCTGAATCAATTGTCATGTCAAATGATGCCAGTTCAATGAGCAGATCAGTCGGAAGCTTCAAGCATCCAGCCTCAAGTTGCAAAAGTGGACACGCACAGAGAAAGTCCCCAAGAACAGTGACTTTAGCAGATACTGCCTTGAAACCAAATGAAGGAACAGTGAGAACCAGGGCAGGACGTCTAGTGAAACCTGTCAGGCGCCTGCTTGAGTGTATGAGTATGATATTGACTGAGTCGGGGCAGAGAGATCCTCTTGCAAAGTTGCTCAAAATTCTGTCAAATTTGGTAGAGTGTTGAATTGATCCTTGAAGTCAAATATTAAGCTGACCTTGAGAACCGATCAGAAATAAGAACTGAGTGAGCTTTAAATAGGTTTGAGAAGTACTTTTTGTGGGAATGTATGGTAATATGTATAAGGGCATATTTCTCCCGAGCAAAATGTTTTGCTATTCATTTGAATGACTATGGTCTGGGTATCCCGCTTCAAAGGAAAATGTCTCTCCTACAGCCTTAAAGTTTGCTGAAATTTAGGAGGGGAGAGTGTAGTGTTTGGAGTTTTCCTGCAACTGTTCCAGCAAACTTTTATTTGTTCAATAATTAAATTGGTTAAATAGAATTCAAAATAATTACTTACATCATCAATATAATCTTTATTTTGTTCTGCAAGACAGGGAAAATATGTATTTTTGGTTATAATTAATATTTTGAGTTTGTTCTGTGAATTATGTCATCGGTAATGGACCGGTCGCGCGCGCGCGCGCGCGCCTGCTCTCTCTCAGAACAGCCTGTGACTGGAGAGAGTCAGGTATGTCCCTACCGTGCTCTGCATTTAAGAGCGGAAATATGCTATATTAAGTGAAGTTTTAAGTTGACATTTATTATAGAAGTGTCATAAAACGGGAATGAGTTTATGTATGCATTTTCCTGCCTACAGTTCAATGTATTTTCAGAGTTTTATAAACGCACGTGTTTGTTTTATGTTGCCGCCTGCGCGCCAAATTAGAGTGCAAATAGAGGTTTTTCCCTGTTAATAATTTTCTCCACATATCATTTTGGTGGATTGAGTCTGTGGAAATGTTGTTTAGTATATAAAATGTATGTTTATAGCCATGTGTGATCTGTGTATTAAATGAATTGCAGTTGTTGTTAGGGAGGACGGTACTTAACGTTTCTTTTCTCATACATCCTTCAGCTGGAAAAGAGTGAACCTTGAAGGAGTGTGTGTTGATTGTCTGTCCTCTGTCAATAAACTGCAGGTATGTTTAACAACAACAAGGAAAAAAAACACTATACGATCTGACAAATTGAGACATAGGCTATTGCTATAATATTAATGTAAAAACATGTACTTTTGATGGAATTTAATTGCTTTAATTTGATTTGTGTGAATGTGAATTGTCATAAATGAGACGCAGAAAGAAATTAATTGTTGTAATACAAGACTTTATTGTAAAAACTGCTCTCAGAACAGCCTGTGACTGGAGAGAGTCAGCTGGAAAAGAGTGAACCTTGAAGGAGTGTGTGTTGATTGTCTGTCCTCTGTCAATAAACTGCAGACGCGGTCCACCGAAGCCAGTGGTGTCGTGGGAGTTTCTTTGTGGCGTGAGACGAGATCCGCTACAAATATATACTGTATATTCCAAGACTTCTGGAGCTTTTAATGAGAAAAGCTTGTTTTTATTCACTGATAGTATTTCCATAGACGGAAGCTCTGAAAAGTCATTGCAGCCACGTTTAAAATGTTGCAGTAAAATATTGTTGACAGCATGTTTTAGTGAAAACAGACAATTCTACAGTGGTTTCTTATATCAACCGGCAGAGAGGCACATGTTCCTTCAATTGCATCAGTAATAAAATAGCTGATTGTGTGGTGCAACACACGGCTTTCATCCATCAGGGCAACTCATGTTCCGGGACACTAAACAGGAGGTTTGCTGGACTATTTTTTAAATATAATGAATAATTGTGTCTGATTGGCACAGCTGACAGAGCTTGATGCTGGTTGATTCACTGCCATTATATGGACAAGAAGGACCTTTTTTCTCTTTTTGTGGTTCAAAAAAAAAAAAAAAGGGCATACAGCATTAAAACAATACCAGGGTGAGTAAATGATGCTTGATGCTCATTTTAGGGCGAACTATCCCTTTAACTGCAGTTTGTACGTGGCCAGTGAGACTCCCAGGAAAAGGTACGCACTGTTTTTGAACTTTTGCCAGATTTAGACACCGAATTTTAACTTCTTTGTGACAACGACATTTAGCCGACCTGTCAAGCTAAGCGAGCTCTGCATCCGTTTTCAAGCGCTCTCAGCTCCATCCAGCGAGGAAAAAGCTTTACCGATGTCTTGCATTCTTATTTCTTTTAGGACATTTGGTTATGTTTACGGTTGACAGATAATAATTTCATAACTTCTATGGCGCTCTCGGCTTCCGGTTTCGCATATGAACATAACTGCCCTGAAATCCCTTACGAAAAAGAAGTATACTTCAAGTTCATTTTATGAAGTATACTTGAGTAATGTTCAAATATATTTTTGAGTAATGTTCAAATATATTTTTAAGTTTACTTTATGTAGTAAGTATACTAATATCAATGTGTACTTGAAGTGTTGTAGAAATTTTAATAGTCATTGATCCCAAACAGGTATCATAAGAGAAAGAACCTATTCAATGTATAAAAGTATATGTGTGTACGTGCTTGTGCGTGACTTTTCAGGAACATATGGGACAGGACCTCTAACCTTAGGGACGGTCAGTTTTGGCCAGTTTATTTCAGTACCAGTTTGTGTCTTTAAGTAGAAACTGAACAGCAGTAAGGACCTTATCTGGGTGGGTGAAAGGTACAGCGGGTGAGGAGGAACCTTGAAAACAGTATAAAGGCTGTCTCATATCTTCCTGTTGGGTGTCACTCTCTTGCACAGCGTAACTTCTGTGTACTAGACTGAACCTATTCTTGCAAGAATAAATACTTTCCTTTTTGTTAATTTGACTCTGAGTGTCTCTTACGCAGTGATGATGTTTAACAGAATTTTTGCCACAACAATTTGGTGTCAGAGTGGGGTTCCTTGGAAGTGCCTTCTGGACCTGAGAGCGGACGGTGTTTGGCCACCTGGACTGAGCAGTTCCAGCTCTACCTCGTAAGCTTGAGAGAGAGGGGCCGACCGCTATCGGGTCCGGAAGGGGCTCCACTGGAATCAAAAGAAAGCGAACCCGTGGCAGCCAACATATCTCTGGTAAGAGACGTCTAAAATATTTTCTTTTGGGGAAAAGTATTTTGTTTCGGGTATGAAATGTGAGTGAACCATATTGGCTGAGGGCTGTTTCTGTGGTACGTAATCTGAGATTAATTGAGATCTATATATAGATCAAGAGGTTTCAAACAGATACGAGAGAAAATTATCAAACAGATAGGTAACCTGAAAATTAGTTGTTCCACGACGGAGCAAATTGTTTTTAGGTACTGAGGCTAATTAGGGGGAACCAGAACAGTTTTTGGTAAACCTTAATTAGGAGGGCACTAATAGTGCAACCCGACCGATTTGGGTTAAAAGAAAAAATCGGGTCTGTTGGGGACGCCTAACAGATCAGGAAAACGCGCGTTGAAGAGAAATCCACAGAGAACAGAGAAGCAGCCAATATGGGGAAGTCTCAAGGTAAGCATGCAAAATTTGATACACCGGTTTTTCTATCAAATGAGAAAATTATGGGGGAAAATTTATGTTTTAGATATTGAAAAAACTGAGAATATACCATGATTTCCCCAGGGAGGGAACACTGAGCACAACTAGACTGAAAGTAGTGCGAGAATCAGTTGAACAGGGCAGTGAGAAACAGGAGAAATAAAGTTCTTACTTCTTCATCCAGTAAATGGAAGCATGACATTAGATGTCTGAGAACTTAAATTTACATGATAAGGATTGAAGTAGCAAGCAGCTATAAGGCTGTCTGTGTGAAATAGAGGGAACTGTAAGTGAGAGACTTGATGGAAGAGGGAAGTGAAAAACAAAAAGGTTGGTGTGTGAGATATGTGTGTGGGGATTGTTAGCAAACAATCATGTACTGGTTAGATAATGAAGGAACTGGCATGTAGAGAAAAGAAAGAATTAGCATGTAGAACAGAGGATGCAGAAGGAACTGGCATGTAGGGAAAGATGGAAGAAATATAGTAGAAAACTATATGTGATGAAAATAAAATGTCTGACAGAATTTATGAAAGTCAAATTAACTGTTTAAATGGTATGAAAAATGAGTTTCAGAATAAAAATAAGGCATTGAGTATGATTAACGGGGATTAATGTGATATAAAGATAAGGAATGTTTCATTAAGCAAAATGGGGATAAACTATATTTTCTGTATTAAATTCTATATTTTAATGGTAAAATAATGATTGAAATTAGGTTTAATTTTAAGTTTGACAACCATTGTGTTTTGAACCTAGGGTCCAGCTATGCTGGAGGTACAGCAACAGGGTTTGCTTATTCAGCCCGGTTTCCGGATGTTAGATATATACTTGTTCTGTAATTAGGGTTGTTGATGATAATACCAAATTAGTAAAATGTAAAGACAACTTTGACCAAAGATTCTGGAAATCAATAATGTATAATGTTGGATATTTTGTTGATATTAAGTCATTGAAGCAAAAGATATTGTCTGTTTTATAAATGAAATTATGGGTCAGGATAATTTCCCTGGACAAGTATGACTAAAGTTAAACGAAAACTTTGTGAAAACAACTTAGAATATTTTGAGCATTTCGATGCAGCTTATGAAAATTAATTTTCTGCCAAAAATAATGATAAAGATTATGATTCGGCTATTGGGATTGAATCCGCCACTGGTGGACTGTAAAAGAATACAGAGAACTGCTTATCAGCTCTGTTTGCATTCCTGAATGGGACACACTGCTTCAAGAGTGTGCAGTAAGTTGGAGCCGACAGAGAGTGCTTTAATTGTGGTCAGCAGGACCATTTAACACGTAACTGTAAATGCCCACCGAGAAGGTGTAAAAAAACAAAGTGTAATTAAGCGATATAAATTTCTGGTGTTAATGTGGGCTTGAAAGTAGATCAGTGTTTAATATGATGATATTAACATTTTCGTCTGAGAAAGAACTAGAGATAAAAACAAGGTCAAGAGATTGAAGTCTTAAAGTGAATCCTTTTAAAGAAAAGATCTATTATAGTAATTTTTAAAAGTGAATTGATGAATACAGGTTGATGTAAAATTAATGACTCCAACAAATGTGAGTTGCAAAATATATCAAAGTAACTAACAGGATGATTGTGTTGTAATTAAACATTTAAAAAAAAGATTTTAGAGTATATAGAGAGACTAATCTCACAGATGATTTACAATAACTGCAAAAGTATCACAAGCAGAGAGTGCTTGCCTCGTCAAAAAGTAAATCCTAATTGGAGATTGATAAACTCCAAGAGAAAACTTAAGTCAAATATTAAACTATGGTAATTGAGATTGAGAAATGTGAAACGTTATTGAGAACGTAGAATAATTATTTTTATGTAAGAACAAATAAGCAGAAGTAGTAGGCTACTGAATTAACGGTTGCTAAATGTAAAATGTGTTGAAAGGCATCTGATTAAACAAACAGCTTGAAAAGTTGACCATGAAAGAGCTAGAAGCTGATGTTTTGCTTTCAAAAGATGAGTCTGCTATTGGCTGTAATGAAACAGTTCGCTTATCTAAATCTGATGTGTGCTGTGGCTGAAACAGCCAGTGCGACAGAGACTCAATCTGAATGGAAATTTGTAATGTCTAGATTCCCTGACGTGGGCAAAGGACAACTGTAAAACTATGTTTATTTGAAAACACATGTAATTTCTGGCAAAGATGCCTTAAGCTGGGATAGAGTTAAAAGATGGTAGATAAAAGTTTGATGTTAGAAGTATATGAGAGAGCAGTGTACCAGTCCGAATGTCTCAGAGTCTCTCTCATTCAATGAGTCAGCTAAAAGCTGTTATCTGTGATAATAAGTAAAGCACAGTGTTTCAGTTGAGAATCATAGACACAGAGATGTTTAAAGAAACAATTGCCGTTCAGAGGGCAATTTGTATTTGTAAATGTTTTAAATGAATGACTTTAAAGAAGTCTTTAAAATAATAATACAGACCTTAAACGATAGAGGTGACATTTTGATTAGCGTATTTTAGGACCAGTAACAACTTTGTCTCATTTAGTCTCCACCATTCAGGACCGATGGCTCCGGCTACAGATGAAGTACACTGAATGTACGGTTGTGATCTAAATTCACTGAGTATAGTCTAAGTAGCTAGGTTGCTGCTTTTAAGATAGTTAATGGATTTAAGTGATTAAATACTGTTGTTATTAACCTGTCTCCCTGTGAACACTATTAGGCAATCGGAATGGCTCTGGTGACTCTTGAACGTGCCTTTCCTAAGCTCCAGAAAACAGCTGAGTTCTGTTGAAGAAAACTGACTTACTATCCTGGCCTGGGTTATTATTGTGGCAGAAAGAAACAGGGCCACACCTGCACAGCGCATAACTTAAAATTTTCCTTTTGCAGGATGTCAGGATGGATTGAATCAAACAGAACTGATTCTGTTCTAAATGTATAAATGTTGACTTGTTTACATGAGCAAAGTGGGTTGAAGGTTTTTCAGAGGAAAAGAACTCTGAGTGCTATTAAGTGAGGAAGAAATTATTTAGTGATAAGATGATTTGTAAAATGAGAAGAAACAGAGTTGAATTGGACAAGTGTTGAGAATAAACTTGAAATTCTTTATGCATATCATCAGCAAGGTGAACAAATGGTGAAAATTCCACAGGTCACACCAATAGGCACGACCGGCCAGACAAGCGGTACCTAACAAAACCTTAAGGTCTTCATTCACAGGTCAAAGCAGGAGATGGTTCACTCCAGTAGGGGTACATCGTGATCTAAGGGGCAAATCTGGTAATGATCAGAAAATGGTTGGAGAGTGGGACACCTGGGTCGAAGCCTCTCACCTTAGACTACACCGACAGGCCTCAATAATCAAATATGAGGACAACGTGAGGGGTCAAAGGCTCGTGCTAGTAACAGCCTCCCTCACCGGCGAGGGAAAGACTACGGCAACGACTCGCAAAGTGTCACCCTGGTGAAGACAGAATGTCCATGGGGCAAATGAGGTGACCAACACACCTGAAGGAAGATTCACCAACTAATGGTTTGAGTTTAGCAAAAGAATCTGTTTTTGTGATGATTTTGATGATTTTATTTGATTGAATCAAAATATGGCTAGATCAAATGATTTGATTGGTTAAAGATTCATTAGAAAATATTTCAGGTAAATTATAGGGATTATTATTGAAGAAACTTGATGATTAGGCTTTCCATTAAGGGCAAGAAAGGCCGATCATGGGAGAATATGTATGGTAATAAGCTAAAAGATGGTCCGTATTTGAAATATTAGAGTTAATTTTGAACAACTACATTGGTTAAAAGAATGGATAAAAAATATAAAACCTTTTCTGGATAGATTTTATTAAATATGGTGTTAAATAGAGCTTACTAAGTAAAACCATTGGCTGAATCGAGTTAAAAGTTAAGAAAATATGGTTAGGAAAATGGAGGCGATGTATGGAAATGGACGTGGACTGATGGTAAATGGATAAGATTGGTTAATCTTTGGGGGGTTGGGGGTACTGTACTACCAATTTCAGCGATAGGATTATCAATATTGTTATGTTTACCATGAATTATAATGAGTGTTTCCAGCTCAGTACAGTGACTGGTTAAAGCTGGGATGTTTGTTCAGTAGGATGAACAAAATATGATGATACAAGTAGCGGGAGCTACTGTGATATGTGTTAAAGTGTATGTTTCCTTTTCTTTTTCTTTCTTTCTATGAATGTTTTTGATATGAACAGAAGGTTAAAAGCTGTGGTTATCCGCTATGTGATGACGTACAAGGAGAGGGGTCGAAATGAGGGATTTTATTCTACTTTTATTTCTTCGTATTTCTTAGCCTGTTGAAATGCCATGTGGGTTTCAAGATGTGTAATGATAACGAGGGTGTTAAATTGATGTGTTTCCTACTTAAATTATACACTATTTCTTGTTTATACTGAGGTGACTGAGGGTCCGACCTAGGTCGGGAGTGCAATAACAGTGCTTATTCATTCAGCCCGGCCTCAGATAAAGTCTTTACTTGCTTGCTAATACTTAAGGGACTATCCCCACAAAAACAGCCTAAGCTTTTTACTTTTCCAAATGTTATTTCACAAATGTTTAAGAGAGTGGTCAGTTATGTGAAAACCAGAGATGAAGAGTATAAGTGTGATGAAATGACTTAAAAAATTTTCTATTATTTTTATTATTATGATTGGGTAATCTGAATGATAAAAAGGGGGAATTGTTGTAGAAATTTTAATAGTCATTGATCCCAAACAGGTATCATAAGAGAAAGAACCTATTCAATGTATAAAAGTATATGTGTGTACGTGCTTGTGCGTGACTTTTCAGGAACATATGGGACAGGACCTCTGACCTTAGGGACGGTCAGTTTTGGCCAGTTTATTTCAGTACCAGTTTGTGTCTTTAAGTAGAAACTGAACAGCAGTAAGGACCTTATCTGGGTGGGTGAAAGGTACAGCGGGTGAGGAGGAACCTTGAAAACAGTATAAAGGCTGTCTCATATCTTCCTGTTGGGTGTCACTCTCTTGCACAGCGTAACTTCTGTGTACATGTTTGCAAAAATTGTTTTGTTTACAGCGTGCGCAGGGCCTGAAATTAACACCTGACCATGCGCCAAATGCGGGTGAATTTTGCAATTGGCGGGTAAAACTGTCAATCTACCTGCCACGTTGGCGGGTAGCCAATGAGAATTGAGTGATTCATTAGTTTTTTTTCTTTTTTCGTATGTCTGATAACATCAACAATTTTCATTCAAGCAGCTGATTTCTGTGAATGCATGTAAAACTAAATGTATATTGCAGCACAGGGTGAAGTCAGTATTTACATTAACGACGATTTGAGACAGTAAATGTACATTTAATGTAAAACTATGTAAACGGCGCTCTGTGGTGCGGCAGGATTTTGAACAAGGTCCTGAGCTGTTGCTGGGCGCCGCGGACAGACGCCGAATGGCGCCGCTGGTGTGTGTACACTGATAAAAAAGTAATGTGTTCGAATATTAAAGACGTGGTTCTGTGCGACGCGGCGCCGCGCATCCGGTGTGCGACCCCCTTAAAGGGTAAGTTCGGCGTTTTACAAGTAAAGCCCTGTTTTAAGATCGTTTCTGATGAAATCGAACTGTTAAGATTAAAATTTGGACACATACTGCTGTCCCGAGAATTTTAGGTTTTATTAGAATTAGAATTAGAATTTATTAGAATTTTAAGAGTTATTATTACTTATAATGATTTCGTTAATAACTTGACAGCACTTAAATGTGTATTCTTACAAGTTAAAGAAAATTGTTTGTGTGATTTCTATTTTTCACCTTTATGAGGCAAAAAAAAAAAAAATAATTGGCTGGTAAAAAGTTACTGTGGCAGGTGGATTTTTAAATCCACCTGCCACAGTGGCTGGTGGTCAAAAAAGTTAACTTCAGGCCCTGAGCGTGCGTCTCCCTCAGACTGTAAACGAAGCTCGGACGCACCAGATAACACGACAGCTCGTCTTACATCAGCGGACTCATAAACGCGGATTGACAACAGAACCGGAAGAGAATACAATGCTGAATAAAGTCGTCGTTTTTGTTATTTTTGGAACAAAATGTATTTTCGATGCTTCAAAAAATTCTAACTAACCCACTGAGGTCACATGGACTACTTTGATGATGTCTTTATTGCCTTTCTGGACGAGGACAGTATACCGCACATACATTTTCAATGGAGGGACAAAAAGCTCTCGGACTGAATCTAAAATATCTTAAACTGTGTTCTGAAGATGAACGGAGGTCTTACGGGCTTGGAACGACATGAGGATGAGTCATTAAGTTGGCTTGTGAAAGCCAACTTACTGAAATCCTACTTACTGAAATCCTATTTAAACTTATTATTAAGTTGGCTTGTGAAAGCCAACTTACTGAAATCCTATTTAAACTTATTATTAAGTTGGCTTGTGAAAGCCAACTTACTGAAATCCTATTTAAACTTATTATTAAGTTGGCTTGTGAAAGCCAACTTACTGAAATCCTATTTAAACTTATTATTAAGTTGGCTTGTGAAAGCCAACTTACTGAAATCCTATTTAAACTTATTATTAAGTTGGCTTGTGAAAGCCAACTTACTGAAATCCTATTTAAACTTATTATTATTCTTTTTCTTCTTCTTTTTCTTAACCAAAATTTTCTGACTGCTACTCCTCCTAGAGCTTTAACTCTACAAACTCCAAACTCGGGTCAGACCTTCAGACTGTTCTGACTTAGTGTGCTATATCTTTTCAGACTGATTTGACTTTCAGATTTCTTAAAAATTAATATTAAAAATCATAAAAATCCCATTGACTTTCATTGCAACAGTTCAAATTGAGCCAAGGCTACGGTGGCCCAGCAGTGTACAACACAAAAACTCAAATCTAAACTCCCTGAAGCCCAAGACTCAATTAAACTACCATTCTATATGTACTAATGAACTTATCTATCTATCTATCTATCTATCTATCTATCTATCTATCTATCTATCTATCTATCTATCTATCTATCTATCCATCTATCTATCTATCTATCTATCTATCTATCTATCTATCTATCTATCTATCTATCTATCTATCTATCCATCTATCCATCTATCTATCTATCTATCTATCTATCTATCCATCTATCTATCTATCTATCTATCTATCTAATCTATCTTTCTTTCTTACTAACTAATCTATCTTTCTTTCTTTCTTTCTAACTAATCTTTCTTCTTTCTTTCTTTATTTCTTTCTTTCTTTCTAACTAATCTTTCTTTCTTTCTTTCTTTCTTTCTAACTAACTAATCTTTCTTCTTTCTTTCTAACTAATCTTTCTTCTTTCTTTCTGTCTTTCTTTCTTTCTAACTAATATTTCTTTTTTCTTTTTTTCTTACTAACTAATCTATCTTTCTTTCTTTCTAACTAATCTTTCTTCTTTCTTTCTTTCTTTCTAACTAATCTTTCTTCTTTCTTTCTTTCTTTCTTTCTTTCTTTCTTTCTTTCTTTCTTTCTAACTAATATTTCTTCTTTCTTTCTTTCTAACTAATATTTCTTCTTTCTAACTAATCTTTCTTTCTTTCTAACTAATCTTTCTTTCTTTCTAACTAATCTTTCTTCTTTCTTTCTTTCTTTCTTTCTTTCTAACTAATCTTTCTTCTTTCTTTCTTTCTAACTAATCTTTCTTCTTTCTTTCTTTCTTTCTTTTTCTTTCTTTCTTTCTAACTAATCTTTCTTCTTTCTTTCTTTCTTTCTAACTAATCTTTCTTCTTTCTTTCTTTCTTTCTAACTATTCTTTCTTCTTTCTTTCTTTCTTTCTTTCTAACTAATCTTTCTTCTTTCTTTCTAACTAATCTTTCTTTCTTTCTTTCTAACTAATCTTTCTTCTTTCTTTCTTTCTTTCTAACTAATCTTTCTTCTTTCTTTCTTTCTTTCTTTCTTTCTTTCTTTCTTTCTAACTAATATTTCTTCTTTCTTTCTTTCTTTCTTTCTAACTAATCTTTCTTATTTCTTACTTTCTTTCTAACTAATCTTTCTTCTTTCTTTCTTTCTTTCTTTCTTTCTTTCTTTCTTTCTTTCTTTCTTTCTTTCTTTTTCTTTCTTTCTTTCTTTTTCTTTCTTTCTTTTTCTTTCTTTTTCTTTCTTTCTAACTAATCTTTCTTTCTTCTTTCTTTCTTTCTTTCTTTCTTTCTTTCTAACTAATCTTTCTTCTTTCTTTCTTCTTTATTTCTAACTAATCTTTCTTCTTTCTTTCTTTCTTTCTTTCTTTCTTTCTTTCTTTCTTTCTAACTAATCTTTCTTCTTTCTTTCTTTCTTTCTTTCTTTCTTTCTTTCTTTCTTACTAATCTTTCTTCTTTCTTTCTTTCTTTCTTTCTTTCTTTTTCTTTCTTTCTTTTTCTTTCTTTCTTTTTCTTTCTTTTTCTTTCTTTCTAACTAATCTTTCTTCTTTCTTTCTTTCTTTCTAACTAATCTTTCTAACTAATCTTTCTTCTTTATTTCTAACTAATCTTTCTTCTTTCTTTCTTTCTTTCTTTCTTTCTTTCTTTCTTTCTTTCTTTCTTTCTTTCTTTCTTTCTTTCTTTCTTTCTAACTAATCTTTCTTCTTTCTTTCTTTCTTTCTTTCTTTCTTTCTTTCTTTCTTTCTTACTAATCTTTCTTCTTTCTTTCTTTCTTTCTTTCTAACTAATCTTTCTTCTTTCTTTCTTTCTTTCTAACTAATCTTTCTTTTTTCTTTCTTTCTTTCTTTCTTTCTTTCTTTCTTTCTTTCTAACTAATCTTTCTTCTTTCTTTCTTTCTTTCTTTCTTTCTTTCTTTCTTTCTTTCTTTCTTTCTTTCTTTTTCTTTCTTTCTTTCTAACTAATCTTTCTTCTTTCTTTCTTTCTTTCTTTCTAACTAATCTTTCTTCTTTCTTTCTTTCTTTCTTTCTTTCTAACTATTCTTTCTTCTTTCTTTCTTTCTTTCTTTCTAACTAATCTTTCTTCTTTCTTTCTAACTAATCTTTCTTTCTTTCTTTCTAACTAATCTTTCTTCTTTCTTTCTTTCTAACTAATCTTTCTTCTTTCTTTCTTTCTTTCTTTCTTTCTTTCTTTCTAACTAATCTTTCTTCTTTCTTTCTTTCTTTCTTTCTAACTAATCTTTCTTATTTCTTACTTTCTTTCTAACTAATCTTTCTTCTTTCTTTCTTTCTTTCTTTCTTTCTTTCTTTTTCTTTCTTTCTTTTTCTTTCTTTCTTTTTCTTTCTTTTTCTTTCTTTCTAACTAATCTTTCTTCTTTCTTTCTTTCTTTCTTTCTTTCTTTCTTTCTTTCTAACTAATCTTTCTTCTTTCTTTCTTTCTTTCTTTCTTTTCTAACTAATCTATTTCTTTCTAACTAATCTTTCTTTCTTTCTAACTAATCTTTCTATCTTTCTTTCTTTCTTTCTTTCTAATCTTTCTTTCAATCTTTCTTTTTTTCTTTCTTTCTAACTAATCTTACTTTCTAACTTTCTTTCATTCTAACTAATCTTTCTTTCTAACTAATCTTTCTTTCTTTCTAACTAATCTTTCTATCTCTCTTTCTTTCTTTCTTTCTTTCTAACTAATCTTTCTATCTATCTTTATTTCTTTCTAATCTTTCTTTCAATCTTTTTCTTTTTAGCAACCACCCAAAATACCTTAAAACCCCCTAGCAACACCATAGCAACCACCCAAAATGCTCTAGAACACCCTAGCAACCACCCAGAACACCCTAGCAACCACCCAAAATACCTTAAATCACCCTAGCAACACCATAGCAACCACCCAAAATACCCTAGAACACCCTAGCAACACCCTAGCAACCACCAGAACACCCTAACAACTGCCTAGCAACCACCCAGAACACCCTAGCAACCACCCAAAATACCTTAAATCACCCTAGCAACACCATAGCAACCACCCAAAATACCCTAGAACACCCTAGCAACACCCTAGCAACCACCAGAACACCCTAGCAACTGCATAGCAACCACCCAGAACACCCTAGCAACCACCCAAAATACCTTAAATCACCCTAGCAACACCATAGCAACCACCCAAAATACCCTAGAACACCCTAGCAACCACCAGAACACCCTAGCAACTACCTAGCAACCACCCAGAACACCCTAGCAACCACCCAAAATACCTTAAATCACCCTAGCAACACCATAGCAACCACCCAAAATACCCTAGAACACCCTAGCAACACCCTAGCAACCACCAGAACACCCTAGCAACTGCCTAGCAACCCCAGAACACCCTAGCAACTGCCTAGCAACCACCCAGAACACCATAGCAACCACCCAAAATACCTTAAAACACCTTAGCAACACCATAGCAACCACCCAGAACACCATGGCAACCATCCAAAATACCTTAAAACACCCTAGCAACACCATAGCAACCACCCAAAATACCGTAGAACACCCAAGCAACACCATAGCAACCATCCAAAACACCCTAGCAACCACCTAAAATACCTTAGCAACCGCCAGGCAACCACCCAGAACACCTTAGCAACCCACTAGAAACACCCTAGCAACTTTAAATTACTTCAAACTATACTTCAAACTTTAAAGTACTTTAAACTTTAAACCATTAAAACTTTAAACTTTAAACTTTAAACTACTTTAAACTTTAAACTAATTTCAACTTCAAACTACTTTAAAATTTAAACTAATTTAAACTTTAAACTAATTTAAACTTCTTCAAACTTATTGGTCCAAACTTTCACAAGCCAACTTAAAGTTTGTCTTGACGAACTTTTTCTAGTTAAGTTGGCTTGTGAAAGCCAACTTACTGAAATCCTATTTAAACTTATTATTATTCTTTTTCTTCTTCTTTTTCTTAACCAAAATTTTCTGACTGCTACTCCTCCTAGAGCTTTAACTCTACAAACTCCAAACTCGGGTCAGACCTTCAGACTGTTCTGACTTAGTGTGCTATATCTTTTCAGACTGATTTGACTTTCAGATTTCTTAAAAATTAATATTAAAAATCATAAAAATCCCATTGACTTTCATTGCAACAGTTCAAATTGAGCCAAGGCTACGGTGGCCCAGCAGTGTACAACACAAAAACTCAAATCTAAACTCCCTGAAGCCCAAGACTCAATTAAACTACCATTCTATATGTACTAATGAACTTATCTATCTATCTATCTATCTATCTATCTATCTATCTATCTATCTATCTATCTATCTATCTATCTATCTATCCATCTATCCATCTATCCATCTATCTATCTCTTTCTATCTATCTATCTATCTATCTATCTATCTATCTATCTATCTATCTATCTATCTATCTATCTATCTATCTATCTATCTAATCTATCTTTCTTTCTTACTAACTAATCTATCTTTCTTTCTTTCTAACTAATCTTTCTTCTTTCTTTCTTTCTTTCTTTCTTTCTTTCTAACTAATCTTTCTTCTTTCTTTCTTTCTTTCTTTCTAACTAATCTTTCTTCTTTCTTTCTAACTAATCTTTCTTCTTTCTTTCTGTCTTTCTTTCTTTCTAACTAATATTTCTTTTTTCTTTTTTTCTTACTAACTAATCTATCTTTCTTTCTTTCTAACTAATCTTTCTTCTTTCTTTCTTTCTTTCTAACTAATCTTCTTTCTTTCTTTCTTTCTTTCTTTCTTTCTAACTAATATTTCTTCTTTCTTTCTTTCTAACTAATATTTCTTCTTTCTAACTAATCTTTCTTCTTTCTTTCTAACTAATCTTTCTTTCTTTCTAACTAATCTTTCTTTCTTTCTAACTAATCTTTCTTCTTTCTTTCTTTCTTTCTTTCTTTCTAACTAATCTTTCTTCTTTCTTTCTTTCTTTCTAACTAATCTTTCTTCTTTCTTTCTTTCTTTCTTTCTTTCTTTCTTTTTCTTTCTTTCTTTCTAACTAATCTTTCTTCTTTCTTTATTTCTTTCTAACTAATCTTTCTTCTTTCTTTCTTTCTTTCTTTCTTTCTAACTAATCTTTCTTTCTTTCTTTCTTTCTAACTAATCTTTCTTTCTTTCTTTCTTTCTTTCTTTCTTTCTTTCTTTCTTTCTAACTAATCTTTCTTCTTTCTTTCTAACTAATCTTTCTTCTTTCTTTCTAACTAATCTTTCTTCTTTCTTTCTTTCTTTCTTTCTTTCTTTCTTTCTTTCTTTCTTTCTTTCTTTCTAACTAATCTTTCTTCTTTCTTTCTTTCTTTCTAACTAATCTTTCTTTTTTCTTTCTTTCTTTCTTTCTTTCTTTCTTTCTTTCTTTCTTTCTAACTAATCTTTCTTTTTTCTTTCTTTCTTTCTTTCTTTCTTTCTTTCTTTCTTTCTAACTAATATTTCTTCTTTCTTTCTTTCTAACTAATATTTCTTCTTTCTAACTAATCTTTCTTCTTTCTTTCTAACTAATCTTTCTTTCTTTCTAACTAATCTTTCTTTCTTTCTAACTAATCTTTCTTCTTTCTTTCTTTCTTTCTAATCTTTCTTCTTTCTTTCTAACTAATCTTTCTTCTTTCTTTCTTTCTTTCTTTTTCTTTCTTTCTTTCTAACTAATCTTTCTTCTTTCTTTCTTTCTTTCTTTCTAACTAATCTTTCTTCTTTCTTTCTTTCTTTCTAACTAATCTTTCTTTCTTTCTTTCTTTCTAACTAATCTTTCTTTCTTTCTTTCTTTCTAACTAATCTTTCTTCTTTCTTTCTAACTAATCTTTCTTCTTTATTTCTAACTAATCTTTCTTCTTTCTTTCTTTCTTTCTTTCTTTCTTTCTTTCTTTCTTTCTTTCTAACTAATCTTTCTTCTTTCTTTCTTTCTTTCTTTCTTTCTTTCTTTCTTTCTTTCTTACTAATCTTCTTTCTTTCTTTCTTTCTTTCTTTCTTTCTTTCTTTCTTTCTTTCTTTCTTTCTTTCTAACTAATCTTTCTTCTTTCTTTCTTTCTTTCTAACTAATCTTTCTTTTTTCTTTCTTTCTTTCTTTCTTTCTTTCTTTCTTTCTTTCTAACTAATCTTTCTTCTTTCTTTCTTTCTTTTTCTTTCTTTCTTTCTAACTAATCTTTCTTCTTTCTTTCTTTCTTTCTTTCTTTTTCTTTCTTTCTTTCTAACTAATCTTTCTTCTTTCTTTCTTTCTTTCTTTCTTTCTTTCTTTCTAACTAATCTTTCTTCTTTCTTTCTTTCTTTCTTTCTTTCTTTCTTTCTAACTATTCTTTCTTCTTTCTTTCTTTCTTTCTTTCTAACTAATCTTTCTTCTTTCTTTCTAACTAATCTTTCTTTCTTTCTAACTAATCTTTCTTCTTTCTTTCTTTCTAACTAATCTTTCTTCTTTCTTTCTTTCTTTCTAACTAATCTTTCTTCTTTCTTTCTTTCTTTCTAACTAATCTTTCTTCTTTCTTTCTTTCTTTCTAACTAATCTTTCTTCTTTCTTTCTTTCTTTCTTTCTTTCTTTCTTCTTTCTTTCTTTCTTTTTCTTTCTTTCTAACTAATCTTTCTTCTTTCTTTCTTTCTTTCTTTCTTTCTTTCTTTCTTTCTTTCTTTCTTTCTAACTAATCTTTCTTCTTTCTTTCTTTCTTCTTTCTTTCTTTCTTTCTAACTAATCTTTCTTTCTTTCTTTCTAACTAATCTTTCTTCTTTCTTTCTTTCTAACTAATCTTTCTTCTTTCTTTCTTTCTTTCTTTCTTTCTTTCTTTCTTTCTTTCTTTCTAACTAATCTTTCTTCTTTCTTTCTAACTAATCTTTCTTCTTTCTTTCTAACTAATCTTTCTTCTTTCTTTCTTTCTTTCTAACTAATCTTTCTTCTTTCTTTCTTTCTTTCTTTCTTTCTTTTTCTTTCTTTCTAACTAATCTTTCTTCTTTCTTTCTTTCTTTCTAACTAATCTTTCTTCTTTCTTTCTTTCTAACTATTCTTTCTTCTTTCTTTCTTTCTTTCTTTCTTTCTTTCTTTCTTTCTTTCTTTCTTTCTAACTAATCTTTCTTTCTAACTAATTCTTTCTTTCTTTCTTTCTAACTAATCTTTCTTCTTTCTTTCTTTCTTTCTTTCTAACTAATCTTTCTTCTTTCTTTCTTTCTTTCTTTCTTTCTTTCTTTCTTTCTTTCTTCCTTTCTTTCTTTCTTTCTTTTTCTTTCTTTCTTTTTCTTTCTTTCTTTCTAACTAATCTTTCTTCTTTCTTTCTTTCTTTCTAACTAATCTTTCTTCTTTCTTTCTTTCTTTCTTTCTTTCTTTCTTTCTTTCTAACTAATCTTTCTTCTTTCTTTCTAACTAATCTTTCTTCTTTCTTTCTTTCTTTCTTTCTTTCTTTCTTTCTAACTAATCTTTCTTCTTTCTTTCTTTCTTTCTTTCTTTTTCTTTCTTTCTTTCTAACTAATCTTTCTTCTTTCTTTCTTTCTTTCTTTCTTTCTAACTAATCTTTCTTCTTTCTTTCTTTCTAACTATTCTTTCTTCTTTCTTTCTTTCTTTCTTTCTTTCTTTCTTTCTTTCTTTCTTTCTTTCTTTCTTTCTTTCTAACTAATCTTTCTTTCTAACTAATTCTTTCTTTCTTTCTTTCTAACTAATCTTTCTTCTTTCTTTCTAACTAATCTTTCTTCTTTCTTTCTTTCTTTCTTTCTTTCTTTCTTTCTAACTAATCTTTCTTCTTTCTTTCTTTCTTTCTTTCTTACTAATCTTTCTTCTTTCTTTCTTTCTTTCTAACTAATCTTTCTTCTTTCTTTCTTTCTTTCTTTCTAACTAATCTTTCTTTTTTCTTTCTTTCTTTCTTTCTTTCTTTCTTTCTAACTAATATTTCTTCTTTCTTTCTTTCTAACTAATATTTCTTCTTTCTAACTAATCTTTCTTCTTTCTTTCTAACTAATCTTTCTTTCTTTCTAACTAATCTTTCTTTCTTTCTAACTAATCTTTCTTCTTTCTTTCTTTCTTTCTAACTAATCTTTCTTCTTTCTCTCTTTCTTTCTTTCTTTTTCTTTCTTTCTTTCTAACTAATCTTTCTTCTTTCTTTCTTTCTTTCTTTCTAACTAATCTTTCTTTCTTTCTTTCTTTCTAACTAATCTTTCTTTCTTTCTTTCTTTCTTTCTAACTAATCTTTCTTTCTTTCTTTCTTTCTTTCTAACTAATCTTTCTTTCTTTCTTTCTTTCTTTCTTTCTAACTAATCTTTCTTTCTTCTTTCTTTCTTTCTTTCTAACTAATCTTTCTTCTTTCTTTCTTTCTTTCTAACTAATCTTTCTTTCTTTCTTTCTTTCTAACTAATCTTTCTTTCTTTCTTTCTTTCTTTCTAACTAATCTTTCTTCTTTCTTTCTAACTAATCTTTCTTCTTTATTTCTAACTAATCTTTCTTCTTTCTTTCTTTCTTTCTTTCTTTCTTTCTAACTAATCTTTCTTCTTTCTTTCTTTCTTTCTTTCTTTCTTACTAATCTTTCTTCTTTCTTTCTTTCAAACTAATCTTTCTTCTTTCTTTCTTTCTTTCTAACTAATCTTTCTTCTTTCTTTCTTTCTTTCTAACTAATCTTTTTTCTTTCTTTCTTTCTTTCTTTCTTTCTTTCTTTCTAATCTTTCTTCTTTCTTTCTTTCTTTCTTTCTTTTTCTTTCTTTCTTTCTAACTAATCTTTCTTCTTTCTTTCTTTCTTTCTTTCTTTCTTTCTTTCTTTCTTTCTTTCTAACTAATCTTTCTTCTTTCTTTCTTTCTTTCTTTCTTTCTAACTATTCTTTCTTCTTTCTTTCTTTCTTTCTTTCTTTCTAACTAATCTTTCTTCTTTCTTTCTAACTAATCTTTCTTTCTTTCTTTCTAACTAATCTTTCTTCTTTCTTTCTTTCTAACTAATCTTTCTTCTTTCTTTCTTTCTTTCTTTCTTTCTTTCTAACTAATCTTTCTTCTTTCTTTCTTTCTTTCTAACTAATCTTTCTTCTTTCTTTCTTTCTTTCTTTCTAACTAATCTTTCTTCTTTCTTTCTTTCTTTCTTTCTTTCTTTTTCTTTCTTTCTTTTTCTTTCTTTCTAACTAATCTTTCTTCTTTCTTTCTTTCTTTCTTTCTTTCTTTCTAACTAATCTTTCTTCTTTCTTTCTTTCTTTCTTTCTAACTAATCTTTCTTCTTTCTTTCTTTCTTTCTAACTAATCTTTCTTTCTTTCTTTCTAACTAATCTTTCTTCTTTCTTTCTAACTAATCTTTCTTCTTTCTTTCTTTCTAACTATTCTTTCTTCTTTCTTTCTTTCTTTCTTTCTTTCTTTCTTTCTTTCTTTCTTTCTTTCTTTCTTTCTTTCTTTCTAACTAATCTTTCTTTCTAACTAATTCTTTCTTTCTTTCTTTCTAACTAATCTTTCTTCTTTCTTTCTAACTAATCTTTCTTCTTTCTTTCTTTCTTTCTTTCTTTCTTTCTTTCTTTCTAACTAATCTTTCTTCTTTCTTTCTTTCTTTCTTTCTTACTAATCTTTCTTCTTTCTTTCTTTCTTTCTAACTAATCTTTCTTCTTTCTTTCTTTCTTTCTTTCTAACTAATCTTTCTTTTTTCTTTCTTTCTTTCTTTCTTTCTTTCTTTCTAACTAATATTTCTTCTTTCTTTCTTTCTAACTAATATTTCTTCTTTCTAACTAATCTTTCTTCTTTCTTTCTAACTAATCTTTCTTTCTTTCTAACTAATCTTTCTTTCTTTCTAACTAATCTTTCTTCTTTCTTTCTTTCTTTCTAACTAATCTTTCTTCTTTCTCTCTTTCTTTCTTTCTTTTTCTTTCTTTCTTTCTAACTAATCTTTCTTCTTTCTTTCTTTCTTTCTTTCTAACTAATCTTTCTTTCTTTCTTTCTTTCTAACTAATCTTTCTTTCTTTCTTTCTTTCTTTCTAACTAATCTTTCTTTCTTTCTTTCTTTCTTTCTAACTAATCTTTCTTTCTTTCTTTCTTTCTTTCTTTCTAACTAATCTTTCTTTCTTCTTTCTTTCTTTCTTTCTAACTAATCTTTCTTCTTTCTTTCTTTCTTTCTAACTAATCTTTCTTCTTTCTTTCTTTCTAACTATTCTTTCTTCTTTCTTTCTTTCTTTCTTTCTTTCTTTCTTTCTTTCTTTCTTTCTTTCTTTCTAACTAATCTTTCTTTCTAACTAATTCTTTCTTTCTTTCTTTCTAACTAATCTTTCTTCTTTCTTTCTTTCTTTCTTTCTAACTAATCTTTCTTCTTTCTTTCTTTCTTTCTTTCTTTCTTTCTTTCTTTCTTTCTTTCTTTCTTTCTTCCTTTCTTTCTTTCTTTCTTTTTCTTTCTTTCTTTTTCTTTCTTTCTTTCTAACTAATCTTTCTTCTTTCTTTCTTTCTTTCTAACTAATCTTTCTTCTTTCTTTCTTTCTTTCTTTCTTTCTTTCTTTCTTTCTAACTAATCTTTCTTCTTTCTTTCTAACTAATCTTTCTTCTTTCTTTCTTTCTTTCTTTCTTTCTTTCTTTCTAACTAATCTTTCTTCTTTCTTTCTTTCTTTCTTTCTTTTTCTTTCTTTCTTTCTAACTAATCTTTCTTCTTTCTTTCTTTCTTTCTTTCTTTCTAACTAATCTTTCTTCTTTCTTTCTTTCTAACTATTCTTTCTTCTTTCTTTCTTTCTTTCTTTCTTTCTTTCTTTCTTTCTTTCTTTCTTTCTTTCTTTCTTTCTAACTAATCTTTCTTTCTAACTAATTCTTTCTTTCTTTCTTTCTAACTAATCTTTCTTCTTTCTTTCTAACTAATCTTTCTTCTTTCTTTCTTTCTTTCTTTCTTTCTTTCTTTCTAACTAATCTTTCTTCTTTCTTTCTTTCTTTCTTTCTTACTAATCTTTCTTCTTTCTTTCTTTCTTTCTAACTAATCTTTCTTCTTTCTTTCTTTCTTTCTTTCTAACTAATCTTTCTTTTTTCTTTCTTTCTTTCTTTCTTTCTTTCTTTCTAACTAATATTTCTTCTTTCTTTCTTTCTAACTAATATTTCTTCTTTCTAACTAATCTTTCTTCTTTCTTTCTAACTAATCTTTCTTTCTTTCTAACTAATCTTTCTTTCTTTCTAACTAATCTTTCTTCTTTCTTTCTTTCTTTCTAACTAATCTTTCTTCTTTCTCTCTTTCTTTCTTTCTTTTTCTTTCTTTCTTTCTAACTAATCTTTCTTCTTTCTTTCTTTCTTTCTTTCTAACTAATCTTTCTTTCTTTCTTTCTTTCTAACTAATCTTTCTTTCTTTCTTTCTTTCTTTCTAACTAATCTTTCTTTCTTTCTTTCTTTCTTTCTAACTAATCTTTCTTTCTTTCTTTCTTTCTTTCTTTCTAACTAATCTTTCTTTCTTCTTTCTTTCTTTCTTTCTAACTAATCTTTCTTCTTTCTTTCTTTCTTTCTAACTAATCTTTCTTTCTTTCTTTCTTTCTAACTAATCTTTCTTTCTTTCTTTCTTTCTTTCTAACTAATCTTTCTTCTTTCTTTCTAACTAATCTTTCTTCTTTATTTCTAACTAATCTTTCTTCTTTCTTTCTTTCTTTCTTTCTTTCTTTCTAACTAATCTTTCTTCTTTCTTTCTTTCTTTCTTTCTTTCTTACTAATCTTTCTTCTTTCTTTCTTTCAAACTAATCTTTCTTCTTTCTTTCTTTCTTTCTAACTAATCTTTCTTCTTTCTTTCTTTCTTTCTAACTAATCTTTTTTCTTTCTTTCTTTCTTTCTTTCTTTCTTTCTTTCTTTCTTTCTAATCTTTCTTCTTTCTTTCTTTCTTTCTTTCTTTTTCTTTCTTTCTTTCTAACTAATCTTTCTTCTTTCTTTCTTTCTTTCTTTCTTTCTTTCTTTCTTTCTTTCTTTCTAACTAATCTTTCTTCTTTCTTTCTTTCTTTCTTTCTTTCTAACTATTCTTTCTTCTTTCTTTCTTTCTTTCTTTCTTTCTAACTAATCTTTCTTCTTTCTTTCTAACTAATCTTTCTTTCTTTCTTTCTAACTAATCTTTCTTCTTTCTTTCTTTCTAACTAATCTTTCTTCTTTCTTTCTTTCTTTCTTTCTTTCTTTCTAACTAATCTTTCTTCTTTCTTTCTTTCTTTCTAACTAATCTTTCTTCTTTCTTTCTTTCTTTCTTTCTAACTAATCTTTCTTCTTTCTTTCTTTCTTTCTTTCTTTCTTTTTCTTTCTTTCTAACTAATCTTTCTTCTTTCTTTCTTTCTTTCTTTCTTTCTTTCTTTCTTTCTTTCTTTCTTTCTTTCTAACTAATCTTTCTTCTTTCTTTCTTTCTTTCTTTCTAACTAATCTTTCTTCTTTCTTTCTTTCTTTCTAACTAATCTTTCTTTCTTTCTTTCTAACTAATCTTTCTTCTTTCTTTCTAACTAATCTTTCTTCTTTCTTTCTTTCTTTCTTTCTTTCTTTCTTTCTTTCTTTCTTTCTTTCTTTCTAACTAATCTTTCTTCTTTCTTTCTAACTAATCTTTCTTCTTTCTTTCTAACTAATCTTTCTTCTTTCTTTCTTTCTTTCTTTCTTTCTTTCTTTCTTTCTAACTAATCTTTCTTCTTTCTTTCTTTCTAACTATTCTTTCTTCTTTCTTTCTTTCTATCTAACTAATCTTTCTTTCTAACTAATTCTTTCTTTCTTTCTTTCTTTCTAACTAATCTTTCTTCTTTCTTTCTTTCTTTCTAACTAATCTTTCTTCTTTCTTTCTTTCTTTCTTTCTTTCTTTCTTTCTTTCTTTCTTTCTTTTTCTTTCTTTCTTTCTTTCTTTCTTTCTTTCTTTCTTTTTCTTTCTTTCTTTTTCTTTCTTTCTTTCTAACTAATCTTTCTTCTTTCTTTCTTTCTTTCTTTCTAACTAATCTTTCTTCTTTCTTTCTTTCTTTCTAACTAATCTTTCTTTCTTTCTTTCTAACTAATCTTTCTTCTTTCTTTCTTTCTAACTAATCTTTCTTCTTTCTTTCTAACTAATCTTTCTTCTTTCTTTCTTTCTAACTAATCTTTCTTCTTTCTTTCTAACTAATCTTTCTTCTTTCTTTCTAACTAATCTTTCTTCTTTCTTTCTTTCTTTCTTTCTTTCTAACTAATCTTTCTTCTTTCTTTCTTTCTTTCTTTCTTTTTCTTTCTTTCTTTCTAACTAATCTTTCTTCTTTCTTTCTTTCTTTCTAACTAATCTTTCTTCTTTCTTTCTTTCTAACTATTCTTTCTTCTTTCTTTCTTTCTTTCTTTCTTTCTTTCTTTCTTTCTAACTAATCTTTCTTTCTAACTAATTCTTTCTTTCTTTCTTTCTAACTAATCTTTCTTCTTTCTTTCTTTCTTTCTTTCTTTCTTTCTTTCTTTCTTTCTTTCTTTCTTTCTTTCTTTCTTTCTTTTTCTTTCTTTCTTTCTAACTAATATTTCTTCTTTCTTTCTTTCTTTCTTTCTTTCTTTCTTTCTTTCTTTCTTTCTTTCTTTCTAACTAATATTTCTTCTTTCTTTCTTTCTTTCTTTCTTTCTTTCTTTCTTTCTAACTAATATTTCTTCTTTCTTTCTAACTAATATTTCTTCTTTCTTTCTTTCTAACTAATCTTTCTTTCTTTCTTTCTAACTAATCTTTCTTTCTTTCTTTCTTTCTTTCTAACTAATCTTTCTTCTTTCTTTCTTTCTTTCTTTCTTTCTAACTAATCTTTCTTCTTTCTTTCTTTCTTTCTAACTAATCTTTCTTCTTTCTTTCTTTCTTTCTTTCTTTCTTTCTTTCTTTCTTTCTTTCTTTCTAACTAATCTTTCTAACTAATTATTTCTTTCTTTCTTTCTAACTAATCTTTCTTCTTTCTTTCTTTCTTTCTTTCTTTCTTTCTTTCTTTCTTTCTTTCTTTCTTTCTAACTAATCTTTCTTTCTAACTAATTCTTTCTTTCTTTCTTTCTAACTAATCTTTCTTCTTTCTTTCTTTCTTTCTAACTAATATTTCTTCTTTCTTTCTTTCTTTCTTTCTTTCTAACTAATATTTCTTTCTTTCTTTCTTTCTTTCTTTCTTTCTAACTGATATTTCTTCTTTCTTTCTTTCTAACTAATCTTTCTTTCTTTCTTTCTTTCTAACTAATCTTTCTTCTTTCTTTCTAACTAATCTTTCTTCTTTCTTTCTTTCTTTCTTTCTTTCTTTTTTACTTTTTCTCTCTTTCTTTCTAACTAATATTTCTTCTTTCTTTCTTTCTTTCTTTCTAACTAATCTTTCTTTCTTTCTTTCTAACTAATCTTTCTTCTTTCTTTCTTTCTTTCTTTCTTTCTTTCTTTCTTTCTTTCTTTCTTTCTAACTAATCTTTCTTCTTTCTTTCTTTCTTTCTTTCTTTCTTTCTTTCTTTCTAACTAATCTTTCTTTCTAACTAATTCTTTCTTTCTTTCTAACTAATCTTTCTTCTTTCTTTCTTTCTTTCTAACTAATATTTCTTCTTTCTTTCTTTCTTTCTTTCTAACTAATCTTTCTTTCTAACTAATTCTTTCTTTCTTTCTTTCTAACTAATCTTTCTTCTTTCTTTCTTTCTTTCTAACTAATCTTTCTTCTTTCTTTCTTTCTTTCTTTCTTTCTTTCTTTCTTTCTAACTAATATTTCTTCTTTCTTTCTTTCTTTCTAACTAATATTTCTTCTTTCTTTATTTCTTTCTTTCTTTCTAACTAATCTTTCTTCTTTCTTTCTTTCTTTCTTTCTTTCTAACTAATATTTCTTCTTTCTTTCTTTCTTTCTAACTAATATTTCTTGTTTCTTTATTTCTTTCTTTCTTTCTAACTAATCTTTCTTCTTTCTTTCTTTCTTTCTTTCTTTCTAACTAATCTTTCTTTCTTTCTTTCTTTCTTTCTTTCTAACTAATCTTTCTTTCTAACTAATTCTTTCTTTCTTTCTTTCTAACTAATCTTTCTTCTTTCTTTCTTTCTTTCTTTCTTTCTAACTAATCTTTCTTCTTTCTTTCTTTCTAACTAATCTTTCTTTCTAACTAATTCTTTCTTTCTTTCTTTCTAACTAATCTTTCTTTCTTTCTTTCTTTCTTTCTTTCTAACTAATCTTTCTTCTTTCTTTCTAACTAATCTTTCTTCTTTCTTTCTTTCTTTCTTTCTTTCTAACTAATCTTTCTTCTTTCTTTCTTTCTTTCTTTCTTTCTTTCTTTCTTTCTTTCTTTTTCTTTCTTTCTTTCTAACTAATCTTTCTTCTTTCTTTCTTTCTTTCTAACTAATCTTTCTTCTTTCTTTCTTTCTAACTATTCTTTCTTCTTTCTTTCTTTCTTTCTTTCTTTCTTTCTTTCTTTCTTTCTTTCTTTCTTTCTTTCTTTCTTTCTAACTAATCTTTCTTTCTAACTAATCTTTCTTTCTAACTAATTCTTTCTTTCTAACTAATCTTTCTTCTTTCTTTCTTTCTTTCTAACTAATCTTTCTTCTTTCTTTCTTTCTTTCTTTCTTTCTTTCTTTTTCTTTCTTTCTTTCTTTCTTTCTTTCTTTTTCTTTCTTTCTTTTTCTTTCTTTCTTTCTAACTAATCTTTCTTCTTTCTTTCTTTCTTTCTAACTAATCTTTCTTCTTTCTTTCTTTCTTTCTAACTAATCTTTCTTTCTTTCTTTCTAACTAATCTTTCTTTCTTTCTTTCTTTCTAACTAATCTTTCTTCTTTCTTTCTTTCTTTCTTTCTTTCTAACTAATCTTTCTTCTTTCTTTCTTTCTTTCTTTCTTTCTTTCTAACTAATCTTTCTTCTTTCTTTCTTTCTTTCTTTCTTTCTAACTAATCTTTCTAACTAATTATTTCTTTCTTTCTTTCTAACTAATCTTTCTTCTTTCTTTGTTTCTTTCTTTCTTTCTAACTAATCTTTCTTTCTAACTAATTCTTTCTTTCTTTCTTTCTAACTAATCTTTCTTCTTTCTTTCTTTCTTTCTTTCTAACTAATATTTCTTTCTTTCTTTCTTTCTTTCTTTCTAACTGATATTTCTTCTTTCTTTCTTTCTAACTAATCTTTCTTTCTTTCTTTCTTTCTAACTAATCTTTCTTCTTTCTTTCTAACTAATCTTTCTTCTTTCTTTCTTTCTTTCTTTCTTTCTTTTTTACTTTTTCTTTCTAACTAATCTTTCTTCTTTCTTTCTTTCTTTCTTTCTAACTAATCTTTCTTCTTTCTTTCTTTCTAACTAATCTTTCTTCTTTCTTTCTTTCTTTCTTTCTTTCTAACTAATCTTTCTTCTTTCTTTCTTTCTTTCTTTCTTTCTTTCTTTCTTTCTAACTAATCTTTCTTTCTAACTAATTCTTTCTTTCTTTCTTTCTAACTAATTCTTTCTTTCTTTCTTTCTAACTAATATTTCTTCTTTCTTTCTTTCTTTCTTTCTAACTAATCTTTCTTTCTAACTAATTCTTTCTTTCTTTCTTTCTAACTAATCTTTCTTCTTTCTTTCTTTCTTTCTAACTAATATTTCTTCTTTCTTTCTTTCTTTCTAACTAATCTTTCTTCTTTCTTTCTTTCTTTCTTTCTAACTAATATTTCTTCTTTCTTTCTTTCTTTCTAACTAATATTTCTTCTTTCTTTCTTTCTTTCTTTCTAACTAATCTTTCTTCTTTCTTTCTTTCTTTCTTTCTTTCTTTCTTTCTTTCTAACTAATCTTTCTTTCTTTCTTTCTTTCTAACTAATCTTTCTTTCTAACTAATTCTTTCTTTCTTTCTTTCTAACTAATCTTTCTTCTTTCTTTCTTTCTTTCTAACTAATCTTTCTTCTTTCTTTCTTTCTAACTAATCTTTCTTTCTAACTAATTCTTTCTTTCCTTCTTTCTAACTAATCTTTCTTCTTTCTTTCTTTCTTTCTTTCTTTTTTACTTTTTCTTTCTTTCTTTCTAACTAATCTTTCTTCTTTCTTTCTTTCTTTCTTTCTAACTAATCTTTCTTCTTTCTTTCTTTCTTTCTTTCTTTCTTTCTAACTAATCTTTCTTCTTTCTTTCTTTCTTACTTTCTTTCTTTCTTTCTTTCTTTCTTTCTAACTAATCTTTCTTTCTTTCTAACTAATCTATCTTTCTTTCTTTCTAATCTATATTTCTTTCTAACTAATCTTTCTTTGTTTCTAACTAATCTTTCTTTCTTTCTAACTAATCCATCTTTCTTTCTAACTAATCCATCTTTCTTTCTTTCTAACTAATCCATCTTTCTTTCTAACTAATCCATCTTTCTTTCTAACTAATCCATCTTTCTTTCTTTCTAACTAATCCATCTTTCTTTCTAACTAATCTTTCTTTCTTCTTTCTTTCTTTCTTTCTAACTAATCTTTCTTCTTTCTTTCTTTCTTTCTAACTAATCTTTCTTCTTTCTTTCTTTCTAACTATTCTTTCTTCTTTCTTTCTTTCTTTCTTTCTTTCTTTCTTTCTTTCTTTCTTTCTTTCTAACTAATCTTTCTTTCTAACTAATTCTTTCTTTCTTTCTTTCTAACTAATCTTTCTTCTTTCTTTCTTTCTTTCTTTCTAACTAATCTTTCTTCTTTCTTTCTTTCTTTCTTTCTTTCTTTCTTTCTTTCTTTCTTCCTTTCTTTCTTTCTTTCTTTTTCTTTCTTTCTTTTTCTTTCTTTCTTTCTAACTAATCTTTCTTCTTTCTTTCTTTCTTTCTAACTAATCTTTCTTCTTTCTTTCTTTCTTTCTTTCTTTCTTTCTTTCTTTCTAACTAATCTTTCTTCTTTCTTTCTAACTAATCTTTCTTCTTTCTTTCTTTCTTTCTTTCTTTCTTTCTTTCTTTCTAACTAATCTTTCTTCTTTCTTTCTTTCTTTCTTTCTTTTTCTTTCTTTCTTTCTAACTAATCTTTCTTCTTTCTTTCTTTCTTTCTTTCTTTCTAACTAATCTTTCTTCTTTCTTTCTTTCTAACTATTCTTTCTTCTTTCTTTCTTTCTTTCTTTCTTTCTTTCTTTCTTTCTTTCTTTCTTTCTTTCTTTCTTTCTTTCTAACTAATCTTTCTTTCTAACTAATTCTTTCTTTCTTTCTTTCTAACTAATCTTTCTTCTTTCTTTCTAACTAATCTTTCTTCTTTCTTTCTTTCTTTCTTTCTTTCTTTCTTTCTTTCTAACTAATCTTTCTTCTTTCTTTCTTTCTTTCTTTCTTACTAATCTTTCTTCTTTCTTTCTTTCTTTCTAACTAATCTTTCTTCTTTCTTTCTTTCTTTCTTTCTAACTAATCTTTCTTTTTTCTTTCTTTCTTTCTTTCTTTCTTTCTTTCTAACTAATATTTCTTCTTTCTTTCTTTCTAACTAATATTTCTTCTTTCTAACTAATCTTTCTTCTTTCTTTCTAACTAATCTTTCTTTCTTTCTAACTAATCTTTCTTTCTTTCTAACTAATCTTTCTTCTTTCTTTCTTTCTTTCTAACTAATCTTTCTTCTTTCTCTCTTTCTTTCTTTCTTTTTCTTTCTTTCTTTCTAACTAATCTTTCTTCTTTCTTTCTTTCTTTCTTTCTAACTAATCTTTCTTTCTTTCTTTCTTTCTAACTAATCTTTCTTTCTTTCTTTCTTTCTTTCTAACTAATCTTTCTTTCTTTCTTTCTTTCTTTCTAACTAATCTTTCTTTCTTTCTTTCTTTCTTTCTTTCTAACTAATATTTCTTCTTTCTTTCTTTCTTTCTTTCTAACTAATCTTTCTTCTTTCTTTCTTTCTTTCTTTCTTTCTTTCTTTCTTTCTAACTAATCTTTCTTTCTTTCTTTCTTTCTAACTAATCTTTCTTTCTAACTAATTCTTTCTTTCTTTCTTTCTAACTAATCTTTCTTCTTTCTTTCTTTCTTTCTAACTAATCTTTCTTCTTTCTTTCTTTCTAACTAATCTTTCTTTCTAACTAATTCTTTCTTTCCTTCTTTCTAACTAATCTTTCTTCTTTCTTTCTTTCTTTCTTTCTTTTTTACTTTTTCTTTCTTTCTTTCTAACTAATCTTTCTTCTTTCTTTCTTTCTTTCTTTCTAACTAATCTTTCTTCTTTCTTTCTTTCTTTCTTTCTTTCTTTCTAACTAATCTTTCTTCTTTCTTTCTTTCTTACTTTCTTTCTTTCTTTCTTTCTTTCTTTCTAACTAATCTTTCTTTCTTTCTAACTAATCTATCTTTCTTTCTTTCTAATCTATATTTCTTTCTAACTAATCTTTCTTTGTTTCTAACTAATCTTTCTTTCTTTCTAACTAATCCATCTTTCTTTCTAACTAATCCATCTTTCTTTCTTTCTAACTAATCCATCTTTCTTTCTAACTAATCCATCTTTCTTTCTCTTTCTAACTAATCTTTCTTTCTTTCTTTCTAACTAATCTTTTTTTCTATCTTTCTTTCTAACTAGTCTTTCTTTCTTTCTAGCTAATCTATCTTTCTTTCTAACTAATCTTTCTTTCTTTCTATTTAATCTTTCTTTCTTTCTCAAGTATATTTTCTAACTAATCATTCCTTCTTTCTTTCTAACTAATCATTGTTTCTTTCTTTCTTTCTTTCTTTCTAACTAATCTATCCATCTTTCTATCTATCTTTCTTTCTAACAAATCCATCTTTCTTTTTTTCTGACTAATCCTTCTATCTTTCATTCTAACTAATCTTTCTTTACTTCTTTCTATTATTTCTTTTGTTCTTTCTTTCTTTTCTTAACTAATCTTTCTTTCTTTCTCAAAAAGTAATCCTTTACTATCTTTATTATTATTATTTTGACCCTAAATTTAGAAATATATATCCTCCTAGAGCTTTAACTACTACAAACTCGGCTCAGACCTTCAAACTGTTCTGACTAGGCATGCTATCTTTTCTAACTGATTGGACTTACGTTTTTCCTTATTAAAACTCAGAAAATCTCCCACTGACGTGCATTGACGGATGTTCAGATCAAACACCCCAACTGTCAAAAATTCAAATATAAACTCCTTGAAGCCCTAGACACAATCAAATTGCTATCTATCATTTATAATCTATCTAAACTATTTAATAGTTGAGGTTTTTAAATATCATTTGTGTCTAACTGAATCTATCCATCTATCTATCTATCTATCTATCATCTATCTATCTATCTATCTATCTATCTATCTATCTTTCTATCTATCTATCTATCTATCTATCCATCCATCCATCCATCCATCCATCCATCCATCCATCCATCCATCCATCTATCTATCTATCTATCTATCTGAAAACCTTTAAACTGAAAGCTTTTAAAACTATACTTCAAACTTTCTGGCTAGGCTTTTTCAAGCCAACTTAAAGTTTGCCAACAAACTTTTATCTAGTTAATGATTCATTTTTGAATAAATCATTTTTGGGTGAACTAACCCTTTAAAGTAAATTTCTCTATGTACACTAACATTGGACTAGCCTACACAAATTCAGATACGCAGAATTAGAAACATATCTGTTTTATATCAATATTCTAATCGATATTTTCAAACAATGTGAGTTTCATAAGACTATATGAAATACTACGTAAAAAAAGTATATTTAATAGGCTACTCGATCAAAAGAATAAACACAACTACAAGCCAAGTATACTTTGAATACTTAATTATTCTTTTAAGTATATCTCGATCAAAAGTACAAGTACAGGCCAAATATATTTAATTGGACTTTTCTCTCAGTATAAGTCAAGTACACTTAAGTGTAATTTTAAGTATATTTCTGAGAAGTATATAAAATCTAGACTGAAAGTATACTTTCTTATTTTTAGTTTAAAAGAAGTATACTAATAGAACACTTGACTAAAATAATTTTTCGTAAGGTATGATTGACAGACAAGGATGCCTGTTTTAATTGTATTGTATTTTGTGGCTGAAACAATCTTCCACACTATTAATACTACTTCGACATAAAGGCAGTCTCACGGGATGCGGAAAGCACAATCTCTAGGCCGCACACGACTCTCACACACAACAAGCCTTTCAGAAGCGCGGACATAAAAAGTCACTAGTCATCATCAGCATGCACTTCATCTTTTGTATTTATGTCCAGACAGTTTTATTAGTTTTGATGACATTTTCGCATGTACATCAGGGTGTTTTGCAGATTGTAGATTTAAAAGGCTCCTCGATCAAAAGAGTTAACACAACTACAAGCCAAGCATATACTTTGAATACTTAATTATACTTTTAAGTAGCCTATATCTCGATCAAAAGATCGAGTACAAGTAGCTATCTCAGTATAAGTCAAGTACACTTAAGTGTTTTAAGTAGCCTATATTTCTGAGAAGTACATAAAGTATGTTTTTGAGAAGTATATAAGTAGACTGAAAGTACACTTTCTTATTTTTAGTTTAAAAGAGGTAGACTGTGTACAGTTGAGACACCTTAAATAACTTGCATGTGCAGCAAGCACAAGTTGTGATTTTTGCTGTGCACGTGTATTAGTATCCTCTTTGATCGTGTGAAATTTAAACAATGGACGCATCTCCGATCCGAAGATATCGGCAAAAGTTTTTTTTTCTAAGATAAGACTTTCACTTCACCATGCACACTCCACAGTGAATAGCTTATCCTTATGTGACTGTTAAACATAACTGGTATCATCACAAACGTTATTCTGTGCTCTAAAAACTGGCATATATTTCATGATATTGTGTCATGCAAGGTCATTGCAAAATCTAGAGAAATGTGAGAGGTGGCCAGCGGGGTAAATTGAGACACACTATCATCTGTCCCCGCGATAGAGTTCTATTACGAAACACGCTGTTTAGTTGTTCAGTGTTATGATAACAGGTTCAATTCTCGTAATTAGTCAGCATAGGACGCAAATGAAAATAAAATGTGATATTTGTGATATTTAAACTGTGTATTAACGAATATATAAAATATATTGTTCCCGTTTTATAAATTTTAACCAGTGCTAATTTAAATAAAATTTATTAATTTAAATGGATGAATAAACAAACAAACATGTTGCCCAATTTTTATTTTCTTTATTTGTCTTTATTATATTTGCAATGAACAGTTAGTTACCTTTAGGGTACATCATTAAAAATGGGTGTCTCAACTGTACCATGGTAGCCTAGCTGTCTCAACTGTAGGCTACAGTTGAGACAAAGTTGAGACAAAAAGCATCTTATTTTTATGAGCCAATTGTGGACAATATTATGGGTATTATTGATTCGATTGATAATATCTTAGTCTACAAGCTAATGAAATGTCATGTGGCATGTCATGTGGAAATTCACTTCTTTTCAGTATCTATTTTTGTGTGAAAAATCAAGACGCAAAAAGTGTCTCAACTGTACTCAGTCTACCCCAGTGGTATAGTTTTTTGTAGTGAGTATACTGTGATATGCTGTGATATACCGCTGATTTTAATAGATTTGATTATTATTATTTTAAAAAGTACATCTTACTTTGCAATTTCTTTCATAATTCCCTCGAGTTACTTTATTTATCTCTACAAACTATTATTTTGGTGGGTTGTAAATTAAAGACATTTGAGCTTCTGTGTGTTTTAATAAACTATTATTATTATTATTATTAGGCCTACTTGAAGTATACTCTACTGTGCAATAGTACTATATTTCTGTTATATTTTCTTAAAGTTATACAAAACTTTGATTTTGACAGGTTGTCATGAAGACTTTAAAGTTTGTGAGTGTGTATATGATACGAATGAATGACGATAGTTTTTTCAAATGAAATGGTAAAATTCTTGTGAATCGACTCTCATAAAAGCTCTGCAATGAAGTTCAAATGCGTGCATGTCCTCCTCATAGGCTGCGTTTACACTTGGCATTAACATGCGATCACCGTGATCCGATCAAGCAGATCGGATCATTAGACAATCAGGACATTGTGCGTTTACATTTGTTCACATTAAGTAGCCTCTGTATCTGGATAACCGATCGGATTCCTGTTTCCTGCATAAATTAGGTCTGTGGCACAACACCAGATTAAGAGTAAAGATGATACAAATTAAACAATGTCCCAATTGCTTTCACTCACTCACTTTACTTTCAATCTCCAGTAATTAGATCAAATTAATTTTTTTGAACGAAGGAATACTTCCAGAGTTGATCATACAAAAATAGCTGGGTTGATCATGTTAAAGTCACATCGATCATCTGGTTTTAAGCTTATAGCGTGCGATGACTATATTGAAAAAAATGGGAGATTGATAAACATGCTGAAACAATAAGAACATTCAACATTTAAACATAAAAAAATTATTCCGATTGCGATTATTCCTCTGGCAAAGCAGCGTGCAGCTCTTCATTAAGATCATGACTGACTGTACAGGCGATCGCCTCGTTCAGATAATGTTGCAAAATTAAAATAAAAAATGACACACATAGTATCATGTAAGTCTAAATAAACTGTTTTAAAGATTGACGTTTATTGTAAGGTTCAAATAAGTTTCATTTCTTGTCTAAACTGCGTCTGGCCATTATTTTCTGACAGCCACGCGGGGAGACTGGGCGAGATTTAAATTACGTCCACCTGTGAATGCAGACACGATGGCTGGTTGCGTTTACATTACACTGAGATCCGATCACAATGCGTCCTCGACTACCTCCGAACCTGGACACATGGATCGGATGACATTCCGATCAGAAGTGCGTTTACACTTGTCTTGTCAATGTGTATGTGGACAACATCATCCGGATACAGGTCGCATGTTATTGCCAAGTGTAAACGCAGCCATAGACGCTGAAAACACCACGAGTGTCACGCGCGCGTCAGTGTGTAGTAGAGCACACATTGAGCGCTCATTCACAGAAACACGCAGAACATTCAGAGTTTATTTCAATAGCAGTCTTTTTGAGCTTTGATATTCATAGACACTTAGTACATATCGAGATTTGATTCATTGTATCATTACTTTTGATTTATTCATTCAAAAATGGCCAAATTGCGTGACGTTCCGCTTTACAGTAGGCTAAGTTACATTTGATGCTGGATTCCGCTATTCGATCCGTGTCGTTGCGCAAACACAGACTTCACGGCGGGGTGAATTTATGAATGAACGTTCTTTCACAAAACGAAGTTGTTACGAATCCTCACGCTTTTTTAAGTGGGTAGATGGAGATCTTTGACATTTCCTAGTGGGCATTCGGAAATCCTTGACATTTTCTAGTGGGTATACGGCGTATATACCTGCGTATCACGTAGACTACACCACTGTCTACCCATACTAATACTGTAGATCACTTAACTAAACTTATTTTTCGTAAGGTATGATTGACACACAGGATGTCTGTTTTCATTTTATTGTATTTTGTGGCGGAAACAAGATTCCATACTATTCATAATACTTCGACATAAAGGCAGTCTCACGGGATGCGGAAAGCACAATCTCTAGGCCTATAAATATTACGACACACACGACTCTCACACACACACAACAATTCAGAAGCGCGCGTGTCTGGCTATAAAAGTCACTAGTCATCATCATCATTGCAAATACTCCATCTTTTGTATTTATGTCTGGATAGTTTTATTTGTTTTGATGACATTTTCGCATGTAGATCGAGGTGTTTTGCAAGTAGATCAATCGATGCCGACTTCAGGTCTGGTGCGATGATGATTCGAATTTTAGTTGCTATAGAGACGCGTGATATGATTTTTTGTTTGTACACTCAAACATCGCTATCTGTTGTTTGAGAGACGAGGCGAATTGAGAGATTTTTGCCGAGTATTTTCTGCACAGATCTTGTGATTTTGAAGCTATTTGGAGGATTCCTGAGAGAAAACTTGTTATATTCTACAAGGAGTAGATCGGAGGATATATCCTTTGCTTTTTTCTTTTCATATTATTTCTGAGGACGCTTTTATCTAACTAATTGTTATTATCTGGGAGTTAATCTAGGAGTTTGTAGTTTTATTTAATTTTATTATTTTTGTTTTATTTATTTATTTATCATTTTTATTTATTTGATTTCTTTTGGTAGTATTTCTGAGGAGGGTTGTATTGTATTATTTTTTTGTGTGTTATTTTGTATTGTTTCTATTGCAGGTTGGAGGAGGACGTTGATGGCTCACGTGGGTGAAAGAGGAGGTGAGTGTTCTAGTTTTTCATTTGTTTATGGTATGTTATGATAACCATTTGATCCGCATATTTTCCCAGCTAAGGGATCACATGTATTTGATTCCTTGCATGTGAAATAAACCTTTCAATTTGAGTAACAATTTGTAATTGACCACTGACATTGATCATTGATTATTATTAAAACATAACTAACTATGTGATGTCTGAAATATTCCAGCCTCAGGCCGCTCCAGATCCAGGAGAGCTGCTTCCACTCAGACGGCTGGTCTGGAGGTTTGGAGTCTCAGTTCTGATGATTTAGCTCCTCTGTCTTCTGAGTTTTCTGGTTCTGTGTTCACAGGTCAGGATCACAGGACGAGGAAGAGGCAGAACGGCAGCCAGCAGAGCCCAGATGATGGATGTGCGTCCAGGCGGTCATGTGGAGAGTTGAGTCTCAGCAGCAGAGGGACGTACATCGTTGAGTGGAGGTGGAGTGGCCACGGATCGGACGGCCCAGGTGAACAGGACAGTTGTGGCGACTGGAGTTTGTCAAGGTCCGACAGCCTCCAAGAGATGATGTGTTCTCCGCTGCCAGGTCAAGTTCCTGTGGAGCCAACAGTGACTTCCAATGGCCTAACAGCTCAGGGTGCCGTGGAGGTGTCTCCTGCGAACAAGAGCTCAACAGGTGAGATTGAAATAAGGCTGAGGGGTGTAAAGTGTTCTGATAGAGATTTTGCTATTTTGTGCATAAGACTGCTTCAAGTTTTTAACAGGTTATGGTCTAGTCATATTTACCGTTGCTCAGCATAATTTAGCTGAAATTTTCTTACCGAAAGTTTTTCCAAAATATTTTAGTTGGACGTTTGTTTTTCAAAAAACATATTTTTCAGAACATTCAAAAGTAACGTTCCCATAATGTTTGCAAAATTATAAAACAGACTGTTCCCTTATCATCTGTATAACCAAGAAAAAAACATTTTTGAAACATTGAAAAAAAACTGGACGTTAATACGTATTATTGTGAAATAAGACTTTGGGACATTTATGCAGGCATTAAGCAGAAGCACGGCCTTCGTATAATATTTGCTTTACTTGATTTTGTAACATTACAAATAAGAATGGAACAGTAAAATGTGTAAGTGTGTCATTGTTTAGTTTGAGGTCAGAGATGTTTCTAATAGTTGTCTTTTCAATTGTTTTTCTTCTTTTAAAAAAAACCTACAGAATGTAGGAAGAGGAGAGGAATTTGTACTTTCCTCGTGAGCGTGTGGAAGGCTATGAAACATCATTTCGGCTGCTGTTGCCACAGTAGTGCTGTGGATGTTGTGGAGCCTTTCGTCCCTCCACCAGATCTGGACCCAGAGCCTGATCCAGATCACTCAGCCGTCAAGCCAAATAATGGTAAATACACAGTCATTATTTCTTGAACATTATTTTAAACAGTATTGTCGTCTTGTTTTCCACTAAAAATATCTTAAGGCTTGTTTTCTGAGAATAATAATATTATTCTCCCTAGGTTTAGGTGAAGGTTCAGGGTTAGTACCTAGTTATTACCCAGTTATTGTAATAACTGTAATAAGTACATAGTATGCACATGGGAAACAGGACTGTAAGATGAAGTGCTACCGGTAACACTTTATTGTAAGGTGACGTAGTTACACGTTAGTACATCTACTGTACTTACTATAGGGATAACAGTAAATTATAAATAATTACAAGTAACCAACCGTATCTCTATAGTAAGTACATGTAGTTAATTCATATTACCCAGTTCTTATCTGAGTAAGTACAATGTAAGTACTTCACCTTAAAATAAAGTGTAACCTTTTATTATTAATTCAAAGGATCCAGCAAGCTCATATATTTATCATATTGTTTCTGTTTTTCAGAGTCCTTTGCGTCTTTCTTCAACGTAGGAAAGATGATTGGATCCGGAGGATTTGGCAGGGTGTACGAGGGAACACGGAAATTTGATGGCAAAAAGGTAAATATTACCCAACTGTACAAACATTTTGAAACAAATACATGTTTAAACCAATTTACAGATGGTTTAATACCTAGTGCAAGGTCAGGTGCCTGAATACTGTTACTGTTATTGAAACATTTTTTTTGTTTTTTTTGCAGGTTGCCATCAAGCAGATCAGCAAGATTGACAACAATCGTTATCTTGATATTGTAAGTTGTTTAAAACCTGAATGTGTATTTAGTTGTTTAAGTGCTGATTACTGTAGTCAATACACCTGTAGGAAGCATTAGCTGTTAATGTTATCGACAAATAAGCCTAGAAGCAACAAATAACTTTGAGCTGAAAAGGCTCTGTATCTACAAAGATCAAAGAAAAGTACATTCAAAAATGAGATTTGTACCCAGCTAATCTTCTGTCTGCTACTTTTCACTAGCCTGGGCATCCCGAACCTCTCGTAACAGAAGTGGCGCTGCTTCTAATGATGAGGCAAGAACCCAGAAGCCCCTACGTCATACAGCTCTACGAGTGGTTTGAACACCCTCGAAAGTTCACTCTCGTCATGGAGTACCCCGAACCCTGCGAGAGCTTGCTGGACTTCATCATCCGTAACCCTGAACTGGATGAACCAACGGCACGGGTCATCATGAGACGGGCTGTGCTGGCAGTACAACACTGCATCGAACATGGCGTTTTTCATAATGACATTCATGCGGAAAACTTCCTGATGAAGAAAAACACGTTAGAGCTCAAGCTGATAGACTTTGGCTGCGGTCAGCTACTTAGTAGTGACGGCTACGAGAGCAGAATATACCTTGGTGAGCATTTTGGCAGTGTGGAAACCTGAATGTGTGACTTACTGATTATTTGACACTTTAAATAAGAAAGCTCAACAATGCGCGAATGTCTTTCTTACAGGATTAATGACTTACTGCCCACCTGAAGTCTTCACAGATACGAGGTTCCACGCCGTCCCAACAAACGTCTGGGCTCTAGGAGTGTTGTTATATGAGATGGTGAACGCATGTTCTCCTTTTGGCAATAGAATGGAAATCACACAAGCCAAAGTTACATTTAGGAACGCCAACTTATCCAAAGGTGAATAATATTGATATCTTTGTTAAACGCACACATAAAGCAAAGGCTCTGTACAGAGACAGTTAAAGGTGAAGTACTCTATGTCAGATTTTTTTTAACCAGTTGCATTTGTGATGTTTGAGTTGGAAAAAGACGTGAAGCACGCAAAGTCTTTTGAAAATATGCTCTTTTTGTCACAGAAACTGCATACTTCACCTTTAAAGTAAAGATAACGAACATTTTACCTTAAATGAATCATGTTTAGATGTCACATGGTCATGACTAACCAGCTCTCTTCTTATTAATATTGGTACAGAATGCAGTGATCTGATTAGCCAGTGCCTAACAAAGGATCCAACTAAACGACCGACGTTAGAGCAGATGTTACAACATGAATGGATTAGAAATGATCTTCTTGTAGATTGGAGAAGTTCAGGAGATTCACTCGATCAGTGATTTCAGGTGTGAGGAAGTGTAACAGATGGACAGAGTAGGATTATAATCATTTGTTATTATCATTTATCTATTTTCAAATTTGTGTATTGAACAGAGTTCATTTTAATGTTGTTGTCATAGTCTAGTCACCTTCATTTATATAGTGTTTTATACAATACAGATTGTTTTGAAGCAGCTTTATGATAATAAACAGAAAAATAACAGAATCTGTGATGCAAACAGAATTCCATTCTGCTGTAAGACATTTATGAGTTGACATGTTCATATAATCTTTGTTTTGGATAGGAAATAACATACTTGCTGTCCTTGGTGGAGGTCTTGAGCTCGTGATGTGACCCGAAGCCCGAAATCCAACTTCAACTTGACAGGGAAGTCAAGCCGCCACTCCAGAGAGCTCAGAGCCTGGCATCATGGGGGATCTTTCGGACTGGAAATCAATCAAGAACAATTTGGGATCCTAAAGTTAAGCCAAAGGGTCTCTTAGGTGATCATTTGAACACAAAGTATTATATCAAAAAGTGATCAAATTCATCATATTTTACTGAACTCTAATTTAGATTTTCTTTGTTTATCCGAGACATGGCTTCATGTAAACTCCCCGTCAGCAGCATTAGAAGTGCCTGCTTTTAAACTCTATAAGAAAGATAGAGTTTGTTCTAAGAGGGGTTATGATCAAACAAGTTATGATCTATGAGAAAACTGGTTTCCAGTCTAATGAAATCGCTTGGTCAAATTGTTTGGATTTGGAATGTATTGGTTTGAAATTCAGACTCTGAATCTTTGTATTAATTGTAATTTATCGTCCTGACTCTTCAAACAGTAGTTATGAAATTTGAAACTTTTTTTACATTCATTTTTATACATTAGTTATACAAAAGTTTGTCTAGCTAATACAGTGGAACAAGCCTTTAAAAGCAGTCAATGAATAGGACATTTTTAGACCATTTACATCTCATAAACCATCCAGAGCAAAGGATATATTTGGTATTGATGTAGTAATGCTTAAAGAGCTCAATGAGTCACTAGTTAAAACCATCACCAAAATGATCAACTTTTCACTTTCTCATGGGACGTTCCCGTGTGCTTGGAAGTCATCATCTGCTGTAGTGCCTATATCTAAAAGTGCAGATTCTCATGCTGTTAGTAATTACAGACCTATTAGTATTTTACCAATAGTCTCAAAGGTTGCAGAGAAATGAATGGTGCTGCAAATCACTGATTATCTAAATACTAGTTCATTTTTATTAGTTCTTCCAATGCAATTTGGCTTCAGAGTAAACTTCAACTAGATGGCAAATTGTTATTCCACTGAAAAAGTGAAGTCTCTCTTAGACAAAGGTGGGGTTTTCGGGCGGTGTTTCTTGACCTCACGAAGGCTTTTGACACTGTAAACCACAGGAGTCTTATTTCTAAATTATTAGTATTTTTCTCCAGAGACTTATCATATTCAAATCATATTTGTCCGGTCACACACAGAATGTCCGAGTTCAGAATTATAAATCAGCTCCCTAATGTATATCCACAGGTGTTCCCTATGGGTCTATTCTGGGTCCATTGCTATTTACGTTATCAATGATCTTCCATCCGTTTGTCCCGACACCGAATGAATGCGGAAGGCACCGTTATTTATATACACGGAAACAGTGTGTCACAAGTCGCAAATGAACTTACCCAATCCCTAGTTAATGTGACATTTTGGCTAGAACAAAGCGGTTTACAGTTAAATATCTGTAAAACAGTGTTTTTTTTTTTTTTAGTTTTTTTACCAAAACAAATAGTTCAAGTGTAGTGCCAGATGTTGTTGTTTCAGGGGAAAGGCTACAAGTTGTATCTGAATTGATCTTGATTCCAGACTTTCTTTTAAGGCTCAGGTTAAAAAGGTCTGTAACTGGGTCAAAATCTGTCTGTCAAAATTTAGATATATGTCAACAGAGGCCGCTATGTTGTATGTATTTCATTATTATCTCTCATATCACTTTTTGTCTTAACAACCCGGTCACAAGCGAGTACAACTACTCTAAAAACACTGGACTCTCTGTATAAACAATCACAATTTTTTTTTTTATTAAAAAGAGTTCATTTTGATCATTGTTTAATACTAAAAAAGTACAATTTGCTAAATTGGGATAATCTGATGTAGATGTTTGTCTTATGTTTAAGATTATACATAGCCTGTCGTTGCTGTTAAAACTGTATGTTAATGTTAGAACAACTGCACATCGGTCCACAAGGGCTGGAGAAAGAGGGACTGTATTATTCCTCTCAGAAAAAGTCAATTTAGTCAGTCTGTATTTTCAGTCAAAGCCACAAGGGAATATGGAACTCCATCCCATCAATAATTAGAAGACTGGATATACATTTGGTTCTTTTAAGATTCATCTAAAAAAATGGTTACTTACTAGTCAGCACTGTCAACATTAGTATCTTAATATTCTGATTTTAGCATCTTTGTAATAATTGTTCTGAGTTATTTGCTTTTTCCTGTCACTACTTTTTTTTTTTACCTCTTATGTAGCACAATATGTTTTGACAAAATTTTCTGTTAGTGTATTTTTGCATGATTTCCGCGTGGAATCGTGTACTTGTATTTTGTAATTTGATAATGTGATTGTTTTGTTGTTTTGTATTATTAATGTAAGATGCTTTGTTTTTAGGGTGACTTTTTACATTCTGTCAAGGGTCTACAAATGAAAATGGTCTTTTTGGCTAATTCTGCATCTATGTTTATTAATGTGCACTGCCCCTGTAAACAAGTGAAATAAAGTAAACATGAGAGACTGCAAGACGTCAGCACAGCCATATTTGCTTTGTTTTAAAAGCAATTTTTGCTTAGTAGTATGATTTAACACTTATATATATAAACATCTATATATTTTGCTGTTTTTTTCTCCCCTTTATTTGTACTTATGTGTGTGTGTATATATATATATACAGGTATATATATACAGTATGTCATTGGTCTCTTACTTTGTATAAAGCAGCTATGTCTTGTTAATATAAAAACGTACAGAAATACAATAAAATAAAAGCAAAATTTGTTTTTAAAAGTGAAGACAATCATCTTTATTTATATAGCACTTTATACAAGATTGTTTCAAAGCAGCTTTACATATTTACTGGAAGATAATGTTCGATGATGCAAACACAATTCAGTTCTCTAAGATTCAGCTCTAAGACAGTTGTGTCATCAGGGCTTGACATTAACTTTTTGAGGCACTTGTCCTTCGGACAAGTAAATTTATGTTTCACTTGTCCATGCACAAAAGTCACTTGTCCGGGTAAAGATTTATAATTTTATCTAGGGCTGCACGATTTGGGGAAAATGTCATATTCCTATTATTGAGATCAATATTGCGGTTGTGATATGCGATTGCGATATAATAAACAAATGGTTTCATGAGTCAACTTGTTTGGTTCTAAACCAAATGCACACACAGATTAGTGATAATTCTGAAATTAGCAATAACAACTAAATGATTGATAACACCTATAATGATCAATAAGCCATTGATGTTTGGATAAAAATGAACTGTCTAACAGGTAGGACATATACAGAAATTGAATAAAGTTATCAAACAGTCTGCGCAGCATAAATTATAAATTATATATAGACTACTCCTTATTAAAGCTACACAAGTTCTTTAGTCAAGAGCAGTGAGTAATTTTCTCTGTTCCCTTTGTTCTTTCATTAACTTTACTGACAGAACACTTTATTGGTAGCTGGCCCTTTAAGAGCAGCCGCTGTGGACAGAGACGCGGATCTCACACGCGCCTCATTCTCTCACGAGTAACAACTCTTTATGTCCATCATAAGACTGCTCTTGTGTTATGAAGATACTCGACAAATGACATTTTGGCTTAATTGTGTGTGTTGATGTTCGTTCAAGCGCGAAAGAGAACTGTATTCTGGCGCGCGGTCTGTGCATGCGCATCATACTGGTGCGCGTCTTTCTGCGAGTCACATTCAGGACATTCACAGGCCATTCACATTCAGGACATGTCTTCGTTTCAAATCTGTAAAATTAAATCTGTAAAATAGACGTAACGAGTGGCACATAACGTGAAGTAACATGGCATTTTATTTTGTTTGAAATTTAACTTGTCCGGTCGGACAACTAATTTTCTCTCTACTTGTCCTACAAAAAATCCACTTGTCCCGGACAAGCGGACAAGCCTTAATGTCGAGCCCTGGTCATTATTCAGCTGCAGTCAGTTCATAGTTGATTCAGTAATTTTGTAAAGTTCATCAATTATGTAATGAGTTCAAATCAGCTGTAAAGCAGCTTTGCACAAAACAGTGATGTCATCATTCAGCTAAAAAACAATCTTTACAAACATTTTAAGTAGATCTTAGCGGTATTATAAAAAAAAGTATGACATGATCCCTTTAAAGAAATGCTTTCAAAGAATAGAAAAATTAGGTGCATGAAAACCATCTCCATGGTTGTTTATATATATATAAAAAAATGTCAGCCTCTGTTTTCATTTCATTTCTTGTATTATTTTAAAGATTCAGTTTTCAAATCTTTAAAATTGAAGGTTTAGTTACCCAAAAAAAAAAAAAAAAAAAAAAAAAATCTATCATCATTATTTACTAAGCCTCATGTTGTTCCAAACTCGTATACGGTTGTTGTTGTTGTTTTTAAGTGAAAGGCAAAGACCTATTTTTGTTTCCTGAAATAAAATCTCAATCTACTTGCTGCAAACTTCAATGCACTGTAGACCGTTTAAAACATAACCCTACAATAAATGAGACTAGAGCCTGTTGAAAAATAATACAACAATTTTTGGTGCATGACATCATCACTGGTTATTTAGGTGAAAGAAGCTATTATTGTATTATTAGAAAGATTTAGGTCAATCTTGAAGCTTATTGGAAGAGTTACTCAAAAAAAAAATCTATCATCATTATTTACTCCAAATTTACTCTAAAGTCATATAGGTCTACCACTATTTTTACAGTTTTGGGAGGGCAATTGTGAAGAATCGTTACGCAGCTCTTTTCCATACAATGCATTTTCATATAGTCACCATGTCTGTAAAGCTCCAAAAAGGCATACGTGTCACATATGTATTATATAGCCATATATACTGTATATTCCAAGACTTCTGGAGCTTTTAATGAGAAAAGCTTGTTTTTATTCACTGATAGTATTTCCATAGACGGAAGCTCTGAAAAGTCATTGCAGCCACGTTTAAAATGTTGCAGTAAAATATTGTTGACAGCATGTTTTAGTGAAAACAGACAATTCTACAGTGGTTTCTTATATCAACCGGCAGAGAGGCACATGTTCATTCAATTGCATCAGTAATAAAATAGCTGATTGTGAGGTGCAACACACGGCTTTCATCCATCAGGGCAACTCATGTTCCGGGACACTAAACAGGAGGTTTGCTGGACTATTTTTTAAATATAATGAATAATTGTGTCTGATTGGCACAGCTGACAGAGCTTGATGCTGGTTGATTCACTGCCATTTTATGGACAAGAAGGACCATTTTTCTCTTTTTGTGGTAAAAAAAAAAAAAAAAAAGGGCATACAGCATTAAAACAATACCAGGGTGAGTAAATGATGCTTGATGCTCATTTTAGGGCGAACTATCCCTTTAACTGCAGTTTGTACGTGGCCAGTGAGACTCCCAGGAAAAGGTATGCACTGTTTTTGAACTTTTGCCAGATTTAGACACCGAATTTAAACTTCTTTGTGACAACGACATTTAGCCGACCTGTCAAGCTAAGCGAGCTCTGCATCCGTTTTCAAGCGCTCTCAGCTCCATCCAGCGAGGAAAAAGCTTTACCGATGTCTTGCATTCTTATTTCTTTTAGGACATTTGGTTATGTTTACGGTTGAAAGATAATAATTTCATAACTTCTATGGCGCTCTCGGATTCCAGTTTCGCATATGAACATAACTGCCCTGAAATCCCTTACGAAAAAGAAGTATACTTCAAGTTCATTTTATGAAGTATACTTGAGTAATGTTCAAATATATTTTTGAGTAATGTTCAAATATATTTTTAAGTTTACTTTATGTAGTAAGTATACTAATATCAATGTGTACTTGAAGTGTTGTAGAAATTTTAATAGTCATTGATCCCAAACAGGTATCATAAGAGAAAGAACCTATTCAATGTATAAAAGTATATGTGTGTACGTGCTTGTGCGTGACTTTTCAGGAACATATGGGACAGGACCTCTGACCTTAGGGACGGTCAGTTTTGGCCAGTTTATTTCAGTACCAGTTTGTGTCTTTAAGTAGAAACTGAACAGCAGTAAGGACCTTATCTGAGTGGGTGAAAGGTACAGCGGGTGAGGAGGAACCTTGAAAACAGTATAAAGGCTGTCTCATATCTTCCTGTTGGGTGTCACTCTCTTGCACAGCGTAACTTCTGTGTACTAGACTGAACCTATTCTTGCAAGAATAAATACTTTCCTTTTTGTTAATTTGACTCTGAGTGTCTCTTACGCAGTGATGATGTTTAACAGAATTTTTGCCACAACAATTTGGTGTCAGAGTGGGGTTCCTTGGAAGTGCCTTCTGGACCTGAGAGCGGACGGTGTTTGGCCACCTGGACTGAGCAGTTCCAGCTCTACCTCGTAAGCTTGAGAGAGAGGGGCCGACCGCTATCGGGTCCGGGAGGGGCTCCACTGGAATCAAAAGAAAGCGAACCCGTGGCAGCCAACATATCTCTGGTAAGAGACGTCTAAAATATTTTCTTTTGGGGAAAAGTACTTTGTTTCGGGTATGAAATGTGAGTGAACCATATTGGCTGAGGGCTGTTTCTGTGGTACGTAATCTGAGATTAATTGAGATCTATATATAGATCAAGAGGTTTCAAACAGATACGAGAGAGAATTATCAAACAGATAGGTAACCTGAAAATTAGTTGTTCCACGACGGAGCAAATTGTTTTTAGGTACTGAGGCTAATTAGGGGGAACCAGAACAGTTTTTGGTAAACCTTAATTAGGAGGGCACTAATAGTGCAACCCGACCGATTTGGGTTAAAAGAAAAAATCGGGTCTGTTGGGGACGCCTAACAGATCAGGAAAACGCGCGTTGAAGAGAAATCCACAGAGAACAGAGAAGCAGCCAATATGGGGAAGTCTCAAGGTAAGCATGCAAAATTTGATACACCGGTTTTTCTATCAAATGAGAAAATTATGGGGGAAAATTTATGTTTTAGATATTGAAAAAACTGAGAATATACCATGATTTCCCCAGGGAGGGAACACTGAGCACAACTAGACTGAAAGTAGTGCGAGAATCAGTTGAACAGGGCAGTGAGAAACAAAAAGGTTGTTATGGCTGCATTCAACATGTGTGATTAGGCAGATAAAAAAAGTTGAACTGCCAGGAGAAATAAAGTTTTTACTTCTTCATCCAGTAAATGGAAGCATGACATTAGATATCTGAGAACTTAAATTTACATGATAAGGATTGAAGTAGCAAGCAGCTATAAGGCTGTCTGTTTGAAATAGAGGGAACTGTAAGTGAGAGACTTGATGGAAGAGGGAAGTGAAAAACAAAAAGGTTGGTGTGTGAGATATGTGTGTGGGGATTGTTAGCAAACAATCATGTACTGGTTAGATAATGAAGGAACTGGCATGTAGAGAAAAGAAAGAATTAGCATGTAGAACAGAGGATGCAGAAGGAACTGACATGTAGGGAAAGATGGAAGAAATATAGTAGAAAACTATATGTGATGAAAATAAAATGTCTGACAGAATTTATGGAAGTCAAAATAACTGTTTAAATGGTATGAAAAATGAGTTTCAGAATAAAAATAAGGCATTGAGTATGATTAACGGGGATTAATGTGATATAAAGATAAGGAATGTTTCATTAAGCAAAATGGGGAAAAACTATATTTTCTGTATTAAATTCTATATTTTAATGGTAAAATAATGATTGAAATTAGGTTTAATTTTAAGTTTGACAACCATTGTGTTTTGAACCTAGGGTCCAGCTATGCTGGAGGTACAGCAACAGGGTTTGCTTATTCAGCCCGGTTTCCGGATGTTAGATATATACTTGTTCTGTAATTAGGGTTGTTGATGATAATACCAAATTAGTAAAATGTAAAGACAACTTTGACCAAAGATTCTGGAAATCAATAATGTATAATGTTGGATATTTTGTTGATATTAAGTCATTGAAGCAAAAGATATTGTCTGTTTTATAAATGAAATTATGGGTCAGGATAATTTCCCTGGACAAGTATGACTAAAGTTAAACGAAAACTTTGTGAAAACAACTTAGAATATTTTGAGCATTTCGATGCAGCTTATGAAAATTAATGTTCTGCCAAAAATAATGATAAAGATTATGATTCGGCTATTGGGATTGAATCCGCCACTGGTGGACTGTAAAAGAATACAGAGAACTGCTTATCAGCTCTGTTTGCATTCCTGAATGGGACACACTGCTTCAAGAGTGTGCAGTAAGTTGGAGCCGACAGAGAGTGCTTTAATTGTGGTCAGCAGGACCATTTAACACGTAACTGTAAATGCCCACCGAGAAGGTGTAAAAAACAAAGTGTAATTAAGCGATATAAATTTCTGGTGTTAATGTGGGCTTGAAAGTAGATCAGTGTTTAATATGATGATATTAACATTTTCGTCTGAGAAAGAACTAGAGATAAAAACAAGGTCAAGAGATTGAAGTCTTAAAGTGAATCCTTTTAAAGAAAAGATCTATTATAGTAATTTTTAAAAGTGAATTGATGAATACAGGTTGATGTAAAATTAATGACTCCAACAAATGTGAGTTGCAAAATATATCAAAGTAACTAACCGGATGATTGTGTTGTAATTAAACATTTAAAAAAAAGATTTTAGAGTATATAGAGAGACTAATCTCACAGATGATTTACAATAACTGCAAAAGTATCACAAGCAGAGAGTGCTTGCCTCGTCAAAAAGTAAATCCTAATTGGAGATTGATAAACTCCAAGAGAAAACTTAAGTCAAATATTAAACTATGGTAATTGAGATTGAGAAATGTGAAACGTTATTGAGAACTAGAATAATTATTATATTTTGTTATAATATAATAATATAATAATTATTTTTATGTAAGAACAAATAAGCAGAAGTAGTAGGCTACTGAATTAACGGTTGCTAAATGTAAAATGTGTTGAAAGGCATCTGATTAAACAAACAGCTTGAAAAGTTGACCATGAAAGAGCTAGAAGCTGATGTTTTGCTTTCAAAAGATGAGTCTGCTATTGGCTGTAATGAAACAGTTCGCTTATCTAAATCTGATGTGTGCTGTGGCTGAAACAGCCAGTGCGACAGAGACTCAATCTGAATGGAAATTTGTAATGTCTAGATTCCCTGACGTGGGCAAAGGACAACTGTAAAACTATGTTTATTTGAAAACACATGTAATTTCTGGCAAAGATGCCTTAAGCTGGGATAGAGTTAAAAGATGGTAGATAAAAGTTTGATGTTAGAAGTATATGAGAGAGCAGTGTACCAGTCCGAATGTCTCAGAGTCTCTCTCATTCAATGAGTCAGCTAAAAGCTGTTATCTGTGATAATAAGTAAAGCACAGTGTTTCAGTTGAGAATCATAGACACAGAGATGTTTAAAAAAACAATTGCCGTTCAGAGGGCAATTTGTATTTGTAAATGTTTTAAATGTAAAACTGAATGACTTTAAAGAAGTCTTTAAAATAATAATACAGACCTTAAACGATAGAGGTGACATTTTGATTAGCGTATTTTAGGACCAGTAACAACTTTGTCTCATTTAGTCTCCACCATTCAGGACCGATGGCTCCGGCTACAGATGAAGTACACTGAATGTACGGTTGTGATCTAAATTCACTGAGTATAGTCTAAGTAGCTAGGTTGCTGCTTTTAAGATAGTTAATGGATTTAAGTGATTAAATACTGTTGTTATTAACCTGTCTCCCTGTGAACACTATTAGGCAATCGGAATGGCTCTGGTGACTCTTGAACGTGCCTTTCCTAAGCTCCAGAAAACAGCTGAGTTCTGTTGAAGAAAACTGATTGTATTGGGACAGAGCGGTCACCAGTGTGTACGTGTGTACGAGTGGCTACTCAATGACGGGATGATCTTCCTGGCCAGGGGGTCACGAACATTGGGCACCTCCGGATGGAGGTGTTATTTGTGAGAAAGGTATGAGAGTTGAGCGCTGATTACTGGAGGCCACCGGGGTCAGCAGAGCATTGAGAGGTGAGATGGGCTGTGAGGTGAAAATTAATGTTACGGCAGTCTGACCCAGAAATGTGAGTTCCTCTATACCACTCACCAGAAACCGCATTGATTGTATGGCTTGTTTTTCATTGTGACAAGTGTCTGCAACTATGCCAGGGGACGACACCCTGAAGAGAAGAAAATTAAAGATAAATAGCTAACGGGAGTGGGCTTTCAGGAGCCAGCTGATTCCATGAGGTGATTGCCATTATTTGCTGCGGAGACAGTAACAAAACTCAATTATATGAGGGACATGATGTTGGTTGCCATATGGGCAAGTAAAATGTTTAGAAGAGTTAATTTTGAGCTAATATGTCTATAACATAGTTTTAACTCGTGAAGGTCGTTGGACATGGTGGTGGCTAAAGATGAAGACAGCTTTGTAGATTTGAGAAAAGTCTGGATAATAAAGCTGAATGGTAAAAGGTTAATGTAATGACTTTAATATTACATTTTGTCTAAATTACAGTCTTAGGAGGCTGTTGAAAAGATTATTTGTTTATAGTGAGAGAGACTGCTTGAGTGGAGGAAGGGATGGTAACTGTGTCTGTCTTTTTGTTATCGGCCCGCTAAAGAACAAAATAGTGATAATGAACCAAAACAACCCAGCTGACTTTTCTAAGATGAAATTGATAATGAACAGACATGCTTTGTAACTGGTTAAGAGACCATGTAAAATTAGGTAAAAGCTACAGTAAAATGTGAAGTTTAAAATCTTACTTAAAATTTAAATCTTTTTAGAGATGATATAATGAAAAGCGAACATTGAAGATGAACAGTTAAAATATGTGTCTAATGTGTGTGTGTGTGTGATGGTGACTGCACTCTATGTCTTGTATGGGTTAGTTTGGGGTATGAATACTGCGTCTGAATAGTGTGTAAATTGTGTCATTAGCCACTAAAATCTGGTAAGGCAAATGACAATTTTTAAAGAAGCTGTTAATTCTGTTGAGTCCACTTGATGAAAAGATGATGTAGAACATGGGACGAGCTTTAAATGGATTAGTTATCCAGCTCTGTCTGCTACTGGTAATTATGAATCAATCTATGGATTAAAAGCATTTATGTAAATTGGATTTGTGAAGTGGTAGATCGTCGTCCATAATGGGTTGAGATAAACTAAAATGTTATAGATTTGAAGGCAATAACAAAGTGACATATTGGCTAAGTCAATATCAAATTATCCAGAGAGTCCTTCACATTTATGAATATTGTGAACAAAAGGGGGAAAATGTTATTTGACATACATTGACCAAGTCTGTACAGCACGACCTGACCTGACAGAAACAATTGATGACTTTGAAAATGTTTGTAGATGACGGGCTTAAGAGACCAAACAACAGGCCTGAAAAGCAGGATACACTGTAAGACTGAGGGCCGTTGCCCTCCAAATACTCTGATAAGAAGATGTGTTTGTGGCTTTAAGTAATATTTTTGTTTCAAGAGGCAGAGAAAGATGTCTGAAGGAAATTTGTCTGAAGGACAACGTTTGGGTTAGTGATGATGGCAAACTTTATCCAAACACCATTACTTTAGATTGATGCAAGAGTTGAATCATTGCATCAAAAGGGGGATGGTTACAATTGGTAACAATTTTGATAACAATTGACAAAGTATGGTTTACTAGGGGACAATATATGTTGGGAAGACACTGAGCTTGACTGGGTAAAAGCCTGGCAAGAAGCCATTCTTCTCCCTAACAAAATTGCTGTCTGTAAGTGTGCCGCACACGCTGATAACAAAATTGCAGGACTGTTTCAACAGGAGACGCCAGGGCAGATGCAGCAGCGAAGGCCGCGGCAGCACAGCAGACAAAAGAAACTACGTGTACTTTACTATCTGAAAATAACCTCAACATTTGTTTTTCTTTACAGAGCATGCAGACTTTTGATGCAAGGCAGAATGTGCCCAATAAAATAATGGTTATGGATGAATTTGACTTACTATCCTGGCCTGGGTTATTATTGTGGCAGAAAGAAACAGGGCCACACCTGCACAGCGCATAACTTAAAATTTTCCTTTTGCAGGATGTCAGGATGGATTGAATCAAACAGAACTGATTCTGTTCTAAATGTATAAATGTTGACTTGTTTACATGAGCAAAGTGGGTTGAAGGTTTTTCAGAGGAAAAGAACTCTGAGTGCTATTAAGTGAGGAAGAAATTATTTAGTGATAAGATGATTTGTAAAATGAGAAGAAACAGAGTTGAATTGGACAAGTGTTGAGAATAAACTTGAAATTCTTTATGCATATCATCAGCAAGGTGAACAAATGGTGAAAATTCCACAGGTCACACCAATAGGCACGACCGGCCAGACAAGCGGTCACTAACAAAACCTTAAGGTCTTCATTCACAGGTCAAAGCAGGAGATGGTTCACTCCAGTAGGGGTACATCGTGATCTAAGGGGCAAATCTGGTAATGATCAGAAAATGGTTGGAGAGTGGGACACCTGGGTCGAAGCCTCTCACCTTAGACTACACCGACAGGCCTCAATAATCAAATATGAGGACAACGTGAGGGGTCAAAGGCTCGTGCTAGTAACAGCCTCCCTCACCGGCGAGGGAAAGACTACGGCAACGACTCGCAAAGTGTCACCCTGGTGAAGACAGAATGTCCATGGGGCAAATGAGGTGACCAACACACCTGAAGGAAGATTCACCAACTAATGGTTTGAGTTTTGCAAAAGAATCTGTTTTTGTGATGATTTTGATGATTTTATTTGATTGAATCAAAATATGGCTAGATCAAATGATTTGATTGGTTAAAGATTCATTAGAAAATATTTCAGGTAAATTATAGGGATTATTATTGAAGAAACTTGATGATTAGGCTTTCCATTAAGGGTAAGAAAGGCCGATCATGGGAGAATATGTATGGTAATAAGCTAAAAGATGCTCCGTATTTGAATTATTAGAGTTAATTTTGAACAACTACATTGGTTAAAAGAATGGATAACAAATATAAAACCTTTTCTGGATAGATTTTATTAAATATGGTGTTAAATAGAGCTTACTAAGTAAAACCATTGGCTGAATCGAGTTAAAAGTTAAGAAAATATGGTTAGGAAAATGGAGGCGATGTAAGGAAACGGGCGTGGACTGATGGTAAAAGGATAAGATTGGTTAATATTTGGGGGGTTGGGGGTACTGTACTACCAATTTCAGCGATAGGATTATCAATATTGTTATGTTTACCATGAATTATAATGAGTGTTTCCAGCTCAGTACAGTGACTGGTTAAAGCTGGGATGTCTGTTCAGTAGGATGAACAAAATATGATGATACAAGTAGCGGGAGCTACTGTGATATGTGTTAAAGTGTATGTTTCCTTTTCTTTTTCTTTCTTTCTATGAATGTTTTTGATATGAACAGAAGGTTAAAAGCTGTGGTTATCCGCTATGTGATGACGTACAAGGAGAGGGGTCGAAATGAGGGATTTTATTCTACTTTTATTTCTTCGTATTTCTTAGCCTGTTGAAATGCCATGTGGGTTTCAAGATGTGTAATGATAACGAGGGTGTTAAATTGCTGTGTTTCCTACTTAAATTATACACTATTTCTTGTTTATACTGAGGTGACTGAGGGTCCGACCTAGGTCGGGAGTGCAATAACAGTGCTTATTCATTCAGCCCGGCCTCAGATAAAGTCTTTACTTGCTTGCTAATACTTAAGGGACTATCCCCACAAAAACAGCCTAAGCTTTTTACTTTTCCAAATGTTATTTCACAAATGTTTAAGAGAGTGGTCAGTTATGTGAAAACCAGAGATGAAGAGTATAAGTGTGATGAAATGACTTAAAATTTGTTCTATTATTTTTATTATTATGATTGGGTAATCTGAATGATAAAAAGGGGGAATTGTTGTAGAAATTTTAATAGTCATTGATCCCAAACAGGTATCATAAGAGAAAGAACCTATTCAATGTATAAAAGTATATGTGTGTACGTGCTTGTGCGTGACTTTTCAGGAACATATGGGACAGGACCTCTGACCTTAGGGACGGTCAGTTTTGGCCAGTTTATTTCAGTACCAGTTTGTGTCTTTAAGTAGAAACTGAACAGCAGTAAGGACCTTATCTGGGTGGGTGAAAGGTACAGCGGGTGAGGAGGAACCTTGAAAACAGTATAAAGGCTGTCTCATATCTTCCTGTTGGGTGTCACTCTCTTGCACAGCGTAACTTCTGTGTACATGTTTGCAAAAATTGTTTTGTTTACAGCGTGCGCAGGGCCTGAAATTAACACCTGACCATGCGCCAAATGCGGGTGAATTTTGCAATTGGCGGGTAAAACTGTCAATCTACCTGCCACGTTGGCGGGTAGCCAATGAGAATTGAGTGATTCATTAGTTTTTTTTTTCTTTTTTCGTATGTCTGATAACATCAACAATTTTCATTCAAGCAGCTGATTTCTGTGAATGCATGTAAAACTAAATGTATATTGCAGCACAGGGTGAAGTCAGTATTTACATTAACGACGATTTGAGACAATAAATGTACATTTAATGTAAAACTATGTAAACGGCGCTCTGTGGTGCGGCAGGATTTTGAACAAGGTCCTGAGCTGTTGCTGGGCGCCGCGGACAGACGCCGAATGGCGCCGCTGGTGTGTGTACACTGATAAAAAAGTAATGTGTCCGAATTTTAAAGACGTGGTTCTGTGCGACGCGGCGCCGCGCATCCGGTGTGCGACCCCCTTAAAGGGTAAGTTCGGCGTTTTACAAGTAAAGCCCTGTTTTAAGATCGTTTCTGATGAAATCGAACTGTTAAGATTAAAATTTGGACACATACTGCTGTCCCGAGAATTTTAGGTTTTATTAGAATTAGAATTTATTAGAATTTTAAGAGTTATTATTACTTATAATGATTTCGTTAATAACTTGACAGCACTTAAATGTGTATTCTTACAAGTTAAAGAAAATTGTTTGTGTGATTTCTATTTTTCACCTTTATGAGGCAAAAAAAAAAAAAAAAATTGGCTGGTAAAAAGTTACTGTGGCAGGTGGATTTTTAAATCCACCTGCCACAGTGGCTGGTGGTCAAAAAAGTTAACTTCAGGCCCTGAGCGTGCGTCTCCCTCAGACTGTAAACGAAGCTCGGGCGCACCAGATAACACGTCAGCTCGTCTTACATCAGCGGACTCATGAACGCGGATTGACAACAGAACCGGAAGAGAATACAATGCTGAATAAAGTCGTCGTTTTTGTTATTTTTGGAACAAAATGTATTTTCGATGCTTCAAAAAATTCTAACTAACCCACTGAGGTCACATGGACTACTTTGATGATGTCTTTATTGCCTTTCTGGACGAGGACAGTATACCGTACATACATTTTCAATGGAGGGACAAAAAGCTCTCGGACTGAATCTAAAATATCTTAAACTGTGTTCTGAAGATGAACGGAGGTCTTACGGGCTTGGAACGACATGAGGGTGAGTCATTAATGATTCATTTTTGAATGAATCATTTTTGGGTGAACTAACCCTTTAAAGTAAATTTCTCTATGTACACTAACATTGGACTAGCCTACACAAATTCAGATATGCAGAATTAGAAACATATCTGTTTTATATCAATATTCTAATCGATATTTTCAAACAATGTGAGTTTCATAAGACTATATGAAATACTACGTAAAAAAAGTATATTTAATAGGCTACTCGATCAAAAGAATAAACACAACTACAAGCCAAGTATACTTTGAATACTTAATTATTCTTTTAAGTATATCTCGATCAAAAGTACAAGTACAGGCCAAATATATTTAATTGGACTTTTCTCTCAGTATAAGTCAAGTACACTTAAGTGTAATTTTAAGTATATTTCTGAGAAGTATATAAAATCTAGACTGAAAGTATACTTTCTTATTTTTAGTTTAAAAGAAGTATACTAATAGAACACTTGACTAAAATTATTTTTCGTAAGGTATGATTGACAGACAAGGATGCCTGTTTTAATTGTATTGTATTTTGTGGCTGAAACAATCTTCCACACTATTAATACTACTTCGACATAAAGGCAGTCTCACGGGATGCGGAAAGCACAATCTCTAGGCCGCACACGACTCTCACACACAACAAGCCTTTCAGAAGCGCGGACATAAAAAGTCACTAGTCATCATCAGCATGCACTTCATCTTTTGTATTTATGTCCAGACAGTTTTATTAGTTTTGATGACATTTTCGCATGTACATCAGGGTGTTTTGCAGATTGTAGATTTAATAGGCTCCTCGATCAAAAGAGTTAACACAACTACAAGCCAAGTATATACTTTGAATACTTAATTATACTTTTAAGTAGCCTATATCTCGATCAAAAGATCGAGTACAAGTAGCTATCTCAGTATAAGTCAAGTACACTTAAGTGTTTTAAGTAGCCTATATTTCTGAGAAGTACATAAAGTATGTTTTTGAGAAGTAGGCTATATAAGTAGACTGAAAGTACACTTTCTTATTTTTAGTTTAAAAGAGGTAGACTGTGTACAGTTGAGACACCTTAAATAACTTGCATGTTAAGCAAGCACAAGTTGAGATTTTTGCTGTGCACGTGTATTAGTATCCTCTTTGATCGTGTGAAATTTAAACAATGGACGCATCTCCGATCCGAAGATATCGGCAAAATTTTCTAAGATAAGACTTTCACTTCACCATGCACACTCCACAGTGAATAGCTTATCCTTATGTGACTGTTAAACATAACTGGTATCATCACAAACGTTATTCTGTGCTCTAAAAACTGGCATATATTTCATGATATTGTGTCATGCAAGGTCATTGCAAAATCTAGAGAAATGTGAGAGGTGGCCAGCGGGGTAAATTGAGACACACTATCATCTGTCCCCGCGATAGAGTTCTATTACGAAACACGCTGTTTAGTTGTTCAGTGTTATGATAACAGGTTCAATTCTCGTAATTAGTCAGCATAGGACGCAAATGAAAATAAAATGTGATATTTGTGATATTTAAACTGTGTATTAACGAATATATAAAATATATTGTTCCCGTTTTATAAATTTTAACCAGTGCTAATTTAAATAAAATTTATGAATTTAAATGGATGAATAAACAAACAAACATGTTGCCCAATTTTTTTTCTTTATTTGTCTTTATTATATTTGCAATGAACAGTTAGTTACCTTTAGGGTACATCATTAAAAATGGGTGTCTCAACTGTACCATGGTAGCCTAAAGTTGAGACAAAAAGCATCTTATTTTTATGAGCCAATTGTGGACAATATTATGGGTATTATTGATTCGATTGATAATATCTTAGTCTACAAGCTAATGAAATGTCATGTGGCATGTCATGTGGAAATTCACTTCTTTTCAGTATCTATTTTTGTGTGAAAAATCAAGACGCAAAAAGTGTCTCAACTGTACTCAGTCTACCCCAGTGGTATAGTTTTTTGTAGTGAGTATACTGTGATATGCTGTGATATACCGCTGATTTTAATAGATTTGATTATTATTATTTTAAAAAGTACATCTTACTTTGCAATTTCTTTCATAATTCCCTCGAGTTACTTTATTTATCTCTACAAACTATTATTTTGGTGGGTTGTAAATTAAAGACATTTGAGCTTCTGTGTGTTTTAATAAACTATTATTATTATTATTAGGCCTACTTGAAGTAGGCTATACTCTACTGTGCAATAGTACTATATTTCTGTTATATTTTAGTTATACAAAACTTTGATTTTGACAGGTTGTCATGAAGACTTTAAAGTTTGTGAGTGTGTATATGATACGAATGAATGACGATAGTTTTTTCAAATGAAATGGTAAAATTCTTGTGAATCGACTCTCATAAAAGCTCTGCAATGAAGTTCAAATGCGTGCATGTCCTCCTCATAGGCTGCGTTTACACTTGGCATTAACATGCGATCACCGTGATCCGATCAAGCAGATCGGATCATTAGACAATCAGGACATTGTGCGTTTACATTTGTTCACATTAAGTAGCCTCTGTATATCTGGATAACCGATCGGATTCCTGTTTCCTGCATAAATTAGGTCTGTGGCACGACACCAGATTAAGAGTAAAGATGATACAAATTAAACAATGTCCCAATTGCTTTCACTCACTCACTTTACTTTCAATCTCCAGTAATTAGATCAAATTAATTTTTTTGAACGAAGGAATACTTCCAGAGTTGATCATACAAAAATAACTGGGTTGATCATGTTAAAGTCACATCGATCATCTGGTTTTAAGCATAGCGTGCGATGACTATATTGACAGAAATGGGAGATTGATAAACATGCTGAAACAATAAAAACATTCAACATTTAAACATAAAAAAATTATTCCGATTCCGATTATTCCTCTGGCAAAGCAGCGTGCAGCTCTTCATTAAGATCATGACTGACTGTACAGGCGATCGCCTCGTTCAGATAATGTTGCAAAACTAAAATAAAAAATGACACACATAGTATCATGTAAGTCTAAATAAACTGTTTTAAAGATTGACGTTTATTGTAAGGTTCAAATAAGTTTCATTTCTTGTCTAAACTGCGTCTTGCCATTATTTTCTGACAGCCACGCGGGGAGACTGGGCGGGATTTAAATTACGTCCACCTGTGAATGCAGACACGATGGCTGGTTGCGTTTACATTACACTGAGATCCGATCACAATGCGTCCTCGACTACCTCCGAACCTGGACACATGGATCGGATGACATTCCGATCAGAAGTGCGTTTACACTTGTCTTTTCAATGTGTATGTGGACAACATCATCCGGATACATGTCGCATGTTATTGCCAAGTGTAAACGCAGCCATAGACGCTGAAAACACCACGAGTGTCACGCGCGCGTCAGTGTGTAGTAGAGCACACATTGAGCGCTCATTCACAGAAACACGCAGAACATTCAGAGTTTATTTCAATAGCAGTCTTTTTGAGCTTTGATATTCATAAGACACTTAGTACATATCGAGATTTGATTCATTGTATCATTACTTTTGATTTATTCATTCAAAAATGGCCAAATTGCGTGACGTTCCGCTTTACAGTAGGCTAAGTTACATTTGATGCTGGATTCCGCTATTCGATCCGTGTCGTTGCGCAAACACAGACGTCACGGCGGGGTGAATTTATGAATGAACGTTCTTTCACAAAACGAAGTTGTTACGAATCCTCACGCTTTTTTAAGTGGGTAGATGGAGATCTTTGACATTTCCTAGTGGGCATTCGGAAATCCTTGACATTTTCTAGTGGGTATACGGCGTATACCTGCGTATCACGTAGACTACACCACTGTCTACCCATACTAATACTGTAGATCACTTAACTAAACTTATTTTTCGTAAGGTATGATTGACACAGGATGTCTGTTTTCATTTTATTGTATTTTGTGGCGGAAACAAGATTCCATACTATTCATAATACTTCGACATAAAGGCAGTCTCACGGGATGCGGAAAGCACAATCTCTAGGCCTATAAATATTACGACACACACGACTCTCACACACACACAACAATTCAGAAGAGCGCGTGTCTGGCTATAAAAGTCACTAGTCATCATCATCATTGCAAATACTCCATCTTTTGTATTTATGTCTGGATAGTTTTATTTGTTTTGAAGACATTTTCGCATGTACATCGAGGTGTTTTGCAAGTAGATCAATCGATGCCGACTTCAGGTCTGGTGCGATGATGATTCGAATTTTAGTTGCTATAGAGACGCGTGATATGATTTTTTGTTTGTACACTCAAACATCGCTATCTGTTGTTTGAGAGACGAGGCGAATTGAGAGATTTTTGCCGAGTATTTTCTGCACAGATCTTGTGATTTTGAAGCTATTTGGAGGATTCCTGAGAGAAAACTTGTTATATTCTACAAGGAGTAGATCGGAGGATATATCCTTTGCTTTTTTCTTTTCATATTATTTCTGAGGACGCTTTTATCTAACTAATTGTTATTATCTGGGAGTTAATCTAGGAGTTTGTAGTTTTATTTAATTTTATTATTTTTGTTTTATTTATTTATTTATTTTTCATTTTTATTTATTTGATTTCTTTTGGTAGTATTTCTGAGGAGGGTTGTATTGTATTATTTTTTTGTGTTGTTATTTTGTATTGTTTCTATTGCAGGTTGGAGGAGGACGTTGATGGCTCACATGGGTGAAAGAGGAGGTTAGTGTTCTAGTTTTTCATTTGTTTATATGTTATGATAACCATTTGATCCGCCAATTTTCCCAGCTAAGGGATCACATGTATTTGATTCCTTGCATGTGCAATAAACCTTTCAATTTGAGTAACAATTTGTAATTGACCACTGACATTGATCATTGATTATTATTAAAACATAACTAACTATGTGATGTCTGAAATATTCCAGCCTCAGGCCGCTCCAGATCCAGGAGAGCTGCTTCCACTCAGACGGCTGGTCTGGAGGTTTGGAGTCTCAGTTCTGATGATTTAGCTCCTCTGTCTTCTGAGTTTTCTGGTTCTGTGTTCACAGGTCAGGATCACAGGACGAGGAAGAGGCAGAACGGCATTCAGCAGAGCCCAGATGATGGATGTGCGTCCAGGCGGTCATGTGGAGAGTTGAGTCTCAGCAGCAGAGGGACGTACATCGTTGAGTGGAGGTGGAGTGGCCACGGATCGGACGGCCCAGGTGAACAGGACAGTTGTGGCGACTGGAGTTTGTCAAGGTCCGACAGCCTCCAAGAGATGATGTGTTCTCCGCTGCCAGGTCAAGTTCCTGTGGAGCCAACAGTGACTTCCAATGGCCTAACAGCTCAGGGTGCCGTGGAGGTGTCTCCTGCGAACAAGAGCTCAACAGGTGAGATTGAAATAAGGCTGAGGGGTGTAAAGTGTTCTGATAGAGATTTTGCTATTTTGTGCATAAGACTGCTTCAAGTTTTTAACAGGTTATGGTCTAGTCATATTTACCGTTGCTCAGCATAATTTAGCTGAAATTTTCTTACCGAAAGTTTTTCCAAAATATTTTAGTTGGACGTTTGTTTTTCAAAAAACATATTTTTCAGAACATTCAAAAGTAACGTTCCCATAATGTTTTCAAAATTATAAAACAGACTGTTCCCTTAACATCTGTATAACCAAGAAAAAAACATTTTTGAAACATTGAAAAAAACTGGACGTTAATACGCATTATTGTGAAATAAGACTTTGGGACATTTATGCAGGCATGAAGCAGAAGCACGGCCTTCGTATAATATTTGCTTTACTTGATTTTGTAACATTACAAATAAGAATGGAACAGTAAAATGTGTAAGTGTGTCATTGTTTAGTTTGAGGTCAGAGATGTTTCTAATAGTTGTCTTTTCAATTGTTTTTCTTCTTTTCAAAAAAACCTACAGAATGTAGGAAGAGGAGAGGAATTTGTACTTTCCTCGTGAGCGTGTGGAAGGCTATGAAACATCATTTCGGCTGCTGTTGCCACAGTAGTGCTGTGGATGTTGTGGAGCCTTTCGTCCCTCCACCAGATCTGGACCCAGAGCCTGATCCAGATCACTCAGCCGTCAAGCCAAATAATGGTAAATACACAGTCATTATTTCTTGAACATTATTTTAAACAGTATTGTCGTCTTGTTTTCCACTAAAAATATCTTAAGGCTTGTTTTCTGAGAATAATAATATTATTCTCCCTAGGTTTAGGTGAAGGTTCAGGGTTAGTACCTAGTTATTACCCAGTTATTGTAATAACTGTAATAAGTACATAGTATGCACATGGGAAACAGGACTGTAAGATAAAGTGCTACCGGTAACACTTTATTGTAAGGTGACGTAGTTACACGTTAGTACATCTACTGTACTTACTATAGGGATAACAGTAAATTATAAATAATTACAAGTAACCAACCGTATCTCTATAGTAAGTACATGTAGTTAATTAATATTACCCAGTTCTTATCTGAGTAAGTACAATGTAAGTACTTCACCTTAAAATAAAGTGTAACCTTTCATTATTAATTCAAAGGATCCAGCAAGCTCATATATTTATCATATTGTTTCTGTTTTTCAGAGTCCTTTGCGTCTTTCTTCAACGTAGGAAAGATGATTGGATCCGGAGGATTTGGCAGGGTGTACGAGGGAACACGGAAATTTGATGGCAAAAAGGTAAATATTACCCAACTGTACAAACATTTTGAAACAAATACATATTTAAAACAATTTACAGATGGTTTAATACCTAGTGCAAGGTCAGGTGCCTGAATACTGTTACTGTTATTGAAACATTTTTTGTTGGTTTTTTTGCAGGTTGCCATCAAACAGATCAGCAAGATTGACAACAATCGTTATCTTGATATTGTAAGTTGTTTAAAACCTGAATGTGTATTTAGTTGTTTAAGTGCTGATTACTGTAGTCAATACACCTGTAGGAAGCATTAGCTGTTAATGTTATCGACAAATAAGCCTAGAAGCAACAAATAACTTTGAGCTGAAAAGGCTCTGTATCTACAAAGATCAAAGAAAAGTACATTCATAAATGAGATTTGTACCCAGCTAATCTTCTGTCTGCTACTTTTCTCTAGCCTGGGCATCCCGAACCTCTCGTAACAGAAGTGGCGCTGCTTCTAATGATGAGGCAAGAACCCAGAAGCCCCTACGTCATACAGCTCTACGAGTGGTTTGAACACCCTCGAAAGTTCACTCTCGTCATGGAGTACCCCGAACCCTGCGAGAGCTTGCTGGACTTCATCATCCGTAACCCTGAACTGGATGAACCAACGGCACGGGTCATCATGAGACGGGCTGTGCTGGCAGTACAACACTGCATCGAACATGGCGTTTTTCATAATGACATTCATGCGGAAAACTTCCTGATGAAGAAAAACACGTTAGAGCTCAAGCTGATAGACTTTGGCTGCGGTCAGCTACTTAGTAGTGACGGCTACGAGAGCAGAATATACCTTGGTGAGCATTTTGGCAGTGTGGAAACATGAATGTGTGACTTACTGATTATTTGACACTTTAAATAAGAAAGCTCAACAATGCGCGAATGTCTTTCTTACAGGATTAATGACTTACTGCCCACCTGAAGTCTTCACAGATACGAGGTTCCACGCCGTCCCAACAAACGTCTGGGCTCTAGGAGTGTTGTTATATGAGATGGTGAACGCATGTTCTCCTTTTGGCAATAGAATGGAAATCACACAAGCCAAAGTTACATTTAGGAACGCCAACTTATCCAAAGGTGAATAACATTGATATCTTTGTTAAACGCACACATAAAGCAAAGGCTCTGTACAGAGACAGTTAAAGGTGAAGTACTCTATGTAAGATTTTTTTTTAACCAGTTGCATTTGTGATGTTTGAGTTGGAAAAAGGCGTGAAGCACGCAAAGTCTTTTGAAAATATGCTCTTTTTGTCACAGAAACTGCATACTTCACCTTTAAAGTAAAGATAACGAACATTTTACCTTAAATGAATCATGTTTAGATGTCACATGGTCATGACTAACCAGCTCTCTTCTTATTAATATTGGTACAGAATGCAGTGATCTGATTAGCCAGTGCCTAACAAAGGATCCAACTAAACGGCCGACGTTAGAGCAGATGTTACAACATGAATGGATTAGAAATGATCTTCTTGTAGATTGGAGAAGTTCAGGAGATTCACTCGATCAGTGATTTCAGGTGTGAGGAAGTGTAACAGATGGACAGAGTAGGATTATAATCATTTGTTATTATCATTTATCTATTTTCAAATTTGTGTATTGAACAGAGTTCATTTTAATGTTGTTGTCATAGTCTAGTCACCTTCATTTATATAGTGTTTTATACGATACAGATTGTTTTGAAGCAGCTTTATGATAATAAACAGAAAAATAACAGAATCTGTGATGCAAACAGAATTCCATTCTGCTGTAAGACATTTATGAGTTGACATGTTCATATAATCTTTGTTTTGGATAGGAAATAACATACTTGCTGTCCTTGGTGGAGGTCTTGAGCTCGTGACGTGACCCGAAGCCCGAAATCCAACTTCAACTCGACAGGGAAGTCAAGCCGCCACTCCAGAGAGCTCAGAGCCTGGCATCATGGGGGATCTTTCGGACTGGAAATCAATCAAGAACAATTTGGGATCCTAAAGTTAAGCCAAAGGGTCTCTTAGGTGATCATTTGAACACAAAGTATTATATCAAAAAGTGATCAAATTCATCATATTTTACTGAACTCTAATTTAGATTTTCTTTGTTTATCCGAGACATGGCTTCATGTAAACTCCCCGTCAGCAGCATTAGAAGTGCCTGCTTTTAAACTCTATAAGAAAGATAGAGTTTGTTCTAAGAGGGGTTATGATCAAACAAGTTATGATCTATGAGAAAACTGGTTTCCAGTCTAATGAAATCGCTTGGTCAAATTGTTTGGATTTGGAATGTATTGGTTTGAAATTCAGACTCTGAATCTTTGTATTAATTGTAATTTATCGTCCTCACTCTTCAAACAGTAGTTATGAAATTTGAAACTTTTTTTACATTCATTTTTATACATTAGTTATACAAAAGTTTGTCTAGCTAATACAGTGGAACAAGCCTTTAAAAGCAGTCAATGAATTGGACATTTTTAGACCATTTACATCTCATAAACCATCCAGAGCAAAGGATATATTTGGTATTGATGTAGTAATGCTTAAAGAGCTCAATGAGTCACTAGTTAAAACCATCACCAAAATGATCAACTTTTCACTTTCTCATGGGACGTTCCCGTGTGCTTGGAAGTCATCATCTGCTGTAGTGCCTATATCTAAAAGTGCAGATTCTCATGCTGTTAGTAATTACAGACCTATTAGTATTTTACCAATAGTCTCAAAGGTTGCAGAGAAATGAATGGTGCTGCAAATCACTGATTATCTAAATACTAGTTCATTTTTATTAGTTCATCCAATGCAATTTGGCTTCAGAGTAAACTTCAACTAGGTGGCAAATTGTTATTCCACTGAAAAAGTGAAGTCTCTCTTAGACAAAGGTGGGGTTTTCGGGCGGTGTTTCTTGACCTCACGAAGGCTTTTGACACTGTAAACCACAGGAGTCTTATTTCTAAATTATTAGTATTTTTCTCCAGAGACTTATCATATTCAAATCATATTTGTCCGGTCACACAAAGAATGTCCGAGTTCAGAATTATAAATCAGCTCCCTAATGTATATCCACAGGTGTTCCCTATTGGTCTATTCTGGGTCCATTGCTATTTACGTTATCAATGATCTTCCATCCGTTTGTCCCGACACCAAATGAATGCGGAAGGCACCGTTATTTATATACACGGAAACAGTGTGTCACAAATCGCAAATGAACTTACACAATCCCTAGTCAATGTGACATTTTGGCTAGAACAAAGCGGTTTACAGTTAAATATCTGTAAAACAGTGTTTTTTTTTTTTTTTTTTTTACCAAAACAAATAGTTCAAGTGTAGTGCCAGATGTTGTTGTTTCAGGGGAAAGGCTACAAGTTGTATCTGAATTGATCTTGATTCCAGACTTTCTTTTAAGGCTCAGGTTAAAAAGGTCTGTAACTGGGTCAAATTCTGTCTGTCAAAATTTAGATATATGTCAACAGAGGCCGCTATGTTGTATGTATTTCATTAGTATCTCTCATATCACTTTTTGTCTTAACAACCCGGTCACAAGCGAGTACAACTACTCTAAAAACACTGGACTCTCTGTATAAACAATCACAATTTTTTTATTTATTAAAAAGAGTTTTTTTTCATCATTTTTTATTTTTAATACTAAAAAAGTACAATTTGCTAAATTGGGATAATCTGATGTAGATGTTTGTCTTATGTTTAAGATTATACATAGCCTGTCGTCGCTGTTAAAACTGTATGTTAATGTTAGAACAACTGCACATCGGTCCACAAGGGCTGGAGAAAGAGGGACTGTATTATTCCTCTCAGAAAAAGTCAATTTAGTCAGTCTGTATTTTCAGTCAAAGCCACAAGGGAATATGGAACTCCATCCCATCAATAATTAGAAGACTGGATATACATTTGGTTCTTTTAAGATTCATCTAAAAAAATGGTTACTTACTAGTCAGCACTGTCAACATTAGTATCTTAATATTCTGATTTTAGCATCTTTGTAATAATTGTTCTGAGTTATTTGCTTTTTCCTGTCACTACTTTTTTTTTTACCTCTTATGTAGCACAATATGTTTTGACAAAATTTTCTGTTAGTGTATTTTTGCATGATTTCCGCGTGGAATCGTGTACTTGTATTTTGTAATTTGATAATGTGATTGTTTTTTTGTTTTGTATTATTAATGTAAGATGCTTTGTTTTTAGGGTGACTTTTTACATTCTGTCAAGGGTCTACAGATGAAAATGGTCTTTTTGGCTAATTCTGCATCTATGTTTATTAATGTGCACTGCCCCTGTAAACAAGTGAAATAAAGTAAACATGAGAGACTGCAAGACGTCAGCACAGCCATATTTGCTTTGTTTTAAAAGCAAGTTTTGCTTAGTAGTATGATTTTACACTTCTATATATAAACATCTATATATTTTGCTGTTTTTTTCTCCCCTTTATTTGTACTTATGTGTGTGTATATATATATATACAGGTATATATACAGTATGTCATTGGTCTCTTACTTTGTATAAAGCAGCTATGTCTTGTTAATATAAAAACGTACAGAAATACAATAAAATAAAAGCAAAATTTGTTTTTAAAAGTGAAGACAATCATCTTTATTTATATAGCACTTTATACAAGATTGTTTCAAAGCAGCTTTACATATTAACTGGAAGATAATGTTCAATGATGCAAACACAATTCAGTTCTCTAAGATTCAGCTCTAAGACAGTTGTGTCATTATTCAGCTGCAGTCAGTTCATAGTTGATTCAGTAATTTTGTAAAGTTCATCAATTATGTAATGAGTTCAAATCAGCTGTAAAGCAGCTTTGCACAAAACAGTGATGTCATCATTCAGCTAAAAAACAATCTTGACAAACATTTTAAGTGGATCTTAGCGGTATTATAAAAAAAAGTATGACATGATCCCTTTAAAGAAATGCTTTCAAAGAATAGAAAAATTAGGTGCATGAAAACCATCTCCATGGTTGTTTATATATATATATATAAAAAATGTCAGCCTCTATTTTCATTTCATTTCTTGTATTATTTTAAAGATTCAGTTTTCAAATCTTTAAAATTGAAGGTTTAGTTACCCAAAAACAAAATCTAAAAATCTAAAAAAAAAAATCTATCATCATTATTTACTAAGCCTCATGTTGTTCCAAACTCGTATACGGTTGTTGTTGTTGTTTTTAAGTGAAAGGCAAAGACCTATTTTTGTTTCCTGAAATAAAATCTCAATCTACTTGCTGCAAACTTCAATGCACTGTAGACCGTTTAAAACCTAACCCTACAATAAATGAGACTAGAGCCTGTTGAAAAATAATAATACAACAATTTTTGGTGCATGACATCATCACTGGTTATTTAGGTGAAAGAAGCTATTATTGTATTATTAGAAAGATTTAGGTCAATCTTGAAGCTTATTGGAAGAGTTACTCAAAAACAAATTCTATCATCATTATTTACTCCAAATTTACTCTAAAGTCATATAGGTCTACCACTATTTTTACAGTTTTGGGAGGGCAATTGTGAAGAATCATTACGCAGCTCTTTTCCATTCAATGCCTTTTCATATAGTCACCATGTCTGTAAAGCTCCAAAAAGGTATAGGTGACACATATGTATTATATAGCCATATATACTGTATATTCCAAGACTTCTGGAGCTTTTAATGAGAAAAGCTTGTTTTTATTCACTGATAGTATTTCCATAGACGGAAGCTCTGAAAAGTCATTGCAGCCACGTTTAAAATGTTGCAGTAAAATATTGTTGACAGCATGTTTTAGTGAAAACAGACAATTCTACAGTGGTTTCTTATATCAACCGGCAGAGAGGCACATGTTCCTTCAATTGCATCAGTAATAAAATAGCTGATTGTGAGGTGCAACACACGGCTTTCATCCATCAGGGCAACTCATGTTCCGGGACACTAAACAGGAGGTTTGCTGGACTATTTTTTAAATATAATGAATAATTGTGTCTGATTGGCACAGCTGACAGAGCTTGATGCTGGTTGATTCACTGCCATTATATGGACAAGAAGGACCTTTTTTCTCTTTTTGTGCTTCAAAAAAAAACAAAAAACAAAAAAAAGGGCATACAGCATTAAAACAATACCAGGGTGAGTAAATGATGCTTGATGCTCATTTTAGGGCGAACTATCCCTTTAACTGCAGTTTGTACGTGGCCAGTGAGACTCCCAGGAAAAGGTACGCACTGTTTTTGAACTTTTGCCAGATTTAGACACCGAATTTAAACTTCTTTGTGACAACGACATTTAGCCGACCTGTCAAGCTAAGCGAGCTCTGCATCCGTTTTCAAGCGCTCTCAGCTCCATCCAGCGAGGAAAAAGCTTTACCGATGTCTTGCATTTTTATTTCTTTTAGGACATTTGGTTATGTTTACGGTTGACAGATAATAATTTCATAACTTCTATGGCGCTCTCGCCTTCCGGTTTCGCATATGAACATGACTGCCCTGAAATCCCTTACGAAAAAGAAGTATACTTCAAGTTCATTTTATGAAGTATACTTGAGTAATGTTCAAATATATTTTTGAGTAATGTTCAAATATATTTTTAAGTTTACTTTATGTAGTAAGTATACTAATATCAATGTGTACTTGAAGTAAACTTGTAAGTGTACTATTTCAATACTGCTTGGGACTAAATTGGTCCACTTATAGTATATAAAAGTATACATTTAAGTGTACTATAAGTGTAACAGTAAACTTTAAGTACAAGATCTCATTTGTAATGCATCTGTACAACAAGTGAACTTATAAGTAGTAGTTTAATATTTTAATACAAGTACTGGTAGTACATTTTTTGTTTATGAAAAGACACACTGAAGTTTAGTAGTTATACTGCAAGTATACTTATATATACAGTATAAGTATAATGTTATGTTCACTTAAAGAAAACTTACTAGTTTACTATTTATATATATTATTTTTGCATTTGCCGTATACTACTATGTTCAAAATGTTTTTTTATTCTTGAAAAATACCTTTGACTGTACTTACATTTTAAAAACATATTATTAGCTTCATGCATCCCTTTTTATCAACACTTAAATGTCGGTAAGTTTCATAAAGGAAGGCAACATTTAAAACAAATAAAGGTGAAAAACCGCATTGTTGTCAAAGACTAACTTACGCCTTGATCAGATTCAGAACAGTGATAAAATTGAAACACAGATGGAGTAGATCGAGATCCAACACCCTCAAAGCTTCACAGTCGTTTTCTCTTCATGGGTTATGCTTCATTTCATTTGGTAACATTAAGCAGTTCCCTTTCGAACGGTCACTTCGTATTGCGTAGCTATACGCAGTGGGGAAACTCCTTTTCCTCGATTTACTGAAGCCTTTATGTAAAGCGCATTTGCAGCTGCACAGCTAGAACATGAGCGTCTGGCTCGCTCATAGGCTGCGCTGCGGCAACTGCACATCCAATGGCGCAGGCGCCTCTGACGTGCAACCAATGAGATCACTCTGCGTCATACACGTCAGAGCCCGCCAAGGGGGCGTGACCTCAGTCTATAATAGCCCCCGAATTCGCCATTATAGCAGATTTTACTCCTTCAGCGACAAACTTCACGTCTCTGACCATTTATTGAGCCTTCGCCGTCGAACAAGCCTTCAGCCTGAGCCAGCTACAGTTCAGCAGACGACACATTTCACCGTGTTTCTCCTGACGCCGTCTCTCCTGTGGCTATCCGGCGATATCCTTTTCATTGCTCTTTGTATATTGTATTATTTGTACGAGCGTTGTTCAAATGCATCGTGTTAAGACCTGCGCCACGTGCGGATGCAAGCTGCACGAGGCGGACGAACACGCTAGCTGCATTCCATGCCTGGGACTTCACCACGCGGAGAATGCACTATCTGCCGGCGGATGTGCGGCCTGCGAGAGCATGCCTATCTCCGTGCTGCGAACTCGGCTAGCCCTCTCCCGTGACGGCGACGCCGCCTCTCCCGCGCTTCCTTTTCCGGCCCTACTTCAGCCAAGGAAGAAGAAGCGCCGCAGCCAACGGCAGCCGGAGAACATGGATGTTAGTGAACGCACGCCGGCCTCGTCCCCGCGTGCCTCACTCTCTCCAACCCGTTCATCTCCGGTCCTGTTCGAGGGAGATCAGCGCCCCCCCCACGTGGCGGGCCTTGTCTCCTTCGGCGGGCCTAGCGAGCACGACGACAGCCTGTCTATCGCTGCGTCTGAGGAAGAATGGCCGGGCTCTTTCGACCCCGTCATGGCTTCCCAGCCAACGCCCAACGCCTCAGCTACCAGGACTAACTCCGACGCGGAAATGCTTCGGATCCTGACGCAGGCCGTAGCGGACCTCGAGCTCGAGTGGGCCGCGCCCGCTGAACCCCCTCGAAGTCGGCTGGATGGCTGGTTTCTGCCAGGGCACCAACAGGCCCCTCGTCACAAGCCAGCGCCATTTTTTCCTGAGGTACACGAGGAGCTTACCAAGGCCTGGCGCACTCCTTATTCTACACGAGGCCCCGCAGTTTTCGCGACGCTCTCCTCCGTGGACGGAGCAGCGGAAAAAGGCTATGAGTCGTTGCCGCCCCTCGAAGAGGCGTTGGCCGCTCATCTCTGCCCGAACACAGCTGCTAGCTGGCGAACTAGAGCTGTGCATCCCAACAAGCCGTGCCGTAGCACTTCAGCCCTCGCCGGACGCGCGTATTCCGCCTCCGGTCAGGCTGCATCGGCCCTGCACACGATGGCCGTGCTGCAGGTTTACCAGGCCAAACTCCTCCGGTCTATGGACGAGGCTGGCCCGGACCCTGAGGTTTTTCGGGACCTTCGGAGCGCCACAGACCTGGCCCTGAGAGCTACTAAGGCCACAGCGCAGGCTATCGGGATGAATATGGCGAGTTTGGTCGTGCTCGAGCGCCACCTCTGGCTTACCCTCACTGACATTAAGGACGCGGAGAGAACAAAGTTCCTCGACGCCCCAGTATCCAGCACCGGCCTCTTCGGCCCGGCAGTGAAGGGGTTCTCAGAAAGATACACCGAGGCACAGAAAGCGTCCCAGGCCATGCGTCACTTCCTGCCTAAGCGCTCTAGCTCGGCGTCGAGTGCTCACAAGCTAGCCCCGCCGACGCCTCGGCCAACAAAGCCCACGAAGCAGGCCTCTCAGCCCCGCCCTGCGGCTGATGCCCAGCGCCAGCCGAGAGCAACCAAGCGCTTCCCGCTTCCCCGACGCCAAGGCCCCAGACCAAGCGCCGCGCCTCACACAGCGCCGCCAAAGTCGTCCTAGCATGCAGGGGAAAGAGAGAGGGCACGGGTCCCGCACTCGCCGGACCACCCTCGAAGAAGTCAACAAAACTTCCCACAGCCCCTTGTTCAGTTCAGGTGGCTGGGGATTTTATTACTGCAAACAGGCCCGCAACAGTAAGCGCGTTCTTGCAAACAAACGCCGTTTTCACGGCGACCCATATAAAGCACAAAAAGAGTATGTTTCACAAACACAACACGTGGGTTCACGGTCCCCCTTCAACAGGCGGCCCCTCCCCCGTTATAATACTGCCTTCCCTACACGCAAATGCTTGTACAGTCAGTCCAATACTCAATGTGTGCACAAATCACAATATAAGGGTATCAGGTCCCCCTTCACTAGGCGGCCCCTCCCCTGTTGTAACACTGACATCCCCACACGCGAATGCCTGTACAGTCAGTCCAATACTCAATGTATGCACAAATCACATGATAAGGGTATCCGGTCCCCCTACATTAGGCGACCAGCCCCAGTCAGTGTGTCAAGCCCTAGCCACATGTGTTCTAGCCTGGCAAGCTATCCCCGGTGTGTCGAGTTGGGTCATAAACACTATAAAGCGAGGTTACTCGCTCCAATTCGCTCGCAGACCCCCGAAATTTCAGGCGGTTCTCGAGACTTCGGTGAGAAGCAACGTGGGTCACGTGCTTCGCACCGAAGTACAGAATCTATTAGCAAAAGGGGCGATAGAATTAGTCCCCCCCGCGCTAAAACACATGGGTTTTTACAGCCGTTATTTTCTGATTCCGAAAAAAGACGGCGGTCTCAGACCCATTCTAGATTTGAGACATTTGAACAAAGCTCTCATGAGACGGCCGTTCAAAATGTTAACTATCAAACATATCCTCGCGCAAGTGCGCACGGGGGATTGGTTTGTCACAATGGATCTGAAAGACGCTTACTTTCACATTCAGATAAACCCTCGTCACAGGCCATTCTTGAGATTCGCCTTCGAGGGCCAAGCTTATCAATACACCGTTCTGCCGTTCGGTCTATCGTTAGCACCCCGTACATTCACGAAGTGTGTGGATGCAGCGCTTTCTCCCCTGAGACATCAGGGAGTGCGTGTGTTAAATTATCTCGACGACTGGCTGGTGCTGGCACAGTCGAGAACCGAGCTATTAGCTCACAGGGATTTGATTCTCAGCCATCTAAAATGCCTGGGTTTCACAATCAATGTGTCAAAAAGCAAACTAACCCCCAGCCAGAGTGTGATCTTTCTGGGTACAGTTTTAGACTCGAGAGCCATGACAGCGCGACTCACACCAGAGCGCGCGCTCTCAGTGCGAGCGCTTACAGGCACTTTCAGAGCGCGCGAGCACGCGCCACTGAAGAAATTTCAGAAACTGCTTGGTCTCATGGCAGCAGCATCGCCAGTACTCCGCTTGGGATTACTGCGCATGCGCCCGCTGCAGCATTGGCTGAAACGGCGTGTGCCAACTCACGCATGGCAGTCAGGCAACATGCGCATTATGGTAAATCACGGTTGTTTAAGAACCCTGATTCCCTGGCGAGCGCAGAACTGGTACCACGAGGGGGTGACAATGGGAACAATTTCCAGAAGGAAAATGGTTCTTACAGATGCGTCCAACCTGGGTTGGGGAGCGCTGCACGAGGGCATGCCTGCATCCGGCCTCTGGTCGAGCACGGAGCAGAGCTTACATATCAACTGTCTGGAGATGAAAGCAGTTGGATTGGCCCTGAAAGCATTTCTGTCGAACCTCAGGGGTCACCACGTTTTAGTCCGCACAGACAATATATCAGTGGTGGCCTACATAAATCGCCAGGGGGGCATCAGGTCAGGAAACCTGCATGCGATGGCGAGAGACCTCCTCTTATGGGCACAAACCAACCTGAGCTCTCTGAGAGCAGCGCATATACCGGGCATCCAGAATGTGGGCGCGGATATGCTTTCACGGGGCAACACTCCCCTCGGCGAGTGGTCCCTGAACCCATAGACGGTCAGTCTGATATGGAAGGTGTTTGGCGAGGCCGAAGTCGACCTGTTCGCCTCGAGAATCAACACCCACTGCAAATTGTTCTTCTCGAAGGACAGGGACGCGCTGGCCCATGTCTGGCCCAACCGTCCCCTTTATGCCTTTCCCCCCGTCTCGATGATTCCACAAGTCATCAAACGGGTCAGAGAGAGCGGGTGCCCAGTCCTTCTGGTGGCCCCTCTCTGGAAAACCAGACCGTGGTTCCCGGAACTGGTTCAGTTATCGGACACAATCCCATGGCCTGTCCCACTGAGGAAAGACCTCCTCACACAGGCGAACGGGACATTGTGGCATCCGAGACCCGATTTATGGGCCCTCCATGTGTGGCCCCTCAACGGGTACCCAAAGACCTTCCTGAGAAGGTCTTAAGCACTATATCTGAAGCCAGGGCCCCGTCGACTCGGCGCCTTTACGCTTCGAAATGGTCGGGTTTTTCCAGCTGGTGCTCGAAAAATCAGGCTGACCCAGAGTCATGTGAGATATCTGTAGTTCTCTCATTCTTACAGGAGCTGCTGGATGCGGGTCGCTCCCCGTCCACGCTCAAAGTGTATGTGGCAGCCATAGCAGCACATCATGTTCTGGTGGCTGGCCAGTCACTAGGAAGAAACGACCTGGTCGTCAGATTCCTTAAAGGTGCTAGGAGAATGAACCCCTCCAGACCTCCATCTGTGCCATCTTGGGACCTCTCCACGGTCCTGGGGGCTCTGAAAGGTCCACCTTTCGAACCGCTCCAATCGGTTGATCTAAAACCCCTCTCGCTGAAGACCGCTCTCCTTATGGCTTTGGCATCTATCAAGCGAGTGGGAGATCTGCAGGCACTCTCTGTGAGCCCTGCATGTTTGGAGTGGGGTCCAGATGACTCCAGAGTCATCCTCAAGCCCAGACATGGTTACGTTCCTAAAGTGCTCTCAACACCGTTCAGAGCACAGGTGGTGACGTTATCAGCCCTCCCTCCTTCTGCAGAGGATGGAGAGGTTAATCTTCTCTGCCCTGTTAGAGCACTGAGAATCTATCTGGAGCGTTCTGCGTCTTTTAGACAATCAGAACAGCTTTTTGTCTGCTTTGGTGGTAGATCCAAGGGGGATCCAGTCACTAAGCAAAGACTGTCTAGATGGATAGTGGATGCTATTTCTATGGCTTATACCGCAGCGGGTCAAGTTTGCCCTATAGGCGTCAAGGCCCATTCAACCAGAGGTATGGCCTCGTCATGGGCTTGGTCATCTGGCATTCCCATTAGTGATATTTGTGATGCGGCCGGCTGGTCCTCGCCTTCCACATTTATGAGTTTTTATAATATGGAAGTGCCTTCCCTGCAGGCGAAGGTGCTTTCGGTATGATTAAGACCCGTGGGTGGCCGGTCTTGTCATATATTACTGTGCACAATCACATTCACATATATACATGAAACCCGCTGCTGGCCGGTTGTAGTTCATACATAAACCCGCTGTGGCTGGTTATATTTATATATATATAAACCCGCTTTGGGCCGGTTATATGACATATACAAAACCCGCTTTGGCCGGTTATATGACATATATAAATTCCATACATATATAAAACCCGCTTCGGCCGGTTATATTCCATAACAGATATCAACCCGCTTTAGCTGGTTAAGATTTCATATATAAACCCACTTGCCTGGGTATATGTTCGTATACTAATAACCCCGACAGAGTCTGGGTTCATTGGTGTAGTATATTGGGTATTTCTACTGATGTATACTACGGAGATCTGACGGTGTCTGGTCGATTTTTACATAAATTATGCGGTTATGGCTTGTTCTGTACGCTCAGGGGTCCTGAGTTGCAGTGACAGCCAGTTACTCAGTGCGGCGTTTTGCATGGCGTCCCCACTGCGTATAGCTACGCAATACGAAGTGACCGTTCGAAAGGGAACTACTCGGTTACTCACGTAACCTCAGTTCCCTGAGTTAGGGAACGAGTATTGCGTAGCCAGCCGCACTATGGTAACATGGCAAGTTGTCGCTTCAGTCGTTAAACCTGCTATAATGGCGAATTCGGGGGCTATTATAGACTGAGGTCACGCCCCCTTGGCGGGCTCTGACGTGTATGACGCAGAGTGATCTCATTGGTTGCACGTCAGAGGCGCCTGCGCCATTGGATGTGCAGTTGCCGCAGCGCAGCCTATGAGCGAGCCAGACACTCATGTTCTAGCTGTGCAGCTGCAAATGCGCTTTACATAAAGGCTTCAGTAAATCGAGGAAAAGGAGTTTCCCCACTGCGTATAGCTACGCAATACTCGTTCCCTAACTCAGGGAACTGAGGTTACGTGAGTAACCGAGTAGTTTTGACTTACACGCTGTTAAATGTTTGATGATCACGTTATTTTACATTTGAGTGAGTAATCTTCTATTTTTTTTTGTTGAGTAATCTTCTATCACTTGCTTCAGCTTCTTCTTCTCCTGTGTTTTGATCAGGAGATTCTGTACTAGATGTATCACAGCGCCCCTGCCGTATTTCAGTGAAAACACGGTAAAGTAGAATTAAAGTAAATTCCTATGCACACTAACATTGGACTAGCCTACACAAAAATTCAGATACACAGAATTAGAAACATATCCGTTTTATATCAATATTCTAATCAATATTTTCAAACAATGTGAGTTTCATAAGTCTGTATATGAAAAACTATGTAAAAAAGTATATTTAATAGGCTACTCGATCAAAAGAGTTAACACAACTACAAGCCAAGTATACTTTGAATACTTAATTATACTTTAAGTATATCTCGATCAAAAGTACAAGAACATGCCAAAAAATTTAATTTAATTGGACTTTTCTCTCAGTATAAGTCAAGTAGCCTACACTTAGTGTAATTTTAAGTATGTTTCTGTGAAGTATATAAAATCTAGACTGAAAGTATACTTTCTTATTTTTAGTTTAAGGCGAGACACGGTAGGCAAAAACATCGTTTTTTTTTCACTGGTCAATTTTGAGATTTTAGGATATTTGTCTTCAATAACATGTCTTCTTTCAGACTTGTGGTGAAAAAAAGTCAGAAATACACATTTAGGTCTTTATTTTACTACACTTTGCTTGTTTGCGTCTGTAGATTTCTCATAAACTCATCAAAAGTTGTCGTTATAAATCATCCTTCTGCTCCGCGATCGCGATCTGCACTCTGTCATCACACACACCGTTAGAAAGCTTGCTCTCTGCTGTACAATACTGCCGGATCCAAATATGGTCATTTCCTTTTTATCAGCAACCAATCGCGAAAGTAAAAGGGGGGATTTTACTCTAAATGCGCGATCTCATTGGCTGATGCTAATTCTTTAAAGCCCGTTTTCTCAAAATGACTTTTCTCTCTCACTCCAAGTCCGAAATCTCCACGTCAGTAGCACCTATATACACCAAACTTTCCAGTCTTGTTCCTAGTTATATTATGAAGACATTTACAGAGGGATTTGTAAATATATTATTCTTAGCCTGATTTACATAACATTTTATTCCAAAAAACATGTCGAAAATCATTTTTTTAAGGCTATTGGCAGTATATTCTGATTTACAGGATAACAAAAGTAGATATCCATAAATCCCTCTGTAATTTTTTTCCCATCTAATATGTGAACACAATGAAAAAATAATTTTGAACCTGGCTTTATCCAATACTCAGATTTCGTTTTTTAAAATATATGCAGATTTGCGCATATTTAATTAGATAATGTCTAATTTGCATATTTAAACATTAAATTACAGAAAACTTGTAATACATTTTTTTCTCATCTTAATGTAGGTAATCAACTGGGAAAGTTTCATGGTGATATCTGCTAGTTAAAAAAAATACCCTATTCACCTGTAGTGTCTCGCCTTAAAAGAATACTAATAGAACACTTGACTAAAATTATTTTTCGTAAGGTATGATTGACAGACAAGGATGCCTGTTTTAATTGTATTGTATTTTGTGGCTGAAACAATCTTCCACACTAATAATACTACTTCGACATAAAGGCAGTCTCACGGGATGCGGAAAGCACAATCTCTAGGCCGTACACGACTCTCACACACAACAAGCCTTTCAGAAGCGCGGACATAAAAAGTCACTAGTCATCATCAGCATGCACTTCATCTTTTGTATTTATGTCCAGACAGTTTTATTAGTTTTGATGACATTTTCGCATGTACATCGGGGTGTTTTGCAAGTATATAAGTAGATCAATCGATGCCGACTTCAGGTCTGGTGCGATGATGATTCGAATTTTAGTTGCTATAGAGACGCGTGATATGATTTTTTGTTTGTACACTCAAACATCGCTATCTGTTGTTTGAGAGACGAGGCGAATTCAGAGATTTTTGCCGAGTATTTTCTGCGCAGATCTTGTGATTTTGAAGCTATTTGGAGGATTCCTGAGACAAAACTTGTTATATTCTACAAGGAGTAGATCGGAGGATATATCCTTTCCTTTTTTCTTTTCATTTTCATATTATTTCTGAGGAAGCTTTTATCTAACTGTTAATTGTTATTATCTGGGAGTTAAACTAGGAGTTTGTAGTTTAATTTCATTTTGTATTTAATTTTATTATTTTTGTTTTATTTATTTATTTATTATTTGATTTATTTGATTTCTTTTGGTAGTATTTCTGAGGAGGGTTTGTATTATTTTTTGTGTGTTGTATTTTGTATTGTTTCTATTGCAGGTTGGAGGAGGACGTTGATGGCTCACATGGGTGAAAAAGGAGGTGATTGTTCTAGTTTTTCATTTGTTTATGGTATGTTATGATAACCATTTGATCCGCCAATTTTCCCAGCTAACTAAGTGATCACATGTATTTGATTCCTTGCATGTGCAATAAACCTTTCAATTTGAGTAACTATTGTAACAATTTGTAATTGACCACTGACATTGATCATTGATTATTATTAAAACATAACTAACTATGTGATGTCTGAAATATTCCAGCCTCAGGCCGCTCCAGATCCAGGAGAGCTGCTTCCACTCAGACGGCTGGTCTGGAGGTTTGGAGTCTCAGTTCTGATGATTTAGCTCCTCTGTCTTCTGAGTTTTCTGGTTCTGTGTTCACAGGTCAGGATCATAGGACGAGGAAGAGGCAGAACGGCATTCAGCAGAGCCCAGATGATGGATGTGCGTCCAGGCGGTCATGTGGAGAGTTGAGTCTCAGCAGCAGAGGGACGTACATCGTTGAGTGGAGGTGGAGTGGCCACGGATCGGACGGCCCAGGTGAACAGGACAGTTGTGGCGACTGGAGGTTGTCCAGGTCCGACAGCCTCCAAGAGATGATGTGTTCTCCGCTGCCAGGTCAAGTTCCTGTGGAGCCAACAGTGACTTCCAATGGCCTAACAGCTCAGGGTGCCGTGGAGGTGTCTCCTGCGAACAAGAGCTCAACAGGTGAGATTGAAATAAGGCTGAGGGGTGTAAAGTGTTCTGATAGAGATTTTGCTATTTTGTGCATAAGACTGCTTCAAGTTTTAACAGGTTATGGTCTAGTCATATTTACCGTTGCTCAGCATAATTTAGCTGAAATTTTCTTACCAAAAGTTTTTCCAAAATATTTTAGTTGGACGTTTGTTTTTCAAAAAACATATTTTTCAGAACATTCAAAAGTAACGTTCCCATAATGTTTGCAAAATTATAAAACAGACTGTTCCCTTAACATGCGGATAACCAAGAAAAAAACATTTTTGAAACATTGAAAAAAACTGGACGTTAATACGTATTATTGTGAAATAAGACTTTGGGACATTTATGCAGGCATTAAGCAGAAGCACGGCCTTCGTATAATATTTGCTTTACTTGATTTTGTAACATTACAAATAAGAATGGAACAGTAAAATGTGTAAGTGTGTCATTGTTTAGTTTGAGGTCAGAGATGTTTCTAATAGTTGTCTTTTCAATTGTTTTTCTTCTTTTCAAAAAAACCTACAGAATGTAGGAAGAGGAGAGGAATTTGTACTTTCCTCGTGAGCGTGTGGAAGGCTATGAAACATCATTTCGGCTGCTGTTGCCACAGTAGTGCTGTGGATGTTGTGGAGCCTTTCGTCCCTCCACCAGATCTGGACCCAGAGCCTGATCCAGATCACTCAGCCGTCAAGCCAAATAATGGTAAATACACAGTCATTATTTCTTGAACATTATTTTAAACAGTATTGTCGTCTTGTTTTCCACTAAAAATATCTTAAGGCTTGTTTTCTGAGAATAATAATATTATTCTCCCTAGGTTTAGGTGAAGGTTCAGGGTTAGCACCTAGTTATTACCCAGTTATTGTAATAACTGTAATAAGTACATAGTATGCACATGGGAAACAGGACTGTAAAATAAAGTGCTACCGGTAACACTTTATTGTAAGGTGACGTAGTTACACGTTAGTACATCTACTGTACTTACTATAGGGATAACAGTAAATTATAAATAATTACAAGTAACCAACCGTATCTCTATAGTAAGTACATGTAGTTAATTAATATTACCCAGTTCTTATCTGAGTAAGTACAATGTAGGTACTTCACCTTAAAATAAAGTGTAACCTTTTATTATTAATTCAAAGGATCCAGCAAGCTCATATATTTATCTTATTGTTTCTGTTTTTCAGAGTCCTTTGCGTCTTTCTTCAACGTAGGAAAGATGATTGGATCCGGAGGATTCGGCAGGGTGTACGAGGGAACACGGAAATTTGATGGCAAAAAGGTAAATATTACCCAACTGTACAAACATTTTGAAACAAATACATATTTAAAACAATTTACAGATGGTTTAATACCTAGTGCAAGGTCAGGTGCCTGAATACTGTTACTGTTATTGAAACATTTTTTTTTTTTTTGCAGGTTGCCATCAAGCAGATCAGCAAGATTGACAACAATCGTTATCTTGATATTGTAAGTTGTTTAAAACCTGAATGTGTATTTAGTTGTTTAAGTGCTGATTACTGTAGTCAATACACCTGTAGGAAGCATTAGCTGTTAATGTTATCGACAAATAAGCCTAGAAGCAACAAATAACTTTGAGCTGAAAAGGCTCTGTATCTACAAAGATCAAAGAAAAGTACATTCAAAAATGAGATTTGTACCCAGCTAATCTTCTGTCTGCTACTTTTCTCTAGCCTGGGCATCCCGAACCTCTCGTAACAGAAGTGGCGCTGCTTCTAATGATGAGGCAAGAACCCAGAAGCCCCTACGTCATACAGCTCTACGAGTGGTTTGAACACCCTCGAAAGTTCACTCTCGTCATGGAGTACCCCGAACCCTGCGAGAGCTTGCTGGACTTCATCATCCGTAACCCTGAACTGGATGAACCAACGGCACGGGTCATCATGAGACGGGCTGTGCTGGCAGTACAACACTGCATCGAACATGGCGTTTTTCATAATGACATTCATGCGGAAAACTTCCTGATGAAGAAAAACACGTTAGAGCTCAAGCTGATAGACTTTGGCTGCGGTCAGCTACTTAGTAGTGACGGCTACGAGAGCAGAATATACCTTGGTGAGCATTTTGGCAGTGTGGAAACCTGAATGTGTGACTTACTGATTATTTGACACTTTAAATAAGAAAGCTCAACAATGCGCGAATGTCTTTCTTACAGGATTAATGACTTACTGCCCACCTGAAGTCTTCACAGATACGAGGTTCCACGCCGTCCCAACAAACGTCTGGGCTCTAGGAGTGTTGTTATATGAGATGGTGAACGCATGTTCTCCTTTTGGCAATAGAATGGAAATCACACAAGCCAAAGTTACATTTAGGAACGCCAACTTATCCAAAGGTGAATAACATTGATATCTTTGTTAAACGCACACATAAAGCAAAGGCTCTGTACAGAGACAGTTAAAGGTGACGTACTCTATGTGAGATTTTTTTTTAACCGGTTGCATTTGTGATGTTTGAGTTGGAAAAAGGCGTGAAGCACGCAAAGTCTTTTGAAAATATGCTCTTTTTGTCACAGAAACTGCATACTTCACCTTTAAAGTAAAGATAACGAACATTTTACCTTAAATGAATCATGTTAAGATGTCACATGGTCATGACTAACCAGCTCTCTTCTTATTAATATTGGTACAGAATGCAGTGATCTGATTAGCCAGTGCCTAACAAAGGATCCAACTAAACGACCGACGTTAGAGCAGATGTTACAACATGAATGGATTAGAAATGATCTTCTTGTAGATTGGAGAAGTTCAGGAGATTCACTCGATCAGTGATTTCAGGTGTGAGGAAGTGTAACAGATGGACAGAGTAGGATTATAATCATTTGTTATTATCATTTATCTATTTTCAAATTTGTGTATTGAACAGAGTTCATTTTAATGTTGTTGTCATAGTCTAGTCACCTTCATTTATATAGTGTTTTATACGATACAGATTGTTTTGAAGCAGCTTTATGATAATAAACAGAAAAATAACAGAATCTGTGATGCAAACAGAATTCAATTCTGCTGTAAGACATTTATGAGTTGACATGTTCATATAATCTTTGTTTTGGATAGGAAATAACATACTTGCTGTCCTTGGTGGAGGTCTTGAGCTCGTGACGTGACCCGAAGCCCGAAATCCAACTTCAACTCGACAGGGAAGTCAAGCCGCCACTCCAGAGAGCTCAGAGCCTGGCATCATGGGGGATCTTTCGGACTGGAAATCAATCAAGAACAATTTGGGATCCTAAAGTTAAGCCAAAGGGTCTCTTAGGTGATCATTTGAACACAAAGTATTATATCAAAAAGTGATCAAATTCATCATATTTTACTGAACTCTAATTTAGATTTTCTTTGTTTATCCGAGACATGGCTTCATGTAAACTCCCCGTCAGCAGCATTAGAAGTGCCTGCTTTTAAACTCTATAAGAAAGATAGAGTTTGTTCTAAGAGGGGTTATGATCAAACAAGTTATGATCTATGAGAAAACTGGTTTCCAGTCTAATGAAATCGCTTGGTCAAATTGTTTGGATTTGGTATGTATTGGTTTGAAATTCAGACTCTGAATCTTTGTATTAATTGTAATTTATCGTCCTAACTCTTCAAACAGTAGTTATGAAATTTGAAACTTTTTTTACATTCATTTTTATACATTAGTTATACAAAAGTTTGTCTAGCTAATACAGTGGAACAAGCCTTTAAAAGCAGTCAATGAATTGGTATTTTACCAATAGTCTCAAAGGTTGCAGAGAAATGAATGGTGCTGCAAATCACTGATTATCTAAATACTAGTTCATTTTTATTAGTTCATCCAATGCAATTTGGCTTCAGAGTAAACTTCAACTAGGTGGCAAATTTTATTCCACTGAAAAAGTGAAGTCTCTCTTAGACAAAGGTGGGGTTTTCGGGCGGTGTTTCTTGACCTCACGAAGGCTTTTACACTGTAAACCACAGAAGTCTTATTTCTAAATTATTAGTATTTTTCTCCAGAGACTTATCATATTCCAATCATATTTGTCCGGTCACACACAGAATGTCCGAGTTCAGAATTATAAATCAGCTCCCTAATGTATATCCACAGGTCTTCCCTATGGATCTATTCTGGGTCCATTGCTATTTACGTTATCAATGATCTTCCATCCGTTTGTCCCGACTCCAAATGAATGCGGAAGGCACTGTTATTTATATACACGGAAACAGTGTGTCACAAATCGCAAATGAACTTACACAATCCCTAGTTAATGTGACATTTTGGCTAGAACAAATCGGTTTACAGTTAAATATCTGTAAAACAGTGTTTTTTTTTTACCAAAACAAATAGTTCAAGTGTAGTGCCAGATGTTGTTGTTTCAGGGGAAAGGCTACAAGTTGTATCTGAATTGATCTTGATTCCAGATTTTCTTTTAAGGCTCAGGTTAAAAAGGTCTGTAACTGGGTCAAATTCTGTCTGTCAAAATTTAGATATATGTCAACAGAGGCCGCTATGTTGTATGTATTTCATTATTATCTCTCATATCACTTTTTGTCTTAACAACCCGGTCACAAGCGAGTACAACTACTCTAAAAACACTGGACTCTCTGTATAAACAATCACAATTTTTTTTTTTTTTATTAAAAAGAGTTAATTTTGATCATTGTTTAATACTAAAAAAGTACAATTTGCTAAATTGGGATAATCTGATGTAGATGTTTGTCTTATGTTTAAGATTATACATAGCCTGTCGTCGCTGTTAAAACTGTATGTTAATGTTAGAACAACTGCACATCGGTCCACAAGGGCTGGAGAAAGAGGGACTGTATTATTCCTCTCAGAAAAAGTCAATTTAGTCAGTCTGTATTTTCAGTCAAAGCCACAAGGGAATATGGAACTCCATCCCATCAATAATTAGAAGACTGGATATACATTTGGTTCTTTTAAGATTCATCTAAAATAATGGTTACTTACTAGTCAGCACTGTCAACATTAGTATCTTAATATTCTGATTTTAGCATCTTTGTAATGATGGTTCTGAGTTATTTGCTTTTTCCTGTCACTACTTTTTTTTTTACCTCTTATGTAGCACAATATGTTTTAACAAAATTTTCTGTTAGTGTATTTTTGCATGATTTCCGCGTGGAATCGTGTACTTGTATTTTGTAATTTGATAATGTGATTGTTTTTTTGTTTTGTATTATTAATGTAAGATGCTTTGTTTTTAGGGTGACTTTTTACATTCTGTCAAGGGTCTAAATATGAAAATTTTATTTTTGGCTACTTCTGCATCTATGTTTATTAATGTGCACTGCCCCTGTAAACAAGTGAAATAAAGTAAACATGAGAGACTGCAAGACGTCAGCACAGCCATATTTGCTTTGTTTTAAAAGCAATTTTTGCTTAGTAGTATGATTTAACACTTCTATATATAAACATCTATATATTTTGCTGTTTTTTTCTCCCCTTTATTTGTACTTATGTGTGTGTATATATATATATATATATATATATATATACAGGTATATATATACACAGTATGTCATTGGTCTCTTTGTATAAAGCAGCTATGTCTTGTTAATATAAAAACGTACAGAAATACAATCAAATAAAAGCAAATTTTGTTTTTAAAAGTGAAGACAATCATCTTTATTTATATAGCACTTTATACAAGATTGTTTCAAAGCAGCTTTACATATAAACTGGAAGATAATGTTCAATGATGCAAACACAATTCAGTTCTCTAAGATTCAGCTCTAAGACAGTTGTGTCATTATTCAGCTGCAGTCAGTTCATAGTTGATTCAGTAATTTTGTAAAGTTCATCATCAATTATGTAATGAGTTCAAATCAGCTGTAAAGCAGCTTTGCACAAAACAGTGATGTCATCATTCAGCTAAAAAAAATCTTGACAAACATTTTAAGTGGATCTTAGCGGTATTATAAAAAAAAGTATGACATGATCCCTTTAAAGAAATGCTTTCAAAGAATAGAAAAATTAGGTGCATGAAAACCATCTCCATGGTTGTTTATATATATATATATAAAAAATGTCAGCCTCTGTTTTCATTTCATTTCTTGTATTATCTTAAAGTTACGGTTTTCAAATCTTTAAAATTGAAGGATTAGTTACCCAAACACAAAATCTAAAATTCTCTAAAAAAAAAAAAAAAGTCTATCATCTATTTACTAAGCCTAATGTTTTTCCAAACTCGTATACAGTTGTTGTTGTTGTTTTTAAGTGAAAAGCAAAGGCCTATTTTTGTGTTTCCTGAAATAAAATCTCAATTTACTTGCTGCAAACTTCAATGCACTGTAGACCGTTTAAAACATAACCCTACAATAAATGAGACTATAGCCTGTTGAAAAATAATAATACAACAATTTTTGGTGCATGACATCATCACTGGTTATTTAGGTTAAAGAAGCTATTATTGTATTATTAGAAAGATTTAGGTCAATCTTGAAGCTTATTGGAAGAGTTACTCAAAAACAAATTCTATCATCATTATTTACTCCAAATTTACTCTAAAGTCATATAGGTCTACCACTATTTTTACAGTTTTGGGAGGGCAATTGTGAAGAATCGTTACGCAGCTCTTTTCCATACAATGTCTTTTCATATAGTCACCATGTCTGTAAAGCTCAAAAAAGGCATAAGTGTCACATAAGTATTATATAACTATATATACTGTATATTCCAAGACTTCTGGAGCTTTGTTTTTATAAACACTTGTTTTTATTCACTGATAGTATTTCCATAGACGGAAGCTCTGAAAAGTCATTGCAGCCACGTTTAAAATGTTGCAGCAAAATATTGTTGACAGCATGTTTTACTGATAACGATACTCGGTTACTCACGTAACCTTGGTTCTCTCTAGAGAGGGAACGAGTATTGCGTAAGTTTAGCTTACGCTACGGGAAAGATTCATCTTCTCGAGATATTGAATACAAAAATGTATCCTTAATTTTGTATTCATTGTCAACGCAGTGCAGCAGCTAGCAGACTTAGAGCAGGCCATCTCGCATGCTCATTGGCTTCCCTGCGGGCAACTGCTGCAGCCTACTAGTGAGCCCGGCGTGACGTCACGCCCAATGAAGGGCGCCCGCGCTTTCATAGCGTCACAGCCCGCCGGAATGGGCGTGGCTTAGCGCATAAAAGTAGGGGCTGTAGGCTGACTTCTCTAGTTTTTCGTCGACTGAAGCGAAGTCGCTCGTGGCGCGAGCACGGCCAGTTACGCAATACTCGTTCCCTCTCTAGAGAGAACCGAGGTTACGTTAGTGACCGAGTATCGTTCTCTTACGAGAGGTTCTCTCATATTGCTTAAGTTTAGCTTACGCTACGGGAACACTTTGTCAACGCCGTGCGCGCCAAGCATCCACCATGAGACCCCGAACTTTCAGGGGAACCCCATAAGTGGAAAAAATAAGGTGGCCAGCCGGGCAGGCCATTACTTGTACATAAGCACACACAGGGAAAACAGAGCAGCGCAACGGTCTGTACAGGCACATGGCACAGTACTAGTACTAGTGCAGCTCAACCAGGAGAGCTGAGTCACATGAGAGTGATCTGAGCAGGAAGATCTGGGCAGAATACACCTCTCGTTCAAACTGACAAAAGTTTACCCTGCAAGGCAGGAACTTCTAGGTTATAAAACCTGACAAAGGTAGACTGAGAGCTCCAGCCCGCCGCTACACATATGTCATGGATAGAAATCCCACTGGACCACGCCCATGACGAGGCCACGCCTCTCGTGGATTGAGCTCTGATGCCCAGAGGGCATTGCAGACCTTTTGACGAGTAAGCAGCTGCTATAGCGTCCACTATCCATCTGGACAGGCTCTGTTTCGAGGAGGCGAGACCCTTGGTGCGCCCACCAAACGAAACATAAAGCTGTTCTGAACGCCTGAAGGAGGCGGAGCGCGTAATGTAAAATCTCAGCGCCCTGACAGGGCAGAGGAGATTCACCTCACCTTCGCTGTCAGATGCTGGCAGAGCTGACAGCGAAATAACTTGCACTCTGAATGGAGTGCCCATCACTTTAGGAACATAGCCATGTCTAGGTCTGAGGATGACTTTAGAGTCATTCGGCCCGAACTCAAGACACGACGCACTTACAGACAGCGCATGCAGGTCCCACACACGTTTTACTGACGACAGTGCAGTCAGAAAGATGGTTTTCAATGATAGATATTTCAACCCCACGGAGTCTAGTGGTTCAAATGGAAAAGCTTTCAGGGCCTCGAGGACCAATGAAAGATCCCACATAGGAACCAACGGGGGGCGCGGCGGATTCATCCTTCTAGCTCCTCTAAGGAAGCGGATGACCAACTCATGTCTTCCCAGTGACTGGCCGTGGGTCGATTCTGCTAACGCTGCCACGGCCGCCACGTATACTTTGAGCGTGGATGGGGACCTCCCCTTATCCAACAGCTCTTGTAGGAAGGTGAGCAGATGCGCCACCCCGCATGTCCGTGGGTCCAGACCTCTGTCGGTGCACAATCCGGAGAACACCGACCATTTAGTCATTCCTTAGTCAGCTCCTTCTCGTGGAAGGAGCTCTAGACTGCGTGATCGTGTTCATCACTCCTTATGGCAGGGCAACGAGTACCCGTTGATCAACCATGCGTGCAGAGACCAGCGCTCTGGATGGGGATGCCAGATCGCACCGCAAGCCTGAGAGAGGAGATCTGCTCTCACCGGAATCGGCCACGGAGCTGTAAGTGACAGCCGTGCTAGTTCGGGACAGTTTATGTGAAAACACTTCTCTTGGTCTGACCACTGGCCGAAGACCGGTCTGCCCTCGAACAGCGCGCCCCAACCCGAGTTGGACGCGTCTGTCGAAATGACTTTCCGATAAGAGATGGTTCCCATCATCACTCCCTGCTGGTACCAGTCGGCTACGAACCAGGGCTGCAGAGCCGCTATGCAGGTCTGAGTCACTCTGATTTTCTGGCCGCCAGAAACCCAGGCTCGGCGGGACGCGCGAGCATTCAAACAGCGTAGGAGCGGGCGCATGCGCAGTAGGCCCAGCTGAAGCACCGCTGCAGCTGATGCCATACAGCCCAACATCCTTTGAAATGTTTTCGAAGGGAGAAAGCTGCCCTTCTGGAAAGATGCGGCTAGGTGGCGAACATGGGGCGCGCGCTGTGTCGATAAACGAGCCGTCATGGTCACCGAGTCCAGTTCTATTCCTAAAAAGGAAATTGACTGGCTGGGTAGTAATGAGCACTTGGTCCAGTTGACCTTGAGACCCAAGCTTTCCAGGTGACTGAGAAGCACTGTTCTGTGAGATAGCAGTTCTGTCTCTGACTGTGCCAATATCAGCCAATCGTCCAGATAGTTCATTATTCGCAGTCCCTGACTTCTCAGGGGGGCGAGTGCCGCGTCCATGCACTTCGTAAATGTACGGGGTGCTAGGGACAGGCCGAACGGCAGGACGGTGTATTGATATACCTAACCGTCGAAGGCGAAACTCAAAAATTGCTTGTAACGGGGTATTATCTGAATCTGAAAATAGGCATCCTTCAGATCTAGAGAAATAAACCAGTCCCTCGGGCGAACGTGCGCGAGGATTTTCCTGGTCGTAAGCATTTTGAACGGTCTTTTCGCAAGCACTTTGTTCAAATGTCTCAGATCTAGGATAGGTCTGGAGGCTCCGTCCTTCTTGGGAAAGAGAAAATATCGGCTGTAAAAACCTGACTCGCTCAGAGAAGGCGGTACCTTTTCTATAGCCCCTTTGCACAGCAGCTTTGCTATTTCTGCGTGAAGTAGCTGTGCTACTTCCGCATTCACTATCGTCGCGGTCCGGGCTTGAAAGCGCTGGGGACGGCGAATGAATTGAAGTGTATAGCCCTGCTTTATTGTGCTCAGCACCCATTCTGAAATCCCTGGGATAGTTTCCCACGCAGCCATGTGAGCCGCTAAGGGGCAAATGGCATCCGGGTTCAGATCGCCGCCATTTGCGTGCTTGTGAAACTGAACCGGAGCCGAAAGCGCGGCGCGCGCGCTCTCGGTTCTGGGCAATGGCTGCTCGCTGAAAGCCGAAACCGGCCGATTTATGTGAGATGTCCCAATCATAAGGGATGGGGAACATTCTTTTTTCACTTTTTGACACTTTTTTTCACTTGTGCGCTCCAGCACGAGACTTACAAGTGTATTTGACGCCCCGATCATAATGGATGGGGAGCGTCTTATTAATGCCCTGCGTTTTGTGATAACACTTGAACGCGCGGGCGGAGCCCGGGGGGGAGGTTTGTGTTAGCAAGCGTGAACGCTCTCTGGCGGGTACGAGACTTAAATTCATAACCTGCTTTTTTGATCGTGTAACAGAGCTGGCAGAAGAGTGGGCACAGACCTGTGGACACATTTCTTACATTCAACACTCGAGCGGCTTTTCTGCGCTTTATGAGAGTGTGCTCTGTGAGTGAAACGAGATTCGAAGTGCTTGTGTGTAGGGGTGAACACTGGGGCGTGGTTACTTTCACTACACTTAAAACACCGACGGCGTGAGCCGGACCAGACATTATACTCTTTTTGAGATTCCTCTGGGTCTCCGTGAAAAAGGCGTTTGTGTGCAGGCGAGAGGGTGAAAAAACCGGCTCGTTGGCTGCTAAATGAACCACTGTAGTAGCCTGTTTGAAGGGGACTGACAGGGAAATTAACTTTGACGGCGGTGCGGCCGCAGCGGGACACGCGCGTCTTTTCTCTCTCTTTGTTAGGAGGGCTTCGCGTGCTCAGACTTCAGCGTGATCTTCTGCCGAGGCCCTCTGGGGGGCGGCGGTCTGTGACGGCTGTCTGAGCGCGACCTAGGGCGGCCACCCTGACGTCGCTGCGAAGGCTGAGGCTGTGCTGGACGCTGGGCACTGGCTCGCACAGGAGGCTGTTCTTTTCTTTGTCTCTCACGAGAGCGGCCTGTAGCGGAGCTCGAGCGTCACGGCAGGAAGAGGTTCATGGCCTGAGTGGTCTTCTGTACCTCAGAAAAACGGTCAACGATCCCATTCACCGCTGGGCCGAAGAGACCAGTGGGGGAGAGCGCCGGGTTTAGGAAGGTGGCTCGCGCAGTTTCCCTCATATCCGCGAGCGTCAACCAGAGGTTCCTCTCTGTTACAGTCAACGCGGCCATGGCTCGTCCAATGGCTTGAGCTGCGGTTTTAGTGGCGCGGAGAGAGAGATCCGTCGCACTTCTCAGGTCTGTAAACCGCAGCTGGATCCCGGCCCTTCTCATCCCTTTCACGGAGGAGGTCGGCTTGCAGGATCTGTAGCACAGCCATGGAGTGGAGAGCAGACGCGGGCTGGCCGGAGATGGCATATGCGCGGCCGACCAAGGCGGAAGTGGCTCTGCAGGCTTTTGACGGGAGGGCTGACCGTTACCGCCATCTTGCGGAGGGCAGGCAAAGGTGCGCTGTGACCGCCTCTTCCACAGGGGGAATAGCCGTGTACCCTTTCTCGGCAGCGCCGTCCACTTGGGAGAGCGTCGCGGAGGCCTGGGACTGAAGTCTCGAGGAGAATGATGCGTTCCATGACTTCGTCAGCTCAGAGCGAAGTTCCGGCAGGAATGGAGCGGGCCTGCTAGCTGAAGCTGCACGGCGGTGACTTTGAAGGAAACAGCCATCGAGCCTGTTCAGCGTGGGCTCCTTCGGCAGCGACCACTCGAGCCCGAGACGGTCAACAGCTTGCGTCAGCAGGCGCATCAGTTCCGCATCAGCTCCAGCGCGGGTACGGGTGGATTCCTGGATCGACGAGGAACACACTCGCTGCTCTTTTAGAATAGGTAGCAAGGTAAAGGATACGTCGCCGGATAGCGTAGCTCGCATGGATGGCTGAAGGTGGCGAAGACAGCCGGCTTCCTCAGCGCTGTCCTAAGCTGGCTGTTCGCTGTTCGACGGCGGCGGTGGCTTCTCTCAGATCCAGCGATGCGAAGAGCTAGCTGAAGAGACGAAAAATCAGAGAACTCAGCCTACAAGTTACAACCCCTATTTTTATGCAATAAGCCACGGCCATTCCGGCGAGCTGTGACGCTATGAATGTGCGGGCGCCCTTCATTGGGCGTGACGTCACGCCGGGCTCACTGGTAGGCTGCAGCAGTTGCCCCCAGGGCAGCCAATGAGCACGCGAGATGGCCTGCTCTAGGTCTGCTAGCTGCTGAACTGCGTTGACAATGAATACAAAATTAAGGATCATTTTTTGGCTTCAATATCTCGAGTAGATGAATCTTTCCCGTAGCGTAAGCTAAAATTACGAAATACGAGAGAACCTCTCGTAAGAGAACAGACAATTCTACAGTGGTTTCTTATATCAGCCTGCAGAGAGGCACATGTTCCTTCAATTGCATCAGTAATAAAATAGCTGATTGTGTGGTGCAACACACAGCTTTCATCCATCTTGTTTTTTTCTTCTTGCCCTGATTCGTGCAATGGTAAGCATATATCGTAACTCCTAAGTGTGTAGATCAGTCGGGGAGGTTTTCGCGTGAAATTGCGCTCTCCCGTTTGTGTATCATCATATCCATAAATAGAGAATACGCTAAATCTCGAACCTCTGGGGAATCACCCTTTGAAAAAAACAGAAAGGGGAGTACAGAAGAGTCTACTAGCAAAACCAGAACCCGATCAAGATCGTAATAACAGGAGAATCAACATTGGCATGGATTTTCGGAGGACGCGTGTGCTGAGAGTGAAAAGGGTATTTTATTGAAGCGATTAACTGCCATACAAAGTTTATTGTAAAACACCATGTATTATGATAAATCATTTCATTATGGTTGTTGAAGCTGCTGGAATTTATTGTCAAGGAAGTAGGCTATTGGGTCTTTTAATGGGTGAAGCTACAGTAACGTCTTCAGCTGGTTAATGTCTTTCCGTCTGGTGAATGTTTTATGAGCTGTTTGATGAAATGAACAATTTATGCGCTAAGCACTTCTAATCTAAAGCATGCATTAATCTGAGTTAATGTAAATTTCAACATTACTAATACATTATAAAACACTATTAGAAGTTGTATCTGTTAATGATGGACCTGCGATAACAATGAGCAGTTGTATTTTTCTTTTTTTTACTAACTTTTATCAAGGATTAATACATTCTGTAACAAATGTATTGCTCATTGAAGTTAATGCATCAACTAATATTAATATTAATTAATGGGACCTTATTGTAAAGTGGTACCAAAACAACTAATGAAAGGTATTAACATCTTACCGTCTTTGCTGCTATCATATCTAAACACAAAATAATTACAGTATATTTGTTTAATAATGTATCCATTATAGAATACAATTAAAATACATTTATGTGATAAATGTATGTGTTAAATTAATACATGTTGCTTTAATGCAAGCAAATCGGCACAATGGCATAGTGTGAATGGCCGGATTAATAAAGCTTCCAGAGAGAAAGACAGAATCTTAAAAAATACAGATTGATATAACCTCAGTGAGAGCTTTTTTTCCCTTTTTTCCTAATAATACCAGTTGAAACCTTACGATTTTGAGCCTTGTTGGCAGCTGACATTCTCTTCCGGTTCTGTTGTCAATCCGCGTTCACGAGGCCAGTGACGCTGCTGACGTAAGACGCTGCTGACGTGTTATCTGGTGCGTCCGTGTATTCGGGTTCAAATAAATATGTCTGGTTAAAAAAAATGCAAGTCTTCCCCTGTGCCGAAATTCTTAAACATGTTTGCAAAGATTGTTTTGTTTACAGCGTGCGTCTCCCTCAGACTATAAACGAAGCTCGGGCGCACCAGATAACACGTCAGCTCGTCTTACGTCAGCAGACTCATGAAAGCGGATTGACAACAGAACCTGAAGAGAATACAATGCTGAATAAAGTCGTCGTTTTTGTTATTTTTGGAACAAAATGTATTTTCGATGCTTCAAAAAATTCTAACTAACCCACTGAGGTCACATGGACTACTTTGATGATGTCTTTATTGCCTTTCTGGACAAGGACAGTATACCATACATAGATTTTCAATGGAGGGACAAAAAGCACTCGGACTGAATCTAAAATATCTTAAACTGTGTTCCGAAGATGAACGGAGGTCTTACGGGCTTGGAACGACATGAGGGTGAGTCATTAATGACATAATTTTCATTTTTGGGTGAACTAACCCTTTAAGGCCTAGACATCCTACAATGTCTAAATATCCACATTTTTCTATGCACACAAATGGGCCGTGAGACCAATAAAGAGTTCATTGACAATATATGATTTGTGTATATATTCTTGAATCTAAGAAAAGGCGTAATTGTGCAGAATCAAAACAAACGATTAATGAGTAAGATATTGTTATATATCTATAATCGATATAATTTCAAACATAGGGGAGAAGAGTGAAGGGGTTTGAAACTGAGAAACATTGAATTGAGTGAATATACTCGATCCATATAGCACATCAAAGTTTCAGTTAATACAATAGTGCTCAACAAAAATAATAAAAAAATCAACAAAAATGTCTGCACATTTCTGAAGCAAGTGAAAAACACTTGCCTGGATTTGAACTATACCATTGCCAGACTTGTGGCTTTCACTCCATTGTGTTTCTAAACTGATTAGACACAACCACATGCATTCTTCCATATTCAACTATTTTAAGTATTTTAAAAGCTTGCCAATGATTTTTTAGTACCGTAATAGTTTGAGTAATTCAGAGTCTTAGACAGTAAACTCTCAATGTGCTGAATTATGCTTATAATTACCAACACTCTTAAACACAAAGATGTTTTGCAGCGATTACATAAAAACACAATATGAGTGGGGATAATATGAAATAGAAATGCCTGTTTTTTTTTAAAGTAGAAATGAATTTTAGCATGAATATAAAAGAAGCTGAGTGAAATCACTTCAAGAAACTTACTTGTAATTTTTAAGTCTACTAGAAAGCAAAAAAATCTGTATAATCTGCATATTATCTTCATATGTACAGTATCTTGTCTCTTCATTTAAGACATATAATCCCATATACTTGTGAATGATTACCTGCCCTGTCCTTGAAAATCCAATTAATTAAGATTAGTGTTATCAGTGTGTGGTATATGACTGATAATACAGATACTCAGGACAGAGTGACCGTTGCCATAAGAAACAGAAAACATAAGCTGTTACATGATAATTCTGAGAATCTCTTATGAAAGATGTTATATAAATTGTAGTATAAATTTTATTTATCTGTCGACTGATGAATAAATGAACATGCATCAGGTAACATAACTATTTTTAGAGGAAAAAATACTTTGAAGAAAAAAAAAAATTTTTAGAGAGGCTTTATACAATCCAGATTAGCTTCACAGTGATAAACAGGTAAATAGAGATCAATGATGCAAACTTTATCAAACATTAAAATCAAATGTTGCTGTAAAGCAGCTCTAAAATTCAGTTCAGTTAAAAAATGTTATCAAATGTTCAATTCAACTGAAGAGCTCTACGGAAAACAAAAGTGTCGTTATTTACTTTGAGTCAGTTCAGTGTTGATTCAGTTCAGATTAGAGATGAATTTCTCAAATGCCTTTATGAATGTCAAACCACCAGAATTTTCATGGACTATGTTAATATCACAACATGTAAAAATCCTAATTATGTCAAACTCGAGATGTATTTGTTTGATCAAACTATTTCAAGAAATGAGGTATTATTATTTGAATGGTAAAAATCATGCAAAATGCTGAATAATGACAGGGGTTTACCAAGCAAAAGGGGATCTGAGTAAGTAAAAGTGAATTTGAATCACATTTCAGTCCAGTCATCCCAGTTGAATGCAACCATGAGAGGGGCTTTCCATTTGTTCTGCTAGGGTGAGTGTACCTTCAACACTGGTTTAGTTCTTCAAACACATGATACATCCTGCCATCAGAGAGCAGAGTTCTTCAGCAAACAGCTGGCTGGATATCGAAGACTATAGGCACAATAACTTTATTATTTTAGGTGTGGTGCCACAATGATTATAGTTTCTCGAAGGTTGTGTGAGATTGTTTTATTCTTTAGTGACACTGTTTGTTCTTGAGTCTGAGAGTCTTGTATTGTGTTTTTACTGTAAAAGTTGTAAAACGGTTGTAAAAACGCCATAAAAAGCAGTTTTGGTTTATGCACTATAGTTCTAATAACGGTAACACTTTATTAGATGCTCCAGAATAAACATTCTACTGACTAAGTAACTTTGCAAATACATGTCAACTTATTACCCCAACCTAACAGTTTGCTAATAGTCTAATGAGAGTTAGTTGACATGTAATTGCAAAGTTAGAATGTCATCGAAATAAAGTGTAACCCTAATGGACCTAATGGCATCTCCATGCAGTTTTTTAATAATATACTCAGATTTAGTTTAAGTGAACTGGTTTAACACATTTTATTTTAGCTCAAGCTTAAGAAAAAAGTACCCTCCTCCAGCATGCATAGGGTATATATAATTATACATCTATAATTCATACATGTACATTGTTTGACTGTTTAATTTACATGGTTGTTCATTTTATTGTTACATTTCTCGTCACAGTAACTTGTCCTGTGATGGGAGTACATTTTATTTTCCGACTAAATGTAATTAGTAAGTAAAATGCCATGCAAACTTATTACAGTTTTGAGTCTTGTGTATTTCATGCAAGGGTTCAGTTTAATAAAGCTGCATGCATGAAGATTTGCACAGATTATGCGCTGTGCGCTTATTAAAATGCACATAGACACATGGTTATGCACACACAAATTAACTTCTGAAAATATAGTTGTTTTATGGCGAGACAGTATGCTGAACTTTACCCGGGATGTTCTGGCAGGTGATAAACTATCAGGTAACTACATCTTTTCCCTGCTTATAATCTATCTTTATCCTTTTATAAATGTTATCTTCCTGGTTAAAATTGCATCCAAATAACTTTGCATTTGATTAACTAAAAATGATACATTTCTTGATTGCAGGGATGTTTTGTACCAGTGGGTGGCAATATTCCATTGATATTGACTTCTAGCATATTGTTGTATTGCTTGTTTGACATAAAACTGTTTAATCTTTAATGCGTCTTCTTCATTTTACATTTTTCAAAACTCTCAATTATTTCCAAGTTTGAATTATATTTCAAAGCCTAACTGTACACAAATGCGCACACATGGCTACATGTGTAATTTGATGGTTTGGGAAACTTCAAAACTTTCCGATGTGCTCATGTTCATTGTCATCACACCTACGTAGTCATCACACGTCATGAGCGAAGCAAAAGGATCTTGCAGTTGTCACCTACAGCGGGCCTGTGCCGGGGTGGGACGGCCCGCCACTGTCATGGTTAACCACTGAGTGGGCTGACTAACTGTGATGATGTACTTTGACATCAAGACTCTGATCTAGAGGAAGTAGCCTGTCTGAACACTCTTGTCTGCATAGATGTGACTTAACCTTGATGTCTTGAAAAATTTGGAGTGATTGATTTCAACTAAAATGAGACGTTAGGACTGTCAACTTGAAAAGAGTTAGGAGTATTGAAAAAAAAAAGTGGAAACACTTTATTTTGATGGTCAACTTTAGACATTCTACTTTGCAACTTCATATCAACTAACTCTCATTAGACTGTCTGCTTTATATCTGCTAACACTTTATTTTGATGCACATCCAACAGACACTGACTATAAGTAACTTTAAAAGAATTTTTAATTACCCGTTTTAAGGTTAGTTAATAAAAATGTTTATGTTTGTGTTTTTTTTTTCACACTTCGCAGTGCATTCATTAATCTTAATAAAACTTTTGATTTAAACAATTTATTAGTAAATGTTGAGATTACTATGAAGGTTAATTAATGCTGTAGAAGTAATATTGTTAATTGTCAGTTTATGCTAACTAATGCAGTCATTTTAACAAATTAAACCTGATTGTAAAATGTCAATTTCGTTTTTACAAAACTGTATACTAATTCAAAGGCAAAATCAAATGTGTTTTCGTGCATTGGCTGGAGCTGAGCAAGAGAAAGAAGAGCTGAAGCGCTTTCACATATCACAAGTTCACAACTATTCAGTGTTTTCAACTGCATAATGTTTAGTTTCGGTTTCAGACATTTAAATACACATAACTACTTGGGGTCAACCGATATGTGATTTTCAGGGCTGATCCCTATACCGATTATTACATATCAAGTAGGCCGAAACGATGTATAGGTTATGTCTGGTGTAAAAATGTAAGTTAATTTCAAAATTAAGAATAACAAAGGGTTTTGTCAAAAACTTTCTTTAAATGATTTTAAACATATCTTTAAATCTGAGAACTGTTAATAATAACATTATTATTAATAATATAATAACTTAAAAAATGCAGGGGGCACCCAGCAGCATTCTGTAAACATTTTGTAAAAATTAAAGACTGTACTTTAATGGTTAAATGAAATTTTTGTAATCAAAAAGCATTTCTAATTAATTGAAGTCATCAAAGAGAGAGAGATACTAATAATACAGTGCATTGAGATATGCTGATGGTAGCATAGCATCGGAAACTATTCACGTTCGCCATGTGCGACAATCTCAACTCTTTTTCACAGTACGGGTATATACACAAAGTCATATTAACATCAAATATTAGGATATTTAAGGGGCTTACCTGAAAAGGGGAACATAGAAATATTAAAATATAGACAGACACTTGTTGCGTTATCCCCCGATCTCTGTATTATGAGTGGGGGAAGGGGACCGTGCGCCTGATAATAACTCTCCGTGCTCGCCCCACCCCCTGCTGGAGTCTTTCGGTACTGCACCATAACAAACTACATCCGGAGTCACCAACCCGTCGATCGCGATCGACAAGTCTTTCTTGGAAGCATTTTAAGTCGATCGCGAAGAGTTTTCAAAATCAGAGAAAAAAAATTTTTTTTATTCATTATTATTTATTAATTTAAAATGCACCATGTGTGAGCCTATAGTATGCTGTAAATTGTGTCTAAGGGATGCGGAGGCGCGCGCGCTGTTACAATGACGTAATTTTGCGTACACGTCGAGTATAAACAAACTTTACGCTTTAACCAGCTCAGCCACTTCACACTAGTACGCGCACATCAAGCTCTTCAAGCTAACGATACGCAAACTAACGAAATGATGGCAAAGGCACAACAGGTGTTGTGCCACGGATAAATGTACGCAGCAATATAATGAATATTCCTGGGAGATCCGTAGTTGCGCGGGATGTGGAAGCGCGCAAAAGTTCCAAAAATGTACAAAAAGTACCCTGGCCTTGAATGACAAGGTAAGGAAAATAATACTTTATTTTTTATTTTTATGTCAAAATTAAATAACCAAGACTAGGTTGACCATGTGATTTTTCTCAGGAGATGTTTTGAGCATTTTACTTCGGACAACGGATTATCAGCAAACTGCCAAGAGAACTGCTAGCTGGCTACTGAAAATAAACTAGCAATCTATTCAGTCAGCATATTTGTATTTGATCTGTGTGAATTAAAGAAATATAAGACTTGCTAGACCTACATTTAGCTACCAAGCAACCTTTCCACAAGAATAGATTGTTTTATTTTTGTGACTTGAGCATATCTTGATGAGAAATGATGTAGAGTAGGATGAGTGTGTGTGTTGTAGTAATAAAGAGAGGGAATGGGAGAAGGAAGTGTGTGTGAGGTGGGCCTGGTCACCACAGACCCAAATCTTCTCAGCTGTTGCTACTGTCATGCTGCACTGTCTCTTCATGTGCACATTATGTTTGGCACATATTGTATGGGTTCACTATATATCATAACAAGGTAATACAATGTGTAATCAAGTGATGACTGATTAACAGTAATGTAAATGCTAAATGTCTTATGTTGATACTACAACAATGAACGGAATGGAGGTAACGTTAAATCAATATTTTGCTAGTGACTAACAGGCAACAAAGAATGTCAAAGTACAACTACATTGTGGCCTTGTTTTTACATAATTTTTTGCAAGTGGTAATCTCTTGGTTTACATTTGGACTTGGGATGTGATATTAGGCTTGAAAAGGTTGGTGACCTCGAACCATTGAAATAAACAATTATAACAAATAATTGTCTCTTCTCAATACCTGCTACACTTACACGTATTTGAGAATCGGAATATCAGGTAGTTGATGACAAAGCCAACAAGTTTGTGAATATTTTGAATAAAAAGAAGAAGATAAGCTTAAATAAAAGCGATACATCTGCCATACAGTGCTGCGGTGTGTCACGTGACAGACACGTCCTAAAATAACGGTCGCTTTAAATCTCACACTAAACATACGTGTGAAAGGGTTAAATAATGCCAAATATTCACGTTCAATATTTTCCAAAATGACGTTTGCGTTACTTTTTGGCTGGTTTTTGATTCTGGCTTCATGCCCCAGTGTAAGGTCCTGTCTGCAGTGTGACCCGGTGGTTCGTTATGTGCACGAGGATTTCCTGTCCTCAGTTAACGTTAAAGGAATCACTGTCCGTGATCAGATTGAACTGAAGCAAATCATTGATCAAGCTTACGTCAACTATCGGGAGACCAGCACATCATTTCGGGGTGTCATAGGTAACGTTACGCCTACTGCTTGTTAGACCATTTCAAGGACGTTAACAATAACAAACGCGTTTTAATGCTACTGCGCATGTTTGGTCCTGAAACATTTCCGGTGGCGCCATTTTTAAATCTCAGATCTTTGAAAACCATAGACAGTAAAAGAAAACAGGCGCGTAACAAGTAGAAGTAGATGACATGCCCATCGAATCAAGAAGACAACAGTTAACTGCAGTATTGGGCAAATCTAATGGGACAGGACAAATCACATCCTGCATTAAGGGTACTAGAGCAGTGTTGGCAGTATGGAAAAATGGAGTGTTACAGTTTTGGATGGAGGGTTGGAGATTTAGTAAAGTAGTTGGCTATAAATGAGTTTTAAGTATTACTCCAAGAGTGGCTTTACCAGCAGTCCCTTTGTGGATTTTGCCACAGCCTTCAGTTGATTTACTATTCAAAATACATGTCGTTTCAGAGCAGTTTTACGGAACATGCATGTATATTACAGTGCTAAATGTACGCTAGTAACAAGTTAAACTAATCGCTATGCCATTAACGTTAAGTTACTCACTTCATACGTTCTCAAATGTGTGTGCTTATAGTTTGTTGCTGTGTAACGGTGTGCGCGAGGGTTTAAATGCCCTATCTGAGCCCTTCATGTTGTCACAAATAAATCGAAGGTGAATGCAATTTAATGTTTTTTATAATGCATAAACCTGTATTAGTCATTTAAGATGAACGTAGATGCGTGCGGTTAATAATTTTACACTTTTTAGGTCCCTGAAGGTAAAATGTTTTTTTTTTTATGGTGTTCAAATATAGTCACATACAGATTTGCTAGCTAGCTATGTGTATGTGTGTAGTCAAATTTGAAGTGGATCAAATAAGTTAATCAAAGTTGTCCTAAGACAAGAACGGATATTGTTCAAAATTCATGTATAACTGTATAACTCATGTATAATCAAGGTTTTGGTCCATTTCAAATCTTGAAATGGTCTAGGCTAATCAGGAGATTCTGTTAATTTCTGTTTTTTTTTAATTTTTTTAATGTATTTGAAATAGCCCATTTAGATTAACAATAACTTCCTCTAATAACTGTAGCCTATATGCTGAATACGTATTTTATTAGGTTTTATTGTTACTTCACATTCATATCTGCAGAAGTCTAAAAAAATGTGTGTGTGTGTGTATATATATATATATATATATATATATATATAGTTTACTAAAATAAGACTGTTGGATAAAATAAGAAATAAGGATGCATGAAATCATTGAGAGGATGGCAACCTTGAAGAAGCTCAAATATAAAATAGTTTTGTTTGCTATTATTCCAGAATTGTGAAAAAGGTGCAAAAATTATTAAGCTTGTCCAAACTTTTGACAGGCAAGCAGAAATTTGGCAAATCTTGCATGTATTACCAATATCTTCACGTTATATTTATTAATGATGATGTTGAGTGCTATCTGATTTGCTTTAGATCCTACAACACTCTATCGTGCACGGACTGAATATCAAAGTGAATTCAAGAGGCACTGGAAAGAAGACAGGACAGGTGAGAGCTTCTGGATGCAGATTATGTACTTCCAAAAATATCAACATTTTCATGTTAGAGCAAAACATATGAAAAATGAAGATGCTTTACATCTGAAACCATGAAAAAAATCACTGTGTTATTCTTTTGTAGGTTCTGTTCAGTGGGATATGATTACTATAGTGGAGAAAGGAAAGAGAATCCTTCAGAAACATTTGGAGATTTTTGTTAACCAAGGTAAGGAGGTATAGGCAATGGGCATACTGTAAATGTTTTTAAATAGCAATGATGTTTCAGAACTCCTAATTCTCACTAATTATGTTTTATCATTATTATTTTCCAAAGGTCTATGTCCAAATAAATGCGGTAAGTACCAATTTGAGATTTCTATCCACCTTATTTTTCAGCGCGGAAGTAAACTATTTTCTGTGAATGTGCGAGACTTCCGGTTTATTATAATTCTGGGTATTTATAATTAAGCCACTATATTAAAATAATAGGGTAAGAAATACCAGTTTGTAATATCAAGCAGCATTAAGGAGCTTTTTTGTACAGTTAAAAATAACTGGAAGCAGGTTACACCGAAAATCAGACACATACAATTTACAAATAGCTGCACCCACCCTTAAGTGAAAAATAAGTTGGATATTTCCTATATATTAACACAATCAGTCAAAATTTTGTGTGCACACTTTCTTTATTATCACTTTTTTTCGCATTTTATAATAATAATAAAAAATATAGCTGCAAGCAGCGATACACGGCCAAGCCCCAGACAGAAAATGACGTCATAAGATGCAATCGAATTGGCTTGAGCTAAGGAATCTGGGGAAACAAGATTTGTTTCTAGACTTTACGGTTCACAAGTTATTAGCATAAACATGAGTGAAACTTTGGACAGTTGCTGGCGCTAGAGCGATTGAGTTAGAGACTCCAAATTTATTCAGACTGTCCTCTCTCAGTGTGCCAAATTTCATAATTTTCCCGCAAACGGTTCTATGGGCTGCCATTGACTTCCATACGGAAGAAGAAGAATAATAGGAACGCCAACGGTTTCAATAGGTACATCTGCACCTTCGGTGCTTGGCCCCTAATAATGAATGTGAAATGAATTACAGAAATGAAAGCATGGGAATTATGTGGAAAACAAAAACAAAGCCACCCTCCGCCTGGATTACAGATCTTCACACTGAAAACAGCTCTTCATGTATTTAAGCTTAAAGTGGACCTATTATGCTTTTTCCCCATACATTTTCAACTTTCTTTAGTGTGTAATTTTGCTGTTTGAGCTCGAAAAATGACACTCCAAAAGGAGTTATTCTATATATTAGTGAGCACTGTTTGTCCCTGAAGCGCTTCGATTGTAGTCTTTAGTTTTCTTCCGGAAACGTACATGTCACAAGATTTAAATAAGTCCCGGCTAAGGCACAAGTAAAAAAGGGGTCGAGGTCTGGTTGCATTAGTAGTGTGTTGAAACGGTTATATTAGTGGCCAAGTGACATTTCAGAAATTTCTCGAAACGGTTGACCAATCACAACACTCTTGTCCAGCCAACCAATCTGAGCACATTGCACTTTTCAGAAGGAGGGGCTTCATAGAGACCAGAACTAAACAAAGTGTTTCTGACAGACAGTGCTACAACAATGTAAAATATGTGAAAATAATGTGTTTTTTGAACAGTCAACCATGAAAACCTATTCTAGTAGACCCCAAAAACAAAATCAAGACTTTGTAAAATGGCTTAAAAGGTCCTCTTTAAGCTTTTAGATCAAAATGATTTTCCTGAGAGACATAAATTCAGTCAAGTGTGTTCAAATCTTTGACTGGTTGTGTACTGTATGTGTTACAGGACACTGAGTATAATGGAGTGTGATGATACATGTATATTATATTGCTCGCTGTGTGTGTGTGGGTGCGGATGATTGTTTCTTACAGGGCTGTTGTATCAGAGAGTGATGAACTGCACTTCCTGTCAGTACAGCCTCTTTACATGTCTGTCAGCCACTCCGCCTCTAGACTGTGGAGGTGAGACAAACACCCACGGATATACACACCTGAGTGGCTTTAATGGACTATATCAACACATCTCTTTTGTCTTTCTCTCCTTCTGTTTCTATCAGAGAATCATCTTAAGGCAGATGAAGGCGAGGAGGTGGTGCTGGACTGTTTCCTGCCTTGGCACGCTCTTGTCATTGGACAGACCGAGTACCATTACTCCTGGCATCCTGATGAAAAGAATGTACATGCACACAGACACACACACATTTGAATGCATTTGCATGTTTCAAATAATCTTGAAGCCATTTTGAATTATGTTGCATACATGTGCTCTTTAACATACTTGTTATATAAACTTATTACGGAAATAATAAAGGTGCTCCAAGCAATGTCACACGTTTTTTAGGCCAAAACATTTTTTGTCCCATACAGGAAACATCTCCTCACTATCCGCTATTGTAGCTGCCTGTCCCCTGAACACAGTGTAAAAAAAAAACGGTCTTTGCAGACACCCCAGACTCCACAAGCGGCAACAAAAACAACTCTGCTAACCCGCACCACGAACCATAACAAACTGTTCCAGCCAATAACCGACAAGACGGATTTGGGGGAGTTAGTGCACGGATGAGGAGGGTCTAGCTAGCCTCCGTTTTGTTCGACAATACTTCGAACGTCAATAAGAAGTGACGTCACCCAACATCGCTTAGAGCACCTTTAAGTGCAAACTGAATATCATGTTTTTGGACACTCAATTGCATGTTATTTGCAATTAAGTGGAAATGTATTATAGTTTATGTTTATAATAAATGCAATTAGTTGAACTTCTTTGACCCACTTAATTAGGACTTGAGTATATCTTTAAATGTAAGTTCATAGTTAGTTCTGTTGTCTTTGAAATATGGTTAAAGATGTATGCCGAATTTACTGACAAGCATTTCTGGCAAATAAAATATACTATTTATATTGAAATATGCCATTTCTATTGAAAATTTTAGGTCAGTTGAAACACAACGTAACGGAGAGTTCAAAATACGGGTAAAACACCTGCGAAAAATCAATATGAAAAAAATCCTTCATTTTGAGTACATTGTACTGAGTTAGAGGATGGATACCCGACCCGAGCCCGACGGGACCCGTCGGTACCCGACGGGCCGGGCCGGGTTCGGACAGATATTTAGAAATTATGTTCGGGTTCGGGTCGGGCTCGGTCACATCAGCGCGATATGGCATTGATCATTTTAAATTTAAAACAGCTTATTATGTTGGTAGCCAATGTGCCTGATGCTTTCACGTGATGCAAACGTTCGTTTTTGTGATTAAAATACATGTAAAATATTACCATAACATCTGTCTTCCTGTGTGCGGAAATTTGTTTATGTAGCCGTGACAACGAAACACGTGCATGCGCGCCTGCGTTAAGTGCGCTTGTTTCTCCTGATGCACTCATCCTGCTGACATTTCCGAATGTCTTCCTACAGTTGCTTAATAAAAGCAGGCTTTCCACACAAACAAATGCACATGTGTCATTAGTATGAGAAAAAAAAATGGGATTTTAACTGTCGGTCTCGGGTCAGGATCGGACATAAATATCTTTATGCCTTTCGGGCTCGGGTCGGGTTCGGTTACTGCTCTGTCGGACGCGGGCCGGGCTCGGACAAAAAAATTTGGCCCGATCCGCACTGTATACTGAGTACATTGTGAGTGTAATGATTAAGTTGCAATTTAGTACGTTGCATATATATTAACATATATACTAATACTTTACATGTGCTTTAGTATGTTAGTCAACATATCAAAATAAGTGTACTTTACTATTAATAATAATAATTCATTACATTTATACAGCGCTTTTGTCGGCACTCAAAGCGCTTTACATAGAAAGGGGAACCTCCACAACCACCACCTATTAAAGCGCAACAAAATATTTTTAAAACAATGATTTCAAATGTAGGCCTACTTTTAATGTCGATGAAGTACACTTTTATGTTAATAATATTATAAGCAAGTACGGTTTAAAAATTACTTTCAATATTTGAAGTACACTCCATACAATTAAGTGTACTACTTTTTTCATAAGTGAATGTTGGGGAGTAACTTGCTAAAAAAAGTGATGCTAACTTGACTAAATTTAGCACAACAGCAGCTCAGCTTTCCAGTTAAAAACGGCTATTTCTAACAAGTACTGGTTATACCATGTAATTATATATAACTTTACAGTAATGTTTAAGAAGGTAATGTCCCTTTAAGTAGCTTCAATAGTGGTCTAGCAACTAGCTTACTTTAAATGTTTATCTTTTAGGTTGATATGTTACAGTTTGTTACAGTATTTATCTTTCCAGAGATCCACAAACCAGATACTGATTGTGATTTGAATTATTAATTCAAATGTACTAAAATGACTTTGTTTATTATTCTTTGAAAGTTGTCACGTGATGGGGATTATGAAGTGCTGGTGGTGACAGAGGAGTCTAAAATTGTACTCAATCAGCTGACAACCAGTGAGGAAGGCATGTACCGCTGCCTCCTACAGGATCAAAAGGGTACTGTGCTGTCCCGCATTTATTTTAATCTGAAAGGTAGGCCGGGTTTATAATGCTTTGTTTTGAATGTGACAACTCATTGTGGTCGAGTTAGTATACATTTTTTTTGACCTCCTCTTATCTCCTTCCCTCAGTCAACCCACTGCCATCTGCAACCCCCAGACTGATTGTGATGTTGCCGTCCCTGCCCTCGGGTTATGACGCCACACCTCGTCCTCACAAGAGCAGTTTCCTCATTATATTGATTTTACTCACTGTACTCAGCATCACAGGCAGCCTTGTCATCATAGTGTACCTCAGGTATGTCATAATAACAACAGGATTAGGTTTGATGCACAGCAGTTTGGGCATATTATAAAAGGGCTATGTAATATACTTTAAGAGAGATAGAATGAGTAATTAAATGGTTAATCAATTACTGATCAGAGCAACACTTCTGAGAGACATTTCATAGAAAAACATTTGCTTCACAAAACACTTTTGGATGACCTTACAGATGGTTGTTAAATATGTGTGTTGCTACATATTTTTTTGTATATGTAGCTATTACTGTATAGTAGCAGTATTAAGCAGTATTTTACTACAGTAGCTGTCAAATTTGATTTCATTAAGCGACATTATGTCTGCATTAAACTTTCATATTTTGGTTCGATATAATCAGGCCCACGTGGAATCTGCACCCACGGAAATCAGCAGGTTCCCACAGAATTGGTTTATAAAATATTGTGGCCAGTGTTGTTACTGTTAACTAAAGCTAGTAAGTTAGTATAAAGATATAAATATAAGTGGAAAAACTAATGAAAATGTTGCTTTAGCAACTAGCTAAAATAAAATAAGTAGAAGTATAGGCTACTAAAATTACAAAACATAAATAAAATGTAGAAATAAAAAAATATATTCAAATGACAAAAGCAATTAACAAAATTATTAATACTAAAACTGAAAATTTAAAATGAAATGCTAATTGATGCATTTGCGATGACATCACAGTTTTCTCCTGAGCGGCTATGTATATAAATGAACTAAAAGAATAACTTTTTTTTACAACAAAAACGTAACATCACTGAACTTACTGAACTATGACGCTATTTTCTTCTAGAAACAAACTTTGTTGCATTATTTTCCTGTTATCATTTAAAGCTGCTTTGAAACAATCTGTATTGTAAAAAGCGCTATATAAAGGTGACTTGACCTGACTTAATTCTGTATTTTTTTTTACTTAAATTGGAATATTATGTACTTATTTTAGCATGTTTAAACATCCGCAAAATTTCATTTTTCATCAAATTCCTACAAAATTACTGTAAAAGCTCCTTTTACTATTTCCTCTTTTAAAATTCATGTGTATATTTAAAAAAAAAAAAAAAACTGATAAACGTCTTGCAGATTCTGCAAGGGACATGAACTGAACTGGATTAGGGTTGTACATGCAGGAAGTGAGAATGGGGAGGAAAAAAGAATGACAGTGGGTGATCTGTCATGGCATCCTGCTGATTTTGTTCAGAGAGACAAGATTAGGAAGAAAGCACACTATATCCATTCTGTCATGTTGCTTTGTGTCCCTCTGACAGAGTGACCATGAAGCGCCAGAAGGAGGAGAGAGACAGCAGGAGAGGAGGAGAGGGTGAGGATGGAGAGAACATTGAGCTGGTGTCTGTGACAGAATGAGGGATGTGATCAAAGAGATGAATGAATAAATGACTATACATTCCCAAAAGAGTATGGGTGTGGAGTCATTTAGATTTTCTTCAAAGAAATGAATACCTTTATTGAGCAAGGATTCATTAAATGTATCAAAAGTAACCGTAAAACCATTTATAATGTAACAAAGTTTTCTAATTCAAATACATTTAAAAGAACTTTCTATTCATCAAAGAGTTCTGAAAAGAAATGTATCACAGTTTTCACAAAAGTGATCCTAATTTTATTACTACTTATAATAATAATAACAGGTGGTTATTTTAAGCAGCAAATTAGCATCATAAAATGATTTCTGAGGGATCTTGTGACACTGAAGACTGGAATAATGATTTCTTCGTCATTACAGGAATACATTTGCCAAAAATGTTGTCACCCTTTGTAAATAGGAACAAAACTGTCTTGAGAACATTTGTTTTTGCTAAAAGTTTATTCAATTTAATTAGTCTTTCATTCAAAATATTCAAATAAAATCTTACCTTTAATTAAAATCAAATAGTTGTAAATTTTCAAAAAGTAAACATTTTTATCATTAAAACATCTCCGATTACGACTGTTAACGCCGTTTCCTAAAAAGGGAACGAGGTGCTGCATCGAAAGTAACGCTATGGGAACGCCTCTGCGTGTTTGCGCCTTGAAGCACGTGTGTAATCAGTCCAATTGAATGGACTAGAAATTGAAAGGACGCCATCCTTTATAGTGTGACTTCATGACCAGGAAGCTATAAAGCGCACCAGGACCAAACAATGTCAGCTTCTGATTGGCCAAAGCAAGTCGGTATGCAGGAAGTATGGTAGGGCGAACGCAGCGTCTTGTTCCCTTTTCAGAGAACCTATTTACAGTCACAACCTGAGACGTTCTTTTTCAAGAGAACTCGCACTGTGTCTGAAGTTACAATGCTATGGAACACCCACTCCATCAAACTGACAAGTGCCTGTCTAGTGTGAATTCTAGCGTGCACAATCTAGGACGTAAGCACCCGGGATCCCGGTGTGGAGTCGAAGTCTAAGTCGTAAAACCTCACAAATGTGAGAGGAGAGGACCAGCTCGCCACATCACAAACTTCTTGTAGGGATACCCCTAACAACAAGGCTTTGGGAGCCGCCATTCTATAAGCATCCAATGCCCTGACTTGGCATAGCAAGTCTAGCTTATCCTGGTCCGAAGTCTGAAAGGGAGGAGAGCAAAAGGCCTACACCACTAATGTTCGCGCCACATAAGTGGAGACCATAGGTACATACCCTGGTCTAGGGTGTAGTAAAGGCATATAAGACGCAGCCTCGGCCATGTCTGCACCATGGCATTCAGTGGGGCTGGATGGGGGCGCGACCACAGACCCTGCTGATAATTTATGTAGGTGACCTCCGATGTGTTGTCTGTACAAACAAGCACATGATGGCCCCTGAGATCTGGAGGGAAATGTTCAACAGCCATAACAGCCATCGACTCATCATCTCCAGGCAATTTATGTGCAACGAGAGATGATGACTCCTACAGACCTTATGTCGAGTGACCCTCTAGGATCTCTCCCCAGCCTGTGAGGAAAGTGTCTGTTGTAAGCATCTTGCGATGACAAGGCACTCCACATGGGTCCCTGGGAGAAGACCTCAGGCTTCTTTCACATCACCAAGGTGTGAAAGGCAATTGGGCATAATCCGTGCATAAACAGATGCCCTCAAACCTCAATGAACTGAAGCAACACTGTAAAGAAGAGGGGCCCAAAGTTCTTCCACAACGATGTGAGAGACTGATAGTCATATAGAAAATAATAAAAGGTGCTTTATTATTATTTATTATTATAACTAAAGGTGCTTCTACAAGCTATTGACTCATGGGGTGTACTTAGTTTTTCACACATGGCTTCATTTTGGCCTAGTTTTGTGTAACTGCCAACTTAGCACGAGTTCCCTTGAAAGGGAACAAAAATATATTTTCTGAAGTATGTATTCCACAATTATTGGCACCCCTACACATTCTAATGCATACAAATCTAACTGAAGTATATTTCCATTCATATGGTAGGTTTTTAAGTTCAGGAACACATAAGTGATAAATCATGACTTCCTGTGTCACTGGGTTATAAATATGATGTGACACATCCATCCATCATAGTCATCCATCACAAAAGACCTGAGAATACAGTAATGATGTGTGAGAAAAGGTTGTTGAGCTACACAAATCATGAAATGGTTATAAGACAATAGTTGAATTGTTGGAATACTCATTTCCACTATCTGGGCAATAATTAAGAAGTTTAAATCAACTGGAAATGGTCACAATCACCCTGGAAGAAGACATGTGTCTATATTGGCCCCACATGCACTGAGGAGGATTGTATGAGTCACCGAACAAACTGTAAGGATCAAAGTTGTTTGAGAATGACCTCAGCTATGTGACCACAACATATAATAAAAAAAGCCTTTGGTGACTTCAAACCAAGCGTGCCGCACAAGCCCTGAAAAGTGAAGCCAAAGCGTCTCGATCGCCCCCCGGTGACCGGTCCTAGTATTTCTCATAAACCCCGCCTCCCCATGTTATTCAACTGGACGTGAGACCAACTAAACAATTAAATTACACTTCACATATCTTTTTTCCAAAGATAGTTTCTGTCATTTACTGTAGATTTTATCACGCTGATGTATTTTCAAGTGTTTGTTTTTGAAATAAGTTTGTTTTTAGTTAGTTATTTGATGCTATAAAAACGGTGCTGTGACGTCGTTATTGCAATTGATTCAGCGAGAGTGAGGGCAGGGCCTTGATTTCGTGACTTTACTTCCTGCTCACTACTGCACCGGTCTGGTCCCGAGATCGCTACTGCGCAGACTTAAAGGATAAGTTCAGTATTTTACACTTAAAGCCCTGTTTTAAGATCGTTTCTGATGAAATAGAACGGTTAAGATTGAAATTTGGACAAATGCTGCTGTCCCCACCTCCACAAGGATCATAGGGGCACTGGAAGAATCATTCATAAAACGCATTAAACTTTAGTTTACAAAGACGTGAAACTCACCGAGTGGTCTGGGGTGTTCACTGACATGCTCACACAAAAATCACTGCAAAAGATGCTTTCCAACAGGTGTTTTACCATTCGTTGTAAAACTGTGGACCTATTTTTCCAAACGCCTCACAACCAGACATTTTTCCGTTGAGAGCTTGAATAATAGACACTCCAGCCCAGTTGGTGGCGATAATGCACCTTTGCCAATCTTTGGATAGCGTTGCCTATGATACCGCGACTGCATAAGACAACAGAAAGAATACAAACAACCCCATTTCCGTTTCCGGCGGCGGAGTAATAACGTACCTCACAGAACATCCAATACAAGTCAATGGAGTTGGACAAAAACTACGATAAAACCTGTTGGAAAGCATCTTTTGCAGCGATTTTTGTGTGAGCATATCAGTGAACACCCCAGACCACTCGGTGAGTTTCACGTCTTTGTAAACTAAAGTTTAATGCGTTTTATGAATGATTGTTCCAGTGCCCCTATGAAACCATTGTGGAGGTGGGGGGTAGCTAATACAGAAACCGAAAATTCTCGGGACAGCAGCATTTGTCCAAATTTCAATCTTAACCGTTCTATTTCATCAGAAACGATCTTAAAACAGGGCTTTAAGTGTAAAATACCGAACTTGTCTTTTAAGTACCAATATGTCAGCGCCATATCGGGACACTGGTGGCTTCACTTCTCGCCAATGGAAGAGAGCGAAGGGGCGTCGCCCATCTTTTTTTACAGTCTATGCTTCAAATAGCAATCTCAGTTATGCCTGACGTTACTGGAACTGGGACTTGGTTTTAAATAAAGCTTTTTGGAAAAACACCAGGGTGGTTTTGGCATGTACAGAAACATAGCAATGTAGAAAAGTACCTCATCCCCACTGTGAAGTATGGTGGTGGATCTTTAATGCTGTGGGGCTAATTTTCTTCTGAAGACCCTGGACAACTTTTTAGGACTCACAGTAGCATAGACTTGTGTTTAAATCTTCCAGCAAGACAATAATCCAAAGCACATCTTAAAATAAATGACAGAACAGTTCACTGACCACAAAATGAAGGTTTTGCCATGTACATAGCAATCCCCTGAGCCCCTTTTTTATGATAAGAATTTTTCTTCCACTATTTTACTTTAATTAAAGGTTAGATTTTTGACAATATTTTGAATGAAAGGATAAGGGAGAAATGGCAAAACAAATGTTCACAGTTTGTAAAGCCCTGTATTTTTAATTGTAAAAATATTTCACATTATTACTGTTTTTACTGTATTTTTGATCAAATGTTGTTTAAACAATGATCAATTGGTACTAAAGGGCCCAAAGTGTGCCAAGAAAATATCCCCCACACATTACACCACCACCACCAGCCCAAACCATTAATGTAAGGCAGGATGGATCCATGTTTTCATGTTGTTTATGCCAAATTCTGAGCTCAATGTCGCAGCAGAAATCGAGACTCATTAGATCAGACAACATTATACTAATCTTCTATTGAACAATTTAGGTGAGCCCGTATGAACTGTAGCCTCAGTTTCCTGTTCTTAGCTGACAGAAGTGCCACCCGGTGTGTGTCTTCTGCTGTTGTAGGCCATAACAAAATTATAAACGCAACACTTTTGTTTTGGCCCCTATTTTTCATGAGCTGAACTCAAAGATCTAAGACTTTTTCTATGTACACAAAAGGACAATTTCTCTCAAATATTGTTCACAAATCTGTCTAAATCTGTGTTAGTGAGGACTTCTCTTTTGCCGAGATAATCCATCCACCTCACAGGTGTGGCATATCGAGATACTGATTAGACAGCATGATTATTACACAGGTTTGTCTTAGGCTGGCCACAATAAAAGGCCAGTCTAAAATGTGCAGTTTTACTGTATTGTGGGGTTCCGAAAACCAGTCAGTATCTGGTGTGATCACCATTTGCCTCACGCAATGCAACACATCTCCTTCGCATAGAGTTGATCAGGTTGTTGATAGTGCTCTGTGGAATGTTGGTCCACTCCTCTTCATGACTGTGCGAAGTTGCTGGATATTGGCAGAACCTGGAACACGCTGTCATATATGCCAATCCAGAGCATCCCAAACATGCTCAATGGGTGACATGTCCGGTGAGTATGCAAGAACTGGGATGTTTTCAGCTTCCAGGAATTGCGTACAGATCCTTGCAACATGGGGCCGTGCATTATCATGCTGCAACATGAGGTGATGGTCGTGGATGAATGGCACAATAATGGGCCTCAGGATCACAGTGTCACAGTATCTCTGTGCATTCAAAATGCCATCAATAAAATGCACCTATGTTCATTGTCCATAACATATGCCGGGCCATACCATAACCCCACCGCCACCATGGGCCACTCGATCCACAACATTGACATCAGCAAACCGCTCACCCACACGATGCCATACATGCTGTCTGCCATCTGCCCAGTACAGTGAAAACCACAATTCATCCGTGAAGAGAACACCTCTCCAAAGTGCCAGACGCCATTGAATGTGAGCATTTGCCCACTCAAGTCGGTTACGACGATGAAATGCAGTCAGGTCGTGACTCCGATGAGGACGACGAGCATGTAGATGAGCTTCTCTGAGACGGTTTCTGACAGTTTGTGCAGAAATTCTTTGGTTATGCAAACCGATTGTTGCAGCAGATGTCCGGAAGGCTGGACTCAGACGATCTTGGAGGTGGAGATGCTGGTTGTGGAGGTCCTGGGCTGGTGTGGTTACACGTGGTCTGCGGTTTGAGGCCGGTTGGATGTACTGCCAAATTCTCTGAAAAGCCATTGGAGACGGCTTATGGTAGAGAAATGAACATTCAATTCATGGGGAACAGCTCTGGTGGACATTCCTGCAGTCAGCATGTCAATGGCATGCTCCATCAAAACTTGCAACATCTGTGGCATTGTGCGGTATGATAAAACTGCACATTTCATAGTGGCCTGTAATGTGGCCAGTCTAAGTCACACACCTGTGCAATAATCATGCTGTCTAATCAGTATCTTGATATGCCACAACTGCGAGGTGGATGGATTATCTCGGCAAAGGAGAAGTGCTCAATAACACAGAATTAGACAGATTTGTGAACAATATTTGAGAGAAATTGGCTTTTTAAGTACATAGAAAAAGTCTTAGATCTTTGAGTTCAGCAGAAAAATGGAGGCAAAAACAAAAGAGATGTGTTTATAATTTTGTTCAGTATATATATATATATATATATATATGTGAAAGTTGGCTATTTTAAGGTGCAAAACTTAAAGAAGAAAAAAAGAAGTAGGCCTTCAACTTGCCAAAAGCTTATACAGAAAATGGTGACATCATGATTTGACATGAAGTCATGTGACATACTCAGGGACAAGCTCTGAAGGTAGATTTTCATGGGTAAATTATTTTGGGTTTATCTCAGTGGTTAATGCCATTTGCATTATTATCTGTCCACCAGGTGCTGTCCTTTGTAATGCAGTTACAGACTGAGTTCACATGCACACGTAAATGAAAACAGATCCATTCACTGGTAGCCTATTTAAAAAAAAAAGGAAGACACGTTTTAGTTGAATGAATTACACGTTTTGGTTGGGCAGACGTGGGAGGAATGAAAGATAAAGTGGGAGAGCTAAATCTCTTGGATTACAATATTTTCTAGAATTAATATTCCCCTGCCAACTGGTTAATCCCGGGGATTATCCCCTCTTCTGACCAGAGGAGTGTACGCTGAAAACTCTGAAATGCTTGTTTTCATAGGAAGTTCCCCTTTGGTAACCGAGAGACTTTCAGACTTCCTGTTTAGAATGCCTTCTTTACATATGAGTTCTGATGGGACTATTTTTCAGTTCTTTTAGTTACAAATGTTGTTCGAAATGAATTGGTTGATGGAATTCTCCTATTGTGTGCTTTAGAAAAATAACATTGGTCGTATCAAGTCAACTTTATTTGTACAGTATAACACTTTACACAGTACACATTGTTACAAAGTGTCTCTACAGAAAATCATGATGTTAATGTTTGTACTATCTTATTATTATCATGTCACTGGGGATTCTGGGGAAAGTCATAGGAAATTATCTGTTCTGAAAGTTCTGCTCAGTTGTGATTTTACATGACTGGCTTTGATGCTTTCAGTTATTGTTTATGTAAGTCTTTCTACATTTTCCTATTGTTTTACAGAGACAAGTGACATCATGGGAGGCAGGAAGTGCTGCAAAAGTAAACACAAGTTGGATAGTTCTTTCAAAACCTTTTTTTTTACGCAGCAAACTAGCTTATTTATTCCTAAAGCTTTCTTACTTGAAGTGGTTGGTTGTTTTCTCTAGATAGAACAAAATGTGCATAGAGTTGAAATTATGTATAAGTATTGATTTTTACCGGATTACTCATGAACTTCCTGTATAAATCAGACGGCAGCAGACAGCTGGATTAAACATAGAGGGTGTGTCCCTTAAGACATTTGCAATGTGTGATCACGACGTAGTTATTAGTATTATTCTTTTTTTTCTACATAAAAATATGTAAGTAGGCTACATAAGAAAGGTGGTCAACAAGATCACTATTTAAATAAATTGTTAGTTTTTTTTACTGTAATATATATATATATATATATATATATATATATATATAAACACATAAAGTATATGGGTGTACATTAATAAGGGTTAATAATATAGGCTATACAATATAGGCTATAATATAGTTTTTTTTACTGTTATATATATATGCGTATATATACAGTAAGGGTTTTGTATATATAAGGATTAATAATATATACATCTGCACCAATTATGAACTTTTAAACATATACCTTGGGTCTTTAGTGACCCGGGACGTCATTCCCTACCCTCCTCATCATTCATTTTTTTAAAGTTAGACATCAACCTTCTTAGTAATCCTCAATCAATTCATTATAAACAATATTACAAGAAAAAAGAATATAAAAGAATTTCTGTTTTTCCATTCATTTTTTTTTGTAAGAAATTACAATAGTACAACACTATATTGTAAGAAACTACAATATAGTGTCACTGTCACTTAATGGTGGATCTGGTGAAGAAGCTGTCAGCGTTCAAAATATTGATTTTGAAGATGTTGAAAATGATAGTTTTGAGAATATGTTTTGAGATTGTGAATATGAGCCAGATGCTGAATGTACTGGGAGATGAGCTTTGATGATGACATTCATGATGATGGTATAAAACATCTGCTCAAACTGAACCCTTCCAAGCTAAGGTAACAAAATATGCTTTATTTTATTTTTCTGTAATTGTTACTGTAATATCAGGAGTGTTTTATAGTATCACGACAGGTAGAGATCCATACGTGTTAGAAATAGATTCGGGTTTCTAAAAACCCCAATATGTAATAATGATTGGTGAAACATTAATGCAGGGTTAAAGTATGAAATATTTAAATTTATCATTTTGTTTTATCTTTTAGTAAATTCAAATTATAATTTAATTAATTATACTCTTAAAAACAGTCGTCACTTATATCCATTTTCCACTGTTAAATTAGTTTCTGACAATAAACAGGCCCTGTTTTCTTTTTCTATAGCAACAAAGGACAGGTTTTTATTTTTTTCTAATTTATTTCTTCCTTAGACAGGAAGTTGTGACACTGCATGGCTCGTTTAACTAACCTCAGACCACAACACCAGCCTTGCAACAATAACTGAAGCTCAACACCCTCATCCTGACACCCTCACAAAGCCACTGGCACATGAATGACACACACACACACACACACACACACACACACACAATGCAGCAGGTGTCTATACTAGATTCATTGAATGTATATGATGAGAAATAAAAAAGACTGGCATGCAGGAATGAGACAGACAGACAGATGAATTCAAAGGGTGCAGTCTTATTTAAGGTTGATGCACACTCAGGTTATTTTACGTTTGTATTTTTATCATTTTTCTGTGAAATTTGTCACTGTGGTTTTCGGTGGCATTGCACAGGTCGTAATTTTTACATTAAAGGTGCAAACGATCTGATATAAGTTATCTATGTTTCATTTTTAACATCACAAAAACCAGCTGTTTGAACTAGGGCGTGTAGACTTTTTATATATAGTTTATTTCCATATTATAGGTCACAGCGATTAATTTAGCTTCTGAGTTTATTGAGCCTGATCGAGATTCAGTTGCAGCTTATGAAGGATGTTTTTGAACACCAGAGTGAACGGCTGTTTACTCATTCTGAGCAGAATGAGTTATTGTGGTCTGGCTAGACAGATTGTCTGTAGTAGCAGCAAAAACAACATGAACAAGAACATGGCATGTGACTAACTGCAAGACAATCCCTTATACAGTATATTTAGATGCAGGCAAAAAGGCAAGATTGTGTTCATTTTAACACATTTTTTACATAATTAACAGCAGAAAATTAACACACTGAATTTACTGCTCTATAGTTACAACATTAGCAGTTGATCACATATCTATTGTGACGTGAGTCCTCATTAAATTCTTATTTAGACGAGCAAAGACATGCACTGACAGCTATTAAAATGAGGCAAGCATGAACACAAAACTTCAAATTCTTAAACTTAACAGGAAGAGGAGTGTGGGATGGAAGAGTGGTCACGGCTGTGGGAGAAATTGTAGGGGAAAAAGACGGGGGAGAACAGAGTGAATGAAGGGAAATTCAAGACTGAGGGAGTGAATGAGAAAGGAGGACAGAGCTAAACTCAGCTGCTCTTTACACACTCAGTGCATGGGAGGATCCTCCTCTTCTTCCTTTGACAACAGTGCTTTTAGTTTTGCTTTGTGATTTTAGGCTGAGTTGCTTATTTTAAACAGGCAGTGGAATATTATTATATTGTGAAATTCTGTATATTTTGGTCATAATATAATAGATAATATTTTAATCAATTCAATAAAACTTTTCATTAAAACATTGATGTTTCTTATGATCTGTTTGGGTTTCAGAGAGTAATTTTAATAGCTTAAAATATATATATATATAATGACCTCTTTCAAACATCACATTAGTTTGGGGTCTCTGGGGGCCTGGATATAAAAAATATAAAAAATGCAGTTAATAAAATGACTGATAAAAATCTATGACCCACTTTTGCCATTGGTTTATCCTTTGTTTTGATGGTAACACTTTATAATAAGGTTTCAATTGTTAACATTAGTTAACTACATAAATTTACATGAACTGACACAAACTACTTATTTATTAGTCTTAGTGGTTGTTAGTTTTAACATTTACCAATACATCATTAAATTCAAAAGTTGTATATTATTTAATGTAACTGAGTTAGCTAACAATGAACAGTTGTATTTTTATTATCTAACGTCAACAAAGACAATTAAATGCAACATGTGTATTTGTTATTGTTACTTAAAGGTAGTAAATGCTTTAACTAATGTTAACTAATGGGACCTTATTGCAGAGTGTTATTGTAGTTTTCACACTGACCCAAAACAGAATAACTAAAATCCTTGTCACATGATAAATCATGCAGTTAAAGCTTCAATAATGAGGGTCTGAGGAACATTAAAAAAAGAATTGAGTTTCAAAAATAATATAATTACTAGGCCTATATTATATATAATAATACTAATAATAATATACATACACTAATATTGAATATAATTATACACACAGATTTCTGGCACCCCACATTTAAAAACGGTAAGTCAATCTTAACTGAAGATGACAGTTAAGAATAATACTTTATGAGGCATAATGATGTCATTTTGGTTCGGTTGACCACTGGCATTTTGGGTTATCATATGGGGGTGTTATTGAGCAATAGCAAAAAGTCTGCATTCTTATGATGCATCGCATTTGATATGCCGTATTGATTAAGAAGCATCATTTCCATTCTCAGTGTGATTCACAGACACACACACCCTCCCTCAGTAGTGCCGTGTGTTGGTTGTTGTAATTTAAAATAAATAAAATATGAGCTCAGACTTGTGGGAGATGTTCCACGAAGAAAAAGAATGAGGGTGAATGTACACTTTATTTCTGGCCACTAGTTTCCGTACTTTCATTTGAATTTACATTTTATTCCTGGCTACTTGTCGCCGTACTTTCACAGTAATTTTTTACAGTAGTGGTTCTACAATTGATTACAGAAAATGACAACAGTATTCTATGACTGCAGTGTGAACAGGAGCAGGAAATGATGTAGAAAGATTCACTGCATCTGTGTTACAGTAATGTCATGTATATATTTACACACATTATGGTGATGTTGCATTTACATTCCAAGCATGAATAAATGAATGAATTCCATTATATTTTTGGTAACACTTTATTCGACAGCTGACATGTTGTTTCAAAGTTACGTATTAGAATGTCTTGTGGACCATAGAAATAAAATGTAAGTTTCATTCCAGGTTGAGTCATACTAATCATTTCCCAGATTCAGCTCACCAAAACAGCATTAAAACTTCCCCAACCACCCTTAACGGTTTTTAACACTATCTGTATTGCTATAGCGTTCAATATTGCCACATGTAGTGTAGATTTCAAGTTATGTTCAGTCTTAATAGTCAATATTAATCAGCATTACTTCACTATTATACCACAATGTAGCACAATATGACTATTTGTTTTATTTACAGCAGTTTCTTGTCCAATGGCATAAAATTAAGTATGTCTGAAGTAATTTCACTGTAAAAAGCATTTTACAATGTGAAATCACTGCTAAATCCTATAAAATGTTGACAGGAGAAATTATTCCATTATATCTTCAATGTAAGACAAGTATGTAAAGAGGGTAAGGAGAGGTTTAGAACAACTGCTCCAAATACATTGCATTAAAAAATATTGATTTGAGTCTTTAAAGCTGCAGAGAACGAGCGGGTGCAGGGCCAATAAATTAATTAATTAATTAAATCAAATTAAAAGTGATGAGAAAGACAAATAACCTGTGATATAGGGACAGAGAGAGTCTGAATGCAGTGTTTGTGAATGTGACCTCAGATTACAGATTGCTGTTAAAGATTATCCAGGCCCTTGGTCTGTTTAATTCCAAACACAATCCTGCATTCAGAGCTCATTCTGTTTTTCCACCTTATACCACATGGCCTATTTCTCCACCGCACATCATTTCACTCACAAGTACAAGCCGCTTTTGTGTGGATGTGCATTGAGAACGTGCTGGCTAGACACTGAGTCCTGGACAACCACAATAAGTAGGATGCGTGGGAGGCCGTGCTGTTAAGAGTCATTCAAGCATCAAGAGAACAACCTGCTCCGGTGTTGTTTGTTCTTAGGGGTAAAAAAAGAAGCGTACATTTGGAATTGATCTGTTTATCTCTGTGTTTGTCCAGTCACATAATTGTATTTTTTTTTAAATCATTCAATTACTAAGGACCTAAATACATTGCTGCTATGCTTACTGCATACAACCCTAATAAACCTCTGGTTTTAGTTTTGCTTTGTGATTTTAGGTTGAGTTAAATACGGAGAAAATTATTACAATGTTGTGAAATACTGTACATTTTGTGACGCAAAACATTCAATCAATTTAAAAACTTTTAAAAAATTAAAGGGGTGGTAAAACACGATTTCAGTTTTCTAACTATAGCTAGTGTTTAATGTTGCTGTTTGAGCATAAACAATATCTGCAAAGTTACAGCGCTCAAAGTTCAAAGCAAAGGGAGATTTTTGCTTTTAAAGAAATCAATTTCTAAGGATTACAGCAAACGGCCGGTAGGGACTACACGACATTCCTCCAGGGTTGCTGACATCACTAACCCCACCAAACCCCTCCTCCGAGAATACTAAATAAGGGGGCAAGGCCATTTTATATTACTTTGGAGAAGAGTTGTAGTGGTATAGTAGGCTGTTGTTGCCGCAATGCCGTCGAAACGCTGTTATTTTCATCCAGATTGCAGGTCCACTTTGTTCAGCCTTCCTAGGGTCGCGGGAGTTAGGAATCAATGGTTAATTATTTCCCAAATCTCGCTCTCTGTGCTGCACATTTTACGGAGGAAAGCTTCCACAATCTTCGCGAGTTCAGTGCAGGATTCGCACAACGGCTTGTCCTGAAAGATGGAGCAGTTCCAACTTTCTAAGAACAGAAGCTGTTGTTTACAGGCCACAACCTGTGAGTATGATTTATTTTCCGTCTATGTGTTTTCCTGTAGTTCGTATTGTTAACTGTACGTTGTTGTAGCAAGGAAGTAAACAAATGACAACGTGTTTTGGCTCTTTAAACTAGTTTGTTAAATGCTCATTCATACTTAACGTTATTCGACAAACACCTAACGTTATAAACTTTTGTTCAATCTCAACAGCGAACTTGGAATTAGTGTAAATTATTCTTCGCTTAGAGCTTTTATGTTTATCTACAGGCATGCTAAACGTGGTTCGGTGTTTGATTTGGCTACTGTAGTAAATCCAATGTTTAGTGTTCGTTTTGGGTTAATAGTTCTGGCGACAGATATTTTGCTACAATCGTTCTAAAAATACAAAAGTAACGGTGCCATACAGTAACGATCACTATTGATCCGTAGTGTTTACTTAAAAAAAATCTCTTTGAGGACTGTAGTATACGGAGCCCCTAAAGGGACCTGTGCAAAAATAAAAAAATTAAGACTATCGCGTGCGCACGAGAAACATATCGCGTGCGCACGAGAAACTTTCGCGTGGGCACGAGAAACTATCGCGTGGGCACGAGAAACTATCGCGTGCGCACGAGAAACTTTCGCGTGGGCACGAGAAACTATCGCGTGCCCACGAGAAACTATCGCGTGCCCACGAGAAACTATCGCGTGCGCACGAGAAACGTATCTCGTGCGCACGCGATAGTTTCTCGTGCGCACGCGATACAATTTCCGGTTTGGGTACAATTTGCGTCACTGTCATTACTATGAGGAAAACAAGAGCATGGATGTGGATGCGCATGAATTAATCGAAATCTATTTTAAATTAGGACTTCTTTACAAAGACATAGTTTCTGTTCTTGCATTTCGACACAGATATATAATCACTGAGCGACATTTAAAACGCATATTGAGGTCTAGAAGTCTGTTTCGACGGAAAGGGTACTCAAATATTGAAGACGCGATTGTATTTATTCAGCATCAACTCCAAACTTCAGGTCAGCTCCATGGATACAGGTGGATGCATGCAAAGTGTAAAGAAAATGGATTGCATATCAGAAAAGAACATGTTCGCTTCATTTTGAGCTCGTTAGATCCTGGTGGTGTAGAATGCAGAAAAGCCCGACGTCTCCATCGGCGTAACTATTTTGCAAAAGGACCAAATTACATCTGGCACTTTGATTCTTATGACAAACTGAAGCCATATGGTATTTGCATAAACGGCTGTATTGACGGCTTTTCAAGAAAGATCATTTGGCTGAATGCGTACACAACAAGCAGTGACCCGAAGGTCATCGGAGGATATTACATGGAAACAGTGGAGAGTTCAGGTGGCTGCCCTAGAATCATTAGAGGCGACTGTGGCACAGAGAATGGGCACGTGAGAGACTTCCAGCGTTTCCTCAGACGCAACATTTTACAGGAATCTAATATTGACTGCTACATAGAAGGTGCAAGCACAGCCAACCAGCGAATAGAGAGTTGGTGGGGATTTCTCAGGAAAGAATGCATGGAATTTTTCATCTCTTTGTTTGGTGACCTCAAGGACAGAGGATTGTTCGACGGGGGATTTTTGGATAAAAATCTCATCCGATTCTGTTTCTTGGGAATTATTCAGGTGAGTTGAGAAGGTCTATGGCTACTTTTCCTTTTAAAGTTAACGATGTTGTTTTGTATAGCCTAATTTAGCTACTTATCAAAACATTTGGTTCTCTTTTTCCAAAGCATCGCGCATTCATGTTATTATTCATAATAAAGATTATCACAAGTAAACACAAGATTTTGACGCAGGTATGTATCCAAAGGTTTGTGCGGAGTGTGTTGAGCGCTCGCTGCATGCGGCACGGATGGAGGCGTCGGCGTGAACACTTGCATTTTCCTATCAACAGAACAGTGGAAACAACTTCAAATAGGCCTACTCAATTTGTGGTCATACAGAAAATAATAATACATCATTTGCAACTACTTTTTTGTGTAAACTCACAATAACAAGAAAACGTTGTGCTTTTGTAAAATAAAATAAAACAATCGGGCGCGCTTTTCATGATCTCCGTGAACTGGAACGCGTCTCAAAAATGAAAAAAGCATAGCCTCACAGCGATGATAAATATAGGCTACCTATATAAAGCTTGAAATGTCCACTTTTAAACGGATAGGCTATGTATGAAGATATGTTTGCAGCCGACACATTTTAAACATTTTAAACACTAGTTTATTATTGCAGGACAACCGGCAGATTACACTTTTTATCTAGATTTAGATTTTGTGTTTGCGTGCGCGTGTGTGCGTGCGTGTGTGCGTGCGTGTGTAAATGTTGTTTTGCTCATAACTTTTGTTAAGTTATATAATCCATAACTTACCATTCTCGGCTCTCTTTCCAATTCAACAGGAAAATCTGAGGACGAGTCTGATAAAACATGTGGTGAATCCTCTAAGTCCGTTATTTCCATCGTGCATAAGTACAGGCGTATCATTTTGAGTTTACTCTGTTCATACAGTTCATTAACTGTAATATTTAATGGAATTGTGGTCTGACTGAAATCACGCATTTCAAAAGTATAGCTTTCAGCGCGACCTTTTGAAGAAATCCCTTTAGGAAAAAACAAATCCTTCCCCATCGCCATCAATTCCTCAACTGAAGTGTTCTTTTTAACCGTCAGATGTCGCGTTCCTCCTCCATGTCTTGTCCGAACTTGGTGAAATTCTTGTTTATGAAAATTAAGCCATCCAATTTCCAGGCGTCTGGTCTCTTTAGATGCATGTTTATTGCCGATTCCTGAAAGTTTGTTTAATAAAACCCCGTCATTTGCAGATGTACTGGAACCTTTTTGCATCTTGTCTCGTAATCTATGTAGTAGGCCTACAGTGGACTTGGTGGTTTCACATGCCGCGAGTCTTTGACGGCAAAATGCTCTAATTGCAAGACGATCCCCATATCTGACGATATATTTTGCCAGTTCGTCTTCAGTCATGATTGCAATGACACTTAAGTTAATCTAAAAGAAAAGGTCAGCTATAAATACATTTGCAACAAACATATGCATATGAGTGTCATGATGATCGACAAGGCCTAGTGGATCAATAATTAGGCTACTGTTACACAATTTACCTTATCTTCTTTTAGTTTTTCAATTGAATCTTGAGGAATATCCCGTGACCTCAAAAATTCAATAAATTCTTCTTCCATGTTCAGTTGTGATCTGCGATTATTGATGAAAAATGAGCTCCGTACATATCACTCCTAGTTCCACATTTGCATTAATGATGCTATAACGCAAACCGGAAATTGTAATGCGTGCGCACGCGATAGTATCTCGTGCCCACGCGAAAGTTTCTCGTGCGCACGCGATAGTATCTCGTGCCCAAGCGAAAGTTTCTCGTGCGCACGCGATAGTATATCGTGCCCACGCGATAGTATCTCGTGCGCACGCGAAAGTTTCTCGTGCGCACGCGATAGTATATCGTGCCCACGCGATAGTATCTCGTGCGCACGCGATAGTTTCTCGTGCGCACGCGATAGTCTTAATTTTTTTATTTTTGCACAGGTCCCTTTAGGGGCTCCGTAGTAGTATAATTTGTTAGACCGATTATATGAAATTCTTGTTTATGAAGCTTATTTTTTGTAATACTATAATAATTAGTACAATTTAACAACAACAAAAAACAAACCTTTCTGAAACGTCATTTAACAGCCGTTCTTGAACAGGTTCTGCTCGATCATCTTCACTAACATTCTTTTCGGGCTCAAATTGGTACGGTTTTATTGACGCCATTGTTTATAATACACCAAAGCACAAACTACCGGTAAAGATACGGGGCGCGACGTTTCCAGAAAACGTGCACTGGGAGGTTAGCGAATCACAACACACTGGGCCAGCTAACCAATCTGAGCCCATAGAGGGACTGGCTTCATAGAACCCGGAAACCATCAGACCATTTTTACAAGGAGGGACAGAGCAGTGTAGAATAAAGGTAAAATATTGAAAAATAATGCACTTTTTGGAAAAAAACAAAGCATGAACACGTTACAGTGCACCCCACAAACACAATCAAGCCTTTGAAAATTTTTTTTTTACCACCCCTTTAAATCAATATAATGATACTTTCTAATGAAACGTCATACTCTTTTTTTATTCTTTTAACCCTCATGTTCTATTTGGAGTTTCAGTCATTTTCATAGCTCAAAAAATTATACTTGACATATATTGTATCAGGTTGATATGTTGCTGTGATACATTTCTAATGCTATGATATTTGATTATAATCAACAATTTGATAACCTGTTTTAAATATCACATTGCTTGTTTGGAGTCTCAGAGACACTATAGACGTAACTAAATACAATTGCTAAAATTATGATAAAATTATCTGACTAATGTACAAACTGTAGAGATACACTCCTGTTTATTTTAATTTCTTTGTCATATAATGAAAATATATCTGATATCTGTACCTCTGACTAAACTTTACTGCAATGTACTTTGGAATGCATTATGTTATTTCAAATAAAACTATAAAATAATTATATATTATGTTAATATGACATTTTATTAATTGGCCTAATTTTCTTTTTATATTGTTAAACATTTTAGTTTTGCATTCATTACATTCTTAAAAATTTTAAACTTGACATTTAGTTTTTTTTTATTCAATGTTTATTTAGCTTAAAGCACATTGTGTGTGGGCTAAAGTGTGTGTGTGTTCTTGGCATCTTTTGATGTCTATTCTTCTCTCCTGACAGCTTGCATCACCCACTGAAACTGTACACCTGTGTGGAAAGTTGTACCAGTGTATTTTACCCACACAAAATTACGTGGTACGGTCAACCATGAAAAATAACATCATCGCCTTCAGTGTGGTTTGATGTTCCTTCCTGATTTAACGACCTAACTCTTGTGACCTTGCCCATATCCCTCAAGCCAACCGAACAGGTGTCATAACTAATGATAGGCCGTGTGCTAGTGTGTGTGTGTGTGTGTGAGTGTGTTATGCCGCTGCGGTTGTACGGCTCTATGGTAGCCTATAGCTACTGCTTAAACTCACGTCACGAAATAAAAAACACGGGTAACCCCAACGACCACGTGCGATGGGAGAAGAGCGGAGCACGCGTCAACACCCATATTTGGAATGTCGCTCTAAATCAACAGACCATATGTGGTGTTTCCGTACGTGACGTCTGTTCCTTATGTGGAAAACGAAGGCGTGGCTGTGGCGGAGGAGACACGATACAAATACGGTTTCCAGCCCCTCCTGTACTGTAGAATCACATCTGCTGACAAATAAAGGACTTTAAAACTAAGCTTTGACGAAATTCAGACGAAGATTATATGAAATTTAGAGTTAAAGACAAAGTAATAGGCTAATACTGTGAAAACACACCAGGCCTCCACGAACATAATATTGTTTTGTGTCATCTATTTTTGTTATTGTTTTTTAGCACTTCATTTCCAGTGGAAAAAATACGTTCCCATATAGTGAACGCGCTTGATGCTGTGAAGAATATCCGTTTTCCACTCACGGCTGTTTGTTTGTCTGGAGAGGTCATGGGTATCGGCGACCTTCTCGAGATCTCAGGTAGTGAGTTAGTTCATATTTTGCGGACTCCCTCTGAGCTCTTCGCGTCTGGGGGATGCATCGTGTTGGACTGTCGACCTTTCCTCGGCTTCTCCCGAGCGCACATCATCGAGTCCCGCAACGTCAACTGGAATTCTATGCTGAGACGTAGGTCCAAGAGCTCCGTGGTATCTCTGGAATGGCTGGTGGCCGATAAGTCTCTCCTGGCACAGCTGCGTAACGGGGACTTCTCTCCGGTGGTGGTCCTGGATGAAAACAGTCGGTCGGTCAGGGATTTGAAGAGTGAGAGTTTGGCCAGTCTCCTCATCAGTGCCCTTCAGTTAGAGGTCCAGTCTGCCTCGACGCACATATGCTTCTTACAAGGTAGAGCTCTCAAAACTAGAAATGTTGTCATTGTTTTAGAGAATTAGAACTTAAATTCAGTTAAATTGCTATACGTGCGATTTCTTTCACTAAAAAATGTGAACAAAGATTTAATGACTCAACATGACTGCATGTTGTCATTCTTTTTGGGAATATTTTAATTTAGTTCTAAGTTTGCTATAGTTTATATTTCTATAGGCCTATATTTCTTTTTTATTTCTTTTTAATAATATGATTTAATATAACTCAGCCTGGCTATAGCTATTAAGTTATATCAATGCAAGTACTTATATTTAATAAACATAAATAGCTCATGTATATATATTTGGAAACAGCAAAATGTTGCACTGTAAAAATGTTTTGTCAGGGAACATAAAAATGAATAACATCTGAATGAACGGTTTTATTCAAGTAAAAAAAAATAACTGAAAAATAAATACATATAATATTAAAAGATAGAAATTGACCTTATTTTAAAGTGTTTTGCAGTTTAATCAAAGGCAATAATCCAAAATGGAATTTGTTTGTGTATGTTTTGCTGAAATTTAGAAGCCAATAAATAATAGTGATGTTTGCTTGCTTTAAAGTGTAAAAAAAAAATATTGTATGATCAATAAGTTATGACAGCATTTTATTTTTACATTGCTTAAACTCATCAAAATAAGTTAAGCAGTTTTCAACTATTTTTTCAATCAGTTCAATGTAATTTAAGTTGAAATGACTTAAACATCCAAGTTGATTGCACTTAAAATTTGAAGTCAGCAACTTTTTTATTTTACAGTGTATTTGTCAAACCCAGAAAATGAAAATTAACAAAATGTTTTCTCTGACCATTTCTAGGTGGATTTGACGGGTTCTCTGCACTTTATCCAGAACTCTGCTTTAACACTCCTGTCATGTTCTCAAACAATTCTGCTCTCAGTGAACCAGAGTCCATTGTGTCCGGAAGAAAGACTCCTCTCTATGATCAGGTTGGTGATTAGAAATCTCAAAATCATAATAAATTATACAATGACTTATAATATCACACAAGATCTTTTGAATATACTCATTGATTTGTATCCTTTTGGATTACCAGGGTGGTCCAGTTGAAATCCTCCCCTTCCTCTTTCTGGGCAGTGCGCATCACTCGTCCAGACGGGAGACTCTGGAACGCTGTGGGATCACGGCTGTGCTTAACGTATCCTCTTCCTGTCCGAACCTGTTTGAGGAGGAACTTCAATACAAAACTTTGAAGGTGGAGGACAGTCTGGCCGCAGACATACGCGTGCTCTTTCCAGAGGCCATCCACTTTATTGGTAAGTCCTAATGGTAAAAAGAGTTTTCAGAATCCTTCAGAAAAATAACAACGAGCTAAAAACTAACGCTCACCTTCATTGCATCTGCAGATTCGATAAAAGAGAGTGGCGGGCGAGTGCTGGTCCACTGTCATGCAGGAATCTCCCGGTCGGCCACCATCTGCCTGGCGTACCTCATACACGCTCGACGTGTCCGTCTGGACGAGGCCTTTGACTTTGTAAAACGCCGCAGACAAGTCATCTCACCCAATCTAGCTTTCATGGGACAACTTCTGCAGTTCGAGACGGACGTTTTGTGCCCTTATTCTGTACTAGACAGAGAAAACAGTGGCACTGCGTTTTAGTATCAGTCAAGAAATCTCGAACTGGCCCCACTAACTTTCAGATACTAGTCGCAGCTTTGACCTCAAAGACTGTGACAAATCTACAAAGGTGCTTAAAGGAAGTTTTTGCTCGATGCTATGGGTGTACAAACTGACACGTGGGACCAAATGTGGCATCTCACTCTTTAAAATGAACACCATGGCATAACTCAACTTGTTTGGGTAAAGTTGTAGACAGCATCAACTGACTACCTGTTCTTGATTGTTTATGGCAATACAAACTATAAATAGTTGTCGTTTCCGAACGACCGCTACACTCAATAGCCCTCATGGAAAATGTAATAGTCACATGTCATTGTGACATTGTGTACTCGACTACTACTGAGATCTTATAACATCAACCCAAGATTACTTGATGAAACAGACAACTTCTGTCCTGCCAAAAGTCTAATATAGTCTCGTAAAGCGTTTTCATTTAGCCTTCAACAATATATATGTTCAGGATGTATGTCTGCAGATCATCAAATATGTTGCATCAGTCAATGTTCCATTGAGTGATGCTGTGACCATATATGGCTGTGACTTGTGGTTAGTCTTCTGTGTGGTAAATGTCAAGTTTTTCCATGAAGTTGGTCTAATTGTCAGTCTCAAACAAGTTTTAAAGGGCAAAGACCTGACAAACTGTGATCCTAGGTCCTTTTAAAATTGAGTTAAAATTGTGTTGCGATAGATAAAGGCACTAAAGCCATTTTGCTAACGTGTTTTATTTTTTATAAAGTGTTATTTCCTTCATTTTTGTGAATATTTATTTATCTATTTTCATTCACGTGATGCACTTTAAAATAGATTTGTTTTGATATGATCTTTTGTAAGCCTTGTGGTTTACTCATTTTAATATGTAAATAAAATGAAGGATTCATTTGTTTAATGCAATACTGAATGTAGTTTTCTTTTTATCTTTTTCATCAAATCAATCATATATATATTTTTCTATCCTTACACACTGACAGATTCTGGCCTCAAGAGGCAAGGCACCAACTTCTTATATCCAAATAACCAGAATACATTTAAAACATTTTCTATTTATTTAATATATATTTTATTTAATATATTTTTTAATGTAATTTATTCTTCTGATAGCAAAGCTGAATTTTCAGCATCATCCCTCTTGTTTTCAGTGTTTTTTAAATAAATTTTGAAACCAGTTACTTTGTAGAAACCGTAATACATTTTTTAGGATCCTTTGATGAAAATAAAGTTTGGTAACACTTTACAATAAGGTTCATTAGTTGACATTAGTTAACTTCGATCTAAGAATGAACAATACTTCTACAGCATTTATTAATCTTTTTAAATATTAATTTCCACATGAACTAATACGTTATTAAAATCAATGGTTGTATTTGTAAACATTAGTTAATGCATTGTGAACTAACATGAACAAACAATAAACAGCTGGATGTTTATTAATTAATATTTACAAAGATTAATAAAAACTGTAACAAACGTATTGCTCATTGTTAGTTCATATTGGTTAATACATTAACTAATGTTAATTAATGAACCTTTTTATAAAGTGTTACCTTTTTTTAAATACATTTTGAAACCAGTTGCTTAATATTTTTGTAGACACCGCAATAATACTTTTTAAGGATCCTTTGATGAATAGAAAGTTCAAAAGCAGTTATTTGAAATATAACTCTTATATCTTTATCAGTTTTAATGTGCCCTTTCTAAAACAAGTTTCAGTTTCTTAGAAACAAATCTTCCTGGCCCCAAATGTTTGATAACATTGTGCATTTCTTATTTTATTTTACATTGTCGCACAATACATTCAAGATAAGTCCTTGCTCACTGCTGAGCTTATCTTACAAAAGTATTAATATGGGAAAATACAACTTTTTTGGATTGTTGGTTTTGCCACAGGATACAAGCCGTGGAAATCTTTTACCACAGCGCCATCTGCTGATTATTCGAAGTACATTTTCTGAATTGTTAAAATCACTAAACCCAATTCTCTGAACTAAATTCTCAATAACCTAAAACAATTGGTTGAATAAATCTCTCTTTCTGCAAAACCTTAAACAAGTTCAGGCAGTTAGACACCATTTGCAAATCTTATGCACTCTTTCTGCAAAACATTCTCATTCACGAAAACACATTTCGCAGTGTTATGCGCTTGTGTTGCAAAGGGACAGCACAACTAAAACACAGCTGTCGTCGTTTACACACAACGACTCTTATATCCAATGATGTGATCAAACCAATAAAAAATAAGCCAGCTCAGAGTGCACAGATGGCACAGGTGCACTGAATGTTGATACGAACAATAGGTGGAAACAATCCGAGAAGGAGAGAAGGAAGAGTAGCCTATGTGAAAGAGGAGGAGGAGCAAGGTGAGGACAGTGTTGTCAAGGCTGGATCCGGCACACCAAAGGGGTTTTCCCTTTGCCTGGCAAGAGACGACACTGCCTTTGACCCAACATGAAGAGCTGGTCAATAACTCAGGGTGTTTCTCCACCTGTGACACTAGACGCTAGGATAGCCCTTCACGGCCCTGGATAAAGCGGATTGGATAATGGAATAAAACTCTGAACATCTTCTGAAACTAACAGCTTTGGTGCGATGCTGTCTGCCAAACTTATTTGCTTACAGTGTCCGTTTTAAATCGAAAATTTAATTGGATCCAGCCGCAACTGTTAAACTTTGATCCAGCGACTCATATTTCTGAATCACATATTACCCAGTGCATATTTAGGCTGTTAGAGCCATTACACAGCGACTGAAATCATATCCGCACTTTTCATTTGGCACCATTATTCTGACAGCAGCGTCTAAACAAATAATTAAACTAGTGCTTGCCACAGGCTATGGGAATATTGGCAGTCTTGTCAGCTCCAATGCGCTTTGTCAGCTAAGTGAATTGGAAAATATGCATGTTGTCCGGGGTTAATTATTTTTGTGAACGCGCAACCCATCAGCTTGCTCATAACAACAGGAACACATGATATAAAGTCACAGTTTGCTTTTGTTGTTGGGAATCGAGGTTGTTTCAAATAGCCTAACTAATGTTGCTCTGCATGATACTGTTTTCATTGCCATCAGAAACTGCAGAATTAACAGAAGCATGACATTCATAACCTCCCTCTTTCTCTCTTATAAACGAACTTCCAAAACATTTATCACATAAAATGGTCTGTAATCCAAGTAGGCTTATAAATAAAAAGGATCTTATGAAAATAGCCTACCCTTTTTACATTGTTTAGTTATACTCAAATTAAAATGTCCATTACAAGGCATTACATGTCCAAAAATGTAGGTTTTGAACTGGTACAAGAGGATCAGCCAAGCAGACACGTTTATCAGCGGATAAAGATAATCTCAAGATAGCCCCAAAAAGTATAAAAAGGTACTTATTACAGAAATAATATACTTAAAATATACTAAAAAATGCTCTCTCTCTCTATATATATTACATTGCTTTAACTCATCAAAATAAGCTATACAAGATTCAACTAATTATTTAAAAGTCAGTTTAATGTAATTTAAGTTGAAATGACTTTAACATTCAAGTTGATTGTACTAAAAATTTAAGGCAGCAATTTTTAAGTACATCTTTATATGTTATTTCATAATTGCATAGGCTTGAAATAGCCCATATACTGTCGAATGTGGCAATATGGTGAACTACAATTGAATGTCATTTCTATTGAAACTATGTCATGTATTTAAATATATTTGTAATTACGCATTTTGTAATGATGAAGTTGCAATTTAGTACATTTAAAATATCAAAATAAGTGTACTTCTTTTAAGCATGACAAAAGATTATTAAAACAATATGATTCAAAATGCAATTTAAGGTAAAACTTTTAATGTGACGTTATTTTAAAGTGCACTTTTAAAAGTGTGTTAAGAAACAGTCATTAAAGTATACCCTTAAGTGGCATTTTATTTCATCAATATTTTCAAGTACAGTCTTTTTTTTTTTTTTAGATTTGAATACACTACAAGTGAACGTTCAATACAATTAAGCGCACTTCTTTTTCACAAGGGTCGAATTAAATGGCCTCTCTGATATATCAGTCTATCAAGAAGAAAATGACTTAGAAGGAACATCATGAACTTCTTGAAAGCTATTGAGGAAAAAAAATACTGTAAATGAAATGCAACTTCCAAAGAGAACTTCATCCCTCAGGAGTGTCATGGTTTTAAATGGCCTACAGACATTAATGGAAAAATAACCTGTCATGTAGTGGAAATTGTAACAACCTTTAAGATTTGGATATCTAGCCAAGCAATTTAGTCTATAAGAACAGGCCTTGCACAGTATGTGTGAATGTCATCCTGCAACAACATTGCAATAACCTCAAGGACTTTTGTATGAATAACATATCAAAATACATTGTCTGCTGGATCAATGAAGAAATAATCACTTTTTAAATAACCAGACACCTGCAAAATGATGTTGAAATATTTATATCTTCTGAAGACATGCCTGTTTGTATTTTGTTGTCCATAAGGGGGCAGCGCTTACCACAGGTTTGTTAATGAACAAAGTATCTATCTATCTATCTATCTATCTATCTATCTATCTATCTATCTATCTATCTATCTATCTATCTAGATAGATATAGATAGATCTATCTATCTATCTATCTATCTATCTATCTATCTATCTATCTATCTATCTATCTATCTATCTATCTATCTATCTATCTATCTATCTATCTATCTATCAAAACAGACAAATATTTATCTAAAACAGTTCAAGAGCTCTCTGCGCGAAATGCTGCTTCGTGCAAATATTTATTTAATATATTTTTTGCATACTGGAAATACAGCAACTCATTCGACCCTTTCGACATAACGTCCAGTGTTCTTTGGTAAAAATCACGACGGGTATACAGGTGATTCAGGAAACAAATAAAAAAAATCACCGATCCTAATGGATAGGCTTGACGGGGTTCTAAATTGCGATTGGGTATATAGGGATATGTTGCACTTTATCATCTGAAGAGAGCATTAAACCACTTGATCTTTATTAAATGAAGGGCGAATACGGTGCGGAGGAAGAGCTCGATAGTCACGAGTCCTTTTACGCACGAGAGCGCAGTCTGTGATTAAAGTTTTAAACGTTTCGACAGGTCTCGGTTGCTTTTACAGTCTACTTACTTTTTAATTTGTTGCTTTTTTTGTTGGGAGTAGTCAACAACACGATGTGTTTCTGCAGTTTACGCAACTTAAAATGGCAGAACAACCTTTAATTTTACATAGCCTAGGCTACATGACGCTTTATGGTCGAGTTTATGTAAACTTCTCAAACGAATATATAGCAGCATTAATCTTGTATAGTCTTCATTATGTAAATATCATTAATCAAAATCATTACCTTTATCCAATTTGCATAGCCTACTACAAGCTGTTTGGATTGTTGATCTCTCCAAAATGTATTATTTGATTTGCACTCACTACACGGCTGTATTTGTTTTATGCTCTACAATAGAGTTTTATGATAGGTCAGGCTTTTATGTGGGAGGGAAGAGTTGCCTCATGACGCCCATCCTGACATCACTTATACTGGGGTCCTGAGGAGAACCGCTGCGTAGATATGAAGCCAGTGCGGCTCGCGCGATACTTAAAACTGTCACTGAGGTAATGCGCGAGGCACGTAGGAGGCATTTAACTTGCTGAATGAGATACTGTGACTAAAACGGGAGAAACACGGAGGGAGACGGACGACAAGCTGTTTTCAGGCATACTTCTTTTTAGTGCTTTGGACATACCCAACAAATTTTGGCGTGCCTCCGATTCTTTATTATGCCGACTTTCTACACTCAGGAATGTATCAACGACACAACTACATCAGACTCCATCATTGATCAGGGTAGTTGTTGAGCTTAAATTCTTTTAGCAAACTTGTGAAAACTGTGAGGGGAAACTGGCACATCGCCGCGCGCTGCTGCTTACTCTCTGGAGATTTATATTTAAAGCCTCGCGCTCCGTGGAGGGTTGTGCATCTGGGTAACCTACATTTAAGCATTCCAATATATTTGTTTAGTAAGGACTTAGGAATATTTGTGTTGAATTACTGTTTTCCAAATAATTGACAGAAGCACAATATTGCGCATCTTTTTTTATATTGCCAATTATTCTGTCTGTGCCACTCGTATTTTTGCATTGGCATTGCATTTTTTCCCCTCACATTTCCGTTGTAAATTATAGTCAATTACAACCGTAAATAATAACTCATTAGATTTTAACTCATTAGATCTGTCATTTAATTGATTTGATGGTTATCCTTTAAATCAATTTTCATGTTTCCATAACTGTTCCAAAACTCAGATGACGTTTATTCCATATTTTAACGCTAAGTAATAAAATACCAACACTCGATGAGATGTGATATAACAATGGCTGCCATATATTTACTGCAGTTAGAGATGTATTCATTCGTTTATACGTAAGACGTTTTATACATTAAGAGTTTATTTAATTTAATATTTAACAAAATATCTTCCACTAAGTTCTTAGAGGGGGAAAAAAACGAAATAGTTCAAATTATTCTACCCACATTTGGATTAGAGAGAGAACATTAGTCCACATACACATTTAGTGGCAGGGCATTGGCAGTCATGGATAGCGCGTGCTTTGCAGGCACAGGTCTGCCTGGCCACAACATCAACAGCACCGGAGGCACGTCTTCACCCACTTGTAACCAGAGTATGATAAAGCTCGCCCCATACTCACCAGAAGCCACAGCAATCTTTGCAACAGCCATCACATTGATGATTCTTTTTACAATTGTGGGCAATATTTTTGTCATCATCGCTGTTTTAACCAGCCGCTCACTTAGAGGACCCCAGAATCTCTTCTTGGTCTCACTTGCGGCTGCAGACATCTTGGTAGCCACCCTCATCATCCCATTTTCGCTGGCCAATGAACTGATGGGATACTGGTATTTCCGTACGGTATGGTGTGAGATTTACCTGGCGTTGGATGTGTTGTTCTGCACTTCCTCTATAGTACACCTATGCGCAATCAGTCTAGACCGCTACTTGTCTATCTCACGCGCCGTCACATACGGCGCAAAACGGACGCCCAAACGCATCAAATGTGCAATTTTGGTGGTGTGGCTAATATCAGCAGTGATCTCCTTTCCACCGTTACTCTCCATGAACAAGAATAAAGGAGGTGCTGATTCAGATGGGCTGCCACAGTGTCAGCTAAATGATGAGCGCTGGTACATCCTGTACTCTACTATCGGTTCCTTCTTTGCTCCTTGTCTGATTATGATTTTAGTCTACATAAGGATCTACCAGATTGCCAAACAGCGCACGCGTTGTCCACCAGGGGAGCCCCGCAAAGAGGTCCCAGCCAGTGCCGCAACGCCTCAGCACAAGGAGGGTCTACAAAACGGAAGAGGGGATGAAACGCCTGCTACCCTGCATAAAAACCCTAGGCCTCCAACTCTGGCGGTGTCCCAAGTGGAGTCCATCCAGCAGGCAGCGAGCACCCCGATTGCCAACAACCTTTTGCAAGCCCCTTCGACAGCCCTGACGCCAACCACACCGTGTCCCTCCCCGTCTCCTTCGAATTCATCTGAAATGGCTCCTAAGAAACCTAAACGGGGAAAAAAAGTGAAGAAGACCAAGAAACCGCCTGACAACAATAATGGAGAGAGCATGAGCTCTGACTCGGACACAGAGCAAGGTGGGAGGGGGTTAGAGGTCCCTTGCACTCCGAGCGTGACGCCTAGTGGCATCCATTCCCCTGCCACTATCCAGAAATACAGAGACATGATCACCACCGCCAAAGGCGCCAAGCTGGTAACCCGGAAGACAAAGCAGGATGGAACGCCCAGCTCAGCACGGCGCAAAGCAATGGTGAACCGAGAGAAACGCTTCACCTTTGTGTTGGCGGTGGTAATTGGTGTCTTTGTCATATGCTGGTTCCCCTTCTTCTTCTCGTACAGCCTACAGGCTGTGTGCCCAGAGACATGTGCCCTGCCAGACCCACTCTTTAAATTCTTCTTCTGGATCGGCTACTGCAACAGCTGCCTCAACCCGGTCATCTACACCATCTTCAACAAAGACTTCCGCAGAGCCTTCAAAAAGATTCTCTGCAAGAACACCAAAGGCACATTCTTCTGAAGCTCCTGTGGTGGATTGCCTCCTCAGACAACAAATATCCAGCTATTCAGAACATGGACTAAAATAAGCACAATAACGGTGCTGTTGCGATGTAAACGAAGGGCTTTTTGTGCTGCCCAGGACACCATGCGACTCAAATGACTTTATTTTGTCCAGGTGACCGCCCCAGGCTTTGAATTTCTGGATTTGTGCTATAAATGGGGCAAATCCAAAAATATTCACAGACATTGACAAATCAAGGCTTAAAACAAAATAATTTATGTAGACAATTGCACATCTGCGAGGAAAGGCCACAGGACATGGAGTTCGATATGAAGGTTATTGCTTTTTTCCCCGTTATCTTTGCTTTCTAAGAACACAAGGCCTTGGGGGTACTGCAAACGCGTATTTCTCTAAGGATTGCAAAGGTACACCATTCATAATCTTTACGTACAGCTTTTCCATGCTGATTGGTCTACCTGATGCCTACACAGCTATACTTCTGTAGAACAAAGCTGAAAGACACAAAATACTCTTGTGGAAATCCTTGCCAGGGGCAATGTGTATGTAATGAGCTGACGCAAGTTTCTCCGATTGAACATTACCGCTTCTAGTTACAGACCCGCCCCATCCGAACCCCCCCATCCGAACCCCCCCCCCCCCCGCCCCCCCGCCCCCACCTAGTGCAGGGCCATTGGGGAGATTTCCAGCTATGCTTTGATGCAGAAAAGCTCTGAATACAGAACACCTGTCATGGATGTGGGAAAGCTCTCAATTTTACCCTCTTGGACTGGTTGCCAATTTAAGATAGCAAAATGTTTATTACAGGAACTTTTGATATGTATTAGGACAAATGGTCTTTTTTAAAATATGATAAGACTCTTTGCTTCATCAAAAAAAAACAAAAAAACTTTGGACTTTAGTGACTGTGTCAGATGACACAAACCTCCTGATTTCACTGGAGGTGCTCTTTCTGACTTGGTTCAGCACTTTTCTTTGTATAAAAGAACAAATGATTATTTGTTGGTGTACACTGATCTACTGCACCCTAAATGTCTGAACATTCAGCAGGGTGATACTTTGGGACTAAGGGCTGATAGCAGTGATGCTTTCTATTTCTTTGGTCATTGTCTTTTTTGCTAATGATCCATGTGTGTGTGTGTGTGTGTGTGTGTGTGTGTGTGTGTGTGTGTGTGTGTGAGTGTGTGTGTGTGTGTGTGTGTGTGTGAGTGTGTGTGTGCTTGTGTGTGAGCCGAGCAAATATTATGAATAGGTATGTGATGTGTTGTGTCTGACTGCCGTGTATGTTTGGAAATGTATGCTGTGTGTGAGAGGGTGTGCAAATGTTGTTGTGTGGAAGTTTCTTTGCATAAGTGATGGTGTGTGAGTTCACATTCCTCCCCTGATTCCACTGGCACCAGTTCAACTATATATGTATGTGCTTGATAAATGTGGCTGGTTTGCCATATCTGCCATTGCTATGATTCAGCTACTTCTCGTGCCAATGCTTTTACAGGTTTTGCTGCTAAACTCATTTTGTATCTTCTTAAACCAGAGTTTATTTCAAAAGAATGATTTTCATTGCAGTTCATTTTGAACAAATAACTTTGAGGCAAATCTAAGCTGAGAGCTGTAAATTATTATGTGAATGATTTTGTATTTATTTATCCTATTTCCTATGTTTCCCCCTTATATATATTTCCCGTTTTTTGCTTTGTTTTGCCCTAAGGGGAAAACAGACATTAAGATTTCAGTTTTAGCTACAATACAATTGAAAATTCTACTGTATGCTACTTTTTTAAGTTGTGTTTGTTTTTTGGTATGACTTTTTTCGTACGTGTCAGAACATTGCATTCGGCTGCAAATTAAAAAGCTTTGCAACTGACAGGTTCCTGGTAACTATATCCCTTTTGCCTCCTTGACTCCTCTTTCTTCAGTGTAATGCTGTTGGTTTTCCACTGCTCTTTAAAAATAAAACCGTTGAGCTGTGTGTGCCAACTGACTCATTGCTGTTAGAGAAAACCGATGGTGCTTTATACAGATAAACAGATTTTTATCTGGACAGACTTCATTGGGACACTGCATTGAAAATTATGAAAATTAAATTAGGGGTTTCCACTGGAGAGGGCTTTAAGATAACCAGGCATCTCAAAACTTCTTCTCCAAAACAGAGTTTTATGTCTGCAAACATTGGAATTGACTTGTAGGATTTTTACAGATTAAAATGCAACTATACAAGAAATTACGGATCATTTATAGAGAGGAAATTTATATTCAAATGCCAAGGCAGATGTTTTGATGTACAGTATAGAATATGAGATTAATCGAGCTTTGTATGTTGATACGGTTGGATAATCTCCCTTAACAGTCTCCCTTAAGGTCAATTTGACACCCTTCAAATCCTTTTTAATAAATTAATATTCACAGTTATGATTGCATTATGAATAGTGATGTTTCTGAACATAATACAATGGTATTGAGGATTAATCCTGGAATGAGTTTAATACTGTTTCTGCAGGTTCAGCTTCTTTGATGTTAATTGCCTTTTTTTTATCAAGACAGCACTTTATAAATGGTGGAATAGAAAATGGGGGGAAAAACCCTTAATATTATGTGTATTTTACAAGATAAGAGGCAGACTCTGAACTCAAACAGAAACAGAGATTCATTTATGTTGATTGCAGGAAGATGCTGCATTTAATAATTGATGTGGTCTCCACATGAAGTGTGTAAATAATTTTGTATGGATTAATAGCCTTCACTTTTCCTTAAGAATCTACCCGCAAGGTCATGCCCTGGTAGAGCCTCAAACTCTTGATTGCATTGCTTTGACTTGCAAAGAAATTGAAATCATTCATCTACAAATATGGAAATGTTATTCCAGGGGAATTAACATATTTCCCAAAGCTGTCTAAGAACACCTTTCATTTAAATAAAAAAAAAGGTTGCTGGCGAAATTCAGAAAAACACTTCAGACACATAGTCTGGTTAATGCAGGAACTGGAAAGTTTGGGAAATTTAAGACCTACTTTTTAAACAACAAAATATAATTAGTAGTTGTGTAAGAGTCTGGTAGCATGGGGTAGCTGTAAGAAGACAAGCAAACACATCTTTGCATTCAGAGCCCACACTCAATTTGCAAAAGAAAATAAATGAGCTGTATTTAGTCTCTGAATCCAAATATGTATTTGGGAGAGTGAAGCAGATCTTTAAGGCCATGCAACAGAATCTTACGCCTGAATGAAACACAAGAAAACTTCCCTAAGTTTTGTGTTGTTTGTGATATGTATAATAAAAATACTATTCACCATTTGACGTTTATACAGTATGTTAGAGATACTTATGCATCCAGCCGGTGATCAGGACAGGGTAATCAGGACAAAAGCAGGGCTTAATTTACGGTATTCCACGCTCTCGTTTATCACATGGCAGCTTGCCGCAGAAAATAATTGGACACAAAATGTTGATTTGAGTTGAAATATTATATTGGCTTACTAAACGCAAAGCTTCCGCAAAGAAACAGTTCCTACCAATTGAGACGAGACCGATAAGCAAGTTCAAACAATTGTTCAAAACAATTGACAATTATAGTTTTTTTTATGTGATATTGCATTATTTATTATAAATGCTTAGTTCGTTTTTTTGTTTGTTTGTTTTTTACATTTATGTGGCCTCCTAATCTCTAATCAAAATAACTTTCTCTTGCTGTGACATCTCTTCTCTGATGATGCGTTTACTGGCGTGATGTCACTCACATGACATCAGCAATAGCAAACCACAATGATCCAACCATCCAATCGATTCCCGATGGACAAAATCAAGTCCCGCCCTACATTTTTTCTTGTTCAAGAAGCCGTTTCACTCAGATATGCGTCCCAATAGGGAAGAAAAATCAAAAAGCCGTTGCATGCCGACTTTGCAGACAGACCTTTACAATAAGCTATGAGTTTGTTAATCGAAGGTATATGCCTTTATTAAAGCAATTAGACGACGTCATTGCAACTTTTTTGTTTTTTTTTGTTGAAATAATCACTTAGCAGTGGAATTTCTGGGGAAAAACATCACTCATGATTCGGCAAAGAAATCTTGACCAATCAGAGAATTGAAATAAGCATATCGAGTCAACCTCTATACTCTACTAACATATTGCTATACATATGCATTTTGAATAAATGTAAAAAAAAACAACTGTTGTATGCATAATCTGAAATGAATATATTACATTTATCCACCGTTTAATTTATTTCCTCATTAAAGCCATGAATTAGGCTACACCTTTGTGTTTGTCTCTGATTTTCAAATACTTTCTTTGCTTCAAATCAAAGTTTGTTGTTTTGTGATTCACCTCGTTTAGCTGGTTAGTTCGGTTTACGGCTTATTACTCTTTATTAAAACTTTTTTTTTTAAATCCGTAGCGGAAAAATGTATATGAAAAAATGCTTCCACCAATGTCACAGAAAAAAAAGAAAGAAGGATAAAAAAAAATAAAAAAAACACGGACAGGCACTGTTGCACTTTAAAAATAAGCAATATCACCCTAGCAAAAATTTTGTTTTTAGTTATCAGCACAACAGCAGGACATTTCAGACACCATATTATCATCTAGCTAGCCTAATTTGTCTATTTTTGCTCTGCCAACTAAAATAGTTTCACATGCAGTCACAGCAGAACCGTTTCACATCTATAAAAAAATCCACACTGCAGTGGCTTTTGGTTTCTTTAAAGAATCGGTGATCTTGAACAAATCGGTTGATCAAATTATTGATTTCTAACACACTAATAAAGGCAATATATGAATTTGAAATAGCAGACTCCTTATACTATTTTAGTCACATATAGCAGTCAATATGATATATATATATATATATATATATATATATATATATATATATATATATATATTGCAGATTTGTACACTCAACACTTCATAACAGTTACATTACTAATTAATTACTGTAATTTATTTAGTTTTTACTTGAAAGAGTAAACTGATTACTCTTAACTTTCTGTAGTTACTTCTGATGTAATTACATTAAATACTGTATCCACCGTTACATACAACAATTCTATATAAAACAATATTTAACATCTAATGTCTTTTAAATGTAACATCCCTTTAAATACTAAAATATTTAAATACAGTTCAAGAATGATTTATGTGATGTTGTATTTATTTAAAAAAAAATGTAAACCTTAACTGCATGAATGTTTTGCCGTTCATATTCAGGTCTTTAGCGGCCCGGATCTATCTAACACGGATGGTTCTCTACCTGTCGTGTTAATATAAAACTCTCCTGATATTAGTGTAATAATTACAGAAGAATAAAATAAAGCATATATTGTTACGTTTTGGAGCTTGGAAGGGTTCAGTTTGAGCAGATGTTTTATACCATAATCATCACTGTCCTAATAAGAGCTCATACCAGTACATTCAACATCTGGCTCATATTCGTGATCTCAAACATATTCTCAAAGCTATAATTTTCATGATCTTCAAAATCAATATTTTGGTGCTGACAGCTTCTTCACCAGATCCACCATCAAGTGACAGTGACTCTAATATTTGATTGCGTTCAGTACTTACTCTGCAGTAAATCACTGAGCCGTTTCAAGTTCCTATTCTTTTGTTTTCCGCCTGCAGTAACTATGAGTGAAACGTCAATTCATCATGGTGTTTTGCTACTTTGTGGAATACAGATGAATTGCACTTATTCAGAAAAAAATATACTTACACTGTTACACATCTCGGGACGGGTACAATATTTACAAAAAATGAATGGGAAAACTTTATTCTTTTTTCTTTTGTGTATAACGAATTGATTAAGATTGTCTATCTTTAAAAAAAACGAGGGTTAAAAGAGTGGCTTCATGTTCCTGATTGTCCAGCTGGTCAAGGTCCATGTTGGATTTAGAAAGTAATCAGAAATTAGTAATGCAATACTTTTTAGAGAGAGCAAACAGTAATCTAATTACACAGTTAAAGATGTAATTAGTAGCTAGTCATTTATTACTTTTTTTGAGCAGAAATAGCAATATGTTAGTATACTATTCAGATTTGCCAACTTTTATCATTATAGGGTGGTTATGTGAAAAGAAAGCCATGTCTTTTCTCAAACACAAAACAAACAAAACATGACTATATAAAGGCTATTCACACAAACATGTTTAAACTAAAGGATTTATATTTTCACTCATTTGATATGCTACTCCACATAGGAAGAACACACTTGCAAACAAGTGAATTTCCTGATGGAGACTAATATACACATAGCTGAAGTGGATTGATATCGTATTGGTCTGGAGCGAAGTTTATGCAAGGTAACGTGAAATTAAGCATGTCAGTCTGAAATCTCCCCCAATGGCTGAGAGTGCTGTAGTTCCATTTTTCACCATTGATTTACTTTAGAAATCTGTGTGGCGCTGGAGAGCTGTGGAGAGCTCAGTCACTTAGAATTTTTTATATATCCATGCTTCATGACTTAAAATTGTCTTGAAAATCAAAAACAAAATATTTGTTGCAGAATTGTGAACGCATTTACAATTGATCATTTATTCGGTATATATAGAGGTCTATGTTTTGGATGAATGTTTTGCTGGGGCAACCTTGAGCCTCAGCTGAGGGCGGGACTTGATTTTGTCCATCAGGAACTGATTGGATGGATGTGATGGATTTGCTATTGTTGTGATATGATGTAAGTGACAGGTTCTCCCTCCCTCACACCAGTAAACACGTCATCAGAGAAGAGATGACATTACAAGAGGGAGGGAAATTTGTTTTGATAAAAGATTAAGTGGACGAATGCATTTTTTTAAATGATCATTTATAATAATCATTTATAATAAAAACGGCAATATTCCATAAAAACAAGAATTGTCAATTTGATCGTGTTTTCATGGTGATTGTAATGAAGCAAAATGATTTCCGTAAAGCAGCAACATTGTTCAAATTATCCATTCATGTCCTTCACATGATAAGACTGACCAAGCTGAGAAGAAAAGTTCAAGAAGTTCAACAAGCTAAACTTCCTCTTAGGAAGTCCCTTATTACCCTCTCTGTAACCTACTTTCCACTGCACTAATCTTAAATCACGCCATTCAAAAAATAACATTAAATGCACCCACACACACATAAATCATAAAACCCATAAGGGCGTCTATTGAAAAACTGTGTGATTCTGTAAACAAGAAATAATCCATTTAGTATTTCACAGTTTGACCATTTTGTTTAAAAAAACGTCTTCATTCTGAAATGACAGCATGGTAGTATGTCCTTTCTCTTCCAGTCTTACCCCTGACCCAAATTTTCATCCATGGAAATTCTATGACTATTACATTTGAAAACGGATTAGCAGGACCATGGCTGGGAATGGATGGGAGGAAGGAGGTTTGTTTTTTGGCATTGACAATCAAACAGGAAATACAAAGTGTGTTCAGTCACAGCCTCATCACGTACCACATATCATCATGTCTAACAACTGTATCATAATCAACTGAAAATAGCTCTTTTAGGACAGCACTCAGCCTTTGCTATCAGAGAGAAAAGCTACAAGGACAAGATTTACTAGTGATTCTATTGTAATTTAAATGTGTCAAAATGGGAAAAGAATAAAGAAAAGATGGTATGAATAATTCTGTAAGGCCATGGAGCTCCTGTATTGACTGAATGTCAAAAAAGTTTAGTAAATAAGCATAAGCATCAATTAATTTTGAAGGAGATCAAGCACAAGGGCATATATTTTCTGGTTTTATTCATTTATTAAAAAAATACATTAAAAATGCAGTTCATACATATAAAAACTCTTCTATGATGAGCATGTTGTAGATTTCGGAATTAAAATTAATTTTTAATTTTTTTTTTTTTTTGCTGGTTGCATAAAATACAAAATATCAGGGTGAACTATCCTGATATGATAATGAAGAAAAAAGCAAATTTTTATCAAAATTATTTTGCGGTTTAACATTATAATTTATTATTATTTCTTAGGGGGAAAAAAAACAACAATATTTTAACATAATTGCTTTGCTGTTTATTCATATTTCAGACACTTTATTTCACAAAATAAAAGTCACGTGGTGAGACCAATATGCAGAAACATAAAAAAAACATAAAACAGGAAATTATATCATAGAGAAGACCCCTGAAGACCCTCATGACTGTGTGTCAAGGTCAATAATAGATCTCATAAAATAACAGATAACATTTTTATGATAATGAAAGGTTAGTTCAGATTGTAAAATGTCAGATGGAACAACCCCCACCCCAAAAAAAGAAATTTATATGTGACCCTGGATGACAAAACCAGTCATATTGGCCATTTTTTTTGAAATTGAGACAATATTTGGCCGAGATACAACTATTTGAAAATCTGGAATCTGAGGGTGCAAAAAATCGAAACATTGAGAAAATTGCCTTTAAAGTTGTCCATTTATGTTCGCGACTGTGCTGCATTCACTCGCAAAAATATTTACAAAATATCTTCATGGAACATGATCTTTACTTAATATCCTAATGATTTTTGGCATAAAAGAAAAATTTATAATTTTGACCAATACAATGTATTGTGGCTATTCCCACAAATATACCTGTGCTACTTAAGACTGGTTTTGTGATCCAGGGTCACATATTTATGAATTAGTAAATCATGATTATTGTAAATAAAAACAAACACAAATACACAATAAAAAAAACATTGAACAGGTTAACGTTTACACACACGCACACACAGCAACCCAAATACGCTTAACGTTATTAGCTTAAAGATTATATGGGCAAAGGAACTCGTGAAATATATAATACGTTTATATAAACAGCATATATGCAATGTATGCCTATACTATTCTCTTATTAATTCTCTTATTAATTTTGAAACAGCTTGAATTTGGACTTATATGCATACATCCAATTTCAAAACTATCGTTATTTTCTGTAAAGACATTTTAGATTTTGTTTTTCATTTTGTTTTCAATTGGATTGCATGCGAATGGCCGACCCCTGACCCCACCCCTAAACCTACCAATCACTGGAGTTTAGACAAATCATACGAATTCGTACGATTTGTCTAAACTCCAGTGATTGGTAGGTTTAGGGGTGGGGTCAGGGGTCGGCCATTCGCATGCGATCCAATTGAAAACAAAATGAAAAACAAAATCTAAAATGTCTTTACAGAAAATAACGATAGTTTTGAAATTGGATGTATGCATATAAGTCCAAATTCAAGCTGTTTCAAAATTAATAAGAATTGATAGCGCTGGGATGTCACAAAGCTCAAATCATCTCAAACTGGTTTTGAAGATGACCCGGAGTTCCCTACATTCCTACTCCTCCACAGTCACCAGATCTCAATCCAATAGAGCACCTTTGGGATGTGGTGGAACTGAACACAAAACAACCAGGGTAGTGGATAAATTGCAGTAATTGCCGAGCATATTTGCAACACAGCTTAGAGTGGTGTGACTGGTTGTCAAATTTGAATTCTTCGGAAGTAAACTGTTGGCTGTTACAAGCAAAAACTGTTGGAAAAACATCAACATTTTCAGCATTTCCGTGTTTACATTTTTAGCAGTCAGTCTGGAAAGCTAGAACAGTAGCTTAGAGGGCCTGAACTAGAGCCAAAGCAGCACAGATTGCTCCGAACATCATTTACCAGAAGCCTGATTCTTCCGTGCACTCACACAAGAAGAGTCACCCATGAATATTTATGCTGTGTAGATGTGCCATATCTTTATATAATTTTAAAAAACGTCTGTCGCTGTTGTGGACAACAAGAGTAGGGAGGGTGGATCTGGAAAATGTGTGTCTTAATCAGAAAGTTTGGATGAGGACATTTTGAGCAAGCGTGTGAGATAGGACTAAAGGGACATCTGGAGAGATGAGAGGCTCGACAGAGAGAGATGAGAACAAAACGGGATGAAGTATAAGAGACAGACTGGAAGCTGGAAGCCGAGAAAGACACAACAGAGGGGGAATGAAATGCAACGGGAGTGAGAAGGATCAGGAAAGGGTTCATAGAGCAATTATGTATGTTGTAAAGGCATTCTCCACAAGTAGGGTAGAGATTCAGTACTGAAACTTTTAAACAATGTGTTTTCCCCACTTATTTATACTTATATTGATCAACATGGTTGAATATAGTTTATTTTACGGGCATGATAGAAACGTGGTCTGTGGTTAAACTATCTAGGTTTATTTGATGTTTTATGATAATGGTTTATTTAAAATGGCTCTGATGCTTTAAAAAAAATGAATAGGACAACAAATTGCACTGTTGTCGTGGAATGCATCTGACTCGACTGTAAAATTGATGGATCTTTAAATTGATTATGTGAATGAGATGCCCTCTGTCTATCATGATGAGTAATCTATTTGTCGAATAGATGGAAGATTTTAGTGGCAAAGTGCAGACAGCCTGCGACAGATCTGAGTTAACAAAAAGCACAAAAATGTCCAGATGAATGAAAGCAATAAGGACAAAATGTATGGAGAAATTCACTAGTTTGATTTAAACAATTTCGACCAAAATTGCATTTCATTTACTCACCCTCATGTTGTTCCAAATCCATAATACAAAAGATTTTGGTTCCTCCACTGAAAGTCTATTCACTCAAAACTCTGATGGTTTATAAAGAGATCGTAAAATAAATCCATATTAATCGAGTAGTTTAATCCAAGTCTTGTGAAGAGAAACAATCACTTAATAAGAAGAACAGATATAATGTATGCCTTTATTCACACCTTTACTTCGTGACCATTTAAAAAGTATGTTTTATATATGCATGTGTGTAGTAGCCTATTAATGAAATTCATCCGCCTTGTTGTCATTGTCATGAAACCTACGGAGTCAGCTTCACTGGCATTCACAACTCCTTTCCCGTGTCTTTATGGGTAAAGTGTCCATTTAATGCACACTTCAGAATCTCGCCAGAAGAAGTCGGTTATTATATTGCGTAATGCTTACGCTGTGGGAAAACTCCTTTTCTCGAGAAATATTGAAGTCTTTATGTAAAACGCATTGCAGCTGCACAGCATACAGCAATGAGCGAGGCAGCTCGGTCATTGGCTGTGCTGCGGCAACTTGCACGAACCAATGACGGGGCGACTCTGAACCCGCTTCCAATGAGCGTGCTTCGCGTCCACGCGGGTCAGAGCCCGCCAAGATGGGCGTGGCCAAGGGCTATATATTGGGCGCCCTGTCGTCTGAGTTCTTTAGATTTAATCTCCTTCAGCAAAGAACCTTCTCTTCGCTGATCCTCCGGATTTGTTGGAGTCTTTTCGCCGCCGCCGCCGTCGACAAGCCTACAGCAGGACTGCTTCGAGGACGCCGGCGCCTTCAGCCGCCTTCGATCGCCCTTCTGCTAAGCCATCCGGCGCGCATCATCACTATATCCTTTTCAAAGCTTTCAGTGTTCGCCCCCGCGACACTTTTTCTAAAAGAGCAATTTTTCAAGGCGTCAAATGCCTTCCTGCGCTTCGTGTCGAGGCCCTCTTCAAGACGGGGATCGTCACATCATTTGCGCCCGCTGCCTGGGACCGGACCACGCAGAGGCTGCCCTTACTCGAGGCGGATGTCCCGAGTGTGACGCCCTGGGCCTCACCGAGCTGCGCGCTCGCTTCGCCGTTTTCACCGCGAAAGAGCCCACCTCTTCCGTGCTGCCATCTCCTCTGGTCGAGCCGCGAAAGAAAAAACGCCGCTCACAGAGGCTGCCGGAGCACGCGGTTTGCAGTGATGTCACGCCGGGCCAATCCCCGCATGCTTCACCGCCACCCGAAGACTCCCCGCCGCCAGTCCAGTTCACACAGGCGGACCAGCACCCCTCCAGCGGAGCGATGGGGCTCGTCTCGTTTGGCGCGTCAGGGGATGACGAAGATAAGGATGACAGTTTTTCCTGTGATGCTGCATCCGACGACTGGCCGGGCTCGTCCTTCGACCCCGCGCCTTCGACATTAGCGGGCACGAGCGCGGGCTCCAGCATGTACTCAGAGATCGTCCGCATTCTCTCCAAGGCCGTGGAAGACCTCGGGCTCGATTGGTCTTCCCCGGAAGAACCCGCCCGCAGCCGACTGGACGAGTGGTTCCTGCAGGGGCGCCGACAGGCCCCTCGACAAAGACCCTCCCCCTTCTTCCCGGAAGTTCAAGACGAACTCACGAAGTCGTGGAAAGCCCCGCACTCCGCTCGCCTGAAGCCTTCTTTTTCTTTGTCGCTCTCCTCCGTGGACGGCGCGAAAGAAAGAGGCTATGAGGGGACTCCACCCCTCGAGGAGGCTGTGGCCAATCATCTGTGTCCACCCTCCAACGCTGGATGGAAAGCTAAAGCTTCTCATCCCTCGAAGCCTTGCCGGTCCACTTCAGCTCTCGCCGGTCGCGCATACGCCGCCGCCGGCCAAGCTGCATCAGCGCTTCACTCTATGGCTGTCCTCCAGGTGTTTCAAGCCAAACTTCTCCGCAGTATGGACGAGTCTGGACCCGAGCCTGAGGCATTTAAGGACCTACGCAGCGCCACTGACATAGCGCTGCGAGCCACAAAAGCCACCGCCCAATCCATCGGCCGTGCTATGGCTAACCTGACTGTCCTTGAGCGCCATCTGTGGCTGACGCTAACAGATATGAAGGATGCAGATAAGGCGTCTTTCCTCGACGCGCCTATCTCCCAAGACGGCCTGTTTGGACCAGCGGTGAAGGAGTTCGCCGAGCGCTTCACCGAAGCCCGTAAGGACTCACAGGCTATGCGTCACTTCCTGCCCAAGCGATCTAGCTCATCGCAGAGCCGCCAACGGCCGCCTCAACAGCAGCGAGCTAAGACGGCGCCCCCCGTTTCTCAGCCCAAACCTGAAACGGATTTTCGACGCCGCTCGCGCTCTGCCAACAGGAAGCAACCGCCCGAACGACGGGGACCTCGGCCCAGGATTGTGCTGAACCCAGAGCCTCGTAAGTCCTCCTAGCTACAGGGAGGAAAAGGGAGAGCGCGTGTCTCGCGAGAGCCGGACCGTTCTCTCCAAAACGTCTAAAGCATTACCCAGTCCCCTTACAGGCGGCTGGAAATGTCTATACAGCAGCCAATGTGCCAGCAACACAGCTCGCCCACCTGCAAACAAACGCCGTTTTTACGGCGACACACAGAAATCACATAAAGAGCTATTTTCTGCCTGCGTCATTAAAGGGTCACGTGTCCACACCAAAGTGCGCATTCCCACATATCAAAACTGTCAACGCAGTGCCAAATGTTTTCCCAGCTCAGGCTGGACGCCCCATAAATGTAGATTGTGTGCCAACTGTTACGTATGCACCACTACACACAAGCACTGTTCCCACAGTTATAAACACTTCCCCAGTAAAAGCGGGAAGTTGTATAAGAGTAGCGCGTGTGCCCGCTGTTATGCACGCACCCCAACTCACAAACACTGTTTATATGGCCCAAAACCTCCCGCCACGAGCGGGAAGTTTTATGAAAGTGGCGCGCGTGCCTACCACAGTCTATGCACCCCCACCCATAAGCACTATACACACAGTGTTAAACATTTCCCCATCTCACTCTGTGAGCATTACAGCGAGCGTGCCTGTAATCTCACACGCACCCCTGCACTCGGCATTCAGCAGAGCTGCTCAGCGCGCGTCCGCGCCGCTGAGAGCTGTAAGCTCGGTGTTAACACAGAACGATTCGCTGGCGGGAGCCATACGTCACTGCGACACGCCCCCGGCCAACATTCAGCCCATATCTGTGCGAGCGAAAGCTTGGGAAAATATCCCCGACATGCCGAAATGGGTTTTGAACATAATAAAACACGGTTACTCGCTTCAATTCGCTCGCAGACCGCCCCGCTTCACAGCGGTGGTAGAGACGAAAGTGAGAAAAGATGTTTCACATGTTCTACGCACCGAGATGCTCAAACTGATAGAGAAAGGCGCTATAGAAACAGTCCCCCCCTCTATGAGCGAGGCAGGTTTTTACAGCCGCTATTTTCTCGTCCCGAAAAAGGATGGCGGTCTCCGCCCCATTCTAGATCTCAGACATCTGAACAAAGCTTTAATGATTCGTTCGTTCAGAATGATAACTACCAAGCATATCCTCGCGCAAGTTCGCCCGAGGGATTGGTTTCTGTCAGGGGATCTGAAAGACGCTTACTTTCACATTCCAATAGCGCCTCATCACAGGCCATTTCTGAGATTCGCTTTCGAGGGACAGTCATACCAGTACACAGTACTACCATTCGGCCTGTCACTGGCACCCCGTACATTTACGAAATGTATGGATGCAGCACTTTCCCCCCTGAGACAGCGGGGAGTGCGAATACTAAATTATCTCGACGATTGGCTAATACTAGCACAATCAGAGAGCCAGTTAGTGACACACAGGTCTTGGATTATCAGTCATCTAGAGTGCCTAGGTCTAAAAATCAATTTTGCAAAGAGCATGCTATCCCCCAGCCAGAATATTTCTTTTCTGGGAATAGTGCTAGACTCAGTGCAGATGACGGCGCGCCTCTCATCAGAGCGCGCGCTCACTATCCGGCGCCTTGCAACATCGTTCAGAGCGGGCGCGCGCGCCCCCGTCAAGCGGTTTCAGAGGATGCTCGGTCTCATGGCCTCAGCATCAGCTGTACTCCAGCTAGGATTGTTGCACATGCGTCCTCTCCAACGCTGGCTCAAAAGCCGTGTCCCCACCCACGCGTGGCGCTCGGGCCACTTTTTAATCAGAGCAAATCACGGCTGCATAAAAGCCCTGACGCCCTGGAAAGCTGTCGACTGGTATCAGTCCGGCGTGAGTTTGGGTGTAAACACAAGGAGAAAAATGATCACGACAGATGCCTCCAAAATAGGTTGGGGGGCCCTTTACGAGGGCAGGCCTGTCTCCGGCTTGTGGTCAAACCCGGAGAAGCGCCTACATATAAACTGTCTGGAATTGAAAGCGGTCGCTTTGGCTCTCAGAGCCCTGCTCCCGTACCTGAGGGACGAGCACGTCCTAGTCCGAACGGACAACATGACGGTAGTCTCGCATATAAATCGTCAGGGTGGACTCAGATCGAGCTCCCTGCACTCGATGGCCAGGGAGCTCCTCCTATGGTCCCAGCGCAACCTGCGCTCGCTGAGAGCAGCGCATGTGCCAGGTGTTCTGAACCAGGGAGCGGACATGCTGTCCAGAGACAAAGTTCTCCCAGGAGAATGGTCTCTCCACCCCCTGACGATTCAGTGGTTATGGCAAACCTTTGGCAGAGCAGAGGTCGACCTCTTTGCCTCCAAGGAAAATACGCACTGCCCTCTCTTCTTTTCAAAGAGCACGGACGCGCTCGCCCAAGTCTGGCCGAGCCGCCCGCTGTATGCCTTCCCTCCGGTTGCGATGCTACCTCAGGTCATCAGTCGGATCAGGGAGGAGAAATGTGCAGTGCTCCTGGTAGCCCCACTCTGGAAAAACCAGACGTGGTTTCCAGAACTGATGCAGATGATACAATCTGCCCCATGGCCGATTCCACTGAGGCTAGATCTCCTCAGGCAGGCCAACGGGACGATCCTCCATCCCCGCCCCGATCTGTGGGCCCTCCATGCGTGGCCCCTCAACGGATTCCCGGGAACCTCCCCAGTGGAGTATTGAGAACCATCACTGAGGCGCGAGCGCCCTCTACGAGGCGCTTATATACCCAGAAATGGAAGGTGTTCAGTGACTGGTGCAAGTCCAGGAACCTGAATCCTGAGACATGCGAAGTACCGAGTGTGCTCGTTTTCTTACAAGAGCTGTTGGAGGCAGGCCGCACCCCCTCCACGCTCAAAGTATATGTGGCTGCCATAGCGGCATCACATGAACCGGTCGAAGGACGCACACTAGGGAAAAACTACCTAGTTGTTCGTTTCCTGAGGGGCGCCAGGAGGATAAATCCCCCACGCCCCCCCTCGGTGCCGATTTGGGACCTGGCCACGGTCCTGGACGCACTTAAGCGTGCCCCGTTCGAACCCCTCCGAACTGTGCACCTTAAACAGCTCTCCCTCAAAACTGCTCTCTTGCTGGCTCTCGCCTCGGTCAAGAGAGTGGGCGACCTGCACGCGCTGTCATCAAGCGCTACCTGCCTGGAGTTTGGACCTAACGACAACAGGGTTGTCCTCAGGCCAAGACACGGGTATATTCCTAAAGTGCTCTCTACTCCTTTCAGAGCACAGGTGATATCTTTGGCCGCGCTATCGTCCCCAGCAGACGAAAGTGACGCTAATTTACTCTGCCCGGTCAGGGCACTCAGAGTATATTTGGAACGTTCTGCCCTGTTCAGACAGACAGAGCAGTTGTTCGTATGCTTTGGCGGCCGCACTAAGGGTCTGGCTGTGTCAAAGCAAAGAATATCGCGCTGGATAGTTGATGCTATAGCGCTGCCTTATGAAGCCAAGGGCCTTCAGTGCCCCTTGGGCATCAGAGCTCACTCTACGAGAGGCATAGCCTCCTCGTGGGCGTGGTCGAGTGGGATACCCATTCAAGATATTTGTGCGGCTGCAGGCTGGGCCTCACCGTCCACATTTATCAGGTTTTATAACCTACAGGTCCCCTCATTGCACTCTAACATACTGTCGGTCTAACTATGCATAGGCTGGGGTGTGTACATGCTGAGCATTGTCTCCTCCCTCATAGAATCACATCTTTGCATCTGATGTGGAGGATTTTTCATACATGACAGTACATAAAAATGTGCTTGTGTGTGTCTTTGGACGCCCTTTGGGCCGTTCCACGTTGTCCCTTTATAAAGCCCGCCTTCGGCTGGCTCGTTGGATAATTACTTCGCTCAAAAGCTAAGCCGGCCTCCGGCTTAATAGAAGCGAAGTCAGCACGCACAGCGTTTTACATGGCGTTCCCATAGCGTAAGCATTACACAATAGTAGAGACCTCTCGAAAGGGAACGACTCGGTTACTAACGTAACCTCGGTTCCCTGAGAGGAGGGAACGAGTATTGCGTAATCTGCCGTGCTTGTGCTTGGTCAATTTGCTTCAGTCGATTGAACCTAAAGTACTCAGACGACGGGGCGCCCAATATATAGCCCTTGGCCACGCCCATCTTGGCGGGCTCTGACGCGCGTGGACGCGAAGCACGCTCATTGGAAGCGGGTTCAGAGTCGCCCCGTCATTGGTTCGTGCAAGTTGCCGCAGCACAGCCAATGACCGAGCTGCCTCGCTCATTGCTGTATGCTGTGCAGCTGCAATGCGTTTTACATAAAGACTTCAATATTTCTCGAGAAAAGGAGTTTTCCCATAGCGTAAGCATTACGCAATACTCGTTCCCTCCTCTCAGGGAACCGAGGTTACGTTAGTAACCGAGTCGTTATCCGACCGGGTACTTTTCGCCACTGTTTTATGAATACTAATTCGTTTATATAATTTGTTTATACTAATTCGTTAAATATTAATTCGGACATACTTCTCGGCTCACATACTGTTTTTCACATAGTAGGCAGTGTTAAGAGTAACGCATTACAAGTAACTTTTTTAAAGTTACTAGTAAATTAACACATTACTTTTAAATTACTTTTTCAAATAAGTAACACAAGTTACTTTCGTTTTTCCATTTATCTCCTGTCATCATGTTGAGAGAAATCCTGAGTAAGCGCAGAGGAGTGTGCGATGTGTAAACATGATACTTATTCTAGTTTTATAGAAGTAAATGTTAACCAAAAAAAAAAAAAAAATCATTTTTCCCACTTGCAGAAAAACAAATAGATTCATTATTACTCAAAATTAATAAAAACTGTGAGATGCAATCTCAAAATATACGCAAACATGCAATAGTTAAATATACTAAATTACACAAATATACTTTATGTATTTAATCTCACTTTATTAACCAACGTTTTTGCTGCTGACCTTCGATGATCTACTTCAACATACCAAGCAAAATTTACTTTAGATAAACATCATGTAACCCGGGTTATCCAGGCTACTAGTAGAAGAGTTGAGCGATACGTAAAAATATGGGAAAATTATGAAAATAGAATAAGGGAGAAAAACGAGTGCTTTAGAATTGAAAGTGTTTCGTCCAATCATGGATCGTGCTGCATTGATTGACACCCCAATGAGCCAATGTTAGCAGCGCACTCAGACTGCGCCGGCGACACTGCTACTGTCTGTCAGAGACATTGAGAGAGAGAGAGCGAGCCAGATGAAGCAGATACTCCGCATCAAAAGAAGGATATTGAGAAAAAGAAACTTGAATGCAATAAAAAGATTACATTTGAGTGAAAGTGATAACTTTGAAGAGCTGATGCCGAAGTGAGAAGAAGACGAGGGAGAGAATCGAGAATTAAAACCGATGTAGATACACGGAGCACCAAAGCACCGCAAATTATCTTCTTATTGAATTAGATGTGAAATTTCTTGCCTTGGTGAGTTGTTTTTTTATATTGTTTTTTTTTGTGCGTGTGTTATTTCTGAGAAATTGTGATCACCATCGTGGACACGTGAGACGCGTATGAGCCACTGATCTATATAGAATGACATTTTATAGATCAGTGGTATGAGCGTATGTAAAAGGCGAGCCACCCACGGAGACCATTTGATTGTTGAACTTTGATCTTGATTTCATCGAACTGGTATGAGAAATCTTTTCCTTTTCATTTTTGGACAAATTTGACTGAGACTTTGTTTTTGCATATTTTTCCTCGAGCTTTGAACGGAGAGACATTGATTCTGAACTGAACAATTCTAAAAGAGTCAACAACTCTTTTGATCGGAGTCTTTTGATTTTGAACTGACATTAACTGAATCAATTCAGTGGATCTTGAATATTTGATTCATTTGGCTGGAAAGACTGCTACATTTTAAAAGGGAAAAAGTGATTTGAGTTATTGAGTTTGTATTGGGTCATAAACAAACTGAGTCTGAGTTTTTCAAAGTTTTATTTTATTATTTCATTTTTGTACAAAGTAGTATATGACAATTGTTATCAATTGAATTGATTTGTTTGAGTTGATGAGTCCAACTTCCTGTAATTTCAAAAAAGAGAGTTGATATAAGCATTATCATACATTGTATGTTGTTAAGTGACAGTATTGAGATTTACATGCTCCAGAGGAATTGCAATTAAGAATTTCTTCAGTGAATGCAAGATTCCAACCAGTAAAAAAGTTCTTAGTTTTCATCTACCTGCTGTGTTGCTTCCCTCTCTCCAGTAGCCGCTCCTTATCTTCTGATCAGTTGGCCCATATCGAACCACATAGAACCATTTACCAGTGTGCCGCGTTACAATCACATTTGTGTTTCATTTTTTAAAACATTTTTATTGCTGAAGTATGTGTTTTGAACTCCGGCATCCTATTGTAACGAGTTATAAGTACAATCCGAGTTTAATGTATTGTTTTTTTTTTTTTCAGACCGGTTGCACTATTCTTCTTCAATCCAGGATGGCAGAAGTGCTGAAAGGTTTTTCTGAACTGCGCCCTCTATTGTACAGGTGTGAATTTGCATTTATTTCAGCCTGAAGCTTATTCATTTCACTTTAGGAGTGAAAGGGCCTTTATATTTGCCAAAAACAGAACTTTTTTGTTGTTATTAAAAAACAAACAAGCAAGCCAAGCACATGTGAGATTAAGTCACGCAAAAGTAATGTAACAGATTTAATATAATGTAACATTACTTTCCATTAAAAGTAGGGATTCTCCGATTGATCGGACGCCGATCATGATCGGCCGATATTGGCTAAAAATAGATTGATCGGCGAACCCCAAAAGCGCCGATCAAAAAAGCCGATCACGTGACGTAAATTACTCGCGCGACTTTTTCCCACCTGCATGCGTGGCGCACGGGCACACAACAGCAAGAGTGGAGCTTGGCAGTGGCAACATGAGTTCTCCTTCACCGGAAGGAATAGGGAGTCTTCCCAACGGATTGAAGCGCGCGTCCGAGTGAAGACCGTGCACCGCGCGAGCCACAACAGAACGCAGTATCTGCGCCACTGACCGCTGCGGCAACGGGCACTTTGATCACTTGATAAAAAACAACAACATTTCAGCGCTAGATCGCCTCTTATTTAACACATGAACAAAATGAATGCTCTGAGTTAACTGGAGATGTTTTTATTTATTTGTATTGGTACATTCGTGCCGCGAGATTTTTCAAAAGTGGTGGTGGTATTTTATTTATTTTTTTGATCTGATGTAGTTGGTTCCTCAACTACATCAGATTCAGATTATTTTATTTAATGCCATGTCAGCATTCAAAGCTATTTTCATGGCAAAAATTCAATTATAAAAATACAAATATCATATAAATACAATAAAACAAAACAAATATAAACAAGAAGTCATTTTATACAATATATATTTTTAAATGAACACATGATAAAAAATCCAAAACCTTTTCAGGCATAATCTCATTAAATATGTCCTTTAATGAAGTAACTTCATAAAAGAGCATTCTGCTCAACTACATCAGACGTTCATAATAATAACAGAAAAAAAACTTGCCATAGTTTTGTCCTTTTATCAGTAGGCAGTTTTGGTGTAACAAGTTGTACATTTTGTTGCCAATTAGTAAATGTAGTGGGTGTATTAAGTGGCTACGATTTCCAAATATGCCTGAGTGTAACTTGATCCCCTCCCATTAGGCTGATCTGATGTGTGTTGGTCTGCCTGACCCCTCTTTGTTTGGAATAATTTAATGTTACTCTGCCTTATTTGGGAAAGCTGGCCTACAGTAGCCTTAAGACATCTCATTTTCTAAATACAATTAAATAAACACATTTCTACAAATGGTGCAAACTCTGCTAGATTATAGATAAAAGATTCCCATTCCCCTGCCATTCTGTGATCGGCAGTGATCGGCATTCGGCAGATCATGATTTTGGTGATCTGTAATCGGTGATCGGCCCCAAAAATGCTGATCGGAGCATCTCTAATTAAAAGCAACTTAGTAATGCAATTAGTTACTTTTGGAGTAATGCAATATTGTAATGCATTACTTTAAAACAATTATTTTCCCCAACACTGGTCGGCATGTTTGGACACAGCGATATAAACATGTATCAGTGAACATAAAGAAAAGCTCAACCGTACTTGCTTGAAGAACCAGAACAAACTTCAGTGGTTAGTTCTGCGTGATGTACAAAAATGAAGCTGTATACATTGTTCACTGATCAATGTTTATACTGTATATGAACAAAAGCCTAAATTAGATCTGTTCATCATATAAAGTGATTGTGTCTCTTCAGAAGACTTGGATTCAAACAACTTGATTTATATGGATTAATTTTAAGATTTCTTTATGAATGTTTTGAACCATCAGAATTTTGGGTGAATAGACTTTCAAATGAGGAACAGAGATATCTCAGATTTCATTAAAACTATCCTCATTTGTGTTCCGAAGATCATAAAAGTCTTATGTATTTGAAATAAAAAAATATATTTTTGGGTGAACTGGCCCTTTAAGTAATTGCTCAGTAACATAGATAAGAGATAAGGTTGGAGTACAGTACATGGCTTTTAAAATTGGAACAGATGTTAAAACACTAGGCATAATGCACTTACCAACCTTGTAAATGGTTATGCAAACTCACACAGAAACTAGCGCCTTATTTCTAGGAGACATATGACTGCAGCTCTCATCTAGAGTATGAATCCAATTTAATAAAACTTAAAGGGGGGGTGAAATGCTCAGTTTCACTCAATCTCATGTTAATCTTGAGTACCTATAGAGTAGTATTGCATCCTTCATATCTCCAAAAAGTCTTTAGTTTTATTATATTTATAAAAGAAAGATAGGCTGTACCGAGTCTTTCCGGAAAAACCCGAGCGGGTGGAGGCGTACCGTGTGGGCGGAGCTAAATAATCACGACACGAGCGCGCGAAGCTTTTGCGTTGAGAGCGTCTGGAAGCTGTGAGTGACATCCGAAAATAAACCATGGCTAACAATCAGATTCAGCCATACATTTTTGATCCAGAATCAGATCCCGAGGCTGAGATTGAAGACGACCAGCAGCAGCAGCAAACGACTACAGCAGGACGTCTCTATGTGGTGTGTAGGCCTACTGGAACGGTATAACTTAAACAATATAAGGGCTCGTTCATACAGAACGCGTTTTTGCTCACAAAAACGTGAGATGGGCAGTGAAATGGGTGAAAAACATAAGATCTCGAGCGTTTTTTTAAAAATAGAAATGATTTGAACTTGAGCGCAGTGTTTTTAGAACACCATGTCATGCGCGAGTTTTACAACATTTGTGTGTTGTAAACAGACAGACTGGTTTATGAGGACATGATTTATTTTTACAATAAACAAACTGACACCTACAGTGGCCAGCTAAACAAATGTATTTAAACACACACCATACATCGCATGCTCCATAGATACATTAACTATTTGTGATCATGTTGTTTACTTTCTGTGCTTACACGCCGATAGTTAACAACTCACAGACATTTGAAGCAGTTTTACTCACCGCCTGCGGTTCCAACGCACGACCGTGAACCTTTATCGTTGGGACTGCTCTATGTTTGAGTATTAAGCGATCTGCAAATCCGGCGTTGAACTGGGCCTTGTTTATAAAACTATTACTGTCGAAATGAAGGGAACAAACAAAAACACTTGCACAACTCCGTTGCTGCTCTGGAAAAACAAAATCCATCCACAGGTCCCTTAACGCTGGGTTCTTTGGAAATTTGTGCAATGTTGTCTTGCCCTGGCAACCAAAAACACACTTTTTTGGTGCCATTTTTTTAATTGCAGCGCAGCCGAGCCCAGCGCTCTGATGGGCATAGGCGTACTCTCGCACGCACTAGGCTACAGATGCGCGCGCGCCCTTCCGGGAGAAGTGCCCTTAAGACCCGTATAAGGAAATTCCGGCGACTCTGACGTCACACAGGCCCGTATTCAAAAAAAACTTTCCGAAACTTGTGACAAACCGGAAGGAGTATTTTTGGAACAGAATTACTCCATCAAACTTACAACTTCATTTTTGAAACTTTGTCCATGTTTAGCATGGGAATCCAACTCTTTAACAGTGTGAAAAACTCACTATGCATGAAACAGCATTTCACCCCCCCTTTAAAGAAGTACCTAGCACAACATGTAAAATTATGCCGGTCCGGAGTGAATAAAACCTGGGACTTAAAAGATACATACTAGAAACTGAATCTACAGTTTTCAACTAGCAACATCCAAGCCTGTGAGCTACTTGCCTTTGTCAATAAACCAAAGCCCTTTTTTTGTAGCGTACTTCCTGCTTCTATCTCTTTCCCAGCAACCAGGCTAAAGACATAAATGACAGCAGCCCTAATTAATCATAGTCTAATACATTGACAAACACAGACCAGCCAAGCACTGACTTTTCTTTCACACGTTTTACTGAGACATCTGCAAGAGCCCAGAATGAAGCTGGTTCCACAAGATGTGTGATGGAGGCACTACGGGCAACGCAAACAAATATCACAGTTCCAATCCCGAAGGGAAGGATGACGACGTGTTCGGCATCTGTTATAGTGACTTAACACTTGGTGAAACCATATGGTGATTCACTCATCACTAAGTGTCCACACTGCATTCAGAAGATAGTGTATAATTACCAAGAACCCAAATGAAAGGTTTGCAAATTACCACATTTCCCTCAGTGATGGTATGGTAAGTAATGAGTGTGTGCATGCAGGGGCATCCAAGTGATACAAGTAAGACAATGTTCCTGCCCAACAACTCATGTGGAGGTGGACAGGAATGGCTAATTGCTGTGTTATTGGCCCAGAATGAGTGTAATACTTAATTAGACCGTTTTTTTGCAAGGGTAAAAAGTTGATGATATTAAAATATCATGAAAGTGTATCAAAATTCTACTAATTATTAATGAAAAAACTATTAAAAATGCACAGATTTTTTTTTTTTATGTTGATCTGGTCATCTTAGGGTGCGTTTACACGACAACGATATGCTTAAAACGGAGAAGTTTTTCCTTTGAGTTTTCCGTGTACAGACAACACCATTGTCAAAACAATCTCCATTCACACGGATCCGGGAAAACTACTAAAAACACTGTATTCTGCTAGATGGTCATGAAACACTATAGACTGAACACGTTATACGCATGTGTCATGTGCACAACGTCATTGTCTTCAGAGATACACATTTTTGTTGTTTACACGGTTTTGAAAGTTTGCGTTTTCAGGCACCCAAAACGCTGTTGTCGTGCAAATGAACAGCCAAAACGCATAAAAAGTTTTACGTTTTTAATTGAAAACGGTGTTGTTTAAAAAGCCGCTGAGACTTATACTGACACTAAGTGTTCAGCTAATACTGACACCTAGTGGTGTGGATGAAGCAAAATTCAAAAGCATTGCAGAAATGGTTTATTTACGGTCAGCCATGATTAATAGGGTGATCATGATATCAGCCAGATAATCGTGTGATCTCAACATGGCAACCCCCATGACAATCCATGTCAAATGAATATGCTTTTATTAGGCTACTGATATGCAAAACATATTTTTATTAGTGTTATTATTATTTTTCCGTTTAATGAGCATGAAATTTCTGTGACAGATAATTATCATTAAGCCACAGCATGATAACCAGGGATTGCACCAACTCCGATTCGTGAATGTTACACTTGGCATCACCAAATCAATTGGATTTACCTGCTGTTCTTCTGTAAATGCTTTTGGGATTTTAGACAACCATGCAAAGTAATTACCAGAGTCGATCAAGTATGCATAATAACCCCAACATTTTCTTGCTTTTGTGCAAACCTAATGCATCACTGAACTGAGACTTCCAAGACAATGGAAAATGTATTGCAGTGTAGATACTTTGCCTGTACAAAGTCAGCTGTTTTACGACTTTTTTTTATATACTAATACATTTCAACATTAACATATCCATTAACCCCCCCCCCCCCCAAAAAAAATAATTTACACAGTATATACTTTTTCCAATAATTTTGAAGAGAATACTTTCCATTGTTAAATTCCAAAGCAGGGCTCTCAAGTTTTATCAAAAGTTTAGAGTGAGATTTAGGGGAGGAGCCACCCAAATATTTGCAGCAGCGGTCCCTCGACCCAACCAAATTCGCTTCAATTTTTGCTAGCAGTTCAATTTTGCCTATTGTTCATAATTGACCAGCTCAAATGGAAATTATAACAATTGTTAAATCTGATAAAAAGACTAATTCATCCAAATAAAATAAATAGTTATATTTTAAAAATACAAATTTATTGAAAAATAAAAATAAATTTGACTCTGAACAAGCCAACTGAACATCAGTGCTCAATGTACATAACATTGTGTCATAACAACTTGCCCTGAGCATGTATGTCAAGACCCAAACCGGTCACCTTTACCGGGGTCATCGGATGCCCATTTTCCACAAGTTGGTATGATTCTTTTGGGTCTTCATGTAAAGTTTGTAACATACTTTGGTTAAAATTTCTCAATGGTTGTGTAAAACAACACCCTTTTTACCTCTTCAAAAACAGCTCTGTTCACAGTGACCCGTTTCGGTGCATGTCTCTTTAAATGACAATGAGCAACAACTTTTTGGCTTTTTGAGGATTAAAAAAAAGTGAATGGATTTTTTTCATTGCATGGTGATTGTGTCCACACACTGCAAAGACACATTTATTTGCAAATACCATATAAAAGTGTATTTTGCATCCGATGACCCCTTTAAAAGCAGTTGGAGAGTTTTTGAATGCATCAAAAATAATTTAGCACGAATTTGGCTATACTCCTCAACATCAGCTCTCACTGTCTTTGATCACAGGTAAGAGATATCGTCCAGGAATCGTAAAATCAAAATGCTAAAAAAAATTAATAAATGAAGATGTCGGCAAACCGCATTCATCAGATTGTGCTCTTTCAGCTTCCACTCCGTGTGTGCGCGTGTTGTCTAGTAACGAACGTGCTTGCAGCGGGAACACATAATTTACCCGGAAACAACTAATTCTAATTTCTGATTGGCTGGTAGCTAGCATTTAACTCGGTATAACTCGAGACAGATGCTATGAACTCGGCAGAGAACTTCCCTCCGTTTGCCTGCGTCTCGTCCATTAATTGTATAGCGGGACAAGTTCCCTTACTCCTCAGCGTGAGAAATACAAGGTGTGGCGTGTGAACGGGTTGAAATGCGTGTGTCTGACTTGAGAGCCCTGCCAATGCAAGCTAAACAAGTACTTCCATTTGAAGTTCAAATAATTATATGATGCTTGTGATTCTGATCACAAGCTCCCCCTGTAAGATTTAATCTGTTACTCCTACTTTATTACAGTGTGGTCCCAACATCTGAGACCATTAGTGAAAATGTTTCTGTTTTGCTTCTATTTTGCTAGACTACACAGAATAATTATAATAAAATAGTAAAAGTAAATAAACAAATAAAAGAAACATTTAAATAAGTTACTTATATTACTATACATTGATATCATTTAATATAAATATATATTGATAAAAACGTATTTCTCTATTAAAAAAAAATATATTTTTGCTGATATGATAGTTAATGGAGTGGAATGCAAAATAATCATGTTGGGATTCAAACTCGGGTCACTCCGTGCAACTTACACACTCTGACATCAGCTTTTTCATACATATTATATGATCACATAACAGTTAGAGATGTTTTAGTATTCGGTTTATCATTCTTTTGCTTTCATGAAAGCAAATCCTGTGAGCAAAACTTGATAGAAACCTTTATGTAAAATATGCTGAGCTTATTCTATAGCATGATTTTAAATTATTCAAAGAGCATCTTGAGCTTCAATGGAAATAGAACATTTGTTCATTTGTGCGAAAAGTCATACCTAGAAATAGTGCAGAATCTGAAATATTTCTTATTCATGTTATGTCAACTTTTCTTTGTTTCAAAACAATCACACAACTTCCATACCCCACAGTTTCTGTTTAAGAACTTAAAGTTCTCCATTTACTGTGAACACAACTTCATTGATTATTTCCCTTTTTATTTACGTGACCTTTGGAGGTGTATAGCCAAGGAATGCTGCCGAGCAGTGGTCTACCATACCAGTCAAACATGACGGACATTGTGGGCATAATATTTGAACAGTGGAAACCATGGAAACAGAGAGTTGTTCAGCATGAGCAGAACTCATGCAGAGGACTATATAGTTTGCTGGGTGTACTCAGACAAAAGCTTTTTATATGAGGAAAAGATAAGGTATGTGATGCAAAAATGACTGACAGACAGACAGACAAAAAGAAAGAAAGAAACAAACCAAAAGGGAACAATGAAAAATACTACCAATTTTATGAGCCCATAATGTGCTCCATGGCTACGTAAAATGAAAGTCCTTTATTGGAAGGTTACTAAATGATGCTGACATTCTTCTCTTTAATAGGTGTTAAGGGGATGTGATATTGTCATTTCACTGGTGCCTCTGGAATTGCTGTTATGAGTCATCCTTAGTATCCCTTTATGGGCTTCCCACTCACTAGAATCTCCAAAATTTGAATTCACATGTGAATGAGAAGAGTGCAAATTAAGTTTAATGTTTGACGATGAGTTCTGAGGTCATGCATGGTTTCATGTTGTTAGTCATTGTAATGGCAAACTTTTCTATCTTTGACACATTTAGAAAAATATATTTATAAATATATTTAATAGATAGATAATGAATTTACATTATAAAGTATTTTAATATGTATGAAAGTGGTGTAATGTGCACATCTGCCTCATCTGTTTTAGTTGTTCACCTCCACATCTGTAGTACTGCTGCTCATTTGGTGAAATCGAGCCTTCCTCGATTCAATGCTGCCCTTTTTTCTGCCTCTTCATTAGATCATTATTGAGTAGAACACAGTTTCATGAATCAAAGTGCTGTTCATTTCTCGCTATATTGGAAATTCTTTTATTACAGAAAGTGGAAGTGCAAGCTATTATTTTTGGGTTTTGTTGAATTGATTTCTACTAGCAAGACAATGATTGTTATGAAGAAATGTGCTGAGATATTTGTAAAGTGTTGGCCCTTGTGACTGTAGGGGGGCATCTGGACAGAATACTAAAGCAGTGATACAGAAAAATGCTCATGCTGACTCAGCTCACGTGGTGTGTATGTGTGTAGCATGGACTGATTTATGATTATGCAGCACTTTAACAACTTTAGAAAATGACTTTTATGCATATCTGTGCAGAGGAGAAACAGTATGCACTTGTGTGAGTGAAATTCTGTGTGTCTGAAAAGACAAAGTTGAGGCAGATGAATTAAGAAGTCCATTAAGTGTGCAAATGTAATGTATTTAGTTTGGCTTGAGAAAAATCTGGACTATGTACTTTCTTGTAGCTAAAATAGTAGAGCACAGTGTTAGCAGCGCCAAGGTCATTGGTTCGCTTTCCAGGGAAAGCAGGAATTGACTAAATGTAAATGTGTACCTGGAATGCAATGCAAGACACTGTGCATCTTCCAAATGCATAAATATGTATTATTTCCAGTCATTCATATATTATTTTATTGTTTTATTTATTTATTGTCATTAAAATATCTTTAATTTAAAATACTAAATGTAATGTTCTATTTAAAAGTAATTATCTTATCAGTCATCACTCAAATTGGATATAAAACAAACAACAACAACAAAAAAACAGAATTAATTTCAATAAAATACATCAGAAGAAAAAAATAATGCTACATCCCAATTATACTATGCCCTAAAAGTATGTACTCTTTTTGTGAAGATAAAATGCCTAATTTTGAGTGAGCAGCAGAAAAGTAGGCAAGGTTTGGGACATATTGGCATCTGGACTAGTGGCGTGCCTCAAAGCTCAGTTTTGGGTTCTCCTCTTTTTATTTTTGCTTTTAGGTCATATTTTCTCTAAATTTGGTATACATTTTAATTATGTTAATTTTTTTAAGGTTCACCAGCTCTGTCACCAGTCACCGTATCTGCACTACATTCCCCATAATACTTCCTGGCACTCACCTGCACGTAATTACTAATCACACACACTTGAACTGTATCTCCCTCATCTAGTTCTGGTACTTAAGCACAAACCTCGCACCAGTTCAGTGTCTGGTATTGTTCATAGACATTGACTACTTACCTGATTCCTGTGAGTTATCTCCAATGTGATACTCCAGCAATTATTCTCCTAAGTCATTCTCTCCATAATCTCACCAGTTCGTGTTTCCTGGTCCTTCGTGTGTGTCCTCACCTACCATCCCATTCGGCGGCGGCGAGATGTGTGCTTCCATCTGTCATCCTGCATCTGTCATCCATGATCTCCTGCACCTGTAAGACAAAAGACTTCTCATTACCATCCATCTCAAGTCATCGATATTCCTCATTGTCCTATTCACTCACCTGTTTCCCACCATTACACTGTGTCGCTAAATAAATATCCTGTCATTATCTTTCCCTGTTTCCGAGTCTGTGTTCCGTAACACTGATGATACCCAGCTCCTCTGATGATACCTTCCTCTCTTTTGGCCTGTTCATCTGAAATTAAATCATGGTTTATATGCAATTTTCTTAAGGTTAAAGGCCCCAGTATACTCAGTGAAATATTTTTCATACTCACTAAGGGTAATACGAAGTTCGAAATACGTGAGCTGCAATATACTGTTAGACAACATCCACCACCGCACACACTGCCTCGAGTGATGGTTAGATGAAAATATAAATATGCGCTGTGCTTTTCTCTCTCAACAAAATACACACAACAAAAATGAGAAAACCGCAAGCATTTTTTAAAAGAAAGCATAAGAAAAGCATCTGACCAAAGCAACGTGGATATGTTTGCACGAGCTCTGCAATTCGGCACTCCTGTAAAGTCACATCATGTTTATTAATATAGCACTTTATACAGTAGATTGCTTACAAACATGCAATTTAATAGTATTAAACATGAAAAACCGGATCAGTGTCTCATTTAATCAGAAATACAACTTAATTTTCTACTATAAAACGACTCTCCAGTGTTTTTGTGTTTTTACCCACGGACATCTGACCTCGAAGGACTCAACAGAAGAAATGAAATGGGTTCCATGCAGGAGCAGGCGGAGCCTCAGCGCACACCAACCTATGTAATCGCCATGGACCAATGGGAGTTTGAAGATGTTTGCCATCAGGTGCAAACTTTTCCGGAAAGTTCGTTTTGGCAAGCCGTTTCGAACTCCTAAACCGAACACAACACAAAACAAAACTTCAATTTCGCCTGGAATATATCGTCGCCTTAATTTTGAGAAAATTGATGTCCTATTAGTAGGCACTAAATCAAAACTGAAAAATTGTGAAAGTTTTACACTTTCTATTGATAACTCCGTTATCTCTCCTTCCCTTTAGGTTAAGACTCGAGTCTGAGTGTCTGGGGGACTTGATTGTTTGAGGCACATGTAAATAGCATTACATGCTTAGCATAATCATCTGTGAAAAATCATCCCTTACAGTTATAGTATTCCTGTCCTTGTACATGCATGTAACATCTCATATTGATTGTAATTCTCTTCTCATGGGTGTTTCACAAAAGCTTCAAGTGTTCCAGAATTAAGCAGCCCGGATCATTAAAAGAACACCTTCAATTTAGCACATTCCCTTTCTTAGACATCTCCACTGGCTTCCATTTAGATACAGAATTCAATGTAAGCTACTTCAAATCTTCAAATCGCATGTATGTTATTCTAAAAAAGACAGAATGGACATATAAATAATCAACAGCATACTCCGTTAAAGATGCAATTAATAATAATGATACATTTTATTTATGGGTGACTTTCAAGACACTCAAGGGCACCTTACAAACAATAAAATGCATAAATAAATGAAGAAACAATATAGTCTAATTTATTTACAATTTTCTTTCAAAATAAATAAAATGGGCTTATATTCCACATCTAAATGAACCTCGGTTCTCACAAATCCACCTTCAGATGGAATAATCCTCCAAATTGTTGATGTTTAGATGTCAAATGTCAAAATAATAATTAAAATAAAATATACTGTAATAAATCGCTCAAATTTGGTGACATTTATGGTCAAGATGAAAATTAAAGGTGGGTAGATGTCTTGCCTTCATCTTGCCCTCCATCGGCAGGACTCTTTGTGTTGTTGTGCTGATGTGATTCAAATTTACATGACACACTCCTCTCACCCGGCTTTCTAGGCTTAACATTGTGTATGTCTACTATTTTTGCCAGCGGGGAATGTCTGAGCACTAAGCCTACTGCAAAGAACTGAAAAAGTGAAAGAAAGTGCATGGTGGCCAAAAGCACTTAGTGATCTCCCTGCTGCACCTGCCATTTCTTTTGTAATCACACAGAAAAACAAGCATAGCTCATGTGGGGCTAATTAAATAAGGCCTCAAAGTTCTCGCTTTCGAGTCTGGCAATTTAACAAAGGAAACTATGACTATTAGAAGAGAAAAGTCATCTGTCTTGTGGCAGTTGATGAGAGGCATTAGCATTACTGAGCGAAAAGAAGCCAAAATGAGCAGTGCAACTGTCACGGTCCCATCTGATGTGCTAAATAAGTATGCTTCATTATCGTGTCAGTGATGCTATAAAATAATAACAATAGTTGCAGCTATCATAGGATGAAGCACATCAGTGGTTGTGTGTTAATGTGTAATGTTTTGCAGTGATTCTGATAATGAGCCAAAGAACTCAAGCGTTGAATAGCTGTTAACTTGGCTTTTGAATTCATACAGTTTATCATTTTAAAGTTTTGCAAAAAAAAACCCAAAAAACATTTTTTTATTGCTCTTTGGCTCATAGATACTTGTACTTGCTCAGGACACTGTTGGAAGGCAAAGTTGGAATGTACACCATCATAAGTTGCTTAATTTTTTTTCGATTTGTGGTTCAGCAGAGAAATAAGAGATACAAATGTGCTTTAGGTGGTTATTAATAATTCTTCTGTTTTATCAGTCTTCTCAGTTTTATCAGTCGTGACCCTCAGTCTTGATATATGCAGGTCAATAAATGGGAAGCATTATTCAGTATAATTTAAACACTAACTTTAAGCTGCAGGTCAGGGGCCTGATGTATAAATGTTGCATAGTCTACGCACAAAATGGGTATAGGGATCTCCCAGTCACGTGACCCCTAGCCGCGTGTCAGCCATTTTGACGGAATACATCCGTCAGCTACTCAGTGGCAATGGATCTACTATTGGGGTGGGCCACCCCTAATAATAGATCCATTGCCGTGGGTAATATATATTTTTAGTATATTATTATACTAATAATATAATTACATAAAAACGTTTTGACATTGGGCTACAGTGTGTTAGGTAAATGCATTTACCAGTAACGTTACTGACTCTGAAGCTAACTGAGCAATTCCACGGCTCTCTTCTCTACTCTTTACTACTACTTTAATTCTGTTTCTAGCTAATGTTGGTAGGTTTTTTTTCACTGCTAGAAAAAAAACGTAGAAAAATGTAGTCAACCCATACACCATTAGAACCGTGTAATTTTTTTTCATTGGTTTTTGTGTTAAATCTTACCCAGATACAATAGTGCTATTTACTGATTGGCTATTGTGTAGCTCGGCGAGCAACACCAGAGGAGACGCGCTTGATTCCTGCCGGTTCCACAGTGAGAGTGGCGCGGCCAGAGTTTGGGCGCTGCGGCATATTAAATATATTACAAATAGTTTTTCAGCGTGAGAAATACAATGTGTGGCGGGAGAGCGTGACAAAAGACCGAAATGAGTGACTGTCACGCTCAGTGCGTGACACTTGAGAGCCCTGTTATGTTATGCTGAATTGTAGTGTGCAGACACACATTGCGGATTTCTATGGCAACACTGAATTTATAACATTTGATCCAGAACTCCGAGAAATCATTCATTAGCCTTCGAGGGGACAACTTATCCAAAATGAAGAGTGCAAAGCTGTGTTGAGTTGGAAGCCAATCAGTAACACCACCATCATCGTTTTGCCTGTTTATTGCCGCCAACCACTTGTTTCTCCGTTTTGTTTCTTATGGGATACGGTATAAAGATATTCCTTTTGTATGATCACGAATCTGATCGCATCCAATTGTACAGCATCGCTCGGGCATGATAGAAACATTCGCGACGAGCTGTATTACCGGCGGTATAGCATTTTCTATTCCGTCAAAATGGTTGCTGCAAATGGCGTGACGTCAGGCGGGACGTCCCTATAGAAATTGTGCGTACACAATTTTCCACACACATATTGGGATTTATAAAAAATAAACTATGCGTAAATATGTGTGCACCTTAAGGACACAACCGTGCGTACGCACTCTTTTACTGGAGTGAGCGAAGTAATGAAGTAAGCATAAGGATTTTAAACTCTGTTTTACATTTTGATTTAGCCTACACCAGGGGTGTCAAACTCAGTTCCTGGAGGGCCACAGCCCTGCAGAGTTTAGCTTCAACTCTAATTAAACACACCTGATCCAGCTAATCAAGTCCTTCAGGCTTATTTAAAAACTACAGGTATGTGTGTTGGAGCTGATTGGAACTAAACTCTGCAGGGCTGTGGCCCTCCAGGAATTGAGTTTGACACCCCTGGCCTACACATTTAGATTAAATATGCCACTCTCATTAATGGAATGAAGCACAAAAAATTTCATGAAATCATTATCCAGAAGTTGCAACGTTTTTATATTAATTTAAATAGAAACATTTGTAGTGGGGTGCACTGCTTTTGAACACTTTTTGTGTCATACTGTGTTTTAAGTACACTGTAGAATCCAACTGTGATTCTAACTAAAACTTTTTAGTTAACTTTACTTAATGTTTTAACTTAATTAAACATAGTAATCTGTACTATTCACATACTATGCTTTGTTTACTCAGAAAACCCAAGTTAAGATTTATTGATTGGTTTGAGTGCGGTTTTTGAGGCGGGAAAATTCTTAATGGACTTTTCACTTATTTCCTCAACTTCTGCAGTTATTTTTGTCTGTTTGCATTCACTCATTTTCCAAAGTCATCTTGAATGTTGAATTGTCAATACAATTTTTTTTTTAGAGAATATCACATAAGCTGACTTCATAAATTGATGTTGATTTTCCTAAAAATGTAAAAAAAAAAAAAAATTTAACAAATTTTACTAATCACCATTATGGCGATTAGTGATCCCTTTGGTTGGGCACTTGGAACTTAATTTATGCTATTGTAATTCTCTTCCCATTGAAGCAGCGATGCAACAAGAGATCAGTTATTAGGTTTCAAAGGAAATGAAATATATATATAAATAAAATGCATGTATGAAAGGATGAATGAATAATGTGAAACATAACTAAATTTGTGCAAATCCTGCAATTGCTTGAGTCACACAGACTTCAACAGTCAGCATCCAAAACACAACACATTGGTAACAATCATATATTTCATTTAAAGTAAATTATTAAGCACTCTCTATACAGTTCTTTTTAGTTACTAGAACTCTTGTATAAGTGAACACCTGTATACTAAGTATTTGTCAGTACCACATACCATTCCTATTTCACTTGTTTTTTTTAAGGTAATCGGTATGCCTTTTTATTTTTTTTTATTTTTTTGAGTATTAAAGTCTAACTAATTTGATTTTACAGTGTATCGAGGATTGATTGACACATGATAATTACACTTTAAATTGTGTTCTAAATAGCAGAACTCATGTACACATGTTCTGAGAAAATATTTTCGATGTAATCAATGTACTTGACTCCATCTAAGCAGATGGCTTAGCAACATAGATGGCATAATAACAGACACTGAAGGACTCGCTAAGTGATCGAATGGTCCATTGGCCGATTTAAATTGGTCCGATGACACAATAATGTACAACATCTGCTGCACGCAGGTGTGCTGTTGGTGTCGAGGACAGACAGACAGGAGTCCAATGATAACCGTTTTTGGGGTCTTCCCAATATTGTTAAAATACCATTTTATTTGAAGGATAGAATTAAAAAAACAACGGCAAAAAAACGCATTAAGGTAGCCTATGTGCGTTTTATTTTTTTAACATGTTTACATGAATCAGACAATTATTTACACTGCAAAAAATGAGGTCTATCTGTTTCCATTAAAATATATAAACATCCGAAAATATATGTTTACCTTGTAGGCAAAATTGCATACATTTTATTTGTTTAATTAAAAAAATGATTAAATGCATTTAAATACTAATTAAATACTATTTGGCCAGTGGAAACGATTAAGAATAACTCTGAAATGTCATACAATTTTGATTTATTTATTCTAAAACAAGGCAAGGATACTGAATGATTTTAAGCAATGTAATGTGACGGCACATAGTCTGTATCTCATATTTTCCTAATATCTTGTGTTAAACATGGTATCACGTGGATGGGAATATGCATGGAAATGATATGCAGATGACTTCATGCATAGTAAAAAGTCTCAGATTAAGTCTCACTACAATTTTAGATCAGATTCCAATCGGATACACAAATAATCGTATTTGGACTGACAGTGTGAACGTAGCTGTAGTCTTAGTTCTTGTGACCTGGGGCCTATACCATGAAGCCGGTTTAGGTGGCTAGCCAGCTATGTTTCAGTTTAGTTTGCGTCAATCCTGGGTTTTAGGAACCATGAAAGTGGTTTGGCTTTTAGCAGTGTTCATCGCCATAGTAACTTACGCTCCACGGCTAACCTGGTCCTGGGCAGGTTGTGTTCTAGGTAAGAGGTTGCAAACTGAACTTGGACCAATCAGCTGCGAGCAAAGTGACACATGTCTGATGCGATCAAGTCACTCCACCTGTTTCTACTCCAAATTAAAGGTCACTACATAGCAAATGATTTTTAAAGACAAAATCGTCTGGTTTTTAGTGATGCTAGAACAATAACTAGAACAATACATTTGTATGATTTAGATATTATTTATGTAATTATTATACCCTTTATTAATCACACAAGTACAATTTTAGTTCATCAATTATTATTACGCAGTTGAAATGAATAAATGTATAAAGGTAATATAAATATGCTTTAGCATCAATAGATGAAGCTATAAAATGACTGCATTTGAGCTTAAATGTTCAATTCTCTCTATACCTTTATCAGCTGTATAAAATAACTTCACAACTTTTACTTGCACTGATATACAGTAGCGAGACTTTTTCTTTTAGTTGTCCTCTTTCATAGACAGCTGTTTTCTTCTTGCTGTGTAAATTTGTTTAAATTCTTACTATTTTAATACTTTTATTTAATAATTGAATTGCGCTGCTTCTCTCGCGAGAAATTAATCTCAGTTTCACTCTTTCTCAACATGTGATTGGCTGTTCGCTACTGATGTCACACTTAAACTCCTAAACTCAGGATCAAAGCCTGAGTTGACAGAGAAAGTTGATGATCAGCATCATGGTACCAACAAAGCCTGGTTGGATTGGTTTGGTTTTGTCAACTCTAAACTAATCCTGTAACCCTGAGTTTGTTCAACTACCATCATGGTACAGGCCCCAGGTGCTGTTTATACTATTTAGGGTTACTATTTTCACATTCAGTGGTAATTTCCTGTATAGTCTTTAGATGTTTTAAGTCAGTGTTTCTCAACCCTGCTCCTGAAGGACCCCCAACACTGCACACATATCCCCATGTGATAATGAGCAGATGATTTGAATCAGGTGTGTTTGCTTAGGGAGACAAAGAAAACGTGCAGTGTTGGGGGTCCTTGAGGAGCAGGGTTGAGAAACACTGCTTTAAGTGGTCACTTTTGAGGCTGTGTGTAAGGTCAATAAATTTAAGGACTGCCCACTGAATGCCATAGCACATTCTCAATAAAGTATACTGCTGAAGATACATCGAAGTCTCCTGGAGTTTCCTACACTTGTCAAGACACCAAAGTCTGCCATCAAAAGTCAAACACTTCAAATATTCTTCACATCTCACATGTCCTATAAGTCTCCCGAGCTTTGAAATGGCAATAAAATTTGCCATGTCCTATCCAAAAAGATCATTTAAAAGAATGTTGACAAGAAGAAAAGCTTTAAGTTTGAAGGCTTTTAGGCTTGGAGGAGAAAGTTCTGGGCTCCTGTTCTGTCAAGCTGTGAGCGGATTAGCCGTATCTGACCAAACAGACCTACTTTCTTGCTTCTTTCCTCTGCCTTGGTTTTATTGTCACACACAGTTTTCCACAGCACAGAATTCCATCATTCTCACTTTTTTCTTTACTCAAGAAGACCAGTGATTTGGCAAACAGAAGTGAAAAAAATAAGGACAAATGAAAAGATAAAGACAGAAACACAACAAACTCAACGGATAGTCAAGAAAATGTGCCATTGCGCGAAACAGCTATAACTCTGAAAAAAAAAAAAAATTATATATATATATATATATCCTATATTTGAAAGAAGTATCTTATGCTCACCAAGGCTGCATTTATTTAATTAAAAATACAGTAAAATAAGTGAAATATTACAATACAATTTATTACTATGATTTTAAAGCTGAATTTTCAGCATCATTACTCCAGTCTTCAGTGTCATGTGATCCTTCAGAAATCATTCTAGTAAGTAACATTTCATATTATTTTTAATGTTAAAAAACAGTTGTTCTACTCTATGTCTTTGTGGAAACAGTGAATTGTGAACTTTGATCAAACAGAAAGCAACAGTATAGAAATCAAAACTGTCACATTTTAATGCATCCTTGATGAATAAAATATTCATTTCTTTCACACTCAACCACTTAAAAGTGGTTATTAGTGAGGTGGAAGGATGTGTTAGGATTTCAATTCAGGTTCAACTGCTATTCATTAACATCAGTCTTTTAGTAACTGTAACAGCGACTAATTTGATTTTGAAAGAATGGCAATAATAACCAAAGTTTTCTTTCTTCAACCAATCAAAGCTCTCATTGTAGAGTGAAGCCTCAAAGGATCACATGACAATTCATAGGAGCTATTGTCAGGCCTGCTAACGGCATTGTTAGACCAGCTTTACCATCAATAATCTGTAGCAGTCCAGCTCGTTAAACTGTAGATCCATACCTCTATCAAAAATGATTTCGTAAATTCACATCATCCTCTCATGCGAAGTTACTCCGACTTACACTCACATATCACATTGGACAGTGTGATCATCTGATTTCTGAAATGCCAGTGTCAGATCAAATGTGTCAGAATTCACTTCATTATTATTAACAGCGCTACTTTCCCCCCACTGCTTTTCCGCCATGTTGGGGTGTGAGCAAAATTCCAATGTGCTACTTTGTTCCTTTAACTTTGACATTTTTAATTGACCTTGACTTATACAAGGCCCAGAGTTGCTAGTGGAGTCACTCTGTGGAAAATGAACAATGACATTAACCTGCTCGTCTGAATGACAGGGGTGGTGAACTTTCATTGGCATTTAATTGCCTGTAATCACATCTTGTAAAGCAATAGTGTCACAGTTGATCACGGAACACTGTTGTAATTCTGAATCATTTTATCACATCAGACATCAATTATAAAAATAAATGAATGTCTTTTATCCTCTTTCTTGTGTGGGAATAATTCACATTTCTAGTTTTGACACAAATTATGCTGCTTCTTATCTGCACTATAGTAATGACAGCTCAATAAAGTAAAAGTTAGTGAATGAAACTTTTTGCACAAAATGCTGTGAATACTAATCCTATTTGTACTCATGAATTAGGACTGCAGAAAGAGTACAGTGTACAGAGTACAGTGCAGAAAAAGTACGAATGCATAAATCCAAGCTACAGAAATCACAGTAATTCTGTTGACCTAAAGTCTTGATTTAATCCATTTGGAATTTACTCACGTCACAGTGCAGTGGCTGTATTAAGCGCACGACGAAGGAATCGGAACAAAACACAATCCTCAATTAATCCAAAATAAACACTCAGGAGATCATAGGAGAAATCAAACAACCACTGTCAACACAAACAATAATGGACAAAGAACTAAGGAGAACTCAGGGGAAGTAAATACATGTGAAGTAATTAACGTGAAAGAGAACTGGTGTGATTTAACTAATTGACAGCCAAGGAGACTAATGCTGCATCTCAATTCGTCTATACTACGCCCTAAACGTATGTACTGTTTTTGTGAAGAAAAGGTAGATACTTTTGAGTGTGTAGCAAAAAAGTAGACAAGCTTTGGGACATACTCACAATTGACAAAAGACATACAATTGCGTCTTTAACGGTTGCTCTCTGTCGCATCCTGTCACAGTAAACTGGCATGTCAATCATCTTGTCACAGTTAAAATCCTCCACATTTCATTTCCTACCGTATCGGAGAGAAATGCAGTTGCACGTTGATCTACAGTCATAATGATGCATTTAAAAGTAAATGGCCAAACGGATCTCTATAACAGTCCACATTGTTATTGCAGATGAAATATGACAAGGATAACATTAAAAAAATATATTGTTCTATCAGGTTAAACTTTGATTAGTCACTCAAACCTTTTTCTAAGCCTCTCACCGTCGGTCGTGCACATCCAACATGTTTTGTAGTTTTTTAACACTTATTACTCGTGTTTGTAGTTCTGTACTGGATCCTTCTCCAAAGCGCAATGTTTGTGTGCAATATTAGCCCAATATTAGCTTGTTCACTCGGATGTCATTGCCCACTAGTGGAACTTGTGCATAAGGTTAAAATGGAACGCACTAAGCCCTTGATCACTTTTGAGCTGGTTTATTATTTAAACCCCTTTTTTACTTATGAATTTGTTTTATGCACCACTCTATATGCATATAAGTTGTTGGAGAAAATATATAAAATCCTATTGCTATATGAGGTGTTGGAGAATAATAAACACACACACACACACACACACACACACACACACACACACACACACACACACACACACACACACACACACACACACACACACACACACACACACACACACACACACACACACACACACACACACACACACACAGACTAATGTGGTGCCATTATTGCAAAAAATTTCCACAATGTTGAAATAATGATTTATTGGTTGCACTCCGGTCTGTTATTATAGGGACATCGACTTTAAATTTTCACGCCACTAACATGACGCTGAACAAAATGAACTGTAATGAAATGCTTTGCATGTCAGTTAAATGGCTTCTTGGATGGTCCTTTGCCAATGGAAACTGTTATGGAGTCTATGCAGCATAGGTATGTAGGACAAACTGATTCATTAGAAAAAAACTTGACTTTCCTACGCTAGTACCATGATCAAACTTTTCAAAGCTATTTGAGCGAAGGAGGTTTTGTATAAAAAGAACCGATTCACTAGAATGAATCAGACTTACCAGCACTACATACAGTACAGGAGAACCAAGGGTATAGTTATTTACTGCTTGTTCGGCAGTAACACAAATGTGACATTAAAAACAGCGATTGTTATGTAGCCTTGCCACTGCCAATGTATAGTTCACAGTAAGACTAGAAATGTGCAAAGTCGATTTTGATTTCATGTTCATTAAAGGCATACTGCATGCAAATAATTAAAATAAACTGGTAATAGATACCACCATTTGTTACTAGCAAAACATACAAAGTAGCAACTCTCCACACATTTACAATAACAATTCCAATGACTAGCCAACACAAGACAAAACAATACAAAGACTAATCGGAAAACAAAGCACAGGTGTGAACACTCAGGACATAAGACCTGAAACAAGTGCAACTAGAGCATTTCAAAACCAAGGTGACATGACAGAATGCAGGGAAACAAACATATAAGAAAAGAATAAGCAGTGAGAATGCTTGCTTGTTAGTCCTCATTCTGGTTACTGCTTTAGCCTCCAGCACAAGGGTCAAATCACAATCTGAATCATTATAAGCTCCATGTAATGAGATTTATTCGGGATGAAGTTGTGTTACTATCCTATTTTCCCCTGTTATTTAAATGTAAATTGAGTTCGTGCAGCCATAAGCTGGTTTCTATTCTTGTTCTTTCAGTGAGTGAAATTCTCTTTTACTCACTGGTTCACTTCCACTTCACAGTGTAAAATTCGTTTAACCATAGGAACATTTTTCATTCACATTTTCATGGGGGGAGAAAATCATACATTTCTACTAATAGTGTGGATTCATATTATTGTTTATTTGTTTTATTACAGTTTTGTCCTGAATTCCTAAAACACATTTCTTGAAACCATCACTTTCTCAAATCCTTAAACACAAAACCAAATTTTCAAACTACATTCAGAGAACCTCTGACTCTTCTGTCAAAATCAAACAATTGCCTCAAAACCATTTTATCTGTGCTCAAAATCAAACAATGCTTTCAGATCATACACACATGAGTCAATATTATAAACACTACAGGTCATTCATTAGACACTACATCAAAAAATGGAGAACACAGAATCCAAAGCATACAGGTACAGAAGAAAAGAATATTGTAAAGAAATAAACACATTTTGCAATTAGGTAAAAAAGTATAGTAATGACAACCTTCAGTAGTAAGGTGAATAAATTGTACTGTATGCACTGCAAGTATAGTATTGTACTGAATATTATATAGATTGAATGTCTCTATATTCAGCACTTGTTGGTTTCGGCCAGAAGACTTTGTCCACATCACAGGCAATGTCATCTCTGCAGGCAAAGGGAAAAACCCTAAAGCCAGATCCAGCCTTGACAACTTTCTCCACACCTTGCTCTTTCTTGTCCTGCAAACAGTGTTTTAACTACATGAACTTGTTTATTATTTTACAGAAAGAGTGATTTTATTCAACAAATTGGTTTAGGCTATTGTGAATTTGATTCAGAGAATGGGGTTTAGTGTTTTAGCAATTCAGAAAAAACTTATTCATTGGAGTCACCAACCTAAATTTGTAGGTTCTTTCCTACATTCAGACTGTTGCAGCACAATAATTAAAACAGATTCTGAAAAACAGTTACTGTCTGAAGAATAAATGGGTTCACATATTTTAATGTCATTCACATGCAGAAGTAATTTAAAAAAAGTTGTTCAGTTGCTCACATGCTCATCACATGTGCTTAGCATAAGTGAACATACATGCTAAAGTTGACTAAAAAGAGGAATAAAAAATAATCTTTTGGAAATTTATCTTAAAGCCTTAATTAAAAAAATGAGGAAAAATCCAACCTTTAAGGACACCAATTTTCTTTGTGAATGAATAATGTATCGTAAATAAATAAATGTTCTTCCTTAAAATACAGGGTGTATAAGTCAGGACACCCCTATGTTAAATTCCCATAGAGGCAGGCAGATTTTTATATTTAAAGGCCAGTTATTTCAGGATAAATAATATTTCATACTATGCATCCTGATAAAGTTCCCTTGGCCTTTGGAATTAAAATAGCCCCACATCATCACATACCCTTCACCATACCTATATATATAGAAAATGCATACAAGCCAAGTCAGAAAGTCAACTTTATTTCTGAAGCGCTTTGTACAATATAGATTGTTTCACAATAGTGACAATTTCAGATTCTGCTGTAAAGCAGCTCTAACAAGCCAATAGTGTAATTCTTCAGCTCAAGTCAGTTCAGTATTGTTTCAGTTCAGTTCCATAACTGTGTACAATTCATCAGTTGTGCATACATGTGTATATTTAGTGTTTTTGTTCAGATACATGTACATGTGATAAGTTCCTGTACACTCCACTGCACATTGAACAAGCAAAAGACACAATAGTAGTATTTTACATTCTTTTACATCTGGGAGCCATAGTTAAAAAAATTGGGTAAGCATTTTTAAAAACTGTAAATAATCATTGTTGACCATAGTGTGTCTCCACTTCTAATTTGATCCTTGCTTAAGCTCACTAAGCAGAAGGATTTCTTTCTCAATAAGAGTGTAAAGTTTGTGCCAGTTTTATCAACTGATCAATACTTTTCTAAAATCCAGGGCTGCTTTAGCCCTGATATTGGATGGTCATGGACCAGTAGACACTTAAAGGTCTGAAAATGCTGACCTCAGCCAAGTCAGTCACCTTGCGAAAAACTTTTCAGATGATGTAGTGGCAAAATAATTATCTCAAGTGGGCATGACCAGTATACACAGATGAAAGCTACACGGGTTAGGCTTCAGGTGCAAAAGCTACAGATTCAGCTGGAATCAATGCAATACAACTCAATTCTTTCTGCCCTCCAGTCTTCCAGGACAGCATATAATTTCACTTAAAGGCACCAGTATACATGATACAGGCCAAATTTACAGTTGAGAAATAAAGTTTGGTACAAGCTACCACAATCCATGTATGAAATACTAGTTTGTGGTTGTTTGTTAACAATTAGCAGTAGGCATAGTAACCTGCCTAATTAAACAGCTATTCCAATTGCATATTCTCACACACACACACACACACACACACACACACACACACACACACACACACACACACACACACACACACACACACACACACACACACACACACACACACACAACCCCATCTCTGCAATAATAATTAATAAAGGCTGGTTTCTAAAGTATTTCTTCCTGCCTCTATGTATTAATGTTCATAGCCTAAATGGGTTCCATTCAGACCTCAACATGAAGTCTTTTACTGTTATATGTCAACAAGATTCAACAAGACATTTTCACCTGCTATACCCAATGTTTAGATTTGTTTGGGTATTTATGCAAATTAGCACATACGTAATTAGATTATGCACCGTTTGTCCATATTAACAAACAATTCTTTAAAAATCTTGTAATACTTTTTTTGTTTGTTTTAATGCAAGTAATCAACTCGGTAAATTTCATGGTGATATCTAAAGGTTACAATTTTTACCATATTCACGTGAGAAAAAGAATGAATAGGTGTATGAATAGGCTTTATTTGGGTCTTTTTCGAAACTTTCCCCTAATGGGATTCTTCGGGTCTTTTTTTACCTTACTCGGGACATATTGAGAATACAAAATCAGTTGAGTTTGCTTCTGTTGCAATTTTTTCAACCTTTTTTCATAAAATGACTGGACTATATGATGAAACCGCTTGTTAAAAAAACGCAACTTGATCCTATGGAATTATTCAATTACAGGCCGATCTCAAATCTACCTTTTCTGTCAAAGATACTAGAAAAGGCAATATCCTCACAACTGTGTTCCTTTTTAGAAAGAAATGGTATCTGCGAGGAAATTCAGTCAGGATTTAGACTGTACCATAGCACTGAGACAGCTCTCATTAGAGTCACAAATGATTTGCTCTTATCATCCGATCGTGGTTGTATCTCTCTATTAGTGTTACTCGATCTTAGTGCAGCATTTGATACTATTGACCACAACATTCTTTTAAATAGACTTGAAAATTATGTTGGCATTAGTGGAATTGCATTAGCATGATTTAAATCCTACTTATCTGACCATTATCAGTTTGTAGCAGTAAATGAAGAGATGTCTTATCGATCAAAAGTTAAGTATGGCGTACCACAAGGCTCAGTACTTGGACCGTTGCTCTTCACCCTGTACATGCTACCCTTAGGAGGTATGATTAGAAAGCATTGCATTAGTTTTCACTGTTATGCTGATGATACTCAGATCTATATTTCTTCACGCCCTGACGAAACTTACCAATTTACAAAATTAACAGAATGCATAGCTGATATAAAAAAAACTGGATGACTAGAATTTTCCTACTACTTAATTCTGAAAAAAACAGATTATAATTATTGGACAAAAAACTTCCTTGCGTAATAACCTAGAAAACTGTCTAACACTTGATGGCTGCTCTGTCAAGTCTTCGCAGTCAGTTAGGAACCTAGGTGTGTTCTTTGATACCAATCTTTCATTTGAAAGTCACGTGTCTTGTATCTGTAAAACCGTATTTTTCCATCTTAAAAATATATCTAAATTACGTCATATGCTCTCAATGACAAATGCAGAATAATTAGTTAGTTTATCAAGGCTAGATTATTGTAATGCTATTAATGGGAGCCCTGCACGCTTAATAAACAAACTACAGCTGGTCCAAAACGCAGCAGCTAGAGTTCCTACCAGAACTAGGAAGCATGACCATATTAGCCCGGTTCTGTCAACACTGCATTGGCTCCCTATTAAACATCGTACACATTTTAAAATATTGCTGATTACTTACAAATCACTAAATGGTTTAGCTCTCCAGTACTTGAGCGAGCTCTTAACGCATTATAGTTCTTCACGTCCATTGCGATCTCAAAATTCCGGGCAGTTGATAATACCTAGAATATCAAAATTGACTGCTGGCAGTAGATGTTGTCCGGGAAGCAGACACACTCTGTCAGTTTAAATCTAGATTAAAAACACATCTCTTCAACCTGGCATACACAAAGAACACTATACATTCCTATTACTCAAATCAGTTAAATGATTATTAGGCTGCATAAATCACGTCAGCCGGAACCGGGAACACTTCCTATAACACCTGATGTACTCGCTAAAAGAATGGCATCTACGCTAATTTTAGTCTGTTTATTCCGAGGTTTACTGTAATCAGTTGGATCCGGGACGTATCCTGATCAGATGGTGGACCTGCGCCTAGAAACGACCACAACGCATCCCTGAAGTGTCAGCAGAGCTTGTGTCAACTAGACTCTCCCCTGTGAAGGCCTCATCGTCACGACAGCCATCGGTGCTGATCCTCAACAAACTCGTCCCCATAAGCGTGTGATGACTCCGGTCTTCAGCCAGATGAACTGCATAATATAATGTTCCCATCCAATCTCACTTCTGACCTGTAATGCTGCCTGAATCATAATCATACACTGTTCGTTCGTTGGCCACAGGAGAACTGGCCCCCCGACTGAGCCTCTCCCAAGGTTTTTTTTCTCTATTCTGTCACCTGATGGAGTTTTGGCTCCTTGCCACTGTCGCCTTTTTCGCCTTTCTTCGCCTTTGTCGCCATTGATTTTTGGGTTGCTTAGTTGGGGAAATTTAATTTTATATTTAACAGTATTATTACAACATTATTCTCCTGTTATCTCTGTAAAGCTGCTTTGAAACAATCTGCATTGTAAATAAAGTCGTTATATAAATAAAGGTGACTTGACTTGACTTGAGAGCTATTGAATCGTTCACTCAACTGATTCATTCAACAATACATTATTTAGAAATGAAAAAAGTAAATTGAATAATTTAGTCCACCACAACAATTCAACCAGGAAAGCTGCTGCTGTGCAATTTGTACTTTGACTTCATGTGGACTATTTTCGTTAGCAGAGTAAAAATACACAAAGTAACTGCAAGGGAAAATTGTCTCTAAAATTTAAGTTTGATATTATCTTATTGTTTATAGAAATTTTGTTACATAAAATAAATATCACACAAGAAATGGAGCTGGTGGTCTGAATAGCAACGTAGCAATGCTAAAATTACAGTTAAAGTTAAGATCCTTGATGGTTAACAGTTATCAGTCTTCCAGAGAGTGTGCGTGCACACACCCACCTAGCTACATTTAACTTAATTCACACACATATGGCTCCAATTCACTGTTGCAAAAAACCCAGCCGATGACAAAGATACCATTTACCTCCTTGTGTGAGACATGGGCCATGACATCCAGTCACGAACACTCCAGACTGTGCCAGGATTCACCGATTTCTAGTTGAACAAATGGGTTTTTTGCTGTAGAGAAGGCATGAAGTTATAGAGGCTGGTGAGAGTGAAATGTCAAAAATGGCAAAGAAGTGATGGAGCATTTCGGTGAAGTCAGTGAGCACTTGAGCAGTGCATGGAGGTCGTAACTCTGCACAGTTTGAGGGTTGCGGTGAATGAGAAATTTGATCTACAGTGAAGCACTGATAATAACTTCTATAATTCTCTCTCACTAAAAACTGAAAGGTCATTTGGTGTGAATGAATTAAAATCAAGAGATTAGTTCATTCAAAAAAGTATATTCTGTCATCATTTACTCACTCTCATGTCGTTTAAAATCTGTATGACTTTCTTTCTTCTTTAGAACACTAGAGAAGATACTCTGAATTATGTGTTCTCTTTTTACTGTGCAATGCAGTAACTGATGCCTGCTACAGGCTGTGTGATTTACAGATCATACTGCATAACATGTATCTAATAAACTTGGGTACAACATGTACAGTATATAGACTGTATGATGATGACACCAATTTAATTATACTATGACTCATGTTAGAATAGAAGAAGAATACATCATTAGCATGCGTTAGTAGCAAACAAATTGAGCAAGATTAATCGTACTTTGACAATTGTGGTTTTTATGTGGGCTGATAAAAAGAGGAGGAAGCGAAAGAGGAGAATATGAATGCGGTCAGGGCTAGGGAAAAGAGGCCAACTTGGCACTCCAATTTGGCAAATGGAGCTTGATGTAAGTAGTTTTAAGTTTTAGTGCCATGTCATGTTGATCAATACGCCATTACATGTAGAAATTTAATTGACTAGTTAGCAGATGTAGGTAATAGCAGCAAACACACTGTGAGATGATCATGCTAAATTTCTGAAACTGTCAGAAGGCGGAGGCTATCTTTGGTTGAAAGACCGTGGCAACGGCTGTCTTTGAACATCTCTCACTGTACAACGTAGGACCATCGTTTGATCAACACAGATTAGTATTTAACATTTAATTTAATCACAATTAAATGCAGCACAGAACTCAATCAGATAGAGAACTTGGTCTGGATGAAAGGTTGAATATATTAATTTCATACATCTACTTTCAAAGCCAAATAAATATTTCTTTTAATTTTTTCAAAAAAATGATGGCTCACTCCGCAACAGCACTTTCGTGCAAGGTGAAATTTATTTACAGTGCCAAAATCAGACAGTCCTTCGGTGAAGTATATATTCAAGTGCACAACAAAAACCATAGTAACAGGTGAGTATCCGCAAAATGTATACGTGCAACATGTGTAATTTGCTCGAGGCACCACAGTTGCTCTCTCGATTTGACTTGGTTAACAAGCCCTGTCATGGAGTCTGGCCGCTGCTTTTAAAGGCCAGACTCTGCCCCTTTTTTGGGCACCACCATTAAAAGGTATATATTTTTTGTACATAAAAACCTAAGTTCTCCTTACTGATATATATATATATATATATATATATATATATACTGTATAATAATAATCCCCACATATAGGCAATGTAATCACATAAACAAAACATTTGACACTTCATCTTTGTCTCTATATTCCAACAGGTACCCCTACTAAAACACACAATGGTTTTGTTGGCCTCGATTGCACTGAGCCTTCGCGGCACAGTCAGTGATGTCATAACTGGCCACCGTTCATAAATTTGGTTTGGCCGGCGCAGCGTCTCAACCCAGAAGGCCAACTAACAGACTTTACATTAAACAATCACACAATAATAACGACATAACTAGGGCGAAACATAAAACAAAGTGCAGTGTGTATGTGTGAAATGTCCGGCGATGTGGATACCAGGGCTGGACTGGGACAAAAACTGGACTGGCCCACTACATATGATTATAAACACAACCGATCTTTGCATGCCCTTGAATATTATTATATTAATATTAACTCCTATTAAAACCACCAATGCCATGTAATGAGTGAGTAGGAGTAAGAATTAACAGATGAAATAACTAAAACAAGTTATAAGCTGCATTTGCATAGCAATATCAAAAAGCATGGCAAAAGTTAGATGATGTTGGTAACATGAGTAACACTTTTTGCCCTGGTTGAAACTGTGGAAGTCTTGCATGTTGGTCATACCATATTTTGAGCTTGTTTGGAACAGCAGTAATACTTTCCCTCTTTCTAGTCCCTAGTTTACTAGTTTTAATAGGATTTGACGTTTGAATGTTCAACACTATATTTCACATATTTTACATAATTGCAGAACCTCTCTTCCTGGTCTATCAGTAACAATCAGTTTAGTTCCAGTCTCCATATGAAGCCCCTCCTTCAGAAAAGCGCAGTGTACTCTGATTGGTTGGCTGGACCAGTGTGTTGTGATTGGTAAATCGATTCGAGCATGTTTAATGTCCCTTACCATAACCGTGAATTTCAACATGGTATAGAGCAGGGTTTCTCAACCTTTTGCCTGCGACCCACTTTTTTTTTCGTATGCCAATCATACGACCCACTAAGGTGGGAAATAAATCAATAGCCTAACTGAAATGCCTCTTTAGACCTAGGCTACACCATAGGCCTATATGCTTAATATAATTAATTTCACGAGAACACACAAATATTTTAAATAATTAGGATGACTATGAGGCTAACTGATTTTTTTTACTCACGTTAATGTAACACTTGAGACTGCCGCTCTGAAATTATCATATCCAGATGCGGTGGAATTTGGAAAAGTGTGACTCTGTGTGACTCAATAAGGTCTGGCATAGCCATAGGGTTAGTAACATTACGTAAAGAGAGTAGGACCTTGTCCAATAAGAGCCGTTCGTGGCAATAATAAATTATTGTGTTAGGACAGTTGAAAAACAGCGTTAGAAAGTTACGCAGTACCGCTGCTAGACATTTTGGTGCCCTAAGCATAATTCCTTTATGGTGCCCCCCGGCCCCGGGAAAAAAAAAAACGTTTATTTTTGCCGGTTTAACTTTAACTTTTTAACGCGCAATCCAACGGAACACTGAGGCGGCGGCGGCACCATCGTTACTTTCTAGAGCAATTAAATACTCTTGTTCCGCCTGTCTTGTTATATACATCCCTAAAAAGTGCCTAATAATATTTCTATAATGAAATAATATCGGCACTATAATTATTATGACTATGATATAATGATTGATTTTTCATTAGGCTATTTTGGGTGCCCCCCTCAGCACTTGGTGCCCTACGCACAGCGCGTGATGCGCGTGGTGGGAGCGGCGGCGCTGAAGTTACGGCAATAATGATTCAACTATTATGATAATACGATTCGTTGGAGGACCGGCTACGTTTTCGTACACAACTTTTGTTTCAGTTGGACTGAATTCATTCCGATTGATGAATCTGAATGTAGTGTTTACAGTACATGATCGCTCAACGTGATCAAGTTGATATGTGCCTTTATATGTCACAAGTTTCAAATGGTAATAGATATTTTGACATGCGCACACTGCACCAATATACAGAGTTTCCTGCTGTTTGCGCATACTAACTACTATCTTACATTGGTTCTTTATTTGAGCCTTTTGTGAAGCACACTTATTGGCTGTGCTGGTGTAACCAAGAAAACAGAGAAAGTCTCTCGACCCCCTATAGAAAGATCCACTACCCACTAGTGGTTCTGGTATACCAAACTGACATTTGGGTTCAAGAAGTAAAAGCTCCATTTAATGTTTCCATGGGAAAAGATTCTTAACAATAGTTTATAAACCTTTAAAGACAGCCTTACTGTGAGATACAAGCTTGTTAATCAACAGAATTTGCTTCTGTTGAACTAAGTTTTAACTAAGTTTTAGTATAATCGGGTTTAAATTGTGGTGGAAAAACTACATTACCCATGATTATGCTGTACAGAAAATTTCACCAGCGTGTTGAACAAGCAAAATAAGCCAAAAGATCTTGTTAGCTCCGACCACTCACATGAAGCACCACAAAGCATGTAATCTTTCTACGCTCTCAAAATACTTAAATATTTGAATATATATGCATATTTTGCAATAAACTTAAAATATGTTTTTCTAAATATAATCAAAAAATTTTAAATGAATATATAGATATTTCTTCTTTATTTTTAATTTGATTATGCGGTTCGCAATGCTTCATGGGATTGTAGTTCCTTTTCAGTCGATAACGTCAGACGTAGTCGACGTCGACTGAATTGGGATCACGCTACGGAGCCTATCATCTTTGATTACTATTGAACGAGCCAATGGAATTTGGCGTGCGTGATTTGCATCACACACTCCGCCCCCGCGGCGCGGGTATAAATATGGAAGTGGATGCACGCACTAGTTCCCTTTCGCTTCGGAGCCGTTCGTCTTTGATGTCTCTGAAGAGTGCTGTTGTATTCAACGAGCGAGTGTGTCTGTGTTCTTACGGGAAGACCTCTCCAGTGTTGGTGTTCTACAGCGTGGTGCAGCGGTGATCGCGAGCTTCTCAGCTCTCAACTGCTGTTTTAACAGCATCAAATTTCTATTGTTTGTTTGTGTGTTGACGGTTGGTTAGAGGGCGAGAAGTGAGTGCTTCACTGTTGGTTGAAAGACTATTCAGTGTTTGCCGCGGTCATTCCCTGTGTGCTCCGGCACTGGTGACGGTCCCATTTCCTAAAAGAGCAACACGGGTGTGAGTGCGTCTTTTTCAAGATGCCATTCCATCCGTGCGTTTCTGGGTGCGGTCTGGCACTATCCCCCTCTGACGGTCACGAAAGTTGTCGCATGTTTGGGCTTACAGCATGCCGAGGCAGCTTTCGTGGATGAGTCATGTTCTCACTGCGGGAACATGGCCATCTCGGTAATGAGATCTAGACTCGCCTTCGTCAAAAGCGTTGGTGCAGTCCCCACCTCTGGGCCCCGCCCTTGTTCTTCCTCTGGGTTACCTTCCCAGAGAAAGACTGGGGTGCCATCCAAGCTGGGTGATCTGAGGATCACAGTGAGGGGTAATCCGCCCGGCCAGGCCCCGTGGGTCCCTCACTCCTCTTTCACACCGCAACCGGTGGAGCTCCCCATTGATCCCGCTGGTCCCTCTGTAATGGACAGGCCAGCCGTGTCATTTGGGGCCCCTCCAGGGGATACGATGTCAATCGCAGCATCGGAGGGGGAGCTGAACTCTGGAGATGACGACTCGGCTGCACTGCCTCCCTCCGGGAGACCAGTGTTGCCCGAGCCAGATCCATAAATGTCAGCTATGCTGAAAAAGGCCGCCGAGGCGGTAGGCCTTGTGTGGAACCCTCCACCGTGTACCGAGCCATCTCGGTTGGATGATTGGTATATCGGGGCGGGCCGTACTGGTTCTCAGTCCGCCGCCCCGGTTCCTTTCTTTCCTGAAGTGCATGAGGAGCTTACGAGGGCATGGATGGCACCTTTCTCTGCCAGAAACCGCCTGAGTAGCTCCTCCCCCCTCACTACCCTTGATGGGGGAGCGGTGAAGGGTTACGAGGCAATCCCTCCGGTGGAGCGGGCCGTTGCGATGCAGTTATGCCCAACGGCGGCCGCTTCCTGGAGAGGTGATCCTCGTCACCCCTCTAAAGCCTGTAAGTTCTTGTCCGCTCTTACGGGCAAGGCTTACAAAGCTTGTGGGCAAGCCGCTTCCTCCTTGCATGCCATGGCGTTGCTCCAGGTCCACCAGGCCCAGGCACTCATGAACATGCACGAGGGTAGTTCGGACCGTGAGCTCATGGGTGAGCTCCGCACTGCAACTGACCTCGCCCTCCGGGCGACGAAGGTTTCAGCTCGCGCGATCGGTTCGGCGATGTCCACACTCGTGGTCCAGGAGCGTTGGCCGATATGAGAGAAGCGGACAAGGTTCGGTTCCTGGACTCTCCCATTTCCCAGGTTGGGTTATTCGGCAACGCTGTGGAGAACTTTGCCCAACAGTTCTCTACAGCTCAGAAACAGACGGAGGCCATCCGGCACATCCTGCCTCGGAGGGACGCTGCTGCCTTCACCCGCCTGCCGAGGTCAGATCCTCCGCCTGTTCGTCGCCGAGGGCGTCCGCCCGCAGTCGCCTCAACTCCCGCCGGACCATCGCAGCAGCCTTCACCCAGGTTCCGGCGTGGAGCTGGCCGCGGAAGGGGCGCCCAGCCTGCTCCAGGCGCTGCCAAGCCAGGTGGTAAGCATCAGCGCAAAAGGAAACGCTGAACCTGGACGAGGTCTCAGGGATGGAGGAGTTGCTCGTGGAGTGGTCGCCGATCCACTCCCTCTGGCTGGTTGGAGGGCCGGCTGGAGTTTTTTGTTATGTGTGTGTCTGTTCCGCCGCTGGCCCCTATAAAAATGGGGTCAGCGGTACCCACATATTCAGAAAAAGAGCAAATTTTCTGTTCCTGAGTCCCAAGTGGACCAGTCTGGCGGTGTGACCCTGTAATAGCCTTACATCCCCCAGCTTCCCTTGGTCGCCAGCAGGCAGCTTGGGGCGTTTGAGGACCCGGTCATCCGCCTTCTCACGTCCCCCTGCCGCTAGTGGAGACAGGTAAGTGTTGCACTGCACACTAACACCACTATCTCTACTTTGCTGCCCCACCCCAGGCTCGGCTACCCCGCTCAAGTCAGTGATAATCATCACATTAGGCGTTGAGCAGACGTGCTCCTGAAAATTCAGTGATATTCATCGCACCGAATGTGGAGCAGTGCTCCTGACTTGTGCGTGCTTATCTTATCCTGCTGGCGAAGGATTTGATATAGCCGCTCCTCCAGCCGTTACGAAGGCCAGTTGTGAACTTGTTCTTCGTGCTACTAGGTGTGGGTCGTGACCATCTTGGCCCAAGATTGGTCTGCAGCTCCGACCTGAAAGACAGGTGCTTTAGATCTCTACCTTCCGCACCGCAGGCCATCCTGTGTGTGGCTTGTAAGGGTGGAGTATCAGTACAGTGTCCTTCCCCTCGAGTGCTCCAGAGCCCGTTGGGTCTTCAGGTCAACTGGAAGAGAGTAATCTCGCCCACGGGCTGAGTATCTCTTTTTCAGTTTTGGAGATGGATTCGGTCTAACACGTCTCTCCAATGAGAATGTGTTCAGCTGGTGTTGAAGTGAGAAAGGGTCCCACTGAAAGAACTTTCAGAGGCTCCTGGGGTATATGGTAGTCGGAGCCTTTGGCTTCCTCCATATGTGACCGCTTCAGCGCTAGCTTCATGATCGAGTCCCGAGGTGACTGTGGCAGAGCAGCTCACCCTGTGTGACTATAGTTCATCCCGGTCTGCTGCCAAACCCTCTTCAACAGAGGGGCCATGTACAAAGGGGTGTTTTAACGGGGGCCTGGGCGACCCCCGACTACACGGGCATTCATGCCTCGAGTTGTTAGACATTGCGACCGTTGCGCAAGCTTCCCTTGCATGTCACAACTCACCCGTCACCTCCTCCTTGGAGTCAGAAGCTTCTGAGGACGCTTTGTTCCACTCTTCCCGCTTTCCTCAATCGTGCCGCCATCGAGCCTCACGACAGTTATAGCCAGGGCAAGTGGAGACTCCATCCCCTGGGTCCAGCTGGGTCATGACCATTCCGGGGCCGCTCAGTTGCCCCCCCGGTTTCATCTTTCCGCCTGTGTTTGTGTAAACCGAGCGGACTACCCTTGGACAAACACTGGGTCTCCGCAGAAATGCGTTTAACCCCAGTGAGCCTTCTAAAAGTGACTGCGACTCATGGTCGCCTTGCGCCTGCTCAAGTCAGTGAAATCATCACACTTCATGTTGAGCAGAATTGCTCCTGAAACTCAGTGAAGTTCATCGCACTCAGGTGTTCAGCAGCAATGCTCCTGTAGCTCAGTGAGTTCATCACACTCAGGTGTTGAGCAGAAATGCTCCTGTAGCTCAGTGATTTCGTCACACGCAGTGCTGAGCAGAAATGCTCCCGGTGCTCAATGAAGTTCTTCGCACTCAAGTGTTGAGCAGAAATGCTCCTGAAGCTCAGTGAGTTTATCACACTCAGGTGTTGAGCAGGAATGCTCCTGAAGCTCAGTGAACTTGTCACACTCAAGTGCTGAGCAGAAAATGCTCCTGAAGCCCAGTGATCTTCACATGTTGTGTTGAGCAACGCTCCTGTCTTTTTGCGCCCGTCGCTTGCACCTACGTGCTAAGTCAGGAGAGGAACCGGTCTTCATAGTTGCCCCTTATTGGCCCAACTAGACCTGGTTCCCATCGACAGCCTTCCTGACTTCCCCTGAAAACTCTTTCAGGGACGGGGCACGATGGCACCCGCGTTCTTCCCCCGGAGATTCCGGGCGGTCTTACATCTGAATGCGGAGGTTCAGGTGGCTATCACAGGGACATGTGATAGTTACCATCACTTCTGCGAGCATCCCCTAGAAATGGGTAGCGTGCTTACGCCTTTAGAAGTGGAACCTAGTCGTTGAGTGCGTCTTCTCTCCAGAGGAGATCCTGAAAGCTTTCGATCACTTCAGTGCTCGCTTTCCTGCAAAATGGGTTGGAGTAGGCTGTTTTCCTTCACCCTCAAAATTATGTTGCCTCGGTGTTTAAACGACGCTCATCGTGTTGCAGAAGTGTGCAGAAGCACGTTCTGATCGTCAGGTTCCTGAGGAGCAAGGTCTTGTAAATCCTTGCGCCCCTCTTTATCCTCTTGGGCCTTGTCCCTGGTGCGACTGCACTGCAGAGACCGCCCCTGAGCCACTGCAGGCAGTGAGTTAAAAATTCTGTTATATCAGTTCTCCTGCTCGCGTGGTCTCTACTAGAGGGTAGGGACTTGCTCGCTTTCGGTCAACGTATTGTGCCTGGAGTCTGGGCCGGCTAACTCTCACAAGCTGAGACCCCGGCTCGGATTGTGCCCAAGGTTCCTACCTCTCCCGTAATAGGAGCAGGTGGTGAGCCTCCAAGCGCTGCCCTGGAGGAGGCAGATCCAGCCCTGGCTTCTCTGTCCGTTCGCTTGGACGTGTACAGAATGCAAACCATAGACCTCAGACCAGCTCTACAAATATCTGTTGGAACTCAGCAGAGAGGGAAGGCTGTTTCCATGCAAAGTTGCACTTAGTGCTTGCGTTCATTTCGGTGAAAGTCCGAGATGCAACATGTCCACTTAGGTGTTGAGCTCCTCTATGATGAGTGTAAAGTGCTCCGCCTGGGCGTTGACGATATGCTTTGCTAAACAGATTCTAGAGTTGGGGGCTGGACGACACCTAGTTGAAACGCTGCTTCCCGTGGGCTCCCTTCTCATGAAGCCAGTTTCACTGTGAGCCCGGTTCAAGTGTCGGCTTGCTGCGCCATTCCCCTCCTATGGACTGGATACGTGCGCCTGTCTACTCCAGTTGAGTTCCCTTAAAATTGAACCCTGTTGAGTTCCCCCACACCCCTCCGACGTCGGACGTGCGGAACGTCTGGTGTTAGGCCTACCACTCGTAAGCAGTGTGGAACCTGTGTTAGGCTGGGTCCATATGGTGCGGTCCCTACGGAGACCCCATATGTGTATTCTTCCACGATACGGCTCCCTGCGGCGAGCCCGTGTCTTCCCTCGGCAGACTCTCTCTGCCGTCACTGTCCGGTGTGTCTCCCCCGTCTTAGGCTGGAGCCACCCCAGTGACATTCCATATGTTAGACTGCCCGGTTTCCGCCCAGTTCATATGTGTATTCTCCACGTTACCTCCCTCTGGTTTGGATGTGGCTTCCGCAGCGTCCCTTCCTTCCAATGTACGGGGAACGCTTTCCCAGTGGTCCTGTAGGAACAGCAGTGACTTCCCTGGCCTAAGCCCTGTCCTTCCCCGCCTTAATTTTGCAGGGGCATCAGGAGGCTTTTGTTTAGGCACTGGAAGGTGGCAGCTTTAGTGGCGTTTTCAAAGGTTACCCAATTCAGTCGACGTCGACTACGTCTGACGTTATCGACTGAAAGGGAACGTCCTGGTTGCGTATGCAACCCACCGTTCCCTGAAGGAGGGAACGGAGGACGTAGTCCCCTTGCCACTACCGCTGGACCACCGCTGACCCCGGGTTACTCTCGGCTCCTCAGCGAAAAGCAACTAGTGCGTGCATCCACTTCCGTATTTATACCCGCGCCGCAGGGGCGGAGTGTGTGAAGCAAATCACGCACGCCAAATTCCATTGGCTCGTTCAATAGTAATCGAAGATGATAGGCACCCTAGCGTGATCCCAATTCAGTCGACGTCGACTACGTCCTCCGTTCCCTCCTTCAGGGAACGGTGGGTTGCATACGCAACCAGGACGTTCTTTCTATCACTAAGTTCTTTAAGCCGTTTAGTAAACAGTCTTGTACCTTTGTGTTTTGGTTCATAGAATTTAAAGTATGTGCCTGTATAGTAAGTGACTTTCAAAAATAAGTCCACACTGACTAATACTCACTGAAGTAAAAATTGTTACAACTAGCCACAGTATACACCAGGGACGTGCACAGGGGGGTTGCTCAGGTTGCCCGGGCAACTGCCCATATGCCCTTCCCGACTCAAGTTGCCCTTCCGAGAAAAAAAAAATCGTTCAATGGCTGCAGAATTTCACATAGGCCTAGATATATTTTTTATTTTATTTTTTTTAAATCGCAAAGCCTCATTCACTTCCATTCGTGCACCGAACTTGAAAGCCAGTAAGGGAAGGGCAAACTGTTTACGTGGCTGCAGCGCTGCACGCGACCGGTGCGTAAGACCCCACAAATTACTTAAGGCCCCGCCTCCATCTCGTGTCATAGCGTGTCAATTAATGTGTACACAACATCCATGACAAAATGAAGCGAAACTATCCTTCTGGTCACGAAAAGAGGAAGAAGAAAAAACCCATGAGAGTGAATTGCGGGAACTACAATCAGGTAAACTTGTGTTCTCTCCTCTCTAAGTTTGATGTCAGCAAAGTTTGATGTTTTTCGGTCTTGCTAACCTAGCTGGGCAGGCAGTGCATCTCTTGCATCACTTTGTGCCTGACAAAAGTGAGAGTAAAATAAATAAAAATATTACGTTTGTTTTTGATAAACGACAAAGTGCAACGGTGTTTGTTTACTGCAGCTCGGAAAACATAACCGCGTCGCGTGTGTTATCGTGCGTTCATATGCGCGTGAACGAAATGAAACTCGCATTTTTCAAGCAGAAATATGTGGAGACAAGACATACTGTACAATACATGCACGTGAATGATGGCACTCCCAATCAAAGTCACATTTATAAAACAAGAAACTGATGATCTAGTCTCAGTGTAGTTAAAAACTCTAAACAACTGCACTAATTATGCAAGATAGAAAGCAATGTATTGACAATTTGACATTGATTGACTATTGATTTATAGGCTATATTGAATTTAAAATGTTGATTAGCTGGACATACTGGTCAATATGGATGCACATCCCTCAGTAAATAATAACCATAAATCAAGAATTGCTTCAACATGCATAATAATAAATAAAAAAAATCATACTGATGCCGAAAATACCCAGGCTGTAGAGAGAACCAAAGTTAATCCCAAAAGCCAAAGCTCAGGGTTATAATTTATTATTTTCTTCTTATTTATGTTTACGTTAATATTCACTTGTTATGTTAAAATTCTATAGAAAATACTCTATTCAATAAATATTGTTTGTTTGAACCTCATTCTGTTCTATATTGTTGTACTTATTCTTTGACTGTTTTGTTTAAAGGAGGGAGGATTGTATTGGGAGCACTGAAGTGTCAGGTGTGATTGTGTGGCAATGGCAAATGGTTTACATAGCTCACGGCGTCACAGGTCAGGTAGAGGGCCCCTTTTGCTTAGGGCCCCAGGGGGAGTTCAGGATCGGCCCTGGGTTTAGCAGTCGATTCTGTTCCCTACCGGAATTCCTGTTCCCTTTACGCAATCATACTACAAATCATGCGTAGTTGCCCGTAGCCTACCATCAGAACTGAATACGAGCAAGAAGCACAACTGAATGTAGGGGAAGCCCTTTTTTCAGGTCAGAGCAACTGCCCCTCATAATTCCTGTGCACGTCCCTGGTCTACACTATTCTAGTGCCTCCTGGTATTTTTGCAGATGGCCAACCCACCATAGGCTACCGCTCCCGTCTTTACCCCAGCTATAAATAGTTGTATGGATTATGAACAAAATTGACAACATATTTTCCCTCAGGCTTTACTTTTCACTCCCCAAACATGCGTAATAAGATTAAAGTTTGCCTGACTGGCACTTTGGTGTATGTGGACTAATTAATGTGCTTTATAAGTTGTCCAGGCGGAGGTTTCTGACAAAGTCTGAGCAAATACCAAAGCATTTCCTGGAGCAGATAAATGAGCTGTGAGTCAGCAGACTACAGAACACACAAGTACTCTCCCTAATGGTTAGCTTCCATTATTCCTAATTGTGGATGTGCTGCTTGGAAAATAAACGCGACTACATGGTCGAGATGAATAGATAGCTGTTGGATGGAGCTATAACATGACTTTCTAAAAGGGGTTGTGGAAAATAAACAGTCCAAGCCAGAGACATCTTGCGCCATTTTTTGCGCCAACTCTTTATAGCCAATATAGTGAATTCAGGTTAATTGGGACACTATTCTTAGTCATCACAGTAGCAAAATGTGTCCCAATTAACCTGAATTCACAGAATCCTACTGTTGATACATTTTTTTTGTCTCTTATGCACACAAAGGCTGCATATATTTGATCAGCAGTAGTATTGTGAAATATTATTACAGATTAAAATAAATTCCTGTGATGCAAAGCTGAATTTTCAGCAACATCACTCCAGTCTTCAGTGTCTCATGATCCTTCAGAAATCATTCTAATATGCTGATTTGATGCTCAATAAACATTTATTATTATCAATGTTAAAAGCATCTTAATAGTTTGGTAGAATTTAATAATTTGTAATAATGTATGTTTTTTTTAAGCAAAATAGATTTTTAAACTTGCAATATACAGGTCCTTCTCAAAAAATTAGCATATTGTGATAAAGTTAATTATTTTCCATAATGTAATGATAAAAATTAAACTTTCATATATTTTAGATTCATTGCACACCAACTGAAATATTTCAGGTCTTTTATTGTTTTAATACTGATGATTTTGGCATACAGCTCATGAAAACCCCAAATTCCTGTCTCAAAAAATTAGCATATCATGAAAAGGGTCTCTAAACAAGCTATTAACCTAATCATCTGAATCAACTAATTAACTCTAAACACCTACAAAAGATTCTTGAGGCTTTTAAAAACTCCCAGCCTGTTTCATTACTCAAAACCGCAATCATGGGTAAGACTGGCGACCTGACTGCTGTCCAGAAGGCCATCATTGACACCCTCAAGCAAGAGGGTAAGACAGAAAGAAATTTCTGAACAAATAGGCTGTTCCCAGAGTGCTGTATCAAGGCACCTCAGTGGGAAGTCTGTGGGAAGGAAAAAGTGTGGCAAAAAAACGCTGCACAACGAGAAGAGGTGACCGGACCCTGAGGAAGATTGTGGAGAAGGACCGATTCCAGACCTTGGGGGACCTGCGGAAGCAGTGGACTGTGTCTGGAGTAGAAACATCCAGAGCCACCGTGCACAGGCGTGTGCAGGAAACGGGCTACAGGTGCCGCATTCCCCAGGTCAAGCCACTTTTGAACCAGAAACAGCGGCAGAAGCGCCTGACCTGGGCTACAGAGAAGCAACACTGGACTGTTGCTCAGTTTTGCATGTCATTCGGAAATCAAGGTGCCAGAGTCTGGAGGAAGACTGGGGAGAAGGAAATGCCAAAATGCCTGAAGTCCAGTGTCAAGTACCCACAGTCAGTGATGGTCTGGGGTGCCATGTCAGCTGCTGGTGTTGGTCCACTGTGTTTTATCAAGGGCAGGGTCAATGCAGCTAGCTATCAGGAGATTTTGGAGCACTTCATGCTTCCATCTGCTGAAAAGCTTTATGGAGATGAAGATTTCATTTTTCAGCACGACCTGGCACCTGCTCACAGTGCCAAAACCACTGGTAAATGGTTTACTGACCATGGTATTACTGTGCTCAATTGGCCTGCCAACTCTCCTGACCTGAACCCCATAGAGAATCTGTGGGATATTGTGAAGAGAAAGTTGAGAGACGCAAGAACCAACACTCTGGATGAGCTTAAGGCCGCTATCGAAGCATCCTGGGCCTCCATAACACCTCAGCAGTGCCACAGGCTGATTACCTCCATGCCACGCCGCATTGAAGCAGTCATTTCTGCAAAAGGATTCCCGACCAAGTATTGACTATTGGGTGCATAACTGAACATAATTATTTGAAGGTTGACTTTTTTTTTGTATTAAAAACACTTCTTTTATTGGTCGGATGAAATATGCTAATTTTTTGAGACAGGAATTTTGGGTTTTCATGAGCTGTATGCCAAAATCATCAGTATTAAAACAATAAAAGACCTGAAATATTTCAGTTGGTGTGCAATGAATCTAAAATATATGAAAGTTTAATTTTTATCATTACATTATGGAAAATAATGAACTTCATCACAATATGCTAATTTTTTGAGAAGGACCTGTATATTGCAAGTTTAAACATCTATTTTGCTCAAAAACCAGAGGGGCTGACTTTGCTACTATTTTGACTATAAACAGTCAGGCGATTACTAAAAAGATCATTGATAACAGAACGATTGGCTCAGTGCTAACTTTCCAATGTAATTACATGTGACTTTACTGCTAACAATGTCATCCTCAAAAAAACATGTCTTTTTCTGTGATAAACTAAGGTCTGATATCAACTTTTATACATTGTGTGTTTTTTACCGTTCAGTTGGGCTGCTGTAATTCATTTGATTTTATAGTGGGGACATCATGTATGAGTCACTTTGTTGCTATGCTACAAGCTCTAGTGGCAATTGATGAGCAAAGGAAAAGAATCTGGAATAATGGGAAATTAACATTTAAGTGAATTCCTGAGACTGAGACAGCCAGAGATGCTGGGAAAGACGAAAAAGCACTCTTGTTATTATTTAGGTGATGCCGAGAATGACTGCAAATCACATTTATGCATTTGGCAGACATTTTCCTCTCTGACAGGTATTCATTTTTTTTTCAGGACATGTGTTAGTTAGGAATAAAATCCATGATGTTGACATTCCTACAGTGATTCTCTTCAATTTGGGCTTCAGGAATCACAACATCTGGGTGCTTCTTTAACTACGGACACTTCTGGCCTTGTGAACTTTAGGAAACTAAACTTTCTGAAAACACACATTTCACGTGACACTATCATAGTTTACTTAATTCAGCCATAAACAATGTCCAACAATGTATAAATATACATCACGGAACAATTCTGAAATTCGTGAACATTTCCACTACATCTCAAATTATATATTTTTATTTTATTAACAGCATTCTGTGATGAAAATGACAGTGATTAAAATTACATTTAAATTTTTTTTTAAATATAATGGCTGACTCCGACTATGTGACCTTAGTATAACAAAAAATAAATGTTGAAATAAACATAAACATCATAAAAATCTTTCTGGGACATGTATATTTTTGCATGCTAATTGTGTGCTTTTACGCTTTTACGATATCTCCAATCTGCCCAGACGCATGAATCTCGTCATGTAGGCCTTTGATCGATAGTTATTTACGAACACAGATGCAAGCACGCAGACAATAATATGACTCTTTGTATCTCTGAGTGTATTTAAGTATTGTGCTTCTGGCTGACTTTTTGGTGTCAGGAGGGTTCTTGTTTTGGCAGTTACAAAATGCGCATACTAACAAATTCATGCGCAAGCCTAAAAAAACTTAATTGATGGCCTAACTCTGAGGCACAATGGCATAGAGAGATCTTCATTGTTTTGCTGCATTATCAGCAGGTCACACTTCTGTCATTAAGCCTGTCAGAAGGACAACAACCTGGAGACGGCTACTGATTTCCCCCGCACCCTTTCTGTCCAATCATGAAGAAGTTTTCGCTTATGTTTCCTGCATGTGTGGGTGGGTGGGCAGGAGTGCATATGCAGTGGGGTCCGAAAATATGAGACAACATAAAAAAATCTGTGATTGTTTAAATTTAAAGAGGCCATTATTATGCTGTCCGAGAGACCTCCAATGCTCTGTAACTGAAAAAAACACATGGACAGAAAAAAAAACACCAGGAAACATGCTGCAAATACTCACAACACACATACGTTGGGTGATATGGAAAGCAGCCCACTGAAGCTAAGCAGGGTTGAGTCTGGTCTGTACCTGGATGGGAGACCTCCTGAGAAAACCAGGTTGGTGCTGGAAGAGGTGTTACTGAGGCCAGCAGGGGGTCCTCAACCTGTGGCCTGTGTGGGTCCTAACACCGCAGTGTAGTGATGGGGACAATATACTCTCAAAGAGCACCGTCCTTCGGATGAGACGTTTAACCAAGGTCCAAGGACTCTCTGTGGTCACAAAAAATCCCAGGATGTCTTTCGAGACGAGTAGGGGTGTAACCACGGCATCCTGGTTAAATTTGCCCCCTGGCCTCCAAATCATCCCCATATATACTGATTGGCTTCATCAATCTGTCTCCTCTCCACCAATAAGCTGGTGTGTGGGCGTTCTGGCACACTATAGCTGCCATCGCATCATCCAAGTGGATGCTGCACACTGGTGGTGGTTGAGTAGATTCCCCCTTCCATGTAAAAGCGCTTTGAGTGCTCAGAAAAGTGCTATATAAATGTAATGAATTATTATTATTTTATGATCAGGATGCTAAAATAAACAAGAAATTCATCGACAACAGCACTGACGAGTGTGGACATGTCTATATCCCAGCCAGGTTCGTCACTTGTCAGGGTCCCCTTAAAAACATTTCTGTTGTGGTCTGTGCTACTTGCAGAGTGTTTCTGTATTTGGTTGCGTTGTGAGTATTTACAGGGTGTTTCTGTAATTTGGTTGCGTTGTGAGTATTTGCTGCACATTTCTGTATTTGGTTGCGTTGTGAGTATTTGCTGCACATTTCTGTATTTGGTTGTGTTGTGAGTAATTGCAACGTGTTTCTGTATTTGGTTGCATTGTGAGTATTTGCCGCACATTTCTGTATTTGGTTGCGTCGTGAGTATTTGCAGCGCGTTTCAGTATTTGGTTGTGTTGTGAGTATTTGCTGTGCATTTCTGTGTTTTGTTGCGTTGTTAATATTAGTGCGTTTCTGTATGTGGTTGTGTTGTGAGTATTTGCAGTGTATTTCTGTATTTGGTTGTGTTGTGAGTATTTGCAGCGCATTTCTGTATTTGGTTGCGTTGTGAGTATTTGCTGCGCGTTTCTGTATTTGGTTGCGTTGTGAGTATTTGCTGCACGTTTCTGTATGGTTGCGTTGTTAGTATTTGCAGTGTATTTCTGTATTTGGTTGTGTTGTGAGTATTTGCAGCGCATTTCTGTATTTGGTTGCGTTGTGAGTATTTGCAGCGCATTTCTGTATTTGGTTGTGTTGTGAGTATTTGCAGCGCATTTCTGTATTTGGTTGCGTTGTGAGTATTTGCTACGCGTTTCTGTATGGTTGCGTTGTTAGTATTTGCAGTGCATTTCTGTATTTGGTTACCTTGTGAGTATTTGCTGCACGTTTCTGTATTTAGTTGCGTTGTGAATATTTGCAGCACATGTTGTCAAACTGATGAAAATGTTTTCATGATTTGCTGGTGTTTTTCTATTTGCATGTGTTTTCTTCAGTTTCAGCGCGTTGAGCTCTCGGTCACTGTACATAATGTTTTTTAATGTTTTCATATTCCTTTAGTGTGTATTGTGTGTGCATGTACTGTATAAGACCTGCAAAGTTCATAGTCGCCTAAAAAGGGATTTATTCTGTCTAACAAAGAACACTGAAGGTCGTTTTTTTGTTGACGTCAACATCCGACGTCAGACTCACGATTATGGTAAGGGGTGTTACATTTTCGACACACACTTGAGGTGTTTGGCCAAGCACAATGCACTGAGTCAGCTGACCAAGCAGAGCACTCTGTGCTGTTTGGAAGGAGGGGCGTTAAAGAAACTGAAAGTCAATCAGAGCGTTTCAGAAAGACTGAAAAAAGAGGTGCTGCAATAGTATGTGAAATAATTTTGTTTTTGAACATTAAAGGGATAGTTCACCCAAAAATGAAAATTCTGTCAGTATTTACTCACCCTCATGTTGTTCCAAGCCCGTAAGACCTTCGTTCATCTTCGGAACACGAATTAAGATATTTTTGATGAAATCTGAGAGCTGGATCACTCCTCCATAGGCTTCTTAAGGGATTGACACTTGTTCCCAGAAAAGTTATTAAAGACATTGTTAAAATAGTCCAAGTGACTACAGTGGCTCAATCCTAAATTTATCAAACGACGAGAATACTTTTTGTGCTCAAAAAAAGCAAAAATAACGACTTTATTTCAACTATTAATTTCCTTCTCTGTGGGCCTCGAGTCAGTTCACTAGTGTAATAGCGTAAGCTTCAGTGTTGTACGTCACACGCATCACCCCCAAGACCAGCGTCGGCCAATAGTGAGCCTACGTGTGACGTAGCTCTACGCAATCTACTACGTGAACTGACTAGAGGCCCACAGAGAGGGAAATGAATAGTTGAAATAAAGTCGTTATTTTAGTTTGCTTTTGCGCACAAAAAGTATTCTCGTCGCTTAATAAACTCAAGATTGAGCCACTGCAGTCACTTGGACTATTTTAACAATGTCTTTAATAACTTTTCTGAGAACAAGTGTCAATCCCTTAAGAAGCCTATATGGAGGAGTGATCCAGCTCTCAGATTTCATCAAAAATATCTTAATTCGTGTTCCGAAGATGAACGAAGGTCTTACGGGGTTGGAACAACATGAGGGTGAGTAAATACTGACAGAATTTTCATTTTTGGGTGAACTATCCCTTTAAAGCATCTTAACCTATTCTAGTATGCTCAATAAAGAAAATTAAGACCTTTTAAAATTACATCATATGGCCTCTTTAGGCCTGGAAATAAAGTTTTAGAATTTTGAAAAGTATAAAACAAAGATTATTTATAGTGTACAATGAAGACTTATTCTGTATTATTTTTAGTCACTTGTCAAATTTGATGCTCTTTGGATCATCTCAAATTATGCTGAAGAACATGATCATCAGGTTTTAGACAAAATTATGGAGTGCTGCTGTTACTGTTGTAAGTCGCTTTGGATAAAGGTGTTTGCTAAATGCATAAATGTTACCGATGGCATTAATGTTATCATTTGAAAGCTGTTGATGAAAGTATAATGTGTTTTTGACCACTGGTAGGCCTACTGATTTTCCTGTCCTCTTTCAGCATCTTCATTTATCTGTCGTGCCACCTGGCCAGGCACCATTGTCATGTAACTTTCCCGAAATGTGCTTGTGTTGCACCTTATTTGCACCTTATTACTGTCCACTTTGTCAGAGAGCGACAGGCTCAACAAGAAATGTTTTGGCTTGCAAAAAACTTTTCGTTGTCTTTTGACAAGGAAACTGAAAAGAAGTTGTCTAATTGTCTTGTGTAGCCAGACTTTATCTAGGTTTATCTGAAATAGCTGACATCAAAATGGTAAACCAGTTTGGAAAAATATGCAATCAAACAATACAACGAGAGAATTGGCTGTGTAGACTGTAATCCAAAATTCTGTCCAAATTAGAAATTATTTAAGTAATTATTCTTATAATAAATAAAACGAAATTTCTATTAAATTGGAATCAATTATGGTGGAAAAAACTTTTTTCCAAGAATTCTATCATGTATCTCAAATTCTTCAATTTGGAGCAAAAATTTTGATGTCAATCTGATGTCAATATTTATTAATGACAACTGAATATAATTTTAGATAATTGTTAAAAATATTTATATTTTATTATTAGAAAGTTAAATGAAACTGTGTGTCACATTTAGAGTGTGTTCTAGCTGTTCCCTGGCTGTTTGTTTCTATAATGGTTTCTGATTGATTTTAATATTCTGTTCAGGTGTGTCTCGTTAATTTATGTATTTCTAGTCTTTCATTGTTGTTATTTAACATCTATAGTAAAGTGCTAGTTATTTATTCAAGTTATTTTTCAGCCACCGATCGTGACACTGTGGACCATATATTAATTGTTTTAACAGTATTGAAGTAAGTTTTAAGAAATGTGTCTAATCAAGATTTAAAAAAAAATATATATATTAGAGAATAAATAGTCATAATTAGTCAACATGAATATTCTCATTTTTTGACCATATTGAACCTGGTTTAGATAAATATGTCTCAGGGAATTAATAGCCATAAGTAGTTGAAACTAATGATGTAATTACTTAGGCCTAAGTTAATGAAATTCAATTCGTATACTGGTTATATCAGTTTATATTTCAATTCGATATTCAGTGGTTTGTGGCCGCTTCAGTTCACATTTGTGTTGAACGTCACATGAACAAACAGGAAAATGGGTCTCATCGCATCCACTTCTCAGATTATTATGGATTTTAAATGTAAATCAGCTAAGCTAGTTATTTTTTTGTTGCCGTTTTATTCAATTTGAATTGAGAAGAAGTTAAAAAAAAACTTTTAGAGATCAAACTGCATATGCGATGGACATTGGTTATGCTCATCATTGCTTACTCCTTTAAAGGCATCTTGAGTAAAACGGCTCCATTTTTAACAAAGCACATACAAAAGACCTGAACTGGAAGCGATGCAGCCTGTTTTACAGAATATGGAAATTTGTTGTGCATAAACCCCCTTTAAACTTGAATTGTGCCCAACCCAGGTAACACCAGGTAATCCGATTCAAACTGTTTTTTTTTTATCTGGCGCTTGCCATATTTGTAAACAGACTGTGGTGATCCTGACTGAGACTAGTCTGCTATTAACCAGTTTATATGCAGTTGTCACGTCAATATTCGACAGTTACTGCATCTTTACCTAATGTTCTATGGAAATGAAATACTGCCTTTATTTGTGTCTCTCTGTTTGTGTCTGTACACCAGATTTATTGGCATATTTGAAAATGAAATAAATTGGACAAAATCTCCATAGTAAGAGAGATAAAAAGCCATCTAGAAAAATTGTCCAGACATGTTTACTGCCGAGAGAGCTGATGAAGTAAAATCCTGAAATCCTGATTGACCTCTGTATAGGAAGCCTTGGCAGTTGCTGGTATTAACACCTATGTTGCAGGGTAATGAATTACAGCCAGTGTCAAAAAGAAAATTCTGTGTGGCACGCTGTCATGCTGCCATCTAACAACGGCAGAGAATGTGGCAGGCAGTAACATTTATATATATATATAGAGAGAGAGGGAGAGGGAGAGGGAGAGGGAGAGGGAGAGAGAGAGAGAGAGAGAGAGAGAGAGACCCAGACCCACAAAACAACACTGAAGTTTGCAAGTACATATTACTGTCATAAGTCTAGTCTGTGTTTTTGTCTTGTTTCATGTTTAGGAGCTCTCCGTTATGTTTATTAGTCTTCCCACCAGGTGCTTCCTATTAGCCACACCCTCTTGTTATCTTGTTTAGCTTGTTTGCCCTTGTATTTAAGCCTGTGTGTCTAGTTCAGTCTTTGTTCAGTTTACGTTTGTGTAGTTTGAGTTTGTGTAATGAAAGAAATCCTGCAAATGGATCCTACTTTCTCGTCTTCTTCAACCAACCGTGACAATTACAAGTTTGAAATTACAGCTGAAACTGTAATGTATAAAGTTAACATGGATACGGTACCCTGCTTTGACTACTTTGATAATTCCCCAAAAAAGAGAAAATTCTGTATTCATTTACTCACACTGATGTCATTCCTTATTTTTTTTTATTTGGCAGAACATGCAGTACCGGTCAAGACTTGTACCATTTTTTTAAAAATGTTTTTGAAAGAAGTCTCTTGTGCTCACCAAGGTTGCATTGGTTTAAACGAAAATATAGAAAACAGTAATACTGCAAAATATTATAATAATTTTCTAGCTGTTTTTGTCTGTATAATAAAAGTCAACGGGGTCCAAAACAATAACGGACAAAAACAAATCCCAAACAGAAGACAAATTAAATGACATAACAGCATGTGGGGTGAATAAACAATGACAGAAACATATTTTGGGGTGAATTGTTTTTATAACACATTTTTCTTGATATTTTAAAGTTGTTTAATGTGACATTGTTAAAAAAGGACCATTCTTTCTTTATTCATCTTCTAACAAGGGCATATTTGCCTCTAACTGTGAACATTTTTCAGGAAGCCATCATACTTTCTGGATAATAACATAAATCTGAAAGACAAATGTGACTTTTGTTTTAGATGTGAATAGGAAGGTGTATAAATGGAGACATTCTTTAAAAATGGAGACATCATGCTAATCTGAGTTAAAATACATGTTGAAAATGTTAGAAAAATGGGTAAAAGTGTTTGGTAGTGAATATGGGAGGATCAGTAAAAGAGGAATATAAAGAGCGAAGGCAAGATGTAAAAGCTGACTGCAGTGGCTGGAGTGGATTAAAGATAACTAATGTCAAGAGTTCTGTGGAAACTGACCTGTATTGAGTGGTGGGAAAAACATCACTTTAAAAATAACCATCTTAAAAAGCATGTCTGCAGTTTAGTAGGAGGTGTGAGAATAGCTGATTAGATGTTTAAAAATGTTTTGCTCCTAGAAAGACCAATATAAAGAGTTCTGGGCAGAATGCAAAGCATGTGTGGCGCAAATGCTATCGCTGACCATGCCTCAGGGGAGTATCTCTACATCCTAGGCAAGATGATCATGGCTGGCTTGTAAAAATATTAGTGTTCAGGAGAAAAACAGAAATCAGGAAATTGAGGATTCTGGATGGATCTTAGAAGAATTTAAACAGGCAACAAAAGTAAAAAAGCAATTGGGTTTCTGTATTTTGTACTTTGTACTGCGAATATAAGTGAATTTTATCTTATTTAAGTGGTTATTTACACTGAATGCAAAGCACATTTCTGATTTAAAGAGTTTCACATTTCCAAGTGTGTGAGTCTTCCTACTAAACCATATTTTTGGGACAAATATGTACCTGGAAGTGAGCTTAATATGACAAATCCTTCTTTTGGGAATGTCCTTTTTTTGTCAAAATGCTTGTAGATTTTACAACAGAACTCTATGGAATGTCCCCATTAGATAGCTAAGTAAACGTGTGTGGTGTTATTCTTTATCAGTAAAGATGGATTATAGTTTTAAAGTGAGTTGCTTAATTTGTTTGCTTGCCTCAGTACTGTATATGTGTCAGAGTCTGAGTCTGTTTTCACAGATGTTGCTGTTCTGCTCTGCAATCATCAACGAGAAGAAAGCTCTTCAGTCAAGTGTTGGTGTGAAGGTGTGTCAGCAGTGGTTATATATAGATTTTAACAGATCAAAATGACCATTCATGATTTCTAATGCCAACATTAATTATAGGCATAATTGATAACTAATTGGTACAGCAAACAAGTGTCTCTGGAACTATTTTATATTTGATCATTTATAAATGAGTGTAGCATTGATTATGAGTATGCCCATTGAAAAAGCAAATGCATGACTTATAATTAATTACAAAAATAATATAAATGTAAATGTTCATATAACTATTCTTATAATGCAGTATAGGTCTTAATGAGTCTTTATAAATATATTTATAGAATAGTAATGAATAAGTATAAATGGGGCTATAATTCATTATAAGCATGGTCTTCATATAAAGTGTTACCCCCTCTGATTCAGTTAGTTCCTTGTCATGCATTGTTTAATGTTTGAAATCAGTGTGTTCATGGCTGTGTTTCCTCCTTATTCTCTGCTTTAATGTTTTGATTCTTGGAATAAATACCTATTTTAGTATCTTTTTCATTGTACGCTTTCATTACAGCCAACGACCGTGAGAATATGACTGTATTAAAAATACTTTTACATAACGCACACATTCCTTTAGTATTAACAGAATTTATTTAAAGAAGGAATTTAAAAATGTCACTTTTATAATCACTTTTATAACAAGCAGTAGTGACACACTTCCTCTGACTTCCCTAAAGCTTGGTTGTGTTTTGTCCCTGGGCACACCGTTTCTAATGCACTACTCATTATAGAATATGGTGAAGAGCCTCTCTGAGTGTTTATTCATTTCTTTTTGTGGAAATTAGAAATGTGCCTCTTAAGTGGTTCCTTGCTATCCACATGCCACTATATCTAAATGCAACTTTTAGTAGATTATATTATTTTTTGCATCCATTCTTTTTACCGAATGTCATGCTCTCCCTTTTTTTCTTGTCGTGTATTGTGTCCCAGAGAGCCACTTCTGGAATTAGTGCTGCTTTCTCCAAGTGACTTCCTCTGTTTAATTCTCAGCCTCTTCTTGTCTATAAATCTGGCAGCAATTTTACCCATTCTTTCTTCCTCTCTGTCTGTCTCTCTCTCTCTTTCTCTTTCTCTCTCTTTCTTGTTGTTCAGTAAATATGTTTCCAGTTGTGGAGTTATGATTGCATCAACACAGAGTACTTTCTCGGTATTTTACACATATATACTATAGACTCTGTCTGTAATTTGTTGACGCTCCTGGTAATTTGCCTATTCTACTGTTTACGAGTTGTGTTATTTGTTCATGTTGAAAATGGCACAGTTGGGTGTATATCAGTTCTTCTGTTAAGTGCAAGCTAAAAGCATTAGGTAACACTTTATTTTACAGTGTTCTTGTTACATATGTTACATGTAATTACCGTAATAACAGTAAATGATGCATAATTACATGCAACTAACCCTCAACCAAATCCTAATCTTACCCTAACCCTATAGTAAGTACATGTAGCTGCTTAATGTTACTCAGTACTTAATTATATAATCACACTTTAACAATGACACCTTAAAATAAAGTGTAACCAAACATTATTTTAGACGGTTTAATTAAACTTTGTATCCTTTGTGCGTTCTGATCTGCAGATTGAAAAAGACAGTTATTTTGAGATTATTGTTAAAACTGATATTGATTGTTGCATCCTTAAACCAAATTGAGTTTACCAGAATGTGTATGATGATAAGATTTTGTAAAAAGAGAATATACACTTCTTTCAAAAGTTTATGGTAATTACGATTTTTGAGGATTTTTGAAATAATTAATATAATATAAAATAGCTGTTTTTTATTTTAATTCGTTTTAGAATGTAATTTATTCCTCTAATGGCAAAGCTGAATTTTCAACACCATTATTCCATCATTATTATTGAACGTCTTAAATAAGCTATCAAAATAAAGTGTTATATACCAATATAACTGTTGTAATTTCAGTCTGTGTTCCCCTGTCATTTCTTGATTTAGCAGTTCCCCATTATGTCTATTAGTCTTCCCAGGTGTCCCCGATTAACCACGCCCCCTTGTTATCTTGTTTAGCTTGTTTGCCCTTGTGTTTAAGCCCTGAGTTTCAGTCCAGTCTTTGTGAGTTCTTGTTTTGTGTTTGGTTTTGAAGCTGTAATGTTTAGGTTAGTTGTCTTGTTCCCGAGTCCTCTTCCTAGCCTGAGCCTTTGTCTAGTTTTCAGTTTATTTAATAAAGTGTGTACCCGCAATTGTATCCTGCTTCCTCCTTGCTCATATAACACTTTACGTATATTACTTATATTTTTATATTAGTGTATCTTGAATTAGTTTTTAGTATTATAAGCATAAACCTCACAAAATGGTGTTATTTATTCATAAAACAAGCGACAAGCAACAAGCAATTGGACATTAGTGTACGAATAATATAATATTCAAGATGGTTGCCTAAAATATTTAGACACTTAAGATGTACTTGTTATATACCATATAAAGATCTAAATAAGTGCAGGTTATTAAAACAATAAATAAACATTTGCCAAGCAAATAGTTTCGTTTAAAATTTATGTTTTATTTATTTATATAATACAGCAGATATCATGTTCAGTAAGACAGAATGACAATATACTAACAAGCTGAATGACCATTTCTGAACAGCTCTATCACACAATATGTCTGTTTGTGCGAATTGCACACAGCGACTTTTCTAGGGAGTGTAAAGTTCGTCTTCTCATTTCACAGTTCATTAATTATTACCTTAAGGAGTTAAACATGGCATATGACACTGACAAGACAATGTGATGTATAGAGGCATTTCATACACATTATTCGTTTATATGATATTATTCATCAGGGCAAGACAGGGTGATGCTGAACTACTACGGCTGAAATTATTGCTGTCATTACAGACTAAACTGAAAAATGAGACAGCTGCTGGATAGGGAGGATTCATAGCATCTTCACACACACTCATTTTCTATTAGCAGTCAAAACTGTCATATAAAGAGTCAGGGTCAAAAAGTAACTTTTTTTCCACAACAGTGCATGAATTTACAAGCCTTATATATTCCTTATATTTTTCCCAGTTTTTCTAAATATTCTTTTAAAACACTGCATAACACATAGCTGGCCTACTACTTCTATAATAAAATTATTTTGTAGATTTTTATGTTTTCTCTTTTATACATTATCATAAATGTTTCTCTTTAGCTTAATGTGATGCATATTTCCAAGGCCCTATGATATCCGTAATGCAGAAAAGTGGGTGGAATCATGGAATGTAGCCACAAAAATGGAATTCCCAGTGGAATGGCACAGAATTTGGCAAACTTTGGATTAATACATCAAAAGTAGGGCTGGACGCTTAATCAAATCATGATATGGACCATGTCTGTGAATATTAGTCTGCCGTCTCAGTATAAGAGGGTATGAACACATGCACTTCATCTCGAGAGCTTCTCTGAGAGTCACTTCACAAGAATTTAATTTGATTTCATTTGATACAACTACTGTCAGATACACACAGAAACTTGAGTCTTCTCTACAACCCAAAGTTTGGGTTGAAAGTTCAGTTTAACTTTTAATTTATCGAATTAAACCATTAAAAACGGAATCCAAAAAAATGTAATTCAGTAAAAAAATAAACAACGCCATTTGAGGAAAAAATAAAACATTTCATATGACATAATCAACATCATGACATCATATGACACATTTCACAAAAGTTACCACAGGACCAAAAATTTTTTTTTTTTACTGTTATACTGTTACTGTTTTAATAATTTTCCACTAAAAAGCTTAAAGTTGTTGAAGCTTGAAGCTTGAAGTTGACATTTTTATTAATGGATGTTTTGTGTGTCTTTACTTTGAATCACGTATGTCACTTACATCATTGGGGGTCTAACTTTTGTTATATAATTTGATTTAAACCATATATTATGTAGCTGCTCCCAACCATCTGGCGAGTTCTGCTCTTTTTGGCGCTTGGCAGGTGTTAATTCATTGACCCATGTGGGTCACACAGAAAAATCACATTTGGCTTGTGTTTTATTTAAGGATGTGAAAGTTTGATGAAGGCAGGATATAGCCAACCTGATGTATGGTTGGATCATAAAATCATTACATTACAACATGGCAAACGTGGTTTTGCCTCAGGTGTGTCGTCCCTGTTCTTGGAAAAACCCTCCGTTTCTGATGAAATTTGCAGTCCATTATCACGAGCATTAGTGAAATTACAAGCATCTGCGTACGTGCGAATGTTCATGTGTATGAAGACACTGATTTAGAGAGAGTAATAATTATTGGACGTGTACATTAGCGTTCCTCCATGCATTTCACTGGGTGGCTGTTCGGATGAGTCACTGCACAAATAGCAATATGTTGTGCGCTTTCCTGTTTTGTCAATGTGTCTTTAACTAATCCCCATGTGTTCATGCATATGACTGTAGAGTCTGTGTGTTTGCACACTCTCTCTGTGGACCTGGTCCCTCTATAAATATCACTGAAGGGAAGACTTCTCTTCCCCTGGTCAGACCTTGCACTAATGTGCTGTGATGCCGTTCAAATACGTGCATATTTCTTTACATGTATTTTCTTCTGTTTCTTGGCGTGAATATGCATGAGGATTTTTTTTAAATATGTATGTTTTTGTGCATGCATTTGAATTAAGTTTTTGTTAGTGCATTTATGTTTTCATGCTTGTTTGTGTGTGCGTGCTTTGAACTCCCTGAACATTAATCAGAGAAGTTTCCCCCTGTGATGGTCCTGGTATGTTACCAATAGCCATCCATCAAAGCTCGAAACCAGGAATACTGGCTTCTGATTGGCTTATCAGCTAGTGGAAGCGAGAGTAGTGTTTGTCTGTTTAGTTTTCCATGTGTAATTGTTGCATGTAACGTGCTTTTGTATTTGAGCACTGTTGATTTTTCTTCCGATTGTGTACGTGTTGATTTTTCCGGCAGTGGGAACATTTCTCAGGGCTTTTGTTTAATGTTATGCACAACTGCACTCTGGGGCTGCTGTTTTGCTCAGGCAGACGGACATCCGTCATGCTTTGATTTGGTTTTTGGCCCTTTTTATTCTCTACTCTTGCCAATAGCTGTTTATTGTGTGTTTGTTTGTGTTTATCTTTTGTATTTGTGTGATGTTTGCAGTAAAGTAAGCCCATTACTTGTTGCCATTTGTCATGTTTCTGTGTTACAGAACTTTAGCTGAATATAAAATAAAAACTAAAGCATGCCATAAATTAAATGTGTAATACTGTTTTTAGCAGAGTTAACACATTTATTCATTTTTACATTATAATTGTTTCATTTTGTTTTGTGTGATTACTAAAAAATGACCCGAACATTCAGAGTCGATTGGGATATTTTCAGTAAAACCATGTAGTAATAATGTATATTCATAAATAAAATGGGATGTTTAAAAAAGTACAAATCATTTGCTCTCTCTGTTGTGTAATTTACTCATCTTTAAAATATGTCAGTAGAATGAACAACAGCGGAGGGCAGCGGCATCTTTACACATGTAAGATTATGTCCATTACATTCATAAGTCTTTGTTGTTGTTGAATTATTGCAAATTTTCTGATTATTGTAGAGTTCTTTGTTTTCATTTTCTATAAATATGCTAAAATATAGCTAAATATCTTATTGCATAAGCTTACATCCAAATTATTGTCTCCCTTATTGTAACGTATATCCAAACGAAACCGCTTCTCAAACAAGAAAAAGTGAAGGGCAGGACTTGATTTTTTCCATCAGGAATTGATTGGATGGTTTATTGGTTGTGGTTTGCTATTGCTGTGATGTCATGTGAGAGACAGATTGTCCAGCCCAGTAAATGCACCATCAGAGAAGAGAAGAGATGTTGCTGAAAGAAGGAGTATTAGGTGATAGGAATTTGAGAAAAAGTGATGTGTGCAGATACATTATTTATAATATTGCAATATTCCATAAAAAATAAGAATTTTGATTTCATGGTGACTTCGTAAAAAGAAATGTGATAACTAGCTGAAAAAGAATCAAAACTAATCATAATTAACCCTTAAATGCATAAATGTTTTGCCAATCATTATTACATATTCGGGTATTTAGCGACCTGGATCTATCTAACACGGATGGATCTCTACCTGTCGGGATAATAAAACTCTCCTGATATTAGAGTAATAATTACAGAAGAATAAAATAAAGCATATTTTGTTACCTTTCGGAGGTTAGAAGGGTTCCGTTTGAGCAGATGTTTGATACAATCATCACCGTCCTCATAAGAGCTAGTCTAGTTTTTCCCAACGAAGGAGTTTTGTTTTGTGTTATTTACTTAAATATACCCCTTGTTTTGCACTTGAGTCCTCGCACCTTTAATCAACCCATTCCGTGACAAACCATGAACACAAAATCCACACCACACAAATGGCTTTTAATTGGTTTATTTCGTTAGCAAAAAATGTCACCATATTTGTTAAGTTCTTTCCATCGATCAATTTCTTACTTTCACATTTAAAAGATTCCATGAGGTTAACTTATACCCTACTTCTGGTCAGTCTGCACAAATAACAATCAACGAGCATGTTTGCTTTGCGGCTCCTTTAAATAAAGTTTAAAAAAAAGACCAACCATTCGATCTACCTCAGAGGATCAGAGCATCCACAAATCTTTCTATGGCGTTGTTGGCAGGGCAGCCAGAGCAAATTTTGTCGCTCTCGCCGGCGGCGGTGTTAACGTACAATTACAGTTTTACAAAAAATGTATGGGAAAACAGACATTTTTTATAAATATTTTTTTCTTGTTATATTGTTTATAATGAATTGATTGAGGAATACTAAGAAGGTTGATGTCTAACTTTAAAAAATGAATAAGGAGGAGGTTAATGAATGAAATCCTGGGTCACAAAAGACCCAAGGTACGTGTTTAAGGGTTAAATATTTTAATAAATAATACGAATTATTGTTTTAATAAATAATACAAATTATTATAATTATGTATATTATTATATAATATAATATAATTATTTAATTTTTAAAATTATAAAAACTTGTTCAGTATTTAGTTATCATGACTACTTGCCTGCCTCTTAGATTATACATCATAAGATATTGTGGAACAGACAGGTCTTGTTTAGGACCATTTATCACGGGCGTCACATACAGAACTTCAAAACCCCAATCCTCCCTTTAATCTTTAGATATCAGAGTAAATTAATATAAATGGACACATGGAGGCCACCAGCTGCACCATGTTGCCACAAAAAGCTATTTAAACGTGTTAAACATTCTCATCACGTGATGCATCTTAATAGTAGATGTTTTCATCTCATTTCTGTTTTGATCTAAATGAGACAACAAAGACTTGACATAAACCTTCCATGAAGTATTATAGGGCAGTATGAGTAGATATTGGTTCTTCAAGCTGGGTTTGTTTGGAAAAGGGATTCTGAGACTCCAGGGGTTTTATCTTCATGATGTGTACAACTGCCTCTAACACTATGTGACCCTCATAAAGCTGTCCCGATTAGTTTGATGGGCCTTATGTGTCCTCTGGTCCTTCATGTTATAGCAATGAAAACAGTGAAAACAGTCACTGCCATGTAAGCGTTGCACAGATTCTATGCACATGTGTGTTTGTGTGTGTGTGTGATTCTTCAATTTACTGTTGTGGATTACGGTTTTCCCATTCTGTTTCCTGGCATAAGCGTGTATGTGTAAAAGAAGGGAAAAAAGAATGGAATGGAGCTTGTGTTTGTACAGTCTGTGTATCTGTTTCACCTGGCTAAGCATTGTGGGTCTGCACTAACCAGATAATACCTCAGTCAACATGCTGCACTGGCTTTGAGAGGCAGGAGAGCACTGGAGTTAAAGGTGCTTATTATTCATAGAAGCAACTGTCTTGATGTCGAAAAGTGGCATTGGAGTTTTTAATTAGGTGTTTTTCTTTATGGTTTCTCACAGATCATTAAAGGAAACTTTACAATTTGGAGTCTCATTCTTTACTGTTGCGGAGATATGAAGAAAATCCTCATGGTTTTGTTTCCTAACTGAGACTAATAGGCTGAAACGTTTTTGCGTAAATGCAACATATTTTAATGAAGTCTTGACTTATCTCATACAAATTTGCTTCTTAAAAGGATAGTTCACCCAAAATGAAAATTCTGTCATCATTTACTCACCCTCAAGTTGTTCTAAACCTGTAAGAGTTTCTATTTTGAAGAATGTCGGTAACCAAACAGTTACTGGTCCCCATTGACGTTGATGGTATAGAAAAAACATGGAAGTCAATTTGAACCAGAAACTTCTTGGTTACTGACATTCTTCAAAATATCTTCTTTTGTGTTCAACAGAAGAAAGAAACTAGTTAAATCTATATATTCATCATTGTGGTAAAAATGTTCTGAGTCCAAGAAATACACCAGGACTCTTAATTTGAAATGTATATGAGGCAGATCAAATATTCACTCTTACAACCATCTACAACACCATAAATTAAACATTGTTATAATTAATAAAAAGTAGATCATAATTAAGCAATCTATTGGCATTGATTGCAAACATCTCAAAAACCGCGAGCCTGTAGAACGTGCTACAGCACCACATTTTTTACTTTAAAATATGCAGCCCTTATATCGATTCATCACATTTGGCAGTTTTGCGATTCCCATTTTTCCACCCTGAAATGTAAGACCTCTTAAAATGATCATTTAAGATACGTTTTAAGACTTTAAGACTTATTTAAGACTTTTTTTTCACAGACAAGGATTAAACCTAGTCCCAGACTACAATGCATGTTTGAGTGGTCTTAACTGAAAGCAACATGCACTGACAAATCTTGAAATATGCTAGTTGCCATTGTTTTGTCTCAAAATGCACACTCCACATTTTGTGGAAACGGAAGGTGGATTGTCTGGAGAAGGTGGTTGAAGAGACATTCTGACAGCGTGAACCAACTCAGCAAACAGATAGCGGGGAGGATCCGTAGAGGCTCCGTGGGATTCTGCATCACGGAAGTCAGCAGATGTAATGGTGAGTTGAACACAATGAGGATCAGATGAAAGGAACTTAGTTGATGAATAACTGTAATGTCCTTCACAAGTGGAGTTCGGAACAAGCTGGATGGTAAACACTGATGTCAGTCTTTGGAGATGGTCGAAGGTCTGTGGAACGGGAGCGGATGACGAGGATAGCAGGTAAGTGGAACTAGTAAGGATTGAGGTAGAGTCTGTGTGTCCATGGAAAGATAAGATCAGAGAAGCATGTGAGGTGCAAGTGAATGTTATAAGGTGAACAGGTGACGAGGTGCAGGTGTGGTGAATCAGTACTAAGGGGAGAGTGAACGAGTGGGCGGAGTCTGTAGATCTGGTGGAGCCATGACAGTAGCCCCTCCTCCATGGGCGGCTCCTGACGCCTGGGTAGAAAGATGGTGATGACGACGACGAGGTCTACCACGACCCCTGGGAGCTGGACAATTTGGATGTTTGGTGTGAAATTGGGTGAGGAGTGCTGGATCGAGGACATCTTCACGGGGGACCCAGATTGTTCCTCTGGTCCGAAGTCCTCCCAGTCAATTAGGTACTCTAATCTGGCACCACGTCATTGTGAATCCAGAACATCTCAAACCCGGTAGATAGGTTCCTCTTCGGCTAGGTTGGGAGAAGGAAGTACATCGGCATCACCAAGATCTGTGGGAGGAAGAGAAACAGGTTCAGTGTGAGGTTTCAGGAGTGACACATGGAAGGAAGGAGAAATTCTAAATTGAGTTGGTAAGTTGAGCTGCCTCTGTAAGGTGAAAGGCCCGATGTATCGAGGACTCAGCTTACAGCAAGGCAGGCGAAGACGGATGTCCTATGTAGAGAGCCATACTTTTGTCCGGGTTGATACAGCGGGGTACGACGACGATCAGCTTGAGTCTTGTGTCTCCGCACTGCCCGTTGGAGATGCACGTGAGCTGAGTCCTATACCCTCTCACTCTGCTTGAACCAGTGGTTGACAGCTGGAACCTCCAAGGGCTCACCCGACCAGGGAAACAGCGGTACTGAAACAGAAACAGTGAACAGGGGAGAAAAAGAAACAGGGGAGAAACTGAAACAGAAACAGGGGAGGTACTGGCTCCGGCTGTCCTGGTTCTGAAGGCAATCAGACCTCAGGTATCTCCCGATATCTTGGATCTTGCGCTCAGTCTGGCCATTGGTTTGAGGATGGTATCCTGAGGAAAGACTTACGGAGACTCCCAGGAGTCTGAAGAAGGCCTGCCACCCTCTGGGAGATAAACTGAGGACCACGGTCGAACACTGTATCCTCGGGAATGCCAACATTTCTAAACACTTGCTGGAACAGAGCCTTGGCGGCTTCGAATGCTGTTGGTCAAGGTCAAGGTCAAGATCAAATTTTATTTCTATAGCACCTTTTTACAATATGAATGTTGACCAAAGTCCTTCACAGATAAATCAAAAATACACATACAGTAAAGCAGAGCACATCAAAAAATTTACATTTTTAGACCAAATAGACCTAAAAAATAAAACAGAACATTTTTTCATTAAGTAAAAGAAATCAAACCTGGCTACATCACACAAACTGTTTTTGAAATAGCATTTCAAAAATGCATACAGCATTTAAACAATTTTTTTTTAATAAGCTTGAGAAAAAAGGTAGGTCTTAATTTATGCTTTAAAAACATTTAATGTAGGAGAAGCTCTAATCGGTAAAGGTAGAGTATTCCAAAGTTTTGGAGCATAGACTGAAAAAGACCTATCTCCTTTTGTTTTCAAACGCGATTTCGGGATATTTAATAATAGCTGAGATGACGATCTAAGTGATCTCTGAGGAGAATAAGAACTTAAAAGTTCTGATATATAAATAGGGGCCAGTCCGCGAAGAGCTTTAAACACGTAAGTTAAAACCTTGAAATCAATTCTTTGTTTCACAGGAAGCCAATGGAGAGAGGCCTGGATAGGTGAGATATGTTCCCTCTTTTTTGTCCCAGACAGGAACCGTGCTGCAGCGTTTTGGACAATCTGTAATCATGAAAGTGATGACTGACTAATTCCAGCATACAGGGCATTACAGTAATCAAGTCTTGTGGAAATAAAAGCGTGTATTACAGTCTCCAAATCCTTAAAAGTCAGAAGGTGCTTTAACTTACGAAGACGCTTTAGTTGAAAAAAGCTGGCCATAACTACAGAATTGATCTGTTTGTCAAACTTCAGGTCACAATCAAAAAGGACCCCCAGATTTTTGACATGAGTGATTATTTGACTGAAAATTCCCCAAGAAAGCACTGTATTTGTCCATTTGAGGTTTTGAGCCAAACAGGATGACCTCGTCTTATTTTCATTCAATTGTAGAAAATTTTTATCCATCCATTCTCTAATAACCTTTAAACATGCTAGCAGGGAAGAAACAGAATTGCTACCAGAGTCTAATGGTAAATAGAGTTGAGTATCATCTGCATAGATGTGATAGGACATCTTATGATGCTCAAAGATCAAGCGCAGTGGAAGCATGTAAAGAGAGAACAGAACTGGACCCAGGATCGAACCCTGTGGCACCCCAAAGGTTATTGGCACTAAGGAAGAGGAAAATTCTCTGATTTCTACAGATATACTCCTATTTGAAAGATAAGACTCAAACCACTGTAAGGCAGTATCACAGATGCCGACCTCATGATTTAGTCTTTTTAACAAAATGCAATGGTCCACGGTGACAAAAGCTGCGCTTAAATCCAACAGAACAAGGATTTCACAGTTTCCAGAGTCGACTGATAACAAAATATCATTGTAGACCGGGCATGGGTATCAATTGGCAGGCCTTGGAGAAACGATCCACGACGACGAAGATGCAAGTGGAATTCTTTGATTTCGGAAGATCCGTCATAAAATTGATTCCGATGTGTGACCAGAGTCGACGAGGTATAGGAAGAGGGACCAGTTTACCCTCCGGAAGCTTCCTCAGGGTGTTGGTAATGGCCCAGACTGAGCAACCCTTGACGTACCGGGAGACGTCCTGAGGCATGGAGGGCCACCAGTAGTGCTGTTGTAGGAGAGAGAGGGTACGCTATGTCATGGGTGTGCTGATGAGACTGTAGTTGTTGAACCTTCGGTAGATATGAACAATAAACAGTAGTGGGTTGAGGCCAATTCCGGATGGTGTCCACCTTCCTCTGGTCCATCTGGATGCATGCTGATCGATGACGTACCCTAGGAAGTGAACTGAGGTGGTGTGGAACTCGCACTTCTTGAGTTTGAGATAAAGTTGGTGTCAAAGCTTCTCTAGGACCTGCGTAACGTGTTGGTGATGTTCAGAGAGGTTCCAGGAATAAATGAGGATGTCATCTATGTAAACCACTACAAATCGATTGAGGAAATCCCTGAATACCTCATTCATGTACCCCTGGAACACAGCTGGAGAGTTGGACAGGCCATACGGTATAACCCGGTATTTGTAGTGACCTGTGGGTGTGATGAAAGCCGTCTTCCACTCATCTCCTCGACGAATACGGAAGAGATTATAGGCGCTACGCAGGTCCAGGGCAGGTAAGGGTTGTTCCAGGGCAACGGGGACCAGAGGAAGGGTATAGCTGAACTTGACAGTCTGTGAGTTGAGTTGGCGGTAGTCGATGCACGGCCTCAATCCTCCGTCCTTCTTGGCTACAAAGAAGAAGCTGGAAGCGGCAGGGGACTTGGATGGACGAATAAACTGTTGTTGTAGAGCTTCCTTTGATGTACTCCTCCATGGCCTTCTGCTCTGGGATGGACAAGGGATATACCCTCAGGTAGCAGGTCGATAGCACAGTCCCATGGCCGATGAGGGGGTAATTTGGTTTCCAGTTGCTTACTGAAAACATCCTGGAACGTCCAGTATTCTGATGGAACTTCTATCTTGTGAGTGATTTCAGGACTTTCCACTGAGGTGGAGTTGATGGCGAGGTTCTGATGATTCTGGTCTGAAGAAGATTTGTTCCCAGGGATTCGCTGAACAGAAGACAGACATGATTGGAAACATTCCTCACTCCATTGGAGTATCTCACTGGATCTCCAGTCAATTAGTGTTTGATGTTGGATCATCCACGGGCGTCCCAGGAATTTGAATGGTACTCACCGCCGGGCGCTGGGGTCGTACAGGGCAGACGTTCATGACATGATCCTCCTTACCACAGTATAGACACAGATGATGTTGGATCCTGCGTTCCTGGTGGAGCCGTGACACATTTATAAAAGCTACTTCAATGTCCAAAATTGATCTAAGCCTTGATCCTGATTTAATCTAAGCTCGGTCTGAAACCAGGTCAAAATTACATCAAACTGACTCTTGAAATGCTTTTAAATACATTGTACAGTTCGCACACATCTATTTTTAGTCGCAAATGCGAGTGAAACACTCAAACTGTTGAGCGCGTTGTCAGTGGATGTAGGAGTTGGGTTGTATTTTATTAACTTGACCTGTACTGTACAGCCTTTTTGGTTTCTAAAGAGATGCTTTTTATGGACAGATTGTTTATCCTATTTTTGTAGTGCATACAGATAGTGAGAGGCAGCGGTAAAGTACATCACAGGTCACAATTAATTTTTAATCAGTAGAGCGAGCGAGAGAGTGGGCATCTTGAAGACCATGTATATTGTTTAGTGTATATTGTGTATATTTACCATGTTTATTTCTATTAGCTGTCTTAAAAAACTTCAACATGCACATGTATGGTTAAGCTCATATACAATGTTGATTTATATAGAATGTAAGATATGGTTTAAATTAATCACTTTACTCTGTATAATTAAGATGATCTATACGAAAATAAATAAGTAAATTCAACGATTATATCTGAATGCAGCTAAATCATTTTCATGCAACCACTTACCTTAGAACATTTAGTAAAATCAAAAGCACAAACAGTGTGTACGTTCTGTCCACTTTGGGTGGCAAAGCTCATAAAGGTGTTACAAAATGCTGAGAAATATGTTAATTCATATATTCCACCCATCACTTGTTCCCCTGTCTGCTTTTATTCTGCTCAGGCATAAGCAACATCAATCACATTTGCATTACAAATGTAATATCCGGGGAAAGAACTGATTTGATTACTGACTTCACGGCAGAAGAATTTATGGTGGTACCCTGGAAATCCAGGTCTTTTTAGCCAGTTTTTGATGTTTTTACATATCTAATTTCATCAGTTTATGAGGGACATGAATAACAAAAATTATCAACAGTTGCCCAAGCTCGAACTATCATGGCTCAAGCATTCATCAAAAACAAGCTCCATGTTCCCAACTGACATGACCACATTTTATTTCCTTCACCCTCCATTCTGAAGAGTCAGAGATTCCGAATTAAAGGATTTATACACAATATGATCAAAATTATTGGGACATCTGACCATTACACTAACTGGGGCTGTAATGACATCACATTCTAAAGAAATAGAAATGAATAGAGCAGTAGAGCATTTGTGATGCCAGGCACTGATGTTGGACGAAAAGGGCCTGGCTTGCAATCTCTGTTCCAGTTCTTCCCAAAGATCGGGGCTCTGTGTGGACCAGTCAAGTACATTTTCACCAAATTCATCCGACCATGTCTTTATGAACTTGTCTTTGTGCACTGGGCACAGTCATGCTGGAATAGAAAAGGGCCTTCCCCAAAATGTTCCCACAAAGTTGGAATCATAGCATTGTCCAAAATGTCTTGGTGTGCAGAAATATTAATGCCATTGCAAAGGTGGCATCCTATCACAGAATCACGCTTGAATTCACAGAGCTTTTTTTTCACAAATGTTTGTAAATGCAGATTGCATGGCTAGGTGCTTGATTTTATACACCTGTGGCAATGGACTGGAACAACTAAATTCAGTAATTAAGAAGTGTGTCCCAATACTTATGTCCATAGAGTTTTTCCTGTCATTATAAACCTTTAATGGATAGTGCACCCACAAATGTAAATTCTGTCATTAATTACTCACCCTCATGTTGTTCCAAACCCGTAAGACTTTTGAATCTTCGGAACACAAATGAAAATCTTTCTGATGAAATGTGAGAGCTTTCTGTACTCTTCATAGACAGCTACGCAACTACCATTCTGACGCTTCAAAAAGTTCATAAAGAAAACTAATCCATTTGAATTGAGCTGTTTAGTCTAAATTTTATGAAGAGACACGACCGGTTTAAATTAAATCTGTTCATCATATAAAGCGATTAAGTCTATTCAGAAAATTTGGACTAAACCACTCAATTCAAATGGATTATCTCTTTATGAACTTTTTAACGTGTCAAAGTGGTAGTTGTATAGCTGTCAGGGACAGAAAGCTACCAATGAGTAATACATTTGTTACAGTTTTTATTAATCTTTGTTAACATTAGTAAATAAAAAATACAACTTAATTGTTTGGTCATCTCACTAATGTATATACAACTTTTAATTTTAATAATGAATTAGTAAATGTTGAAATTAACAGTAAATAAGATTATTAAATGCTTCAGAAGTAGTTCACTAATGTTAACTAATGAAACCTTATTGTAAAGTGTTACCTGATTGTTACATCCATCATTTGTGATTTGTGATTTGTTTCCGCTATTTATCTCAAAATTTGATGTAATTATTATTATAATGATTATAATGAGTTTCTGTGAATTTCAGTTCAAATTCTTTTGGTTCTCTAGTTTGTTAGTGGTTTCTTCTATTTTCTTAATGAAGCTGCAACTAGATTTTTAAACTCTGAGACTCCCAATGTGACGGTTATACTCTTATTGGTAGCTGAAACAGCATAAAATTAGACAAAATATTACATAAACATCAGAGTGGAACAAGATCACATATTCAGCTACATTATGATGTTGAACCTTGACTGGGCCATATAGAAGAGCAAATGTAAACCCTTAATCTCTGAGGGTGATTACATTTGCAGGAAAGTTATTTTAAATGATGAGAGTGGTGGTTCATTATGTGAGTTGAGAGAGAGGAGAGATTGTAAGAGTTATGTAGTGTGGTGAAATAACTTTTTATTAAAAAAAAAAAAAAAAACGTGGAAGACACCATGTCTGATGTAGCTGTTATCAACGGGAGATGATGGCTAGAGCAGATGGCCAATCTAAAATGAGAACTTTAAATAACACAACGTTATATAAGTACTTCAGAGGATAAAGTGCTTCTCTGTATTCATCCGTTTTAGTCAAAGGACCTTTTATTCACTGCTGCCATATTTATGGCATTAGTGGGGGAAAACAATGGCAGAGGACTCACAAACATATGACAAGTATTATCATATTATAGAAAATCATATTGATTGTTGGTTTTGATCAATGGCATGCCATGTCAGATATTCAAATCTAAAATTAGAATATCTAACATTCACAATCCATCTAGGCTCTTGATGAGAGATGAAATATAAACTTTAATATGTCATGCATGTAAATAAATCACTGTGGAAAGCAGGGTGGGAGGCTGCTGTCTTTTACTTTCGGTTTGTATTTGTTTATTTTATTATTAAATTGTGTGTTAAATGTTTGCCGGTTCCCGCCTCCTTCCCATAACAACGAACTGCGTTACACTAATTTAATAATAAATAAACATATACAAAACAAAAGTAAAAGACAGCAGCCCCTCAAGGATGACTGCTGTCACATATAACAAAACAAAACAGTCCAGGCCTGTCCTCTCTCGCTCTTCACTAGCCGCGATTACATTGTCCTCAAAATGTGCGAATTGAAAATATGCCTAATGGAAACACTTAATTTTCGCAAAAACTCCCATTTATTGCAAAAAAGTTTTTACACTCAATTGAGTTGGTTTTTCAGGCAATTTCGAAAAAGAAATATTTCGCAAAACTGAATTGTAAACAGTTTTTGCGCATTTACAGGTTAGCTGACGTAGATGACGCGGTATGTTTGGACAAAATATGAGACAAAGTTCTTTATTGAATTCATAAAAGACAAAAGAATTACAGGAATACTGGATTCTAATACTGGACCTCAAAGAAAAGATACAATATAGACCTCGAAGCAGATATGAAGGAGAAACACCCAGAAACACCAAGTATAAGGGTCTTTCCTTACCATTAATGCTTGGATAACACACTTACGTGTCATGTTTGTTGAGTTCTGTTTTGTGATCTTGGTTTCCCCTGTCTTTGTGATTTTGGTTTAGTCCTGTTATTAGTTCAGTTTTGAGATCTTGTTTCCCCCCCGTCTTTGTGATTTTGGTTCAGTCCTGTTAGTTTTCCCGCTCCTCGTTTGTGTTCAGTTTCTTCACCTGTGTTCTGTTAATTATCCCATTAGTCCCAGTTCTTTTAAGCCTTGTGTTTTCCCTCAGTGTTTGTTGGTCGTTGTCAATGTATGGTTGTGTTTACCCTGAAGTCCTGGAGTTTTGTTCTTGTATGTTCCTGAAGTTAATTTTGTAAATAAAACAACTACTTTGAACTACCTGCTAGTGATGGCGAGATGAAGCTTCATAAAGCATTGAAGCGTTCCATCCAATTGGTTCACTCATGTTCCGAAGCTTCATGGTGCTACATTTGCTCTATTGTGCCATCAAGTGGACAATAAATGTAAAACGTGCAGTGTGATTATAATGAAATCGCATGGTTCCATCGCAAAAAAAAGAAGCTTGAATAGATCGCTAACAAACTCGCAAAGTCCCAAGTCCACAAAATGTGAGGGGGAATCCATTGCATTTTGCTGGCCCTTATATTTCAAATAGACCGCCACACCGCGAACCACTTCCTGAAGCAGTCACGTGGTACAGGCGGCTCGCGAGGCTTCAAACGTCGCCACATTCGTCACCGACACAAGCCTCGATACGCGCTTCACAGAAATCATCCCGGATTACTCGACACACGCTTCGAGTCTCGATACGGGAGGACTCATCACTACTTCCTGCATCCTCGTCTTCGGTTATCTGCACACAACCTGACAATACGTCTCCTTCGATTAATAATAATCGCCAGTGCAGTGGCTGGGATGTACGTAAACCTACCAACATCCTTCGCCATGATTTTTGGAATGACTTATCTCGAGAGGAAAAAATGACGTTTTAGTCGTATAAAATCGGTTAATGGAAATGGCGTAATGTCGGAATATTTTTTTGTCGACATTTAGAAAAAATCGCAAAAGTTTTGGGCAAATCTGTAATGGAAACGCTCCTACTGTCGTCGCTCCTCCTTTTATGCTTCCGCTGCTCAGTGAGAGATGCGAGAGATGAGCGTCGTGCAGGTGACGCTCATCCGTAATCACGCCACTGGGCTCGCGTCGCTCTCTCACGGCCCTCAGCCTCATCCTGCTTGCCACAATCACATTATGCAGTGTTGTTATTGTTAACAAAAATGAAAAATATTTTAAAAGATAGTAATTAAAATAAAGATGAAAAAAATATAACTTCAACATAAATTAGAAATGTTTATTTGACAACTAACTGCAATAAAGTTAAGTTGAAAAAAGTACTAAAACTGAAATAAAATTATTTAAAGTTCAATAGAAATATTTTCAAATAACTGATAATAAAATGGAAAAAGCACATACAAAACAAATTCAAATGAAAACTGAAAAAAAACTTTAAATGTATATAAATAATTCTAAAGTAAATAACGCATTTGATGATGATGGCTATTTTAGCATCCTACGCCTCAGCACATGTTGATTGATAACTTTAAATATGATGATAAACTTTATAAATATGATGGCATGGGACATGGTCATACTGTCACAACGTAAGACTCAAAGGAAGATGAGGGAAAGGCTTCAGTGAGATAAACACACACAAAACAGCGTGTAGGCACAAACTAAAACAATACCGGACAATGAACTGAGAGCAATACACAAGATAACAATTCCAATACAAACAGGTGTGCGCTAATTAATCACATAATGAATAACCATGGAAACAAATGATAGACGAGAACATAAGAACAAGGAAACAGGAAACAAAGATGAGCAAATTAAAAGTCCTTGAAAATGAAACCAAAACAGATTAAACTAAGATTGGGACACATATGGTAACATCACATGAAATAGATTACTAGAGGAAGGATTTTTAGATAGTATAACACAAATATTATCTCACTCCTTGCTTCTGAATATGCCTTCCATACTATATAGTATGCGAAAAACACCACATATGCCAATTAGTATGACCGATTTCATAGAATTCGAAGTACGTATCCACTGGACACTTTACTATCCCATGAGGCCACAAGAGAGGAGTTACTGACGCATCTGATGCTGTCGGTCGCATGACAGTGACAGCATGGCGGATGTAATACTTCCAAATTTCATTCACATTCATACTATATATACCTATAGTATGCGATTTCGGATGCAGCAACTGCCTTTTACCCTGATTAATCTCAATGTCTCTTAGCTCAAGATTATTGAAAGGAGCCATCTGAAGAAAAGCACTGCCCTCAGGTGTTACTTCCTCTTCCTCCTCCTCTCTTTTTATTTTGTTACTCCCACAGTAAAGATCTCGTCTCTACATTGCATTTCCAAAAATCTTAAAAAAGCTCCAAGCACTTCATCACCCACCAGCTGAGAGACATTTATCATCTGTAAAAAATACTGCCAGTAAAGTTAATGGAAGTGCAAGTATAATCCATTCCAAACTTTCAGCTAGTGTCTTCACTCTCATGGGGTTCAATCAGATTTCAACCCCCTCAAAACCTGCTAAAACATTTAACTCTGGGTTTCCTTGCAGGTTTTGTCAAGGTTCCTGTAAATTCGTAAGGAGCACCAACATGATGTCTGAGGAGGCTGCAGTGTTTCGGACGTAACTTTATCTGTTGTTTGTGCCTAGTTCCATTTCGGTCATGCACTCAGAGGAGGTCACCCCCTGTACAGTGACAGTGACATATAGTCTAGACCACAAAGTTTTTATTAATAGATTTAATGGATGTAAAATGACAAATTAATCACAGAGTGTATTTACTTAACCTTTATCCTGAGTTAGCAACACATGCTTCTTTAGACCTCTTGATTCATGTCAAAGTTTGATGGGAGGTTTTATTATTCTTTCAGAAATTACTCACCAAAACACATTTAAAGTTAATTAGATAAGTAATGGTTTTAGATCAAGCGTTATTAATAATTGAATATGTAAATATATTTCATTTTTTTAAAAATCATTTAGTTTAATTAGTTTGTCATGCTTCTTTTGAACCATTAATATTAATATTGTTATAAGACTAATTAACTCTTTTGTTTTATTTTTGTTTGTTTTTCAGCCAATGTCAGACTTAAAGGTTGTATCAGTGATTTCAGGCCCAAAAATAAATGTCTAATCTTTCCTAACGATCCGCTAGCTGCCCGCCCCATAAGCATGCCGTCCAAAAACCGCGTCTCTGTAGGCAGCGTAGGCTCTGAGATCTGCACACAAAAACAAATGGGTACAACCACCACTCAAAACCAAAATAAAGTGTTATTTACAAAATAAAAAATAAACTAGTATTTACAGTCATTACGTTCCTGTATATATTGCGTGAATGACGGGTGGTTGGGCAGATATTGTGTTTTGTGGTAGGTGGTATGCCATACGGAACCGTTGCCACTGAAACTGCATATTAACGCACCAGTGGGGCTCGACAGCCTTAGTCAAACGGGTTGGCGCGTATGGTTGGGTTGCGGAGAGATTGTGAGATTGTGGTTAGGTCTCAGCAGCAAGAGGGAAGTAGAGGTCAGTAAGCTGGGCTGAGTTGAGTGGGGGACGGAGGGGGTGACTCTGGGACGCCAGAGTCACTGTCGAGCCCTCTTGAGGTGTCGTGGGCTAGTCGACGAAACACTGAGGGCGGAAGGTGCCCACTTGAAGACCCTAGAGATGTTCCCTACTCCGCTCAATCCAGAGGGTTGTTATGGGGGAACCGCACTGTGGTTGCAGCCGTTGTGTGGGTTGACGCGCAATACACTGTATTAACACCAGACAGAAAATTCACGTCACCAGATGGAAAGAATGGATGGAGAAGCATAGGTTACTGTAAAGCTACGTCTTAGTTGGTGATTATCTTGGCGAAAGCCGAGTACAAATCAGCATGAAGTTTTAACATCTACTCTCGTGAAATGGAAATCATTCCAACCAATCACTGACAGGGGGGGGTGTTGTGAGGTTTTGCGCTCGTGCACGGCTGGACGCGAAATCGGAGCAACACCCGCCCCTGTCAGTGATTGGTTGGAACACTTTATTTTGGTTTTGAGTGGTGGTTGTACCCATTTGTTTTTGTGTGCAGATCTCAGAGCCTACGCTGCCTACAGAGACGCGGTTTTTGGACGGCATGCTTATGGGGCGGGCAGCTAGCGGATCGTTAGGAAAGATTAGACATTTATTTTTGGGCCAGAAATCACTGATACAACCTTTAATGAATATGCTGATCTTCAACACAATACATTTTGTATATGTTATTCATCTCTTTTAGTTGCATCTTTAAAATGGGTTTGAATTGACTTTTTTTTTTTTTTACTTAGCTCATGGGTTTGGAACCACTTGACACTTTCATTAAATTCAGCATCAAATTGTTTGAGTGTAAATGCAAAAGCTCTGTAAATACAATTATTATAAAGAGATTATCCAGTTCTAAAATTGCTCTTTTCTCTCTCTTTTGGGAAATGTACTGCTCTAGAAGCATTATTACTTTCCTATAAATCAGCCGGTTTGCTGATTCGGAACAATATGGATCAACCTAAAATGGATTAACTTAAAAAAAGAGAGCAAAAGTAAGATCTCATTTATTTCTTTGTGTCTTTAAATTATAGTTTAATTCATGCATTCCGCTTGCATCGGCGCAAAAACAAAAAGTAAACTTAGAGTCAGTCCTTGGCACAGTAAAGTGTTCTGTTTTCCATATTGACCTCCTTGTTTAATTTGATATGGAAATACGAAGCTATATTTAATTCAAAATAAAGTTTCAATAGGTTCTTGAACCTGCTTGAAAATGTAATTTACTGACTAAAGGTTCTTCTATAATTCCCTATGTTGAACGCAATTACCTGCTTCAAATTAGTGAAAAAACAGCATAAAAGGCTGGTTGAGTAAGTGTTTTTAACCCTCTTGAAGTGAAAACAGTGGCTCATCCTCTCTGATCTGTAGACGGAAATCAAAAGAAAAGGGGTTGTACGTGTGACGTGGACATGTCTGCTACTGCTCACGTCCACTGATGATGAAACCCATAGAGCAATGCCTAATAACGCTGCTTCTGTTTATCCTTACACTCTCTCGCCCTGCAGCTTTTGATCTATAGAGGAGAAATGTGAAAGTGACAAGGCCAAACTCCACTGCAGATGTCATGTAGTTTCATGTTTTTTATCCGCCAGACTTTATTTTGGTCTTGTTTGTGGTTCTATTCCAAGTCTAGATTGAGCGTAGTGATTAGGTTGTCGTGCCTGGGGTCGTGTACACTGCACACGGACATGTGCTTTTATGTGCTGACATGCAAGCATTAGGTGTCTGTGATTTGTCTAGTTAAAACTGTTTGCCTTTGGTAATAATTGTGGTCTGAAATAGCTCATAATCATCCTCCAAATATGTGTCTGTATGAGACATTTTGGTTTTTGATTTAGTTAGAATGTATGAAAAAGCATCTTGACTGCAAACAATCAATTGCTTTAGTTTTTTACCTTCTCTCTCATCACCCCAAAGAACAACTATATCACTTTTTTTTATTGCAAGCCTGAGACTCTGTAAATGACAAAAAAGAAACTTGCAATTATATTTAAGATCAATAGAAAATCAGAAACTCTCTGCTTGTAAATCATTTTACAAGTTAAGGATTGCAAAATCTTATTTTTATAGGGCGAGATTTTGAAGAAAGTTACTGTAGCAACAGAGATAACGGCTAATAGCACTTTAAAGAAGTTATGAATGATTAACATCAATTGGTTTGAAGACATGCACATTTGTGAAAGGCATGACAGCAATTCAGCTATTTTCTTTAATCGTAAAAAATCTGTATTAGAGAAATAAAAGCTCAACTTGAATTTGCAGCTGGCATTTTTTTAGCTAAACCAGTATAGTAATTTGACAGTTACTGTATACATGCCTACTTCTAGTTACATTCGCAGTTACTTTCGCGTCATATTGCAGTGTTGCTTTGTCACAAAAATCTATCCTTTTCATGCAGTTGAAGCGACGCCAGTTTAAACGTTCAATCGATTTTAAACCATTCAAGTGCAGCGGTAAAACAAACTTATTTCCAGCAAAAATTACTATATTGTGACATATTGTCAGCCTTATGTTCTGTTTTGGCTAAGTTTCTGTAATTATTTCCTGTTTTCCTTAGTTGACCTAAGGTGTGTTCGACTTGAAGCGGTGCTGTGCCGACCAATCGGTGGATGACATCAAAGTAATGTAATACATTGATCAGTCTGTGTAGCGCCGCTTCAATTTGAAAACCTGCTACCTTGCACTGGGCCCCGTCACATGCCTGGGGCGGCCCTGCGTCTGACCTCAATGGACTGAACAAAAGAAATGAACCAGAGAAGATTTACATGTCAAAAAGGCAGAGCCTTAGAGCCACACCTAACTATTATGTAATTCCCTTGGTCCAATGGTAGTTTTTCAGGAAAGTCCGCTTTTGCAAGCTGTTTTGAACCCCCGGAACAAACTCCAAATTCCTTTTTTTTTCCGAAATTATGTTCATTCTTCCATTTCACAGAACAACGGTAAATGTGACCGTACATTCACTGTTTTTAACCAACATAGTCGGTACTGAAATGAGATGTATAAAGTACTAGAGACACAGACTTGAGTAAAAGTACAAATATTGTGTTATGTAGTGAAGCATCTCACCCTTCTCTTGCCTGCTTGTGCCTTTTTTCTCCACAGCTTTTTGGGTATTTATCTGGATGTTACAGCAATATCTGAAAGTTTTGTTTATGTCAGGGAGTTCCTGGAATGTCACATGATATGGCTCTTCTTCATGTGTTCCATTATGGACTAAATGTGCACAGGGCGCCCTCAGGCTGCCAGTATGGATTGAAAACGTACTTGGTTACTAACGTAACCTCGGTTCTCTCTAAAGAGGGAACGAGTACTGCGTAATATCTTACGCTATGGGGGAAAACCTCTTTTCCAAGAGATATTGAAGCCAAAAATTATCCTTAATTTTGAATTAATGTAAAACGCTGTGCAGCAGCATCCAGACATGGGCAAGACGGCTTGCGCGCCTATTGGCTGCCCTGCGGCAACAGCAGCAGCCTATCGAGAAAGGCTCTGCGTGACGGATATCCAATGGGGGCATTCCGCGCCTGTCACGTCCTGCCAGAAATGGCGTGGTCTCGCCCTATAAACATAGCTCGATTAGGCTGGTACAACTGGTTTTCATCGCCGAAGCGAACCAGAGCTGTGTATGCACGGCAAGATACGCAGTACTCGTTCCCTCTCTAGGGAGAACCGAGGTTACGTTAGTAACCGAGTACGTTCTCTTACGAGAGTATCTCTCGTACTGCGTAATATCTTACGCTAAGGGGAACACAATGCAAAACGCCATGCGTACTGGGATCCGACAACAAAGTCCCAAGGGCAGTAGCTCATATGGTGCATAATCACCATAGACTCACAGAGAGTCGGAGAAGAGAGGCTGCAAGCATCATTCCCCAAGAAATAGCATCCTACAGGAGCTAGTTATGTTAACAGTGTTTCACGCAGACAGGGTGAATGTGTTCAGCCTGCACTGGGTAATAGTACGGGTTATTCAACACCCATGGAGCTGTTTTATCGCTCAGTGAGCGAAGCACAAGCGAAACTCAGCATCTGGGCCGGCACAGCGGGGCAGATAGCACTGAATTCTGTACCGACAGAAGCTTGGCTTGTAAGGCGGGAACCTCTAGGTGTAAAACCTTATAAATGTAGACGGCGAGGCCCAGCCCGCGGCCGTACAGATATCGGTAACCCCACTATACCACGCCCACGATGAGGCCACGCCTCTTGTGCAGTGCGCTGTGACACCCAAAGGACACTGCAGGCCCTTAGAAGTGTAAGCCAGTGCTACGGCGTTGACTATGAATCTGGATAGGCTCTGTTTTGATGCGGCCAGTCCCTTGGAGCGTCCGCCAAACAAAACGAAGAGCTGCTCAGTCTGTCTGAAGACCGACGAGCGAGACACATAAGCTCTCAGTGCCCTGACAGGGCAGAGGAGACTCGCATCCTTCTCCTCGTCACGAACCAGGAGGGCGCACAGGGAAATAACCTGGGCCCTGGACGGTGTGTTGAGGGATGTGGGCACGTACCCGTGCCTTGGTTTGAGTATGACTTTTGAGCCATTAGGCCCAAACTCCATGCATGACGCGCTTACCGAAAGCTCTTGCAAGTCCCCTACGCGCTTCGCTGAAGCGATATCCATAAGGAATACCGTTTTGAGAGACAGATGTTTCATGTCTGACAAATGGATTGGCTCGAATGGGGCACCTTTCATGGCTTCCACAACCGTAGAAAGGTCCCACACAGGGACTGAGGGGGGTCTGGGAGGATTCAGCCTCCGAGCTCCCCTGAGGAATCGCACGACCAGGTCGTTTTTCCCCAGTGACTGGCCAGACGTCGGTTTTGCAAACTCCGCTCTGGCCGCCACGTATACTCTGAACGTGGATGGGGTTCTGCCCTTATCCAGCAGCTCCTGAAGGAAGGAGAGCACTTCCGTAAACCCCGCAGTCTGCGGGTGAAAAGCCCTGAGCTTGACACCAGGCAGAGAACACTGACCACTTTGAGGAATAGAGCCGTCTAGTAGACGGGGCTCTAGCCTGCGTGATTGGATTTAACACTCCCTCTGGGAGGTTAGCGGCTACCCGTTGATGGCCCATGCATGTAGAGACCATAATTCCGGGCGAGGATGCCAAATCGAGCCCTTTGCCTGAGAGAGGAGGTCTCTCCTCACCGGTATCGGCCACGGGGCAGTGCTGGTCCGCCGCATTAGGACTGGGAACCAATTCTGGTTTGTCCAGAGCGGAGCCACGAGTAGCACTGGGCATCCGTTTTCCCTGATTCGTTCCAGCACTTGAGGCTGGAGCGAGACGGGGGGGAAAGCATAGAAGGGGCAGCGGGGCCATACATGGGCCAGCGCATCCCTGCTCTTGGAGAAAAAGTTCGGACAGTGACCGCATTCTTGGGACGCCAACAGGTCCACCTGCACTCTGCCGAATGTCTCCCACAGCAGTTGGATCGTCTGCAGGTGCAGCGATCATTCCCCTGCTGGGACATTGTTTCTGGACAGACGGTCTGGTCCCAGATTCAGGCGACCAGGCACATGCGCTGCTTTCAGTGAAAGCAGGTTGTGCTGAGCCCAGACCAGGAGGCGTTCCGTCAGCCTGTAAAGGTTTCGGGACCTGACGCCACCCTGGTGATTTATGTATGCCACAACTGACATGTTGTCCGACCGGACTAAGACGTGGCGGCCTTTTATCTGGGGACAAAAGCACCATAGCGTGTTGTCGACTGCCAGCATTTCTAGACAGTTTATGCATAGGAGCTTTTCCCGTTCTTACCACTGGCCGAAGAACGGTCTGCCCTTGAGCAGCGCTCCCCATCCCGAGGTGGAGGCGTCCGTGGACACCACCGTCACACTCGAGGGAGGCCCCAGACTCATGCCTGATGGATACCAGTCGGCTATTTTCCAAGGTTCCAGAGCCGAAACGCATTTCATGTCGACCCTGAGGCGAAACAGACCAGAGGTCCATGCCCGGGGTGGAACTCGCACTTTCAGCCATAACTGCAGTGGGCGTATGCAAAGCAGGCCCAGCTGGAGTACTGAAGATGCCGAGGCCATGAGGCCCAGCATTTTCTGAAACCTTTTGAGCGGGACTATAGAGCTGTGGCCGATTTCGTGGCGCGCTGAAGGTCCAGTTCTCACTCTGGCGACAGACGCGCTGTCGTAGACAGCGAGTCCCGCACTGTTCCCAGAAAAGAGATTTTCTGGCTGGGAAACAGCGAACTCTTCGCCCAATTGACTGTGAGACCCAGATTCTCGAGATGCTCGAGTAATGTTGTTCTGTGTTCTATGAGCTCTGAATGTGATCGAGCTAGAATCAGCCAATCGTCCAAATAGTTCAAAACTCGCATGCCCTGAAGTCTCAGGGGTGCGAGGGCCTCGTCCATGCACTTCGTAAATGTACGGGGTGCTAGGGATAGGCCGAACGGTAGGACTGTGTATTGATATGCCTGGCCCTCGAAGGCGAATCTCAAGAATCGCCTGTGACGTGACGCTATTTGTATTTGGAAATAGGCGTTTTTCAGATCTATTGACATAAACCAGTCTCCCTGACGCACTTGCGTGAGGATTTTCCTGGTTGTCAGCATTCTGAACTGGCGCTTCATAAGCACTCTGTTCAGCTATCGCAGATCTAGAATGGGTCTGAGACCCCCGTCTTTTTTCGGTACCAGAAAATATCTGCTGTATAGCCACCCTTCGGTCTGAGCCTGAGATAAAGGTTCTATGGCCCCTTTGCTCAGCAGCTTCGCTATTTCGGCTCGAAGTAGATGAGATACTTTGTTGTTTACCGTGGTTTCGACTCGCGCCGTGTAACGGCAGGGACGTTGAGCGAACTGTAGGGAATAGCCTCCTTCTATAGTGTTCAAAACCCATTCTGATACCCCGGGAAGCTTTGCCCATGCATCTGCGTGAATAGCTAAGGGGAGAATGAAATCTGGGCTCTGGCCACGGCATAGCGGCGGCTGCAGAGCTTCGGTGTGCTGAGACATAAACTCTGTGTTTATAGTGTGCGAGGCGGGAAGCGCGCCGATCAGGGCGGGCAGCCTGTTCGTGCTCGAATTCTCTATGACAGGTTGTGGAGAGAGAGCGAGCGGAACAAATCCCGTGGGGTTGAGCGTGTCTGTGAAGGAAAGTGGGTGCGGGACGGCGGGCACATTCACTGCACTGAGAACACCGTCGGCTTGTGCTGACCGAATGTGTGTCGGTTTCGTTTTTACAGAAAACGAGGGACATGCATCGTGTAGTGTTTGTGGGCACTGTGTCGTGGGCACATTCACTACATTTTTGCACAATCGACATGACTCGATTTTATTTGTGCTAGCCCTGAACTGTGGCGGGCTGCGTCTGTGTGTGGGAATGGGCACTGAGACGTGGTCATTCTTACAACACTCATAACACCATCGGCCGTGGCCGGAATACCAGAAAATACACTCTTTTGGGATTTATCTGGGTCGCCGTAAAAATGGCATTTGTGTGCAGGCAAGCGGGCTGTGGTGCCGGCTTGTTTACTGCGAAATACACTGGAACAGTCACATTTTTTGTGGTGAACACACACACACACACTTGCAGAAAAGGATATATCGCCGGAAAGCGTAGCAGATACGGCGGCTAAAGGCGGCGATGCCAGCGACTTCAGACTCAAAGGCTCGTCCCGCTGTGTGCTTTTTCTCAGACGGCGTGGCTTCTCACTCCGGATCCAGCGATGCGGTGATGCTTCGCTGAAGAGATGAAAATCAGTTGTACCAGCCTAATCGAGCTATGTTTATAGGGCGAGACCCCGCCATTTCTGGCAGGACGTGACGAAATGGGCGCGAAATGCCCCCATTGGATATCCGTCTTTCTGAGCCTTTCTCGATAGGCTGCTGCTGTTGCCGCAGAGCAGCCAATAGGCGCACAAGCCATCTTGCCTATGTCTGCATGCTGCTGCACAGCGTTTTACATTAATTCAAAGTTAAGGATAATTTTTGGCTTCAATATCTCGTGGAAAAGAGGTTTTCCCCCATAGCGTAAGATATTACGCAGTATGAGAGATACTCTCGTAAGAGAACACAGTATATCAGAGTATCCAACGCTCATAATGATTACATCGGCCCATTTTGTGTATAAATTCAATAAATATTATTCCTCTCTATAGAAATTTGAAGTAAACCTATGAAAATCGATCAATATTTGTCAAAATATGCACGAGCTAAAAGCCCTGAGGGACGTTGTTTGGTCAAGTGCTTTCATGACGACCTCCCAGGAGTTTTTTTTTTTTTTTAATGGGAGTGGCTGACGTTCATTATTCATATTTAAGGTATCAACTTATTTTTTTATTACATAACTCTTGACACAAATTAAGACATAACTGTCACTATAAGTTTCTCAGAATACAATAGTGGTCAAATACTGAAACTTGAATATTGTATCTTTTTAATGATGTATAACGTTAGTTTGTCAAGGTAATAACATTAAATCTAATAGTAACTTTGAACTATTGAAAACAAAGAACGATTCAGTGCGTTGGCGTCCTCGCACATTCTATATGAATTGTCTTTCACTCCGACAAATGAAAACATGGACTCTAAGTCTCCTTCCTCACTGCCACGATCACTCGAAGTTGACGGTGGTGTTTCTGGTTCTTCCATCTCGAAACAAACTAACAAATCTCAAGTGTTCTCAATGGAGGCAGGCAGCAGAGCGAAAGGCATAACGGGAGCACGTGTGGTCTTCTTGATCGCTTGATTCGCTCAATGATGAGACAGCTTCATCAAACCTGATGACAGAGCCATCTACCGCTCTGGCAGTGATCATGTGGGTTTGGAATAATTAGTAAAAAAAATTATAATTGTAACGAGTAACGATGCAGCACATAAAAAATTTATCGGAGTAAAAGTATTAAACTCATCAAAAATATGTACTGAAGTAAAAGTGGAAGTAGGAGAAAAAAATAATACTCTAGTAGAGTACATATACAGCCTTTTAGTACTTAAATACAGTATTGAAATAGTTCTACTTCGTTATTATACATTTCTGATACTGTGTTCAGTAAGTAACCTACTATTCCATTTCAAACATATTTAGAAACAGACAAAATTTACAATTTACAAGAAACAAAAGTTCCAGGTCAAGGGTCACTCACTGCTCTGGCACCATAAGTAATATATGTCTGTGTATCACACAAGCCCACAGCTCAGGGTCTGATGGAGGGCTCTTCATATTCCATTCTCTCAGAGTGTGTAATCATGTAATATGAACAAAACCGACACAATTCCACTCAACCAAGAGGCATCAGGAGATGAGGTAAAAATTCTCCATAATTTCATATTAACATTGCTATATGTCAACAATGATCCAAAACAGCAGAGTTACACAACAGTCAAGTTTCTACCATCCCTTCGACCTACAATTTCCTATAATTTACTGTCATATTTCATCTTATCCTTTTTCTTGATCATCGTGGTGTACGCAACTCCGCTCTACTAAATGGCTTAAAGCCAGCGTTCATAATATTTTAAGTTTCAATAACAACATCAATTTGTATGACTGACTTCATTGCTTGTGAGAATACGCTGCATTAAACTCCCAATGGGGTTTTCATGCACACAGCGGGATATTTATACACTGAGGCTGCTATGTTTTATGGCCACAAGAGTAATTAACTTAATATAACTCACTGTTCATATTTCATATGAAACTGCGTTTGATCTACTCTTTTGCGACATCAAAATGACTTGATTGAACAAAAGCTTGTTTAGGTTTTTGAAGTTCAACAGTAAATTACAGTAACCAGAGAAAGTAAGTGGTTAAAAGTGCATTAGCATTAGCATCATCAATGATTTCATGTCAACAGCCTGCACTTTGGACCGCTTCCAGGATTTTGCTCTCAGTGGCCACCTACATTCTCCACGTTTCCTAAATGGCCGAATTGAAATGCGTGAGTGAACTGAATATTCTCTGTAAATTATTGTTCTGGCTGCATCCAAATATACATACTTACAATATAGGTGGAAAAAAGTATATGAAAAAAGTAGTTTGTCCAAATTCAGTCTTCATAAAACAATCATAAAACAAAGATGAATTGTACAACCAATGGACACTTTACTATCAAATGAGGCATGTAGTATACGGATAACATTTGTTATACATGCACTTATACTTTATAGAACATACTTTTTTAACTGTTGTGAAGCAATTATTACTGGTCCCTACTTGTATTAAGTGTTTTATACTACTGTGTACTAACATTTAATTAACCACTTCATACAATGCATTTTTATGTACATAAAATTTGGCATAAAAGAGACAAAAGCAGGAATATTAGGCTGCTGTCAGTATCATTAATGTTAATAAAAAATACAAAAATTCTACTGTACCAAGTTCGAGAGAAAAGAAGATAGTGAGGAGAGCATTCAGGAGGAAGGGGATGACGACAGCTTGTAGGATAGGTGTGTGTCACAGTGTCTGGTTGTGTTCCCTTGTCTATCACTAGAGGTCCTCGTTCTCACGGTGTTCTTCACATTTGACTTCAGTTCCCAGCATTCTGTCTGTCACTCATCAGTTCATTGCGCTCAGCTGTACCCCATAATCATTGTTCCCAGCTGTTCTGTTTTAGTCTTGTTAGATATGTGTATATATTCTGTGTCTGTGTTAGTATGTGTACGGAGTCGTTGTTTTATGTCCACACTTCCAATCTGTATCTGCCCGTTCTTGTTTTGTCTTGTGCCTTGAATTGCCTATTTGGATTTTGACCCCATGCCTGAATTACTACGAGTTTGGATTACCCTTTATTTAATAAATTACTGCACTTGGATTTTTCCGCCTCCTGTGTGTGTTCCGTGACAGAACGACTCCGTCCTCAGGAATCCAGTGGTAATTTTCAGTTTTTAAAAAAAAAAATGTTTTTTTTTTTTTTGGAAGATCTCGTCCCCAGCCACCATGTGGATTCCACATAGCGAGCTTTCTCCCGCAGAGAGAGAGAATGGCATCTCGTTACTAGAGTATTTTTCTAGATGCGCACAAAGGCATGAGGAGATCAGGGCAGTTGAGGCTTCACCACTGGTCTCATCGAGCGCTGGGACTTTGTCTATGGTTTCATCCAGTTCAAAGGCGGCAGAAATCCGTCTGAAGGGACGGAGGAGAAGGAGACCTCTGTCTAACCAGTCAGAGATTGTTCACGTCCCGTCTGCCCAGTCAGAGACTGTTGACGTCCTGTCTGCCCAGTCAGAGACTGTTCACGTTCCGTCTGCCCAGTCAGAGAATGGTAACGTCCCGTCTGCCCAGTCAAAGACTGTTCATGTTCCTTCTGCCCAGTCAGAGACTGTTCATGTTCCGTCTGCCCTCATGGACCTGGACTATCTGGAGCATCTGGCTCGGATCCTGGACATGCCCTTGTCTGCTGTTCCAGAGCCGGAGCCAGTGTCTCCTGTTCCAGAGCCAGAGCCAGTGTCTGCTGTTCCAGAGCCGGAGGCAGAGCCAGTGCCCGTTCCAGAGCCGGAGGCAGAGCCAGTGCCCGTTCCAATGCCGGAGGCAGAGCCAGTGCCTGTTCCAGAGCCGGAGGCAGAGCCAGTGCCTGTTCCAGAGCCGGAGCCAATGCCTGTTCCAGAGCCGTAGGCAGAGCCAATGCCCGTTCCAGGGCCGGAGGCAGAGCCAGTGCCCGTTCCAGAGCCGGAGGCAGAGCCAGTACCCGTTCCAGAGCCGGAGGCAGAGCCAGTGCCGTCTGCCTTCATGGACCTGGACTATCTGGAGCGTCTGGCTCGGATCCTGGACATGTCCGTGTCTGCTGTTCCAGGGCCGGAGCCAGTGTCTGTTCCAGGGCTGGAGCCAGTGTCTATTCCAGGGCCGGAGCCAGTGTCTGTTCCAGGGCCGGAGCCAGTGTCTGTTCCAGGGCCGGAGCCAGTGTCTGTTCCAGGGCCGGAGCCAGTGTCTGTTCCAGGGCCGGACCCAGTGTCTGTTCCAGAGCCGGACCCAGTGTCTGTTCCATAGCCGGAGCCAGTGTCTGCTGTTCCAGAGCCGGAGGCAGAGCCAGTGCCTGTTCCAGAGCCGGAGGCAGAGCCAGTGCCTGTTCCAGAGCCGGAGGCAGAGCCAAGGCCTGTTCCAGAACTTGTGACTGTTACAGTTCTTGTGTCTGTTCCTGAGCCGGTGTCTGTTGTTCCTGAGCCGGTGTCTGCTGTTCCTGAGCCGGTGTTTGCTGTTTCCTGAGCCGGTGTCAGCTGTACCTGAGCCGGTGTCAGCTGTACCTGAGCCGGTGTCAGCTGTACCTGAGCCGGTGTCTGCTGTTCCTGAGCCGGTGTCTGCTGTTCCTGAGCCGGTGTTCCTCCACCGCCCTGACCGCCCAAAGGGGTCTTCTCAGCCCTGGCCACCCGAGGGACCTTCACCACCCTGGCCGCCCGAGGGGTCTTCCCCGCACTGGCCGCTCGAGGGGTCTTCACCGCCCTGGCCGCCCGAGGGGTCTTCACCGCCCTGGCCGCCCGAGGGGTCTTCACCGCCCTGGCCGCCCGAGGGGTCTTCACCGCCCTGGCCGCCCGAGGGGCCATCACCGCCCTGGCCGCCCGAGGGATCTTCACCGCCCTGGCCGCCCGAGGGATCTTCACCGCCCTGGCCGTCCGAGGGGTCTTCACCGCCTTGGCCGCCCGAGGGTTCTTCACCGCCCAGGCCGCCCGATGGACTCTGTGTTTCGCCCTGGATGGCCGATAGACTTTCTGTTTTGCCCTGGTTCCCGATTAAGCCCTCACCCCTTGTTCCTGTCTCCCTTCACGGACCTGGCCCACCATCCCTCCCACTGATCCTCCACCGTTCCACCTCCCTCCTGAACTCTTGTGTCGTGTTTTAGTGTTGTCGTGGAGCGTCTAGTAGCCGCTCCGTAGAGGGGGGGTTATGTCACAGTGTATGGTTGTGTTCCCTTGTCTATCACTAGAGGTCCTCGTCCCTCTTGGGACCCAGGAACAGATGAATTTGCTCTTTCTTTGAAATGTGGGTACCGCTTGCTCCGCTTTTTTTTTTTTTGGGGAGCCAGCGGTGGAACAGACACACACACAAACAAAGACTCCACCCGGCCCTCACCCGGGGGGAGGGAGTGATCGTGCCAACTCCAAGAGCATCCTCATCCATCCCTGGGCGTCCCTACTGTGGCCGGCTCCATGCTGAGGCCTGGGTGGAGGCTGCTGTGGAGTCTCAGCGGGAGCAGCGGCCGGGGAATGGCCTCAGCGACGAGCAGGCTGAGGAACTGCCACCAGCGGCGGGGTGAAGGCAGCAGCTGGCCGTCGGGGCAGGATGTGCCGGATGACCTCCTTCTGCACTTGGGCAGCAGAGAACTGTTGGATGCAGTTCTCCGCCGCGTCGCCGACCAGCCCAACCTGGGAAATTGGGGAGACTAGGAACCGAACCTTGTCCGCATCCACCATATCAACCAGGCTGAACCAACGATGGCGCTCCTGGACCACTAAGGTGTACATCGCCAGACAGATCGCGCACGCCACGACACTCGTGCCTGGATGGTGAGGTCAGATACAGTGCAGTGCTCACCTATGAGCGCACGGTCTTGGCTACCCTTGTGCATGTCCATGGGTGCCCTGGCCTGACAGACCTGAAGCAGGGCCATGGCACGCAAGAGGAGGCGGCTTGCCCACAGGCTTTGTAAGCTTTGCCCGTCGGAACGGACAAAAACTCACAGGCCTTTGGGGGGAGACGAGGATCCCCCCAAAAGGCAGCGGCTGCCGGACACAGGTGCACCTTTGTCGACAGACCGCTCCATTGGAGGGATAGCCTCGCAACCCTTCACCGCTCCTCCATCAAGGGTAGTGAGGGGAAAAAGCTATGCAGGCGGTTTCTGTCAGAGAAAGGTGTCATCCACAACCTGGTACGCTCTCCATGCATTTTGGGAAAGAAAGGCACTGGGGCGGCGAGCTGAGAACCAGCGCGGCCCGTCACAAGATACCAAACCTCCAACCGAGACTGAACGGGACACGGTGGAGGTTCCACTCGAGCCCGGCAACCTTGGCTCGTTCAATAGTACTCGAAGAACATTAGCTCTCTGACGCGATCCCCATTCAGTCGACGTCGACTACGTCTGACGTTATCGACTGAAAAGGAACACCAGCTTGCAAGGGTTTAAGCAGATTAAATGAATTCTGACATACGCCACCAAAGAAAATATGAGGTAAAAAATATATGAGATAAAAACAAATGAAACATGCCTGGATGAATCATTCACAAGAGACCAAGGAGCAAATTATATCCAGATAGTCCAGATATTTAAGTAAATCACTACTGATGTCACACACTGCTCCGAGACTTTGGTTGAGGATCCAAACGCAGCTTTATTGGCAATCCAAAATCATAATCCATGTAACAGGCAATGGGTCAAAACCAAGGCTTGTTTTTGTTTTTTTTCCATAAAGCCACTTATAAAAATGGCTAGTCAGGTGTATTGCTGTTTATCATGCATTTCTATTACTATATGTTTTATTAATAAGGTTATTATTGTATTTTCAAGCGTAAGTTTGTTACGGTATATGGAGACACAGGAGAGGAAGAATGATAGTGAATGGTGAGGTTTATTGAATACAAAGGATGTGATGGGAACTGGGAAACAAGGAGAGTTCTGGGAAATTAAGTGAAGAGGATGGTGCCTAGGGTCATCTGTGACAAAGTTCAGTTTATTGCTACCTTGATTCAATTAATAAACCAAAGTCCTTTAGAACCTAAACATAATTTTCCTTTTACATTAAATAATACTAAAATTAATTTACACCCCTTAATAAAAATGTTAAATAAATGTTAAAGGTGAAGTGTGTAATTTAAAGCTTATAAATTACACACTTCACCTTAACATTTACTTGCAATGCAGGTTTGTAGCAATTAAATCCCAAAGCTGTAAATAAGGATTACTGATTTGGTTTATTAGTTGTAATTTACCAGCTGGTATAATTAACATTTTCCATACTCTAGTATCTATATACTTGTATACAATGAAACCCTGTATCGACCTTTTCATTAACCTCTTATAATCTGAGCTCCTTCAGAGACTTTAAACAAGTTTGGGCCCATTAGGGATGGAAATGAGAAGCATTAATCAGAAGGAGACAGTATACAGTAAAAAAATAAAATAATAATAATAATAATAATAATAATAATCTTGTCATATTTGTGCATACAGCCGAAACACTGAGAATCATATTAAACAGCAGAGATGATGCCAGTTTAGCTAATATTATTTGCAGCTACTTTTCACATCCAAGTTCTTCCCTTTTGATTAACATCATATTTCATCAACTTCAACCTGTTGGGAATGCAGCTGAGTCTAAACATTGCCACTGGCTGTTGGATTATGAACATCTCTTATTGCCTTTCTGTTCATGAATATCCAATGAAATACAATGGAGAAAAAAACACACTAAAATTTGAAAAAAATTGATCGTCTTCCGAGCCAGTCTCTCACTGCATGGGGTGGCGAGGGGGGATTTCTCTTGTGCTTTGCTGTTTGTCTGTGATTACTGTCTTGCAGGTGGTCAGCCATCCAGTGAGCAGAAATGGCTGGGAAGCTAATTGTTTTCTTCTGCCCCCTGATGACCAGGCAGTGTGTTTCCTTCCACATTTGCATTTCTTTTTGTTTAAGCCCTAAATCCTCTTCATTCCAGAGAAACCAGCACTGCCTCATAACTGCATTGTGTTAAAAACATTTACTGAATCTGTTGGTTGAGATGAGATATTTCATAAAAGCGTGAATGAAGAAATTGAAGGGAAGTCTTGGGGTCTCACCCCAAAATTAATAATTTACCTTAGCTTTCTTTTTTCAGCAGATGAAAATTTTTCACACTGCTATTTTCCATACATGAATGAGGATGGAGACCAACGGCTGTCAAACTCCAAAAAATTATTTATACTGTTTTAAAATACCTACACTGTAAGCAACTGACAGTGAAATTCACAGTTAACTGTAGCAAGTGACAAGTTGTCACGGAGTGCTCAGCTACGCCTCCCTCTGGTCGCATCCGCTCTCTCTCTCTCCAGAGTTCTAGAACTGCACTTCCCATCTCTCCCTCTGGTTATCATCAATCTCCATCCCTGCCTGGTTTATCTGATCATCCTCATCACCGTCACCTGTTCATCATTATCTCCCCTTTATCTGGACTGTCCCTTTCATTGTTGCTTTGCGAAGTCTTGTTTTGCTCTGCTGACATTACCAAGTGTTATTCCCTGTATTCTGTTATTATCTGAACCTTAGATCTCTGCCTGGACTCTCGACACTGTGAACCTTTGCTGCCTGCCTTGACCCTTGCCTGTGTTTGGTTACGAGTACTGGATTGTCCCATTTTCCTGAGCCTGTTTCTGTTCATGTCTGTTTCTCTCTGCTTTATTGCATGTGTAAATAAACTACTGCAAATGGATCCAAAAGCCTCTGGCCCAACATTACACAAGTAAAGAGAAGAAGAGAGATTTAGAATTTTGTTTGATTTTCCTTTGGGCTTTAAAATAAAGACTTTTGAATCAGTTTAAGACTCTTAGCCAAAGAAAACAAACTCTGTTTGAAGGAAGAGGATATTAAAGTTGCTGAAAGTCTGTTGAGTCAGAACTGTGATTTGTGCTACAACTAATTTCCAGCAGCTAAATAGTCAAACATCAGTCATGACCTATATTTGTCACATGTCAGTGTTTGTTTGGACTTTCAGTTTGTATTTTGATTGGTTTCTGTTGTAGCTTTTGTGCTATCAAAAATACACGGAGGCAGGATTGCAGTGTCAGAACAACAACAGTTGTATTTTTTTTAATGAACTAATGCGTCAGAAAGACGCGCATTAACCCACCCCCAAACTCTCATGAACATCTTCTTAAAGGGGACATGTCCAATATACATGTGTGTCGGTGATGAGTGAATTATATCAGTAGATCTATGATGTGTGAGCTTGTATCTGCCCCTACACAGGCCCCCCCAGAATCGGGCCATCGTAGGGGGATCGCAGAGAATTCCGATGAGCATCATGACGAATGAATACGAACCTAGCCTCAGAAAGGTCTTTGGGTACCCAAGCCACTGCCAGTACATGTTGAGAGGTAGGGAGAGGTTTGAAAGCCTTGATCCTGTCTAAGAGGGCAGTGCATTCAGAAGATGGACTCCAGGGTAATGTGCTTTCTAGAATGAAATCTTCCGGGACCCGCAGACTCTGACCGTATACCAATTCTGCTGAAGATGTTTGTAGATCCTCCTTGGGAGCTGTCCGCAGGCCCAGCAGAACCCAGGGTAGCCGCTCGGTCCATCTGTCATCTGTCAAACTGGCCCTTAGTGCAGCTTTAAGAGAGCGATGAAAGCGTTCGCAGATGCCATTTGCCTGTGGATGGAATGCTGTAGTATGGTGCAGCTGCACTCCCAGAATCCGTGCCACCTCTGTCCACAAATCAGATGTTAATTGAGGCCGCGGTCTGAAGATATGTCTGATGGTGTGCCGAAACATGCAACCCAAGTGTCAATGAAGGCCCGTGCTACATCCACTGTTGTCGTTGAGGTCAAAGGTGCTGCCTCCGGCCACCTGCTGGTTTGATCCACCATAGTCAGAAGATGAGTAAACCCCCGGGATGGTGGCAGTGGTCCCACCAGGTCGACGTTGACGTGGTCAGAACTTCGCTCTGGTACCTCGAAAGTTTCCAGTTGTGCCTTGACTTGTCTTTGTACTTTAGCTCGATAACATGCTACACAAGCCGAGACCATGTCCTTCTTCAATCCATGCCACACAAACTTTAAAGAGACAAGTTTCTGTGAAGCTTTCCGTCCAGGGTGTGACAAACCGTGGACTCTGTCAAAAATAGCTTGCATCCACTGTCCAGGTACCACTGGACAAGGGTAGCCCCTGGAGACATCACACATCAGTGTAACTCCTGCCTCTGTAAAGCGGACATCTGCTATTTTCAAACCTGAGACAGCTGTTCTGTATGCCTGTACCTCGGGATCAGAGTGCTGGTCAGCTGCTAAACGAACAAAGTGAATACCCAAGTGCACTGCTTGCACTGTGGCCCTGGAAAGACAATCTGCCACAACGTTCCTTTTCCTTCGATGTGCTTAATATCTGTCGTGAACTCGGATATGAAAGCCAGGTGGCGTTGTTGTCGTATCGACCAGGGTTCAGAAACTTTAGACATGGCATGAACCAAGGGTTTGTGATCTACAGATGCTGTGAAAACATGACCCTCCAAAAAGAAACGGAAGTGTCTTACTGCAAGGTACAGTGCAAGCAACTCTCTGTCAAATGTGCTGTACTTCTGCTCATTTGGGCGTAGCTGGCAACGAAAAAATGCAAGGGGTTGCCAAACACCGCCAACCAGCTGTTCATGTACAGCGCCGACAGCGCGGTCTGAAGCATCAGAAGTGAGGGCAATGGGGGCACCTGGAACTGGATGGGACAGCAAGGTGGCTTGCACCATAGCGAGTTTAGCGCATTCGAATGACCTAGACAAGTCCTCTGACTAGGAAATCGTTTTGTTCTTGCCCTGTCCTTTGAGTGCCCTGTACAAAGGATGCATGAGCTCGGCTGCCCGAAGAATGAAACGGTGATAGAAATTCACCATCCCCACAAACTCCTGTAGTCCTTTGGTTGTCTGGGGAACAGGGAACTGTGTAATGATGTCGACTTCTGTCTTGTAGGGGAACTGCCCCTTTGCCGGTGATTCGATGACCAAGAAAGTCGATAACAGTCAGACAAAAAGGAAAACTTAGTAGGGTTAATTATCAAGCCATACTGGCTGAGGCGAGCGAACATCAATCGCAGATGCGCCAGGTGCTCTGATCTAGAGGTACTGGCGACTAAAATGTCATCCAAGTATACAAATAAAAATTCCAGATCTTGTAGGATTTAGTCCATCATGCCTTCAAAGGTTTGTGCCGCATTTTTGAGGCCAAAAGGCCAAATGGTGTTATCACTGCTGTTTTTGGGATGTCTTCATGGAATACTGCCACTTGATGGTATCCACGGACAAGGTCCACCTTAGAGGAAATAGTTTTCCCTGCCAGGCGGGCTGAAAAATCCTGAATGTGTGGAACCGGGTATCGATCAGGCATAGTGATGTCATTGAGTCGACAATAATCCCCACAACCGCCGTCTGCTTTGGTAACTATGTGGAGGGGTGAGGCCCAAGGACTGTTGGAGTGTTGTACTATACCCAGTTTTTCCATGTTTGTGAACTCTGCTTCGGCAACTGCTAGCTTCACTGGATCTAATCGACGGGGCCAGGGATGAACTGGCGGCCCGGATGTAGAGATATGATGTACAACCCCATGACTGGCCAGTGCTGTGGAGAAAGTGGGCTTGGTGCAATTAGGAAATTCATTGAGCAGCTGGGCGAACCCGCACTCGCCTGCCAATGCGTTAGACAGGGGGGTTGTGGGAAAAGTGCTCCTCGAACAGGGTAAGATATTCAAACCTTCCGCCGTGACTAAACAGCAATTTTTGACATCAACCAACAGTCCATTAGTGCACAGGAAGTCTGCACCCAGGAGGGGCCTACTCACATCCGCTAAGACAAACTCCCATGTAAAACGTTGTCCATTGAAGCACAGTGGTATTAGCCGTTTCCCATAGGTGCGTATCTTGCCTTGGTTGGCCGCCTCGAGTGGTGAGCCAGCTTCACCCAAGCGTCTGTCCACCGGGGATGCGGGGAGGACACTAACCTGTGCCCCTGTATCACACAGGAAATGTCGGCCAGATAATGAGTCAGTGACGAACAGTAGGTAAGCGTTGTCGTTAGCTACTATGCTACTGACTGTAGGTGTGTTATGGCTCCCCTTGAACGTGCATAGTGGACGGCACCTTTTGGCTTTCGCCCCGAAACGGCATGAAAGTAACATAGTCCTTGTTCCGTTGATTGCCGCGCAGCAAAAGCTGGTCGTTCATCTGAACGTTGTGCTGCAGCTCTCATAACCAGGTATACAGACGCAGCCACTGAGTCAGTAGTTGTACACTTGTGTGATTCTGCCTGATAAACATCTGCCAGTTGTGCTAGTTCTCTGTAGTCAGTCACTGTACTATTTGCCAAAGGGGTACGAACGCTCTGTGGTAACTGTTATAAGAACAACTCTTTAAATAGAAAACATGGTTTATGCTCACCCAGCAGCGCTAGCATGTGATCCATTAACTTTGATGGCCGGGAATCTCCGAGGCCTGGCAGTGAGAGCAAACGACGTGCTCTTTCAGTCTCTGATAAACTGAAAGTCTTTAACAGATATGCCTTTAGAGTATCATATTTATGCAGATCCGGGGGGGTTTCCAGAATGCTGATCGCTCGCGCGGCCGTGGAGTTGCCGAGGGCTGCAACAACATAGTAACATCTCGTGTCGTCCACGGTTATGTCCCGCAATGCGAACTGAGCTTCAGCTTGAGCGAACCACACGGAGTGATTGTTGTCGCACAACAAGCGATTGTTGCTCCCAAAACTCCAGCAGCTTCAGAGATACAGCATTCGTCAACATCGTACGTTAATTGTTCTGTATCGGGGTCACCAATGTAGCTTTTGTGCTATCAAAAATACACGGAGGCAGGATTGCAGTGTCAGAACATCAACAGTTAGTATTTTTTGTAATGAACTAATGCGTCAGAAAAACGCGCATTACCCCACCCCCAAACTCTCATGAACGTCTTTATAAAGGGGACATGTCCAATATACATGTGTGTGAATTATGTCAGCAGATCAATGATGTGTGAGCTTGTATCTGCCCCTACACTGTTCTCCTTTGTTCTTTTCCCGCCACTCCTTCGTATCCATGGTTACTGTCATTATCAGTTCAGTTGTGTCACCAGTTTAGTCATCATCGTCATCTGTATCACCTGTGTTCTATTAATCAGTGTCAGCTGTGTTTGTATTTAAGTTTCATCTGTTCAGTCAATGTTTGTCTGATCTCCATCTTATTTAGTGTGTTGCTGCCTATTCTGCCGTCCTATGTTTAATTACTATTAAACCTTTGGTCTGGAAATATATCCTCATCTTCCTTCCTGGATCCCACCATGACAATATCATTGCTGTAGGTAAAGTGAACATGTTTTTACAACATGATTTCACAGAATATGTGAAAATTGTTCTCTTTCAAGCGCTGAAACTTTTTAATGAAGCATCCATAAAGATATATACTTACCACAGTGTTGTAAATATCACCATCGAGTCTCCTCATATTGATATTTTGTACTGCTGGAGGAGGTTAGGTTGGTAAACACAAAGGTAGTTTTATTAAAAGCTTTGTGTCAAACGTGAATCATTCTTTGTCAAGTATGAGTAATTTTAACTTCATAACCTTAACCTGAGCTTCATTTTGTCTTCAATATTATCAGTCTTGCTTTGAAACTGTAACTTGTCAAGCTAAGTTATTTATTTAAAGTTGTTCAGCTACAGCTATTCAAGCTACAAAGTACTCTCTAGCAATATCTCTCTTTTTTAAATATCATATTATCATTTATTTATTTATGCAACACATAATGCAGCACTTAAGAGCTCAGTTAGAGTGAGCGTGAAAAAAACATAATTTGATAAATGTACATCTAATTAAAAACAGATGTTTACACTAAACACCAAATTTTTTTTTTTTAAAAACTTAAGCGCTGGGAAGCAGCATTTGAATAAATCTTGTAATTAATATACTAATAGGCCAATAGTTAATATATTACTTTATTTATTGCTACAATAAAAGAGAAAATTCCACCATAATGAAATGGGGGTACCAGTGCTTCATACAAGAGAGAGATATTAGGACTTTTTATGAGAATGCATTTGATTATTACATCAGTTTGCTGTGTGCGATTGCAATGTGTATGCAATAAAAATACAATGCACATACAATTCGCCTGTTAAAATCGTTTTTTTTTTTACTCAAACACAACTGTGATGCTACTGACATTGCATAAATCCACAAATTCAGTGATTCATTTTTCAGAGATTATAATTACTTTTGGTACCGTACTGACTCTCCAACATTGTAATGCATTCTATACTAAACCAGCAGTTTACTGTGTGTCAGAGTCAGCAGTCCACCTCTCAGGTCAAGAGCTGACAAGGGGGAATGTGAGAGAACAGGTGAAGATCAGCACATTGGATTCTAAATCAAACCCAGGGGACGAGCTTCTTGTTCAATCACTGTATTCTGTCACTTTGTGCATAACAGAGAGCAGCAGATGAGAGAATTAGGTTTGAGTTTCATAGTGTTTTTTTTTATGTGACAGCAGTCAACATGACTTACAATCCTTCTCAATCTCTCATGTTTAACCTCTGTGAGCTGTGCATCTTCATCTCTGCATTCCTCAAAGGACCTTGTGAAGGCCCAGAGCACACACTTCATCCATCTGCCCATCTGCTTTCTCTGCCAGATTTTTCATCATTCCAATTTTACCACAAACACACTACTATAGATTAATTCTCTCTCTCTCTCTCTCTCTCTCTCTCTCTCTCTCTCTCTCTCTCTCTCTCTCTCTCTCTCTCTCTCTCTCTCTCTCTCTCTCTCTCTCTCTCTCTCTCTCTCTCTCTCTCTCTCTCTCTCTCTCTCTCTCTCTCTCTCTCTCTCTCTCGCTCTCTCTCTCTCTCTCTCTCTGCTGGAAAATCTAAGCTTTATGACTTTAGGATCAAGGTTGTTGTTTTCACATGTATAGTAAGTTTCTAGCTGGTTAAAATGGTGAGTAGTTGGTGCAAGCTGGTAGACCATCTTGAACCAGTGACCGCACAGCTAGCAGTTGGAAATTCTAGCTTGAGGTGGTATAGTTGGTTTTAGGAACATAATAGCTGTTTTTAAGCTGTTTTATGCAAGCCTACCGGGTCAAGTGTTTTTTTGTTTTGTTTTTCAAACTTGGTAGCTACTTTTTAGCCGATTAAGCTGGCAATTAGTTGGTGTAAGCTGGTAGATCATCTTGACCAGTTTTTGGAACATTGTGGTTTGTTAAACGGTTTGTGATGACCAGTTTGGACCTGCAAGAAACCAGCTGTCACGGTCCAAAACACAGTTACAAGCATAAAATGGATTGTCCAACAGGGATTACATTAATCCTCATCTAGTAACATTCCCTTTAACCAAACACTCAGTTACCTCTGTGCCGTGTGCTTGTTTTTACTGCACTGTTTGAATTCATTGTTGTTGGTACATCAATCTTATTATCAGTCCTCCAGTGTTGATGTCCTCATTCCCTTTCTCAAACACTGTTCCATCACTGTTAACCCATTCCTGCTCTGTTTATCTCTTTCACTGCATTTACTCTCTGCTTTTCTTTTAGTTTAACTTTGAGATAAAGAGGTCTTTGCGGTTGAAGCTAGCAGCAAGCTGCTGTGAAGCGACGCTTTTATGGGCTACACTACACGTTGACGTTTCTTGAAGGTTATCAAGTCTAATAGTGCATATCTCCATTGCTGTTTCCTATAAGATGAAGCTCACTGTGTACAGTTTGACTATATCTGGCTGGGTGCTTATCGACTTAGTTTCTAAACGGTTCTGTCGGTCAGAAAAAAAGTGTTTAGCTCCAAAGTTTTGCTTTGGGTTCCACATACACTTTTTGTATTTGTCATGATCTCATGCTGCATCTCAAACATACAGGTCCTTCTCAAAAAATTAGCATATTGTGATAAAGTTCATTATTTTCCATAATGTAATGATAAAATTTTTACTTTCATATATTTTAGATTCATTGCACACCAACTGAAATATTTCAGGTCTTTTATTGTTTTAATACTGATGATTTTGGCATACAGCTCATGAAAACCCAAAATTCCTATCTCAAAAAATTAGCATATCATGAAAAGGGTCTCTAAACGAGCTATTAACCTAATCATCTGAATCAACTAATTAACTCTAAACACCTGCAAAAGATTCCTGAGGCTTTTAAAAACTCCCAGCCTGTTTCATTACTCAAAACCGCAATCATGGGTAAGACTGCCGACCTGACTGCTGTCCGGAAGGCCATCATTGACACCCTCAAGCAAGAGGGTAAGACACAGAAAGAAATTTCTGAACAAATAGGCTGTTCCCAGAGTGCTGTATCAAGGCACCTCAGTGGGAAGTCTGTGGGAAGGAAAAAGTGTGGCAAAAAACGCTGCACAACGAGAAGAGGTGACCGGACCCTGAGGAAGATTGTGGAGAAGGACCGATTCCAGACCTTGTGGGACCTGCGGAAGCAGTGGACTGAGTCTGGAGTAGAAACATCCAGAGCCACCGTGCACAGGCGTGTGCAGGAAATGGGCTACAGGTGCCGCATTCCCCAGGTCAAGCCACTTTTGAACCAGGAACAGCGGCAGAAGCGCCTGACCTGGGCTACAGAGAAGCAGCACTGGACTGTTGCTCAGTGGTCCAAAGTACTTTTTTCGGATGAAAGCAAATTTTGCATGTCATTCGGAAATCAAGGTGTCAGAGTCTGGAGGAAGACTGGGGAGAAGGAAATGCCAAAATGCCTGAAGTCCAGTGTCAAGTACCCACAGTCAGTGATGGTCTGGGGTGCCATGTCAGCTGCTGGTGTTGGTCCACTGTGTTTTATCAAGGGCAGGGTCAATGCAGTTAGCTATCAGAAGATTTTGGAGCTCTTCATGCTTCCATCTGATGAAAAGCTTTATGGAGATGAAGGTTTCATTTTTCAGCACGACCTGGCACCTGCTCACAGTGCCAAAACCACTGGTAAATGGTTTACTGACCATGGTATTACTGTGCTCAATTGGCCTGCCAACTCTCCTGACCTGAACCCCTTAGAGAATCTGTGGGATATTGTGAAGAGAAAGTTGAGAGACGCAAGACCCAACACTCTGGATGAGCTTAAGGCCGCTATCGAAGCATCCTGGGCCTCCATAACACCTCAGCAGTGCCACAGGCTGATTGCCTCCATGCCACGCCGCATTGAAGCAGTCATTTCTGCAAAAGGATTCCCGACCAAGTATTGAGTGCATAACTGAACATAATTATTTGAAGGTTGACTTTGTTTGTATTAAAAACACTTCTTTTATTGGTCGGATGAAATATGCTAATTTTTTGAGATAGGAATTTTGGGTTTTCATGAGCTATATGCCAAAATCATCAGTATTAAAACAATAAAATACCTGAAATATTTCAGTTGGTGTGCAATTAATCTAAAATATATGAAAGTTAAATTTTTTTATCATTACATTATGGAAAATAATTAACTTTATCACAATATGCTATTTTTTTGAGAAGGACCTGTACTTGAGTTAAAGTCCAAAACAATGAATAATATATTTTGAGGTGTTGGATTTCACCTATATTCCTTTACTTGGCTAGTAGCCAGAAACTTTAAAGTGAAGGTCGAAACATCTCTTTTTATGAACCTTGGGGCTTCTACAGAAACATCTCTGCACTGCAGTTTCATCACTACATCTTACTGTATGCAGTTCGTAAATCACTGCTTGGCCGTTTGAAGTATGTGCTGTACCCAGAAGCATTAGACCTAAGAGTAATCCATAAAGTCAGAATAGATTTGAAAATTCACATTAGCTTTAAGCTTTAAACATATCTTTGCTTCTGTCTTTTCATTGACTGCTCTTGATGTGTATTATTATAACCCTACAATGTTGGATTTGTACATAAATATGCATCTGATGAGTTATCATTGACCTAGATTTGAAAGTTCACAAATGTATATAGCATTACCAATTTGTAGTTAAGTGCATTTGTGTTTGAATATTGTAATTGATGGTATGATCTTTTAACATAAACTACCATAAAATTCCAAGGTCAATAATTCTCCTCAAATATACAATCTTTTTAACTTTTTATTGCAAGACAAGGTTAGTTGAGGTTGTAAAATTTAATTTATGAATCAATAATTCATGATATTTGTTAAATACTTTTAGCTTGAAAAATATATTTATATTCAGAAGTTATCTGAAACTTGTAATCAAAGTATAAGGAAATTATATTTTAACTTGATAGATACACCATGACAAACAATATACCAACATGAATACAAGAAGCACATTTATAGAAACTTGACACGTGTTTTTAACTTAATAACATATTACAGCAATTCAGATTATTAATTTTTTTTTTACTGACCCAGCTGTATATTGAAACATGACTTTTCCAAGCTGGTTCAGGTGGTTGAGACCATGTTGGTCAATGACTTTGCTGGAAAAAACAGATCATTACAGGTTAAGGGTGGTCTATCAGTCCTCATTTGCTGATAGTTCCTCTCAACTGTTCACCTAAACCGGCTTGAACCAGATAACGACCAGCTAAAAAATTAGATCCCATTTGAAAGACTTCCAGCAGGGAAGTGAAGTCCTCTGGGCCATTCTTTTGATTGACTTTTGTTCTTTTAGGTGCTTTGGTGAAACGGTACAGAAAAAGATGACAGGGCGACTATTTGGAGTTCAATGAAGTAAAAGATATTATCATCATCTCCCCCATGTAACACCGCTGAAATGGTAGTCAGCTGCTTCTCTGTTAACTTGTGAACGTGGAAGTAGGACAAACAAACTTGAGTGGATGAAAGTGTTTTCTGTTAAGAGAGTAAATCATGCTCCTCCATCGTGACTATTATCCTTTATCAGAGTATCTGGCTCTAAACCTTATCTCTATTTTGAACATAAAGCCATATTAACACACTAGATATTTACCCTGAAAAAGGACCTGTATCACACACATCTGTCAAGTAGCCCTCTGGTAGATTCCTTTATTTTGCCTCTACGGCAAGTGCTTTTAGTTTTTACAATCCCATTTTCACCAATTGTTACAATCCAAAATGTGTCAGAGTGCAATTCATAATGCAATGAAAGAATGCAAAAACAAGTATGCTTGTCTCAAGAGGAAAAATAATGTGTAATAGAATATAATGTAATGTAAAAATAATGTAAAAATAAATAAACACTTTAGAATACTAAGTGCAAACGGAATGTAATGTTAATGCAATGAAATTAAAATTATTGGATAAATTTATATTAAATGCAATTAGTTAAACTTAAGAGTGCATACTTTTTTAACACACTTAAGTAGGAATTTATATGTAATTTCTAAATGTCTTTGTCTTTAAAATTAGGTTAAAGTGTACTACTGAATGTACTGACAAGCATTTATGGTAACTAAATTATATTTTATTGTCATTTCTATTGAAACTTGAATATCATGTATTTAAATATATTTGTAATTACACAGTTGTAATGAATGATGAAGTTGCAATTTAGTAGTTTTCATTACATGGAGCAACAGTTTGAAATTAATCTTTTGCACAGGTTAGAAACTGTACATAGATAGCAAGCTAGCTAACTTAATAACATATGGTACATGATAATGTTTAATGGCACAGACATTAAAAAGATTATTCTGTCACTGGGTGCGTCACAAATTTGCGTACTAGTATAAATAGTGCTAGAGTGTTCATACTGAAAATTCCAAAAAGAAAAAGTTCACTTCATGTAACCACGGCTATCAGACTCCAATGTTGAATGACAAAAAAAGCCTTATAAAATTCACACATTACACAGTTGATTACAAAGTATTTTTGTCGCAAATTACACACTATACACTATGTGCTGAAGTTTGTTATCGTCAATAACTTTAAAAAACGCACATAAAGTATGTACAACAGGCCGAGTTAGCCAAGCAGTGGCTTTTGTGTACAGTACGCTTCTGGCCTTGTAATAGGAAGTGAGAGAGTGTAAATGTGGGAAAGTGTGGGTGGATGTTGAATGCTGGACACAAAGGCTTCTTGAGTCTTCCCATCTTCAAATGAAACTAGTAGGCTAGCGCTAATTCTCCTTTCAATGTTTCAATAGCATAATTCATATGAAGCTTTGTGTTTTTGTATAATTAACTCGGATGACAGTTTGTAAAATGCAAATGCCACAAAGGCTGGCACTGATATTGTTATGTCTTTATAAAGAGAGGTTTTCACATTTTTGTTTTCTTACTGAATAAATGGGAGTGTGTCATAATGGGGATAATGGACTTTGATGAAAGGATTAAGCACCTATTCAATAAGCACCTATATCCCACACGTTCATTAGCGCATTGTGTGAAATAACTTTCTGAAAGCGCTAGAATAAAGATAATAATGCCTGTTTAAAGCATTTGGTGGAACAAACATAATCCAAGTGCATGGTTGATGTGTCGCTGTTGTCAAAGGATGTGAGAGAGATGAATGAGTGGAAAAATAATAGAGACTGGCCTGCAACAAAAAGCTTATGTAATTTCACCTGTGAGGGTGTGATTTAAAACTGTATTACACAACAGTGTCCTTTAACTCAGAAAGAACATTGCCGTCCTGTTTTCCCCTCTTGGGACTAGCTATTAGAAAAAGAGCTAAATTAAAGACGGTTGTTGTGTTACTTATTGAGAACAGTGTCATAATGGCTGGCATTATCAGATATAATGGCTGTAATACTCCAAATGAATGCTCTGAATCAAAGTTTCATCATCTGGTGCAGCGTTTTAATTGTTTTTATGATGTGTCGAGTAAAATTGATTTATCTCTGTGCATGCTTTAGCAGTTTATAAGAAACACTATGCAATTGGACAATAAGCAAAAAAAAAAAAAAAAAGAATAAAAGAAAAGAAAGAAAAAAAAGCATCCTATAATTAAAACATTACCCGAAGGCTCTTACATGATGTCAGTTTGATACGTTTGATTAAACGCTTATTTGGATTAACTGACAAATACCTTATTCTGAGCATTCATTTCTAAACTCGATGAGGCATTTTATTTGAGTGTCATTGGATGAAACATCTGGTCTCGTATGCATACAGAATATTTTATGATAAAAAAAAGCTCAGTCATGAAGCATCTTTGAACGCTGTTGGGGTTTTAAACTAGTCATCATTGTAATGGAGGACAGATCAATGACAAAAACAACTTTCTGACCATTTACTGTCACAATGATTCAGAAATGAATGTACTTTTTATCACATTTACTGATACAGACAATAGAGTAAGGATATGGAGTGAAGAGCGGGGGAATGGGAAACGAGGTGAGCCGGACTCAAACTTGCATGACCCACATAGGTATAGTTTAGAAAATTTCTTGATACACCTGTCTCAGAATTGTATTCCATTTTATGCTCATTTGCATTATGAGAAAGCAAACAGCTTTAAATTTTCCAACCATTCTCTAAAGATCTAGAGCAGTGGTTCTCAACCAGGATGCTGGGGCCCACCATAGGGGCCTCAGCTAATTTCTAGGAGGGTCACAGGATGACTATAGGCCCTTTCTCTTCAGGGATGATACCTGTAACATTAACTATGAAGTTTTGAAATTCTAAGAGATAGGGAAGTCCACTACAACTATAACAATAACGACAGACTAAAGGACAAAATTGAATTTACTTTTGGTTAGAATGTTTTTCCCCCCTGTGTTATTGTTCTTGACGTGAACAAGCATTTATTAGTATTTAAACTAACAGATTATTAGTAATGTTTTAAAATCAACACTAAATCAGAAATGCTTAAAAACACACACAATCACCATTTACATTTCAAACTAAAATCGATAATTGTGTTGAGAATGTGGCATTTGGATCAAAAAAGGGTTGAGAAACACTGATCTAGATCCACAAAAACAAAAACCAAGCACAAAGTCACCATTTCTGAAAAGGATCTGAATCATCCAAATTCTTAACTGACAAGCTCTCAAATTGGCCAATACAATCACATCCTCTGCTTTTTGTAGCCCCTCAAGGGATTAATTCAGTAAATATTTTTCCATCTAATTTTTATGCACGTCTACATCTGTCATGAGATGTGACTGTATAAAAGCGCACGACGAAGAAGATATCTTCAGAAGACTTTTAATAGTCAAGTCAAATCAAGTCACATTTATTTATATAACGCTTTTTACAATACAGATTGTTTCAAAGCAGCTTTACAGAGATAACAGGAAAATAATGCAAAAAAGTTTGTTTCCAGAAGAAAATACCGTCACAGTCCAGCTTAAGTAAGTTCATTGAAGTTCCGTTTTTGTTGTAAAAAAGTTATTAATTTAGTTCATTTGTATATATCTGGAGAAAACCATGATGTCATCGTCCAGCTCAGTTCTTTTCTTATATAATGGTGTCAATGCAGACAGATCAATAATATTGTTAAATATTAAATTAAATGACCCCAACTAAGCAAGCCAAAAGCCAATGGCAACAAATGTGAAAAAAGGTGACAAAGGCGACAGTGGCAAGGAACCAAAACTCCATCAGTAACAGAATGGAGAAAAAAACCTTGGGAGAAACCAGGCTCAGTCAGGGGGCCAGTTCTCTTCTGGCCAATGAACAAACAAATGAAGGGAATTTTTCCTCAGGGACAGGGTATGCAGTGTCTGATGTGATACTGTAGTAGACGGTTGCATAGTTATAATTTTCTCTCTATGATTATCTGTCTTGTAAGTAAAGAAGTTCATAAAGTCATTACATTTATGCTCTTTGGAAACTTCAGAAGTAGAAGCTTTATTTCTTGTTTCCACTGTATCAAATAAGTTTTCTTAGTTTTCTTCTAAGAGAGTCGAAAAATAAACAGATCTAGCATTTTTTAAGGCCTTTCTGTACGCATTCTCTCTCCACGAAATTCGAAAAACGTCTAGTTTTGTATTCTTCCAGTTGCGCTCCATTTTTCTGGCTGCTCTCTTAAAGGGCCCCTATTATGGATTTTTTAAAATGACCTTTCATGTAGTATGTAACATAGCTCTAAGTGAATGAAAACATCCTGCAAAGTTTTAAATCTGAAAGTGCACCGTATATTAAGTTATTGTCTTTCAAAAGTAATTGTCTTTCACAAGTCATAAGGTGTTTCGTCGTGACGTCAAGACGAAACATTAGTATATTGCCCCGCCCACGTATTGCACGCGCAGACACCAGGGAAACTTGAAACTCTAACCGGCAGCTGATTCCTGTACTGGATAGCGTCGCGTTGCGAAGACGGCGCTGTGCTCTATAATGTGAAGGTAAAGCCAGTTTTTTTTCACTGCCCAAGGACGAGCATGTGAAGAATCAGTGGTTAAAATTAATCTTTACCATGATATCACAGCAGTATAATCCTAAACTTTTGCTGTGTTCCCTTTATTTTACTGACGACTGCTTCTCATATCTCGGAGTTCAATGCAGGATTCGCAAACCGTTTGCTCTTGAAAGATGGTGTTCAAAATACTTAGTTTTGAGTTTTATATCGTGTAGGTCTCCTGCTAACTGGCTAACTCATGTTATCACTGTCATACTGAAATACTTCTACTGATCAGCTGTGGGCCACTATTACCTAAAACTCTGTCTACAGTATTAATGCAGATTGTCTGTAGTTCTCACTACTTTGAGGAAATATTTGTTTTACCAACGTTTATGTTACATCAGATCATTCACTCTAGAGCTTGGCTAATGTACATTGCATACTTGCACTGTTATTGATACAGTTTCCACCTATTCACCGCAATATATTAGAAACATACTCTGTAAACAAATTAGTACAAGTAAAATAATCGGTTCGTTGATTGACATGCACTTGTTAATGCTGATGGTGAGGAATTACAGTTGCAACATCTTATAATGAGCCTCCAACTAAGTAGCGTATCACTGAGAAACGTCTTGCTCAAGTCGTCCATGCGATGGAGGTTCGGGTTGAATAACTAGTTCTTCCAATGTTTCATCATCAGACTCGCACTCGCATTAATATGGTCAAATCGTAGTCATTGTTTGTTACTGTGTTTAGTTTACAGTGTAGGAAGCCTCAGGACACGCGGAGCTGACGTTGTTATGGCAATGGCGTTTTTGTTCTCGACGCGCTGTACACGGTTGGCCAATAACAACAGACTGAGCTGTCTGGCCAATCAGAACAAAGTAGCTCACGGAACGGAGGGATTTAGAGGGACTGATTCATTTGACGAGTCGTTTGAGAATCATTGAAAATGTGATGATGTGCAAATGTATATTGTGAGGAAATTAAACAGTTTTTTTTTACCTTTGATGCACGTAAACATGTTGTAGGAGACTCCGCAACAACATTAGGAAACTTTAAAATAGCATAATAGGGGCCCTTTAAGGGCCCGAGTGTGCTCGTTGTACCACAGCGTTGGACTATTTTCTTTAATCTTCTTTAAGCGCAAAGGAGCAACTGAGCACATCTAAACTAATATTAGTCTCTCTGTTTATCCCGAGGTTTACCGCAGTCCGCCGGATCCAGGACATATCCAGATTGCATGGACACGGCGACAACACATCCCTGAAGTGCCAGCCTCATCAGCCCTGTAAAGGCTTCATGGACACCTCAACAAACTCATCTCCATACCGGCGTAATGACTCCGACCTCCAACCAGATGGAACTGGATAAATATTGTGAAAGATCTGATCCAATCTGACTTCTGTCCTGTAATGCTGCCTGAATCATAATCATACACTGTTTGTTAGTTGGCCAGAGGATAACTGGCCCCCTGACTGAGCCTGGGTTATCCCAAGGTTTTTTTCTCCATTCTGTCACCTGATGGAGTTTTGGTTCCTTGCCACAGTCGTCTTTTTCACCTTTCTTCACCTTTGTCGACATTGGCTTTTGGCTTGCGTAGTTGGGGACATTTAATTTTATATTTAACAATATTACAACATTATTTTCATGTTATCTCTGTAAAGCTGCTTTGATACAATCTGTATTGTAAAAAACGTTATATAAACAAAGGTGACGACAGGTAACAGCAAGACATCCCCCTTTGCATTTCAGACATAGCTCGTTTTTAGAACAGTAATCTTGGGGGGGGGCTGGACTCATTTAAAGTAATGTAATAGTCTGGTTTTAGCCAGGTTTCTGTCAAACACAGCACATCTAGGTGTAAAGTATCCATTGGAGACAAGTTGTAGAGAAGAAACCAATTGCAGTTTATTACAAACAAAACTAAACATGAAACAAAAACATGGCGTGACATGAAAAACTCAAACAAGGACATGAACATAAACAAATTACAAACAGTGGTCTACAGGTAACAAAACTTTGCAAAGACACATGGCAAACACGAGAGCTTAAATAAACAGACTAATGAAAAGGGACAACTGTGAACAACGAACAGACGATTAACCAATGACAAGACACATGGCAGGATCACATGACAAACAGGGAATTCCATGACAGACATGGACTATGACATGAACAAATCAAAACATGACAGAGACGAGACCAAATTGTGACAAATCCCCCCTCTATGGGTGGCTCCAGACACCGAAACAAAAGAAAAAACATTCAAGGAGGGTAGTGGAGTGGAGGCGGTCACGCAGGAGGGATGGTGGGCCAGGCCTGTGCAGGGGGACGTGAAGGGCCTCTGGCTCGGCAGTGTCGGCACGTGAAGGGCCTCTGGCTCGGCAGGCTCGGCACGTGAGGTGGCTCTGGCTCGGCAGGCTCGGCAAGCTAAGGGCCTCAGGCTTGGCAGGCAAGAGGTGTAGTGACTTAGGCTTGGCAGGCATGATGTGAAAAGGTTCAGGCTTGGCAGGTACTGTGGAATTGCGGGGTTCCTCATTTGCAATACCCACAGTAAATGAGGAACCATTTAACAACAAGGCATAGTCAATGTATTGGGCCAGGGACTCTGGTAATCGAGACCGCACCAGTTCGTTCAGCCCAAAACGAAAAATGTCCTTTAGAGCCACGTCATTAATATCTATCTGATAGCTGAGTCCACAAAAGTCCTGAACATAGGTCTCGGAGGCCTGGTCGCCTTGACGGAGGTTCAGGAGACAAAGAACTGCGTTTTCCCTTCGTGTAAACGGGGCCTCAATACAAACAGACATGTAACAACATCCTGAATTTTTTTTATGCAATATGCCAAGATTTACAAAAAAATAGGTTATGGAAACTATTAGTATTGTTGTATTCTGTGCTCTTTATTATGAACACACCTCATCTTTTAACTCTTAAAGTAACACCAGGTAACTTTTGCTCTTGGGGTCCCACTACAGTTGGGAAACAGTATTGTCCTCTACTACTGTCGTAAACTCTGTCATCGTGCATTTGTTGACAACCATGATAGCCCTGAACACTGTAGGAGGAGGTCACATGCAGGTGTTCTGCTTGCGTCGCGTGTGAAATGTCTTCATCCCAGGTACAGTGGCATATATTTCAGCATGTCATATGAATATAATTTCATGGGTTTTATTTTTTTTCTAACGACAAATGATTGCGATGATCACGTTTACAAGCCAGTGTCATTATAGTAGCCTAGTCTATTGGTTTCCGTTTTACTGAATCTATATGATACTTCAATGCAATGTTTGAGTGGTAGATGATAACCATATTTCGTCAATATTATAATATCAAGCTACCATAAATAAATCTGCAAATTTTACAAATCGATTTGCATTATAGCTTGAGGCAAGACAAATAATCATTACCTGATTCATGAAGATAAACGGAGGATAAGATAGCTTCCGTAACATTGGCAGGCAGAGAAAAAAAAACCCCAGACTACGGGTAGTCATTGGTTGTTGCGTTAAATGTTACCCAGAAACAATAGTGCTATTTTCTGATCGGCTAACAACACCAGACGAACAACACCAGAGGAGACACGTTTGAATTCATGCCTGTTTCACAGTGAGAGCGGCGCGGCCAGAGTTTTGGGCGCTGCGGCATATTAAATATATTACAAATAGTTTTTCAGCGTGAGAAATTCAATGTGTGGCGGGAGAGCGTGACAAAAGACCGAAATGAGTGACTGCCCTGCGATTTTAAGGAAGTGGGGGTGGTGGTGGAAGTGACGTATATGCCGTAAAGCAGTCGAGTTTTGTAGTTCTCTTTGTTCGCCGGTTACTACCCGAAACCCGAAGTTTGAAAGTACGATTCAAAACGCTACAGACCCCATACAGGCTATGGCAGACGTGTCATTCAACCTATTGTAAGTCGATGTACCATCACAAGAGACTTGGAAATATATTATGAAGGTTGAAAAGTTACCTGGTGTTACTTTAATTAAATGCATTAATTTATTCACCAATCATTATTACATATTTGGGTATTTAACTACCCGGATCTATATCTTACACAGATGCTTGGATCTCTAAATGTCGCAATAGTATAAATAAAGCACATTCCCTAACTTTTGGAATATGAAAGGGTTCAATGTGAGCAGATGAGCTCTGGAAATGAGCTCTGAAAATGACAGTGATGATGGTAAAAAGTTACCATCATCACTGTCATTGTCAGAGCTCATTTAGCATCTGGCTCATATTCGCGATCTCAGCCATATTCATAAAACTATAATTTTCAACATCTTCAAAATCAATATTTAGATCTCTGACAACTTCTTCACCAGAACCGCCATCAAGTGACAGTGACACCAATTTTTTATTGCGTTCAGTACTTGCTCTGTAGGAAATCACTGAGCCATTTCAAGTTTTGCTGATGACACGTGTGCATTTTTTGTTTTATGCCTGCAGTAATTATAAGTGAAATAACACCTCATCATTGTTTATCAGACTTTTTGAGTCATCAGAGATTCAATTATTGTTGCACAGAAAAAAATATACTTACATACCTCGGGTCGCTAGGAGCTCTATGCATAAAAAAGCAGATTTTTTTTGTATTTTCTTGTTATATTGTTGATAATGAATAGATTAAGGAATAATAAAAGGCTTTATGTCTTACTTTTAAAAAAATGAATGAAGGGGAGGGTAGTGAAAGGTGTCCCGGGTTGATAAAGACTGAGGTATGCATATAGGGGCTTAATTGCAGTACTACAGCTTCATATAAATGTAGGGGGACTACATTTTCCTAAATCCTCACATCTCCATCTCCTCAAACAACAACAACAACAACAACAAAAAAGAAAACTGTACCTGATTTTAACCCACAGGAGGCAACTGAACATATGTTTTGGCCAACCTTAAACACCAAGTTGGAATGGTGCAGTCACAGAGGAGAATATAATTTATATATATCGCTGCATGAACTGACTAGTTCAACAGGAGTGTTGTTTAACTTTGCGCTATTACTAGAACATTTTAATGCTCTGGATTTCGTGTTTAATAACTGGAAATGTCAATTGCATTAGTGTTGATATTCCAAATGTCTGCACTTCTTGAAAAATTGGAAAGACTGTTACATTTCATGTCTACACAAGAGCTCGACCCTGAAAGCTTCAGCCAAAATGACTATATGTTTTTATTTATGCTGAGAAGGGACATGTTAAAATGTGGTGGTTTAGATTGATATTGTTTCTCGATGCGTTTTGCTAATGGGTCCTGGTGAATAGGTGAACACGATAAAACTCTATCTGTGGTGCAAACAGGGTTTGCTGCATATCCTGTACTTTGCTTTGCACATTAACCTCTTTTGTCTGTTGAAATGTGTGTTCTGAAATGAAAGTTTTGAAAGCAATTTATGCTCAACGTCCTGTAGGTTTTGCATACATTTGCACAAAAGCTCTTTGTTTTTCTGCTCTTTATTTGCCAGTAATTTCACCTTAGTTAAACATAATAGCACACATTATTCATATAGGATCAGTTTTATGTAATCATACTTTAATTATGGAAGGTACTTGTCTTGCAATACCATGCAAAACTATTTCTGTTACCTGACAAATATTACTGAAATGGGTGTTATAAAAAATCTAGGCTTGTTAATATGTATTAATGTGTAACATTTACAGGTACAAAACTAACATTTTTGTACTTTTAAATAGATGCTGAAACATACAATATAGACATATTGACAACATTAAAACATTTAGTAATATAATCCACTTGAAGGAGTGAATGAAAACGAGTGAGTGAATTCGGACACTGAGTGCACCAGAACGACTGCCGTTTTTGCATAGTTTGTGCTTAGTGTTTAATAATCATTTGAAACTTAGCAAACTGACAGCTCCAGTAGTAATGAAAAGATTTATATTGAACTTTCATGAAAATGATGTTGTGGGGCTGTCTTTGCTAATACGCCTCTGCAACATCACGTGGCGGTCGGGGACAGTACCTTTGGACTGGCAGACTGGGGTGGTGGTCCCTCTTTTTAAGAAGGGGGACCGGAGGGTGTGTTCCAACTATAGGGGGATCACACTTCTCAGCCTCCCTGGGAAAGTCTATGCCAGGGTACTGGAGAGGAGAATTCAGCCGATAGTCGAACCTCTGATTCAGGAGGAACAGTGTGGTTTTCGTCCCGGTCGTGGAACACTGGACCAGCTCTATACCCTCTCCAGGGTGCTGGAGGGTTCATGGGAGTTTGCCCAACCAATCCACATGTGTTTTATGCATTTGGAGAAGGCATTTACTTTGTCCTTCGCAGCGTCCTGTGGAGGATGCTCTGAGAGTATGGGGTCCGGGGCCCTTTGCTAAGGGCTGTCTGGTCCTTTTACAATCGGATAAAAACTTGGTTCGCATTGCCGGCAGTATGTCAGATTTGTTCCCGGTGCATGTTGGACTCTGGCAGGGCTGCTTTTTTTGTCACCGGTTCTGTTCATAACTTTTATGGACTGTATTTTTAGACCAGGGGCCGGAGGGTGTCCAGTTTGGGGACCACGCGATTTTGGGGACCAACAGTCCAATACCTTCAACATGCACTGGAACGGTTTGCAACCGAATGTGAAGCGGCTGGGATGAGAATCAGCTCCTCCTAACCGAGACCATGGTTCTCAGTCGGAAAAGGGTGGCTTGCTCACTTCAGGTTGGTGGAGGGTTCCTGCCTCAAGTGGAGGAGTTCAAGTATCTTGGGGTCTTGTTCACGAGTGAGGGAAGGATGGAACGGGAGATTGACAGACGGATCGGTGCAGCTTCTGCAGTAATGCGGTCAATGTACCGGTCTGTCGTGGTGAAGAAGGAGCTGAGCTGCAAGGCGAAGCTCTCGATTTACCGGTCAATCTACCTTCCTACTCTCACCTATGGTCATGAGCTTTGGGTCATGACTGAAAGGAAAAGATCCTGGATACAGGCGGCAGAAATTAGTTTTCTTCAAAGGGTGGCTGGGCGATCCCTTAGAGATAGGGTGAGGAGCTCGGTCATTCAGGAGGAACTCAGAATAGAGCCGCTGCTCCTCCACATCGAGAGGGGCCAGCTGAGGTGGTTCGGGCATCTGTTCCGGATGCCTCCTTGATGCCTTCCTGGGAAGGTGTTCCGGGCGCGTCCCACTGGAAGGAGACCCCGGGGAAGACTTAGGACATGCTGGAGGGATTATGTCTCCCGGATGGCCTGGGAACACATCGGTGTCCCCCTGGAAGAGCTGGAGGAAGTGTCTGGAGAGAGGGAAGGCTGGGCATCTCTGCTTAGACTGCTGCCCCCGCGACCCGGCCCCGGATAAGCGGAAGAAGATGGATGGAACTTTGTCATGGAAACTAGCATGTATAAACCTTAATTAAACATGGTTTCGGACACCACTACAAATGGCTGTGCCCTCAAGTGCCCTATTTAATAGGGGGCGATTTCGGACACAGCCCTTGTCAGCAATTGATATCACTGCTAAAATGTGTCGTAAAGCTTCTTGAGTTGGCAATTTTTTAATTTATACCAAGTACACTGGGATTTGACATTTGCGGTTGCTGGCTGCTGAGAAAGGACATAAAGATCGCTGAACAAAGTCTTGAATTTGGGTCTGTTCCTCACAGTAGTATGGATTCTAAAGATCTGGATTGCAGAGCACAAATAAAATCGATTGCTTTTGTGAATTTATGTGGCGTTTTTGGTTTATTTTATGGTTCTATTGTCAATCACAGCATAAAGGACTAAACTGAGAAAACGACTTTTGTGTCCCACAACGGCAAACAAAATAAATATTACATCTAGACAGTAGTTAAAAAATTGCAGAAATGTTATTCATTTTAAGGTTTTAAAGTGTAGTCTTGCTTAACATTATGTAATCCTTCTAAACGAGTTTGGAGCAGAAGTCACACAGAAAGAAATGTAATCATTTTATATTAAGTAGATAAGTGAACTGTTAATAAATGCGACTGAAGACAAACCGAATACTGTCATGATGATTATGTTTAGTTCTATGGACTCTTATTTTGATATGCTGTTCTGTTTCCCTTAGTTCCTGTTTCTTTGCTCTGTTTAGTTTCAGTTTTCTATGTTTCTGATTGTGTCCCTACTTTATGGTTACTTTTAAATATCAGCTGTGTCGTATTTAGTTCCTTGTTAATCCCTGGATATATACTCCGTTCAATTTTGTCCTCTGTCGGTTATTGTTGTTATGTAATGTGTCATTTACGACTTTTCATTAAAGACTGTATTCCTAGTTCATGCATGTTGCTTATCATCACCAGTGTTGGGAAGGATACTTTCAAAACGTATTTAGTTACAGAATACAGAATACATGCCCAAAAATGTAATTTGTAACGTATTCCGTTACGTTACTCAATCTGAGTAACGTATTCTGAATACTTGGATTACTTCCACATTGAATTGCATTGAATAAGTGTAGGAATGCGGTCATCACATCCTGCGTACTAAACAGGCCTATGCTGGTGTGTATTTCTGCATGTTCCAACTGCCTGAATGTGTTATAGGCCCATGTCTCCCTGAAAGTGCAATATATTATAATTTGCTATAGAAGAACAAAGACTATAGTGTATGTTGCGGTCACCGCTGCGGTGATGTGCTGACTCGTACATGTAACATGTAAGGGTGGCGCTGCCAATAAAGCACCTAAAAGCTGTCTCAAAGAACCGGCAAAAGTAATGATTGAATATGTTATTGTCGGCTGCAAAGATGAAGTTGACGATGCTGACTCGCGATCTTTGCAGCACCCTAGTGAACGCGCCGGAGAGAAATGCACATTTCATACGGATTGCATAAACAGAGAGCAGTCTGTTTTCTTTTGTTATGAATTGTTCTGTTTAAAAGTAGACATGTCTGTGAGGCAGGAAGGGTAGCCTACCTTATACGCTAAGTTTCGGTTCATTTATGAGACGAGCCCCAGTTCACGCGCTGGCGCCTCCGTGCCGTGATGTCTATTGTCTGCTATAATTATGCCTACTTCTTATTTTTTAAATCCAGACAATTGGTTGATGAAACATTGATTCAAATTTAGATACAATTAATACTAATCGAAATTCACTTTAAAGAAAGGCTTTGTGCATCTGTTTGATGTCTCTGTGGAAGTTTTAAAGCAGTCTTTTAGTGCCGCTTTTACGGAGTGGTCACCTCCGCGTAACACTGTTTTTTCCTCATGAATGCGAACAAGAAAAATAAAATAAAATGAATATTTTATGTTCTGTGGAGAGCTAACCATTCTTCATTCGGTGTGGGTTTTACTTTTGGTTTTCGCAGTGTAGCCTAATTCACAGAAGTAGCCTATTAAAACATATTTGGACAAAAAGTTAAATATTTTTTGTGTCACGCATGTTTATTTCCCATATTAAATATAAAACGCATTTGTGTACAGATATTTTTCTAATGTCTGGACTCCTTTTTTAAGGGAGTATGGATATATGCACAGACATTACAATATATTGGAATTAAATGCATTTTCTGATAATGTAGCCTATATTTCAAGTTTTGACTGCAAATGATTACGTCCTGGAATTGCTCAATTTTAAAGAATTATTCCTCAACTAGTTTTGTGGTGTAGGTCTACGTATTTTATAATGTTAACTTCAAATAATACAAATAGTAATTTAAAGATGTGTTGGCATTGGATCTGGACGGGAAGGATAACTCTGGGAGTTGGAAGGTGAGTGTCGCGATTCTGCCTTCTCACACGCGACACAGGTTCGTGGATCTGAGTGTCGCGATTTCAGTTTCATATTGCATATCCTTACAGCCCTGTAGCTAGTAGCCTACCTGATACAACTATAAAATAGCAAGGTGACCAGTAATACTACAGCAGAAGACCACCCCTGGCTAATTAAAAAAATTTTAATAATAACTTGAAGATGCTTCTTCAGGTTGGAGGTGGAGTCTTTGGACGCTGAAAGGAGGATGGTTGCTTGCAAGCAGAGGTTGCACTGCACAGTTATATTTGTTCTCCCTTCTCTTTCTTTAATGTGAAATGCTGTTTGAATTTCCAAGATAGAAACGCATTCTTGCCCTGGCTTTGTTGCTCCTGCTCCATCTCTACCTCTAGCTCCCGCTGCTTCTCTTCCGACTCCATTGTGACTGATCACGCAAACCGCACATTATTTCGTTTTCATATTGGGGCTTCTGGGAAATGCATGGAGTTGCCTTAATTTATTTAGAGAGCAAATAAACTCGTGAAACAGAGAAGTATCGTCATGTAATCCATCGATTTCATCAATGTAACTGTATTCTAAATACCAACTATTTGAATTGTAACTGTAACGAAATACAGTTACTCATAATTTGTATTCTGAATACGTAACGCCGGTACATGTATTCTGTTACTCCCCAACACTGATCATCACCAGCATGTAACAGAATAACCGACCATCAAAACGAGTAAGAAACAAAAAGAAATGGACTTACCAGCATTGCGTCTTCTCCTCCAGGAGTACCTGGGATGGGTGCTCAAGTAAAGCATTCTAAAGATGCATCTACCTCAGACCTATCACTAGAGCCTCCCACCTGGGTCTTCCCAGAGTTGACGTGCGCTGTCCAGTCCATCCCACCACTGCCCTTATAAACATGTGGTCCGCAGATCCAGTTCCCTCCTGAGTCCCCACCATAGAATCAACTCATTTTAAGCCAGTCTCGTCCTTCTTCCTCCTCCTATGTTCCTGTCCAACCTCTTGGACCCATCTACTCCACTCATTACGTCCAGTCCCCTGTATCCGTTGGCTCCACTGGTGTCGTCAAGCTCCTCAGCTCTGTCCCTGCCTCTAACACAGTGCAGCTCTTTGGCTCTGTCTCGGGCTTCCCGACCATCCAGCTCGGCATGAGGTTGAGTCCCCGGCTTCACCTCAGACCTCGAGGCTCATATCTCCACCTTGACCTGTCAGCCCGTCGGATCTACATTCCCTTGTCTCCACCCATGCCCCATCAGCCCTGAGACTCCTCCGCCCTCCCTCGTGCCTCTGGCTCAACCAATGTCAGCCGTCGCTCTACCTCCACCACGGACTTCTGGGTCTCCGGCTTCGCCTCGAATCCCCACCCCTTTGGCTCTCTGGCTCTCCGGCTTCCCCATCGTCCTCAATCGCTCCGTCGTCACCCCAGTCTGCCGACTCCCCGTCTCGGTCCTATGAGAAAATGGCTCCACCTTGGGCTTCTGGGCCATGGATGCCTCCCTGGTCCATTGGTCTGTGCCTGAATCTACATTGCTTTTGGTTACGCCTCCATCAAGCAGTCCCCTGGATCTACCCAGACCTTCAGCCAAAGCTTCACCGTGGCTCCTCCTGCCATTGCTGCCATGTTATCTTCCTCTATTAGTTCTTCCTGGTCCTTGTCAATCACCAGCTCCGTGCCCTTCTCCGAAGTCCCCTCCTTCCACATTTTCCAGAGCTGGTTCACATGGTGGACAAAGTTCCTTGGCCCATCCCACTGAGGAGAGATCTCCTCACACAGGCGAAAGGGATGATCTGGCACTCTCATCCCGAATTATTGGTCCTACATGTGTGGCCCCTCAACGGGTACCCGGGGACCTCCCTGTAAAGGTCATGAACACGATTACTGAGGCTAGAGCCCCGTCTACCAGGCGTCTCTACGCCCTGAAATGGTCAGTGTTCTCCGGCTGGTGCTCGGTTAGACACTTTGAATCTCAGTCATGCGAGGTATCAGTGATTCTCTCCTTCCTAAAAGAGTTGTTAGACGCGGGCCATTCCCCGTCCAAGCTCAAAGTATATGTGGCAGCCATAGCAGCTTATCATGCTCCGGTGGCTTGCCAATCACTAGGAAGAAATTACTTGGTCATACGGTTCCTTAAGGGGGCCAGGAGGATGAACCCTTCCAATCCTCCTTCTGTACCATATTGGGACTTCTCCATGGTCCTCCATTTGAGCCGCTTTAGTTGGTTGATCTTAAACTACTTTTGCTAAAGACTGCTCTCCTGCTGGCACTGGCGTCTATCATGTGAGTGGGAGATCTGCAGGCGCTCTTTGTAAGCCCCTCATGTTTGGAGTTTGGATTAGGTGACTCCAAAGTTACTCTCAAACCCAGACATGGCTATGTCCCTAAGGTGCTCTCCACACCGTTTAGAGCTAAAGTTATTACAATATTAGCTCTTCCCCCTTTCGGTGAGGGTGGGGAAGCTAATCTACTTTGCCCTGTTAGAGCTTTGAAGGTCTATTTGGAGTGCTCTGTGTCCTATAAACAGTTAGAACAGCTCTTAGTCTGCTTCAATGGCCGATCGAAAGGATCTCCAGTCACGAAGCAGAGGCTGTCCAGATAGATAGTGGATAGCATCTCTTTGGCATACACCTCGGTGGGTCAGGTTTGCCCTATAGCATGCCCTATAGCATGCCCATGCATCACTCTAAGCATGGCGAGTCTGCTATTAGCTACTATGCCAGCCGTAGCTGGAACCAGCTTCCAGAAGAGATCAGATGTGCTCCTACCGTAGTCACATTCAAATCCAGACTCAAAACACATCTGTTTAGCTGTGCATTTAGTGAATGAGCACTGTGCCACTGTTTGTCCGACTGTTTGCACTGTATTTTATTTTATGTTTTAATTATTCTGATTTCATTTGATTATTTCTGTATTTTATCTTTTATTCTAAACTGTTTTAATTATTCTGATTTCTTTTGATTATTTTAATTTCTTCTATGTAAAGCACTTTGAATTACCATTGTGTATGAAATGTGCTATATAAATAAACTTGCCTTGCCTATAGGCACTAGAGCCCATTCGACTAGAGGTATGGCCTCGTCATGGCCGTGGTCCTCTGGGATTCCTATTCAGGACATTTGTGCGGAGGCCGGTTGGTCCTCGCCCTCCACATTTGTGAGGTTCTATAACATGGAGGTCCCTTCCCTGCAGGCCAAGGTCCTTTCTGTATGATTAGACTCGACGAGGTCCGGTCTCATCTATGTGTCAGGTCACGGTTCATAAGCACACTATCCCTTGCTATAAACCAGCTTTGGCTGTTTTTTGAACATATATATAATCAGACCCGAAGGTATCCGGTCTATTCGTATATTATTTTGGGGTATGAGCTTAGTGACATCACTATATATATGATTTTGACCCGACGGTGTCCGGTCTTATCAGAATATATATATATATATATATATATATATATACAGTATATATGATTTCTGGCTTGTTTCTGTGAGACCTCTGTGAGGTGTCATGGGCTTCAGTTGCAGCCAGTTACTCATGGTGCAGCGTTTTACATTGCGTCTCCACAGCGTATAGCTACGTAATACGAAGTGACCGTTCTCGAAATGGAATGTACTCGGTTACTGTCGTAACTTCGGTTCCCTGAGAGTAGGGAATGAATATTGCGTGGCCTGTCCCACTGTAGTAACATGGCAAGTTGTCGCTTCAGTATTTAACCCTGCTATAATGGTGAATTTAGGTTCTCTTTATTGGCGCTCTGTCCATGTGTATCTACGCACTGATAGCTGATTGGCGCATACGTCAGAGGCGGCTTTGCCTTTGGATGTGCAGTTGCTGCAGCACAGCCAATCAGTGAGTCAGTCACTCTCTGTGCTCGCTGTGCAGTTGCAATGCGTTTTACATATAAGCTTCAATAAATCTGAGGAAAGGAGTTTCCCCACTGTGTATAGCTACGTAATACTCGTTCCCTACTCTCAGGGAACCGGGGTTACGATAGTAACCAAGTACGTTTTCAAATAAGCCTGAAGGACATGATGAGCTGGATCAGGTGTGTTTAATTAGGGTTGAAGTTAAACTCTAAACGGCTGTGGTCCTCCAGTAACAGTACATTTCTTATTCAGTGTTTAATTTTGCAAAGGGACACCTTTCTGTTCAGCCAAAGTGAGCAGAGATGCCTCATACTTGTGTGAACAGTACAGATAACTTTAAATGGAGCAAATGCAGCCCATCGATGCTTGCAGACTATTGCTGGAAAGTGACAAGAGATTCTAATGAATACAAGAGACAAGTCAAAATAAATTGAATTATTTAACCCTTTTCTTATTTTTAAAGTGTTACATAAACAGGACAGGTGACAGGTAATATCTACACAATATGCATACACGTAAAAACTTACATTTCTTGGAAACCGTTGCCAATCAGTAGTTGTTCTAATTGCCATATTTGAAGTCAGCATATTAAATACATAATAAATATCACATTTTATCTCTGTAGCAGACAACCTCTAAAATAATTCTATCCAATGTTTTTAGCTTTTATCAACTCACAAACACCTTGCAAATCCCTCACAACCCCAGATTGGGAAACTCTGTTGTTAACTTCTGTTGGCTTGGACTTAAAAGGGTTCACTGAGTATCACTGTGTTAAATGGATTGACGATCATATGGTTTTAGTCTTTCATTTAGATTCAAGGATGTAAATCTCTATAGTGCGCTTGGGTGACACAGCAGATTTAGAATCAGATTCTATTTTCAATTTGTGTCTGTATGGAAACATTCAGCTGCTGTGAAGGGCTCTTAAGCACAACACACACACTCAACGACAGTTCTGATGTATGGCTGTAATAGACTGTTGGGCAGTTCGCTTTATGACGCTGTGTCCTCTCCTTTTCTCATTGTGTGCTTTGGTGTGGGATTTCACCAGCCTGAGTGAGTGGATGTTCATTTTCTCAGAGTGTGTTTGAAGGAAATTGTCTTTTTGTGGAGAACTTGTTTCTGGTTTGTAATTTCTTGTACAAGGCTTGAGTTGAACTGTACTGTGTGTGTGTGTGTGTGTGTGTGTGTGTGTGTGTGTGTGTGTGTGTGTGTGTGTGTGTGTGTGTGTGTGTGTGTGTGTGTGTGTGTGTGTGTGTGTGTGTGTGCGCGCGCACGCGTGTGCGCACGCGTGTGCGTTTTATACCTAACATTTTTTTGAGAAACGTAACATTTTTACTATTGGTTGAGGTGTGTATTTGTTTCAGATTAGCCTTTTGTGTGTTATTGAATGAGAAGTGTGTGTGTTTATGTGTGTGTGTGTGTTTTAATGGATGAAAGTGATATGCTTTTTGGGACTCTGTCCCAGCGTGTGTGCAGCGCTGATAATGAAAGCATACGTTAGAGTGCCAACACTAAATGATGGAATGCTAATTGTCACAGCATCCTATGGCATACTCCAGACTACACTCAGACTGGCAAAATTACTCAGCTATCTCTGTGTAAGGGTGTCTTCTCTAATATGGCTACTTTTGGAAATGACAGAAATGGATGGAAATTACCATGCAGGATGTTACATTTTGGAATAAAATGCCTGACTCCTTTGTCTTGCTAAGTCTAACTTCACTGGTAGCATTTTATGTATCCTAAATTTAAATATTTTAGCTTTTTGCACAATATGACAAAATTACAACTTGTTTGGTAAAGAAGCACAGAATTTCTCTCCATAAGTGATTGCAATTCATTAACATTGGCAGCCATAATATCCAATATTGATGTGTATTTTCATATTATATAAAATTATAAGGTTCTTTATTCATAACTTTGTAGATAAATGATTCATACTTTTTGCATTTATTTCAAATGACTACATGTTTTTTCCTGTTACATTTTCCCTGTTTGTGGACATTTCATTGATTATTATTTTATAGATCCTAAATGTAAATGCTATTTTAACACTTTTTGCATAGTATGACAAAATGTAAGAATTGAGTAAATATTACATTGATTTTTCTTTGTTTTCACACATTTCATATTTCATTTCAAGCTTTGTAATGCATTAAAATTGGCAGCCCTAATATCAATTCAATTGACTGAATCTACAAATGTAAACATGCATGAATTGTCTTGTTCATAAATAATTTCGGGATAAATTATAAGCTACTTCATTCTTAACTTTCTAGATAAATTATCCGTACTTTTAATGTGTAGGCCTATTTAAAAATAAATAGATTTATTTCCCTGTCACATCTATTATTTTTTAATTTTGTGGACATTTCATTGATAGCATTTTATATATTATAAGTGTAAATCATTTTTGCTTAATATGACAAAATGAGAACTTAACTTGAAAAAAAGCACATTAAAAAAATATAAATTAAAACAATTATGGAAATGATTTGGAATTATGATTGAATTATTATGATTGCAGGTCTGAAACAGGGACAAGGATGAAGTAGTAAAGTCTGCATAACTGTTGGCAAAAATATTTATGATTAGGTAGTAAAAATAAATGATGAAACTGCATTGGATGTTGTACAAAAAAATGAATCATAGCAACAAATAAAAATGTTGTGTAAAATGGATGGCCTGACACCTTTGTCCCCCCGAGCCTTTTCAGAAACATTTGTTCTTTTAATGGCTGTTTACTGTTTATGCAATCATGCAAAGATTTTGCATTTGTTCTTTTGGCAGAATTTAGACTTTATTGCTTCTTCTGCAGTTTTGTGTAATAGTGACTCACACTCCTGATCCCGATGCAGCTGATTTATTATATCATAAAAAAAAGTACAGCAACATTATACATTTATACTGTCTGCAAAGTAAATAATTTATGGGCCCTGGGAAAAGGTGTAGTAGCTTTACACCTGTAGGATGACTTTTGATCTTTACACCTTTCCATCTTTCCTAATTGATAGTGAGGTCCAGACCTTAGGCAGATAGTGAGCATGAGCATTTCAGGCCAAGAATTTTTATTTACCTCAATTTTTTATGTGATCCAATATATTATTGGTTTTCATTAGATATAGGCCTATGACTTTATTGAGTTTTTTTCCAATCTTTTTTAAGGTTGGTTACACACACATTTATTTATGTTAATTTTGGTGTTCAACGTAACAGAAGGTACTAACAAGTCTTCTTTTTTTTTTACACTTTTAAAAAACACGTTTTCAACATTTACTCTCCCAGTTCATTCCTACGCAAAGCATGCTTGGAACTAAAAATCACACAACTTCAACCTAGTTGCTGCTTCAACCCATATTTGGGTCAAATATGGATAAACCCAACCATTGGTTTAAAATTTTAAACCCAAAGGTTGGTAAAAAAATAAATAATAATAATAATAGTAATAATTAAACCAAATGGTTGGGTTTGTCCATTTTTTACCCAAACATAGGTTGAAGCAACCCAGCATTTTTTAGAATGCATCTTTAGTTTATGTAGCCAAATCAGTGCACAAATGTTACATGAAAGTTCACGTTCATAAGAGAATACAGAGTGCTCTGCTATTTCCCACCAGCCTTTTTGCAGTTTCAAGTCCACTTGTGTCAGTATCATTAACCTTACTGGCATAACATGCCAAATCGCCATCTGGATATGGGACATTTTCTCCCACGCACACACACACAGATTGCCATGTCATGAGTGCTTGATGTCTACAAAAGTAATTATTATTTTTGTTGATTATTGTTTTATGCAGGTTCAGTTTACAGAAGTATTTTTAAACTATTGTTTTTTTTCTATTGGTGTATTGTTTGATAGTAACCTTGGATTTATTCAGACATTTTTCTTTCACAGACACAAATCAATTGACCCTTCGCTAAGCCCCGCCCTCCTTAGTTACTGTTGCTACGCCTGTCAAGCTTTCGCGTCTAGCACATCTATTACAGTGTGTATGCACCGTTGTCAGACATTCCCAATGAGATAATTAGTAATTTTTGGCGAAGATGTGAAATATCTGAGAGAGCAAGACAAAAGGGACTGCGGTGTGCATTCGAGGGATATATCCACGACATAATATGCAACCGATTAGAGAATAATTTCATAAAAATTGAAGCTAAAGCTATAGTCGCAGCAGCAGCGCCTCATACGCTGGCCATTCACATGGGAAACACACGAATCGAGGAACAGCTATGTTGTGTGAAACTAATCTAATAATTATAAATCAAACAGTTTATCCATAAATCTTGTGGAATAACAAACACTAACACCGGGAGAGCCGCGATCAGATTGGGTTAAAGTTACTCAGGGGTAGTTAGGCCGTCGATTAACAAAATGATGAAATATATTTTAAAGTATGTCAGTGAGCCTCCCTCTTGTCTTTAAACGTCTTATTTTACGTTAAAACATGTGCATTATGAACAAAGAACCGTTTATTTCCAACTTCCAAGCAATATGTGTTTATGTTAATCCTGTCGACACTTAGTTGTGAATGGGGTCTCCACACTTCTTGATCCACGCACATAATATCTCACCTTGGCTTTTAGATTGTCGGGAAGGAAAAAAATTACACTCCCCGTCCAAACTTTTAGGATACCGGGTATCAGATTAGCACAATCCATACGCACAACGCTTCGGCATGTTTCCCTTGCTAGAAAGCTTGCCAGACCTCCCGCGCCTAGTTACGGTTGCTAAGACACGATTGGCCAGTGGCAGTTTTCGGGCGTGGCTTAGCGAAGGGTCAATTGTCTCGACCACATTTTGTGTCTCCATTGAGGGCAGTGTTTTTCATTATAGTAATTACACTTCTGAGAACATGTTCAACTCCAGGGACCCTCTGGAAGTTAGCAGCTAGCCACTGCTCATGTAAAATTTAAAAGGAAGTCAAATGTGATTAGATACAAAGGGATGTTTTGTTTTATTTGTTAAAAAGTTACTTTGAAACACTTTAAGAGTTTGAGTGTTGGCAAAAGGTGAATGGCTTCCTCGTTTAATGTTTAACGGACATAGGCCAGTAAGAGCTGTGCGTGTAAATATCACCCCCCCCCCCCCCCCCCCCCCATTTTTCATTCCACTTCACTCACACTGTTTATGAGTGATGCTTTTCAATACATTTAAAAAGTTCTTCTCTCTTAAGGTGGCAAGAAGGTCTACGCACTCAAATAAAGTGTCAAAAATGTCAGCAAACACATTCTGCGTCCTAAACCACAAACCATTCTTGACAGTGCAATTAAAAAATACAGTATTCATCAATATCAATGTCACATATCACTGGTTTATTGAATTTATGACCTTTTCATAGCCAGTTTACAAAACAGGTGGTAGTTGAGCAGCAATGGCTTGTGTAGAGTTTATGAGTGTGTATCGACACATAGCTTCCCCCACACTTACACGCTCCCTAACTGATTTCAAAGTTCGCCCTTGGTAGATTAAGATTGACAGGCGCAGCAGCAGCGATCAACACTTCAGGCTCTTAGTCTAGCAGGAGCGAGGGAGGGGGTTGATGTGCTTGACAATCAGTGCAGGAGTCAAATTAAATCAGAGCAGGATAGGCCAAATAAAGTAACTGAAGAGAGAGGTAAGTTAACAAAAAAAAATACTGTTCCCTTTCGAGGGAACTTGCACTGCGTCAATGATGCTCTTGGAATGCCCCTGCATGACTGCTTCTGAAGCACGTGTCAACTAGTCCAATAACGTAGGAGCAGACATCCTGTCGAGACAGGGGCTGAGGCCTGGGGAATGGAGGCTTTACCCCGAGGTGGTGGAGCACATTTGGGAGGCCTATGGCCAAGCAGAGGTGTATCTGTCTCAGGATACAATGCACTGTCCACTGTGGTTCTCTCTCACACATCCAGCCCCATTGGAACTGGATGCATTGGTACAGACTTGGCCAAGGCTGCCTCTGTATGCATTTCCCTCGGTTGCTCTGCTCCCAGGAGTTCTGGAGAAGGTCCGCCGGGATTGAATAAGTTTACTGCTAGTAGCACCATACTTGCATAGCGTGTTGTGGTTCTTGGACATAGTATCCCTCCTCGATAGCACTCTTCTGGAGTTTCCGGTCAGGGGGTAACTTCTATCTCAGGCAGGTGGAGTGATCCTCCATACCCGACCAGAGACATGGAACCTGTGGGTTTGGTCTGGAAGACGAGAGAGGAACAGGCCTGGACTTTATGTTGTTGTTGTTGTTGTGATTAAACCCCTATGAAAATTTACCTTTGATGCGTACGATCACACTGGAGTGATCAGTCTAGACTGGTCCCTGAAGCGTATATCCAACAGGTCTGATTCTCTGAATTGCGGTGCAAACTGACATGGCGGTGCCCATCGCGTGTTATAGATCAACTAACATGATCATTATTTAAATGACAAAACACATTCACTTACACTAGGGAAAAAGATACGTCGACGCAAAATATGCGCGTCGATTCGTCAGACCCAAAACAAAGATGGTGGCGCCGGATAGTAGTAGCAACACGAGTGGCTCCTCAGACTTCCAGAAGTGCAAGGCGGCGCGCACTGGTTCCTCTAAAGTACACACACACACACACACACACATACAAAACCCACATAAAAATGTGCATCAGTATCAAGTTCTCTTTCGGGCTTGAACGAACCATAACACGCACAAATTATCCCAAACTGTCCGTTTTGTCGAGTGTCCTCATAAGAGCAGTCTTAAATGAGTAAAATAAAGTATTTTATCACAAAGAGTAGATTACTCACTCAGACCCGGCGCCAGGATGATTATTATACAGGCAGCCTAATAATCATGAATGCGCTCCGCTATCTTTTTAACATAATGGCTTCTTCGCGCAAAAGGAAAAAATGCGCGCAGTGAATGCAGCGAGCTATATGGCGTTTTCCTGATGGATCGAGGTTGTTCATTTTATACGTGCAATTCACACGACACGAGCTCTAAGCGCGTACGAGACTGCTGCAAGTATGCGCTTATTGTCACGGTTGGTAAATCCTATGTCTTCTTCTTGTCTCGTGTTTCTGTTGTTGTATGTGTGTGCACTGATTAGAGGGGCGTGGCCGCTCATCAGCGCTCGTCAGCAATCACTCATTACCCCATCACCAGCTGCAGTCTATCAATCCATGTGTATATATTCTCATCAACTTCTCATCTCCCTTGTCAGATCGTTGTTTGTGGTTCCCGGTGTGTGTGTTCCAGTGTCGTTCAGTCTTGTGCCTTTCCTGTTCCGGTTCTTGTTGTGTGGATTATTGGAATTCTTTTTCGTCGTTGGAGTCACTTCACCACCACCACTGCACGCTGCACTTGTCACGTCTGGCCATCGGAGTCCCTGCGCCACTAACCTGTCGGTCAGGATTTTGGAGGTCTATCTGTATCATCATTTAATAAAGAGTTTAACTGCATTTGCTTCCGTCTGATCTATCATGACACTTATAGCTATTAATGTCGTGGAAAATACATAGAGGACACTGACAATGTGCTGACAGACAGGACCAAGAAGGTAACTTTTAATAAAGTCTCAACTTTCAAATTTGGTCATATTAAACCATATATAGGCCTACTATTTTGTGGTTCTTTAATGGGTCGTGACAGATTACACTTTTTTTCAGTAAGCTAGGCCTATGTGTTTTCAAGGGTTCAAGGTTTTATTAAATGCTACCTCTGACTAAGAATGCATTACTTTGCACTTGTATAGTCTTTTATTTTGGAATTTTAAGAGCAATACACGTATTGCAATGTTAAGGAATTCATGTTTTTTTCCATTCAGATATGTAAATCAACATGTATACATTGCTATTAGTCAATTAATGGGGAGATAATCGAATCGAATCGAAATCGAATCGGACTGGAAAAATTAATCGTTAGATTATTCGATGCACCGAAAAAATAATCGCTAGATTAATCGTTTAAAAAAATTATCATCTATCCCAGCCCTAACTTACACGTATTTAAGAATCAGAATATCACATAGTTGATGACATAGCTAACAAGTTTGAATATTGTGAATAAAAAACGGAAAATGAAATAGAAGCAATACATCTATCATACAGCGCTATTATGGCTGCGGTGTGTAACGTGACAAGCATGGCGTGTCACCATGGAAATATTAAGCAACAATATTTCCTAAAATAATGGTCACTAGATCCTAAAATAATGGTCACCTTAAAAATCTCACACTGTCACGTTTAGTCTGTTTTAGTTTCATTTTCAAAGACTTTTAGTTTGCTTATATCTGTTCCCTCTCATCATATGATGTCATGGTTATTCATTATGTTATTAATAAGTGCACACCTGTTTATATTTGAGTTTGTTATCTTGTGCATTTATTACCTTCAGTTCCCTTTCAGTCGAGAATGAGATTTGCATCACACACAATGTGATGAGTATAAATACAGAAGTGGATGCATGCACTAGTTGCCTTTCTCTTCGGGGCCGATAGTGAATTAATGTCTCTGAAGAGTGCTGTTGTTTTCAATGAGCGAGTGTGTCGGTGTTCTTGCGGGAAGACCTCCCAGTGTTGGTGTTTCTACAGCGTGAGTGCAGCGGTGATCACAAGCTTCTTAGCTCTCAACTGCTGTTTTGAAAGCATCAAATCTCTACTCTTTGTTTGTGTGTTGACGGCTGGTTAGAGGGTGTTTCACTGTTTCAGTCTGCTTATTCAGTGTTGCCACGGTCATTACCTGTGTGCTCCGGCACTGGTGACGGTCCCATTTCCTAAAAGAGCAACACGGGTGTGAGTGTGTCTTTTTCAAGACGCCATTCCATCCTTGTGTTTCTGGGTGCGGTAGGGCTCTGTCCCCCTCTGACTGTCACGAAAGCTGTATCGTGTGTTTGGGCTTATAGCACGCTGAGACAGCTTTTGTGGATGAGTCATGTTCCCATTGCGGGAATATGACCATCTCGGTGCTGAGATCGAGACTCGGCTATGTCAAAAGCGTAGGTGCATTCCCCGCCTTTGGCCCCCGTCCTGGTCCTTCTTCTGGGTTACCTTCCCAGATTAAGACCGGGGTGCCGCCCAAGGTGGGTGATCTGAGGATTACAGTGAGGGGTGATCCGCCCGGCAAAGCCCCGTGGATCCCTCACTCCTCTTACGCACCGCATCCAGTGGAGCTCCTCAATGAACCTGCTGGTCCCTCTGTAGTGGACCGACCAGCTGTTTCATTTGGGGCCCCTCCAGGGGATAGTTTGTCTATCGCAGCACCGGAAGGGGAGCTGAACTCTGGAGATGATGACTTGCCTGCGCTGCCTCCCTCTGGGAGATCAGCGTTGCCCGAGCCAGGGATGTCAGCTATGCTGAAAAAGGCCGCCAAGGTGGTAGGGCTCATGTGGAGCCTGAGCCGTCTCGGTTGGATGATTGGTATCTAGGGGCGAGCCAGGCTGGTTCTCAGCCCACTGCCCCAGTGCCTTTCTTTCCTGAAGTGCATGAGGAGCTTACGAGGAGCGTAGATGGCACCTTTCTCTGTCAGAAACCACCTAAGTAGCTCCTCCCCCCTCACTACCCTTGACAGGGAGCGGTGAAGGGTTACGAGGCTATCCCTCCAGTGGAGCGGTCTGTCGCGATGCAACTGTGTCCAGTAGCCACTGCCTCCTGGAGCGGTGATCCTCGTCACCCCTCTGAAGCCTGTAGGTTCTCATCCGCTCTCACAGGCAAGGCTTACAAAGCCTGTGGGCAAGCCACTTCCTCTCTGCATGCCATGGCGTTGCTTCAGGTCCACCAGGCACTCATGAACATGCACGAGGGTAGTCCGGACCGTGAGCTCATGGGTGAGCTCCGCACTGCAACTGACCTCGCCCTCCGGTGCACGAAGGTTGCAGCATGCTCGATTGGTGTGGCGATGTCCACTCTTGTGGTCCAGGAGCGCCAGCTCTGGCTCAACCTGGCTGATATGAGAGAAGCGTACAAGATTCGATTCCTGGACTCTCCCATTTCTCAGGTTGGGTTATTCGGCGACGCTGTGGAGAATTTTGCCTAACAGTTCTCTGCAGCCCAGAGGCAGACGGAGGCCATCCGGCACATCCTGCCCCGGCTGCTGCCTTCACCCGTCCGCCGGGGACAGATCCTCCGCCTGCCCGTCGACGAGGGTGTCCACCTGCAGCCGCCTCAGCTCAGTGATATTAATCACACCTAGTGTTGAGCAGTGCTCCTGTTTTGCACGTGCATATCAATGTCCTACTGGCGAAGGACTTGATATAGCTGCTCCCTCCAGCAGATGTGAAGGCCAGTTGTTGTAAACTCATTCTTCATGGTAGTATGTGGTGGGTCGTGACCATCTTGGCCCAAGTTGGTCTGCAGCATCTGACCTGAAAGACATGTACTTCAGATCTCTACCTTCCGCACACAGGCCATCTTGTGTGTTGCGTGTGAGGTTTTGAAGTATCAGTACAGAGTCCTACCCTTCGAGTGCTCCATAGCCAGTTGGGTCTTCAGGTCAACTGGGAGAGAGCAATCTCGCCCACGGGCTGAGTATCTCTTTTTCAGTTTGGAGAATGACTCGGTCCAACATGTCTCTTCAAGAATGAGAGTGTGTTCGGCTAGTGCTGTGTAGAAGTGAGAAAGGGTCCCACTGAAAGAACTTTCAGAGGCTCCAGGGGCATATGGCAGATGCAGCCACTTGGCTTCTTCCATATGAAGACCGCTTCAGCACTAGCTTCATGACCGAGTCCTGAGGTGACCGTGGCAGAGCAGCACGCCTTGTGTGACAACAGTTCACCCCGGCCTGATGCCAAACCCTTACTGACTGAGGGGCCATGTACAAAGGGCGTGCTTTAACCAAGGCCTGGGCGACCTCCGACTGCATGGGCATTCGTGCCTCGAGTTGTTGCAGTTCACCTCACTTTGAGCCACCGCTGCTCATCAAGCTATTTTTTCTGGCCTGCTCAATCGTGCCACCAACGAGCCTTACGACAGCTATGGCCAGGGAGAGTGGAGACTCCATCCTCGACGGTCCAGCTGGACCGGGACCTCTTCAGGGCCGCACAGTTACATCTGTTGCCTCTCTGGATTCGTTCCTCTGCCAGTTGCATATCTCTGTCTGAGGGGACAACCCTTGGACAGACGCTCTCAGCTGGCCCCAGGGGCCCCGCAGAAATGATCCCCCAGTGAGCCTTCTAAGAAAGCGGCTATTCGAATCATTGTCACTTGGCGCCTGCTCAAGTTAAGTGATTCTCATCACACTCACGTGTTGTACAGAGATGCTCCTAAGCTCAGTGAATTTCATCACACTCAGGTGTTGAGCAGAGATGCTCCCGAAGCTCAGTGATCTTCACATGTAGTGTTGAGCAGTGCTCCTGTCTTGTGCGCGCATGTCGCTTGCACCTTCTGTGCCAGGTCAGGAGTAGAGCAGGTCTTGATAGTTGCCCCTTATTGGCCCAGGCTTCCTGACTTCCCCTGAATACATTCAGGGACGGGGCATGATGGCACCCGCGTTCAGATTCCAGGCCGGTCCTAAAAGCTGGATGCAGAGGTTCCTCCACCCTCAAAATTCTGTTTTTAAACAGTTCTCCTGCTCGTGTGGTCTCTACTAGAGGGTAGGGACTTGCTCGCTTTCGGTCAACGAGTTGTGCCAGGAATTCGGGCCAGCTATCTCTCACAAGCTGAGACCCCGGCCTGGATATGTGCCCAAGGTTCCTACCTCTCCCTTAATGGGACCAGATAGTGAGCCTACAAGCGCTGCCCCGGAGGAGGCAGACCCAGCCCTGGCTTTCTCTGTCCGTCCGCTTCATTGCAGTTATACAGGCACAGAACGCAAGCCTTAGTACCTCAGACCAGCTCTTGTCTGTTAGGAAATCAGAAGAGAGGGAAGGCTGTTTCCAAGCGAGGTTTGCCCACTGAATGGTGGCTGCCTTCATCTTAGTGAAAATCCCGAGATGCACATGTCCACTTAGGTGGTGAGCTCCTCTACTCTCCTCAAAACCATTCAATCTTGCTGAAAACCCAAACTTTGCCCTCAGACATGACTCACACGCCCTCAAAAACACACACTACAACACAGTCTTACACACAGGGCTGGACTGGCCATCGGGCATACCGGGCACTTTCCCGGTGGGCCGATGTGCTTTTTGGGCCGATACAGATAATTATTTTTAAAAAAATAATGTTTTTGTCTAAATGGCCCATAATACTCGTACATCGGCGGCCCATTCGTTTAGTTTTGCTTAATTGGCGGCGCTGGGATCTTTGTGCCGGTGTAATACATTGGACAAAAAAAGTCAGCGTAGGTTTTTTTTTTTCACAGACCGGCCCATGAAACACGTAGATCAGCGGCCCATTGGTTCTTTTCTTGATTGACACTGGGCTGGTCCAATCACATCTTTAAACTCCTCCCCCTTTAGGCTCTGAGCGAGCGTGCAGTGTTAGTGTGTATCTGTCAAAATAGTCAGAGATGGAGAAGAAACGCAAGGAATGTGCAGAGAAATAGCGTGAAAAAAAGAAACGGGCCCTTCAAGTGTCTGATGAGGATATTGAGGAGGATCAGGAGAGAATGAGTGAGTGTAGAGAACTGTGGTAAGCAGAACTAGGCTACTTTCAGAACACTTAGCTATGAGTGTAGGAACCCATTACCCAGTTACGCATTATTTACACATCGGCATAGTTGACGATTACGGGTTTTACTAGAATGAAACGCGTTTGTAAACCAAAATAAAAGATCATGTGTTTATCTCTTTCAAGCATAGAAATTAGTACAAAACTAATTATGAAAGTTGCTTTTATTTTTCAGTGCATTTGTTTTACAATATATGGCTATTTCTGTCATGGAATTAATATTATAACTATTATTATGTAGTAGTGTAATGCAGACAGACACTATATCACAGCTAAAAGAGTTTTGAGTTTTTCTTTGTTCAATTTGCACACTGATTATGGGTTGGAGCTCTTAATTTTTAACTCTCAAAGTGCACCAGATTGATGAACATTAAACATTAACATTAAAAAGCACACATTTTTCTTACGGGGGGCTCCCCTGAACCCCCCTAAAGGAACAGACGTCCACCCACCACAGATTTACCAAAAATCCTGTGTCAAACACTGGTATTGAAATCGGCTGCAGGGCGGGATTTCGACACTGGCATATGCGCATGCGCGTGCGATCTGTGTTTGTGTTTGGAGCTCCGTCGAATTGATTCATTAATCGCTGATTTTCTTCTTTACCACTCATTTATAAACAAGCACTTTCTATTTTTATATCATTTGAACTTATCCTCGACACTATTCCTTATAAAAAACAATCGGATTGCTTTGATATCGCTACTTAGATCCAACTTTCCGAATCTCGGCTACTAGCCTTTAGCCCGCTAGCATTTCACGCGTGGCCTCGCGCCTATCGACCCTCTCATTTTACACCCGTTTGACTGAAAGGATACGTGTTATATCCATCATTTCAGTCCTAAATTAGTAGTGATATTGGTAGTATCACTACTAATTTACTGTTCATCTGTTATAATGGCGAACATATCGGATGTGTGTCTAACGTTACCTCTGAGTGCAGGTGAGGACACATTCGAGCTGGTTTCGGTACGATTGGAGCTGGAGTCGGTGGAGAAACAGATCCGCGTTCTGCTGGTGAAGCAAGCCGAGCTGCGAGATCGGCGATCAACGCTCGAAACATCACGCGCCGATGCTCACAAGTCAGTGGTTAGTAACTTTTTGACTCCGACTTCGTCTACTCCGTGCGTTTCTCTGCCCAGGAGGACGCGATCATCTCTGCCTTCATTCACTCCGGCACCGAGGCAACACCACGGACCCTGGGTGATCCCACAGAGGAAGACACGAGCCAGGACCAGACCAAGGACTTCCCCCCCCCTCCCGGTCTTCGAGATCTCCACCCGGAACCGCTTCTCCCCTCTTCGCGAGCCGGAACGTGACGCCGCCGTGATCATCGGCACTTCCATGGTCCGTCATGTCCGTGCTACCTCAGGTAAGCGTAAGGTGCGCACTCACTGTTTTCCTGGTGCTCGTGTTCTTGATGTCGCCGCACAGATTCCCGAGATCCTGAACGGTGACGAGCGCGTCGGAGCTGTGGTCCTACACGCCGGGACGAACGACATCAGGCTGCGGCAGACGGAGGTTCTGAAGAAGGACTACAGAAGCCTGATCGAGACGGTTCGCAGCACATCGCCTGAAGCAACTATCATCGTGTCTGGACCGCTTCCCACGTACCGACTAGGACAAGAAAGGTTCAGTAGATTATTTGCTCTAAATGAATGGTTAATGTCATGGTGTAATGAACAGAAACTGCTCTTTGTAAATAATTGGAATCTGTTCTGGGAGCGACCTAGGCTCTACCGTGCTGATGGCCTGCACCCCAGCAGAATCGGAGCGGCTGTTCTGTCCGACAACATCTCCAAGACGTTACACACCATATGACTAGTAAGTCAAAGTCCAAATCACAGTCTTTGCTGTCCCAACTTAATTGATATAAGTAGTGTAGAACATTATATAGAAACTGTGTCTATTCCTCGCTTAGTGAGGCCAAACAATAAATCTAGTGTAGGATCTAGCAAAAATCTTATTGTAATTAAACCAGAAAATCTAAATATCAGTGAACAAAAACAATTTCTAAAGCTAGGTCTTCTAAACATTAGATCGCTCACACCTAAGGCGGTTATTGTAAATGAAATGGTCACAGATAATAGTTTCGATGTACTTTGCCTTACTGAAACCTGGCTTAAACCAAATGATTATTTCGGTCTAAATGAGTCCACTCCACCAGGATACTGTTATAAGCATGAGCCCCGTCTGATCGGTCGTGGCGGCGGGGTTGCAACAATCTATAGAGATATTCTTAATGTTACTCAGAAAACAGGTCACAGGTTTAATTCGTTTGAAGTACTTGTGCTAAATGTTACGCTCTTAGATGCAAGAAACAAATCCATATTATCTCTAGCCTTGGCTACCCTATATAGACCTCCAGGGCCCTATGCTGATTTCCTAAAAGAGTTTGCATACTTTCTCTCAGATCTATTGGTCAATGTCGATAAAGCAATAATTGTTGGAGACTTTAACATACACGTAGATAATACAAATGATGCGTTAGGGACTGCGTTTACAGATTTATTAAACTCCTTTGGGGTCACGCAAAACGTCAGCGGTCCCACTCATCGTCTAAATCATACACTAGATTTAATTATATCATATGGAACCAATCCAACTGATATAAATATTATACCGCAAAGTGATGATCTCACTGATCATTACATGGTAACTTGTATAATACGTACTGCTGAAATTTGTCACGTTGCGCAACGTTATCGACCAGGCAGAACAATCCTTCCAACCACTATAGATAGATTCTCAAATAGCTTACCTGATCTATCTCAGCTGCGCAGTGCACCCAAACAAACAGATGAACTAGAGGAAATGACTAGCAGTTTGAGCACCATGTTCTCTAGTACACTAGATATTGTTGCACCAATTAGATTAAAAAAGGTAAGAGAGAAAACTAAAGCACCATGGTACAACAGTGCTACGCATGCAATCAAGAGAGAAACTCGTAACTTAGAGCGTAAATGGAAACAAACTAATTTAGAGGTCTTTAGAATCGCGTGGAAAGACAGTATGTCACGTTATAAAAAGGCTCTAAAAGCAGCAAGGGCTGAGCATCTCCGCAAACTAATAGAAAATAACCAAAATAATCCAAGGTTTTTATTCAACACCGTGGCTAGACTAACAAATAAACAAACATCACCAGAGCAAAATATTCCATTACAATATAGTAGTAATGATTTTATGAATTACTTCAATGAGAAAATAGAAAGCATCCGAAACACAATTGTAAATATACAATCCTCTATGATGTCTTATGATTCAGCCTCAATTATGGCCCCTCTAGAACAACTACACCGATTTACAACTATAGGACAGGAAGAGCTAAATAAACTTATCATTGCATCGAAACCAACAACATGTTTATTAGATCCAATACCCACTAAACTACTGAAAGAAGTGTTACCTGTAGTCGAAGAGCCTCTTCTTAATATTATTAACTCGTCTTTATTTTTAGGTCATGTTCCAAAAATATTCAAGCTGGCAGTAATAAAACCTCTCATTAAGAAACCGCAATTAGATCCAAATAACTTAGCAAATTACAGACCCATCTCAAATCTTCCATTTATGTCTAAAATACTAGAAAAAATTGTGTCCGCTCAATTGTGCTCTTTCTTACAAGAAAATGATATCTATGAAAAATTCCAGTCGGGATTCAGACCGCATCATAGCACAGAAACTGCGCTAGTTAAAATTACAAATGATTTACTTTTAGCTTCTGACCAAGGCTGTATCTCAATACTAGTTCTACTCGATCTAAGCGCTGCGTTCGACACTATCGATCATAAAATACTCCTGGATCGACTACAAAACTACACTGGTGTTCAGGGACAGGCATTAAGCTGGTTTAGATCTTACTTATCAGACCGTTACCATTTTGTCTGTCTAAATGGGGAAAAATCAAAGATAACGTCAGTAGACTATGGAGTGCCGCAAGGATCGGTGTTAGGCCCTCTGCTATTCTCAATATATATGCTGCCACTTGGTAATATTATAAGAAAACATGGAATTAATTTCCACTGTTATGCTGATGACACTCAATTATATATCTCATCACGACCAGATGAAAACACTAACTTATCTAAATTGACAGAGTGTCTAAATGATATAAAATGCTGGATGACGTGTAATTTCCTGCTATTAAATTCAGATAAAACGGAGGTACTACTTATTGGTCCAAAAAACTACCCACAAAATCCCTTACAATACAACTTTAATTTAGAAGGATGTCCTGTTACTTTGTCCACTACAGTAAAAGACCTGGGTGTTATACTAGACCGCAACTTGACTTTCGAAAATCATATTTCATATATTACAAGAACAGCCTTTTTCCACCTTAGAAACATTGCTAAGCTACGCAACATGCTATCTGTTTCTGATGCAGAAAAGTTAGTTCATACTTTCATGACCTCGAGACTAGATTACTGTAATGCTTTATTAGCTGGCTGTCCTACATCCTCAATTAACAAGCTACAGTTAGTGCAAAATGCAGCTGCTAGAGTTCTTACTAGATCAAGAAAATATGATCATATAACACCTATTTTATCATCTCTACACTGGTTACCTATTAAGTTACGTATCAATTACAAAGTATTCCTACTGACCTATAAAGCCCTAAATGGTTTAGCTCCTGTGTATTTAACAGACCTTCTATCGCCATACAATCCATCGCGCTCTTTAAGATCACTAAATTCGAGGCTTCTGGTCATTCCTAGGATATCTAAGTCCACTAAAGGAGGGAGGGCGTTCTCGCATTTAGCTCCTAAACTCTGGAATAGCCTTCCTGATATTGTACGAGCCTCAGACTCGCTGTCCCAGTTTAAAACTAGATTAAAGACGCATCTCTTTAACCAAGCATTCACTTAATGCTTAACCTTTGATACTGCTGAATCGGTTCGAATGCATTAACATTATGAACATCAGCTATGCTAATTATTTCCCATCTGCCTTTCTGCTGTTATCTCGGGACGCTAGTCCCGAGGTAAATAGCGTTCGTCAGCTCCAGTTTGTATCCAGCCTCTCACGGAGACTTCAGATGCCCCAACGCCTGTGAAGAGACGACTCGACGCCTGTGAAGAGACGACTCAAAGCCGGCGATATGTTATGCCATAAATTAATACTTGATTAACTAACTGTATTTTTCTATGTACATTTCCGAAATGCAATTTCTGTAAAGCTGCTTTGAGACAATGTGTATTGTGAAAAGCGCTATACAAATAAATTTGAATTGAATTGAATTGAATATTGCTGTGCCAATGCAGCTTATAGCTTGTTTTAGGATTCATCATTGTGGAGTAGTTTGATTGTATTTTACAATTAGTAGTTATTTCATCTATAAACTCTTACTCATTCCTACTCACTCATTAGGCTACATGGCATTAGTGGTTTTAATAGGAGTTAGTATACATATTCAGGGGAGTGAAAAGATCGGTTGTGTTTATGATTATATGTAGTGGGCCAGTCTGGGCCAAAATGCCCGGACCGATTTTTAGTCCCTGTCCAGCCCTGCTTACACACTTGTGAGATAAATTCAAAACAATACTACAAAACTAGTAATATGCAAGTTATGTTGCTTGTGGTTCTCCCCCTCAAAAACCTTTTCACAAACAACAAAAGTAACAAAAGATACAACAAATGTATACATTTGCACATTTCATTCCTACAGTACAATACACCAAACAAACAAAAAAAAGAATAATTCTGCCCCAGCATCCCGTCTTTGGTCTGGGACAGGCCAGAGAATCTCATTACAGTTTTTCCCAATTGCTAACACACAAGTTTGCAAACTGTGCTGGTTTTATCAAAATACTTAACACAATTCACAAAATCACACACCCAAACTGCAAAATACCTCAGATTTCATGCTAAATGAAGCACTGCAACCAAAACTACATATAGCATAATCAAAATCAAGATTTTTGTCTAACCAACTACACACCGTTGGGCATAATGAAAAGCACTCTCATATTTAGTAAGCTTTGCCATAATACTAAAATAGTTTAAATTGTAGAAAATTCTTCAGATTGTTTACATGCACAGAAATAATTGCGATAAACACACATGCTGTTGAAACATTTTTATTTTTATTTTTCACCAAACAAGTCAGTGCAACATATGCACAGCAGATATATTTACATCGAACTGAACAAAAATATGCTCACAAAATAACAGTAAACTGAAAAATAAAAATCGCAGAAAAAATATATATATATAAAAAAAAGCATCTTGCCGCAAAGCTGGGTCGGGCCACAACGCCTCGGCCACATCACAGGCAATATCTTCCCTTGCCAGAGATCGAGGGAAGAAGCGACTTGAGTGCCTTATCCATCCCTGAATCGCACCCATATCAATCTCATCACATGCCTCTTCCATAGCCTGCACAAGAGGCATGCCCACAAAGGGCTGCCGGTGGTATATCTTCCACCGCCATGTCAAAAAGAACTCTTCTATGGGGTTCAGAAATGGTGAGTATGGTGGGAGGTATTGCATGAGAAATGGTGGGTGGTCAGCAAACCAATTTTGGTCTGGGGCTGCATAATGAAAGCTCACGTTGTCCCATTCTACAACGTACCGGTTTCTTTGCATCATTCATATGCTCTGGTGGTATGAGAATGTTGAGGAGTCTGTCCAGCAATGTGAGAATATGGGCTGTGTTGTATGGTCCAAGGTTGGCATGATGGTGGAGGACACCATGCATATTGGAGATGGCAGCGCACATTGTGATGTTCCCACCGCGTTGGCCAGGAACATCCATAATGGCTCTGTGGCCAATGACGCTTCTCCCCCTTCTTCAAGTCTTTGATAGGTTGAATCTATAAAGAGGAAATCATGTGGGATTGAATGAGCATCCATTTCCAGTACTCCCTGAAAACAAAGAACAAAAATCAGTCAATATGGTGTTATCCAGTACACTGGGAAACAATGTTGCGTGTAGTGTACTGCGGTTAGTATTGTACTTACTGTCAGGGTTCTGTCACTTCTGTCTAGTCTATTTCTTGGTTTTGTGACAGAGCCCTGACAGTCCTGTTTTGTCTTGTCTGTGTGCCTTGTTTCGTGTAGTTTCATGTCATGTTTTGTCTTGTGCTGTGTAGCACGCAGCTTGTTTACACTAGCTGTGTGCTTTCATGTTGTCATGTTTTGTGTGAACGCGTGGCTTATGAGTGTTCTCATTGGCTGCGTGTTCATGTCTCGTTTTGTGTGAGCACATGGCTTGTAATTTGTTTTACTGGCCATGTTGTGTTTTTTTGTCAAGTTTGGTGTGAGCACATGGCTTGCCATGTGTTTCCTTGAGCCATGTGCTCTCCTGTCGATTGTCTAGCCCCTCCCATCTTGTTACCTGATTATTGATTCATTTGCCCCACCTGTCCTCCCTCGTAACCTGCTTTGTTTGTTCTCCCTATTTATTCTCCTTGTGTTTTCTGGTTCGTCATCGAAACCTTGTCTGATGTTGCCTCATGTTTCCTGTCCATGCCGAGTCTAGTTGAAGTCTTGCCACCTGTCTTGTTTTCCCCCACGGAGTAGTTTTAGTTTGTATTTGTTTTATTTTTTATACTTAATAAAGACCCATTTTCCTGCAATTGAGTCCTTGCTTTATCTCCGCAACCCCACATCTGACACTTACATCCACATATGCTCGTGTGATCTCTTTGTTTCTTTGAGAGTTTCTTTCAAACGACACCTTATAAAGTTGTTTCACTCTGATTTGGTTTTGCTTGAGAATGTGAGCCAATTTGGACAGACTGACTCATTGAATATGGTGTTGTCTTGGATGTGGCTTTGAATTTGTTTTTTATCTGATTTTATTATTTTCCAAAACCAAGTTTACAATGGCAGCTTCCTGTACCCCGGTGAACATTTGGCCCCTTCCTCCACCATGGTTGCGTCTCTCAGTCCTTTAGAAAAACAAAAGAATAGGGCTTGGACAATGCAGCCTAATGATATTTACCCCACAGTAGAGTACATTGTACAGGAAACTTGTACAGTTTGTGTATGGCATCAGCCATTCTTGAAGTAAACAGGTGTCATCCAACTGATACATGGTGTACCAGCCTAAATGCCCGGATGACACAGGCGACAGTAAAACAGCTCAAGTTGGGCTGCACTCTCTGTCCAGCCTCTCACATTGTCAGCCCATGGTTGATGACATGATCAACTAAGGCCATGTTTACACGAGAACGATTCCGGGTGAAAACGAAAAAATATTTTATCGGATGTGCCCTTCGTTTACATGGCGACAGCGTTTTGGGGGCTTAAAAATGCAAAAAAGTGAAACCACCCTCCAGCGTGGAAATCGTAAAAACAATCCACCGTCGCGTTCCCGTCTAAAGGGTAAAAACGCAAATCTGCTCATGGTGGCTCTCGTCGCGTGAAAAGTGAAAAGTAAAAAGTGATAACGCAACGCCACTTTTCTGTTTTCTCTTCAGATCGTTTCCGTGTAAACATAGCCTAAGGTTGCTCTGATTTAATTTGAAAGTTCTTGTCTTTGGCCATGAACTCCTCTACCAGCTCTACCCCTACCTCTCACTCTTCCTCCCCTCTCATTCTCCCCCTCCCTCTTCCTCTTCCTCTTCCTCTTCCTCTTCCACTATCTGCAACTTCTTCCATTGTTGTTGTAAAAAAAAGTGCTCATCTGTGGTCTTTTCATAGTGCTTACATCCTGATTGAAGTGTTAACAATTAACCATTGAGGTGTTTGGCCAGGTGGGACATGTATTGGCCAATTAGCTCATGTAGTGTCATTTTGAATGGCAGTGTTTTGAAATGGCTGATTTTGTCAGATTGTTGTGTCTTATGCAGAAAACCGTGTTCAGTGCATTTAAAAAGTGTCATTTTGAAATGCAAAATGTGTGCAAAGCAGAAAATGTGTTTAGACTTTTGGAGACTTGAGAAGAGGTTTTGCTCTCTCTTTGTCAGTTTTAAATAATTGTGCTGTGCATATCATTTTAGTGTGTTAGCAATTTGAAAAAAACTGTAACATCAATGGCTATATTGGCCCAAGCCAGGCAGCGGGGTAAAATCCATGCCTGATCCACCCATGGATCAACTAAAATATCAAGGCAAGCTTCTTCCAGTCCATCATCTCGGTTTGCAACAAAAATAGAAGTTCTTATTACTGTAACTTTTTTTTAAAATGAAAGCATACAGAAACTCTATCTGCATGTAAGGATATTTTATGCATTTCTTTTCATTAGCTACCTTACATGTATATGTTGTAACAGCACAGAGTACAGTACTCAAAAGTACTCAGGAAGCAGTATGAAGCACACCTACCAGTTTCCCCCCGAAGGCTCTTATGATTTAGGCAACGGTAAAGCGACTCAAGTTTGGCTGTACTTTATGCCCAACCCCCCTCATAGTCATACCATGGACAAGGACATGGTCAACTAGAGTGGCACAAATACAATCTGAGACTGCTTGTCTCCTTGTCGTTCCCCTTCGTCCTCATCCTTATCTTAATCCTTGTCCTCTTCCTTCACCCCTACTGCTCTTCCTCATCTTCTTCTTTGGTGTTCTCAACCTCTTATATCACATTTCTCTGGATCCATTGTTCCAAAACTATCTATTTAAGGTTCTGATTATTGTGTGATCAATTTTTACTCTTAGTGTTTCCACCTGGGTAATTGTGTGTTGAAGCTGTGCTGACTTGAGTGTACATTATTGAATGCTAGTGCTTTCTACATGACAACATGGTGTAGGCAATGAGAAATTTGTGTGCATTGTTTTGCAGTGACAGTTCAACAAATTCTCTCTTGTTCTGAATTATTAAAACTTAGCTGTTATTTGAACTGCCATTTTTCTCAATGTCTTCTTTGTGGACCCAAATTGTGACACAAGTTGAGGATTCAGATAGCATTTTTTAAATTTATGTGTGAAAAGGTTTAACAGGGTTTTATTATAGTTAAATTGTAGTAATTTGTGGTTATCATAGTTTAACAACATTAACCATGTTTTATTTTTTGTGGGTTTTTTTTGTATAAAACCATGGCTAATTTTCCTAAGGGAAGTTTTACGTTGAACGCTCACTGGTTCCTGCCTCCTTATTCCCTCAAACTTTGTTACATTCTGTTAAACATATTATTGTTCACTGTTTGTGAAAGTAAATGTTATATATCTACTGTAGATTTTTTAATTTTCACTTTCTTTTTCCATTGAAATTACATTAAAAAATAATTAATTAACTGCTTTGAGGATGGCAATAGCCAAAATGTTATTATGGACCAATAGCTTATCCAAGCTAGGTCACAAACCAACCCTAAAGTGTTTATAATTTATGTTAAATTATGGTTATATTTAGATCCATTTACAGTTGGTGTAATGAGCTGCCAACTTCTCTCATTTCAACATTATGAATGGACATGACCTTTTCCATTAGGGTCCTTATCAATGATTTCCAATCCAGAACACATGAACAGATTAATTAACAGAGTCTGAAATTAACTGGCCATTCACTAAAAGCCATCATTAGACAGCCAAACTAATTCTAACCCTGAAGTAAACGCCAAAAGACATGCAAAATGTTGAAAAAATTTACCTAAACTTTGTATTGCTGAAAACACAAAATGTTCTTTGACTCATCACTTCCCCCCTTTATCTAGTGATTTTTCAGTCACTGCCTGCAGAATAAATAGTTTTGAAATAAAGAGTAAAGGCTGGACATTTTACTCTTGTATCTCTGTTTTTGTGAACAGGTACACCCAAACATCATAGCCCCTCCAAGATTAACCATTGTGTTTTACGCTGTATTGTGTAAGAGGGTGTTTTTATTGTTCTAATATGTTTGTTGTTCTAGTAGTGCTAACGGAACGGTTTTGTTGGGGTTGAAGGAGGGGTGCTAGTGTTACTCCGCTGAAGGCAAAGGTGATAAAACAGTGATTGAGATTCTGCAATAAAACCATCGCTGCAGAAACAGTGAGATTCAATTTCACTGCTTTTATAAACCTATACATCTCCACAGAGGGGCCAAGTGTGGAAAATGAGTGAAACAGAAAAACAGAATGATCAGCAGACAAACATCAGCCTGGACTTTTCACACCATTTTCACACAGCCATTAAAACACTTGAAGTTGAAGAGAATGTAAATTTGCCATTTTACATGATCCCTTAAAGGGATAGTTCATCCAAAAATGAAATTTAGCCCATGATTTACTCACCCTGAAGTCATCCTAGGTGTATATGACATTCTTCTTTCAGACGAATACAATCGGATACAATCGGAATACAATCAGAAAATAACTAGACACAGGTGGAGAAAGATAAACTAATCAGGAACTAAATAGAACAGGTGCAGACTGGACAGAACATAATTGTGACCCCTTCGGAAAGCCGCGTCCTCAGGCTGTGATGGCAACAAAAGTTCAAAAAAAAAAAAAAAAAAGGGCGGTGGCTTTGGTGGAGGGCGTGGAGCTGCAGCCGGGGGCTCGGCCTCACGCCCACCTGGTGTAGGGGAAGCCCGAGGTGCAAAGGATGATCCGCACAGATTGAGCGGCGGAGGCAGAGCCGAGGAGCTGAACCACACCAGTGGTGCCGACGGATCCAGGGGACTGGTCGTGACCAGTGATGGTGATGGGACTAGGAGGTCAGGCAGGGATACAGGCTGCAGGTTTCCGGATGGGACCGGCGACGAGGATGAAGACTCGAAGGTGGGGAATTGGGAGGGAATAGGATCTTGCGGACCACAGGTCTGTTAGGTCCAGGTCCGTTTCTGGCTTTGAGATGGAGTGACCTGCCTGCGCCAACTCCGGGGCCTTGATGCTCTCAGTGGGCACCTCGGGCTCGCTGGTTGTGAGGGTGATGGTTCCGTTCCTGAGCCCCCGGCCAGGTACCCAACCACTTGTGGTTTTCTGGCAGGAGAAGGAGTCGCAGTGCTGGTGAGTCCATCTTTTTCTTTCACGTTTTTGAGAGGTCAGTTCTTCTGTTATGTTGTTGTGGTCGTTGAAGGTACAAGTCAAGGTAAATACAGTCTTTATTTAAACTAACTCAGGCAGGATAGACACAACCACGTTAAACATAAACATGAACCGACAAGGGACTGAAAAGACCAGGGAGTATAAATACACAGGAGGAAATGAGGAAACTAACTAGACACAGGTGGAGAAAGATAAACTAATCAGGGACTAACGAGAACAGTTGCAGACTGGACAGAACATAATTGTGACAACGCCAAAAGAGTAAAATTTGACAATGTATAATGTAGGGTGTAAGAGTAGCGTAAGCTTTGATGCCTCCCACGGTTCAAACAAACAGGGCTGGGCAAGCGTGTTCATCATTACGTTGTGCGTCAAGTTAAAGGGTTACTCTTTCGCTGTAAATCGATGCGTATGGCCGTCTGACCTGAAGTCAGGGTGAGTAAATCATGGGCTAAATTTTAATTTTGGGTGAAATATCCCTTTAATAATGGGTTTTTAGTTTTGTTTTTCAGAACACCAAATAGCTGTGATTTGTAAGTTTTATCCTGGAACAACAATTCTGTCCGAAAATGTAATAACCGTATCCCTACCTGTAACATAGGGGTGTGCCAACTACCACAAAGAGGCCCCAAAGATGTTTCAAACAGCAGCAGCACCACTGCTCTGAATGTACCAGCAGATGGAGGTGTAAAAATTATGTGACGTGATGATGAAGTCAAAAGTTTGGTGTTTATTCCAATAAGTGAAAAAAACAAACAAAAAAACTTCAAAGTTATTTGCAAACAAACTTTTGGCTATGCCAATAAATTGACCGAAAACAGAGCAACAACCACAAACCAACTCACTCTACGAGCTTCCTAACAGCACTGAGAGGTAGTGATGTTACATTTGACACTAAAGCTTCAATGCGCATATCGAGTATGCAGCGCAATTTCTCATGAAGCGCCGTGCTGGAGCGCATATTGTTTTCAGAGAAACGCGTGATCAACGAAAAACGAAGCCTCACTTTCTTTCCAGTCATGTGAATGCTTCCTTTTGCGTGTCTGAATGTTTGGACCCAGACCAGTACTCTACAGGTTTTTGGAAGTTTAAGTCCATTTACTAATTATTATATATATATATATATATATATATAAATATATATATATATATATATAAATAAGCCTATAGCCTATGTTACATGATCATATATTCTGACACATAAACAGCATAGAAACCATAAAATAATTAGACCAACATTTACTTGCATTAAGCAACTCTGTTGGTATTTTTATATTAATATAATTGTTACATTTAATTTGTTGCCACACTAAATTTATTGAACGAGACACTGTGTTGAATGACGCTTTGGGGAACATCATCGTGCTACCCGGAAGTATAAAAGTGGCACCTTGCAAATATGACATTCATCTTATCTTCTGAAGGGACTGTTTGGTAGGCAGGCCCCGAGGCATGGCAAAGAGACACAGTGTCACAGTCGTAACCTGAGACGTTCCATTTCGAAAGGGAACTCGCACTGCGTCGAATGACGCTTTGGGGAACGATATACCCATGCCGCCATGCTAAGGGGAGTCCATGCCAAGTGGCAGTGACAACTGTCAGAACCAGCAAATTCAAATGAAATGCTAGAACCACTCAGCCTCAGGTCACACTGGGCTGTCAGTGACAGCATTACCTACAGTCATAGCCCAAGCTATAAGCCTTACAGGAAAACCTCCATAAACATAGTTTACGAAAGGCCTACCTGGGCCCGCTCAAGGGCCTGGAACCACAGCTGCAAATTAGAAGGGGTCCGTTCTGGGGAATGTGGCTAGGTAACCCGAAAGAGTCCCAACCAATCACTATTCAGGGGAACATACTCACCCGAAATGCCACCAGGAAGGCCTGACCTGGCGTCACTTACATTTGATACTTCAGCCTGGCCAACTTCCTGTCTGTGCGAAGACAGAGGCTCTGGACACTTGCCTTTAGATAAGGCATCTAACCCGAGGAACTGCAAAACTGACAGTTAACCACCCAGATCTCAGAGATGGGGTATCCCAGAGAGCGTGACTCAGCATAGTGCTTACAACCCTTGCCAGCGAGGGGAGTTTCTCTGCTCGATCCATGGATCTACCCAGCATTTGTGTTTCAAAACATTGAGGAGACCGGAGAAGGCCTAAGGACTGATCTAACTGGGAGGCCTCACGAGAGGCCTACGACCATCTAGTGATTCATAGTGACCCTCAGTGAGGGGAGCACATGGTCCACCTGGTAGGCAAACCAGGCTGTAGGCAGAATAAAAAGAGGTTCCGAGAGGGAACCAGTAGCAGAGAATGAATACTTTAGTCAAGCCAGGGCGTAAGCTCGCCTTCAGAAGCTGCCTGCTAAGGCCAGCTGAACTAATAGCAAGTGCCACTAGCTGGCCGAGCCCAGCATCACTGGGAAACCACTTGCAGGGAGGCCTGGTGAGGCCTACTACCTGATAACCATCACATGTGGAAACTTCGTCTTCAGGGAGGCCTGGTGAGGCCTACTACCTGATTACCACCCTATGTGGAAACTCGCTGTTATGGCTCTTAACCAGCTTTAGCTTGTTCTAAATCAGACACAAGGTAAGGACCGAACATATTAAAAATTACAGACAATGAATTTCTTTCTGACGTCCACTCATGCCATAATGCTTTTAATTGGAGAGTCAAGCGAACAAGTACACAAAAAACAATAAACAATTTCAACGATTAACAAAAATAATAACAGTACACAGGCAGGGCAGCTAAATAGACCAGAAAACCCTGAATACACCTAGTTAACAGGAGAGGTCTTACCTAGCTCCCGAAAAGAATAGAACAGGTGAGTCTTGCGGGTAACTGCTTACCTCGCTGATCTAACTAAATAACAAAAGGTGAACTAAGAAAAGTAAACCCATAACCTGTTATGGGTTTACCGTGCATCGCTCCAGCACATAGAGGAGAGGCGCAGTAGAGTAGTAGAGGCACACCCGACAAACAAACAGGAGAGAGAGAGAGACCGCCATCAAAGCCGTTGCAGTTTAAATAGCAGAAACTCCGATGACGTCACTCCACTTCCGCGGTTCAGGGACAATCCCTTCTCACGACTCCACCTACAAACTAGGATAAATAAATCACACACAGTTCTACATGTACCCATGTAACACCCTCACCCTTAATGAATAATTGTAGGAATTAAATGATCTTACCTCATCCAGTAGACTATAATTTATTCAAATACGAGATAAAGCGTCAGCAATCACGTTATCCTTACCCCGAATGTGACGAATGTCACATTTTTCAATCTTTCCAAAAAAATCTTTCCAATCTGTCAAAAACAGTAGAACACAATGGGCGGCTCAAAAGTTCAGGGGCCTCATTTATAAAACTTTGCGTAGGATTTGCGCCAGAAGTGGCGTACGAATGAAACATAGGACGTGCGTACGCACAGAAATATTCGGATTTATAAAACCGTGCGTACGCACATCCTACGCATTTTTCCCTTAATAAATCACAACCAATTCTAAATATAGCGCAGCTTTTACGGCTTCATGTCACGCCCATAGTTGCCCATAAATAGTCCGTGAAACGCCCACAAGTTAATATTCATCGATTGCGAAAGCATGGTGAACACAGAGAGGAAATCAAAAAAACGTAACTTCACTCAATGTGAATTAGAAGTTATCGTGGCGAAGTGGAAAAGAGGAGAAAAATGTTGTTTGGAGGGCACAGTGTGGGCATTACTAATGCCAAAAAGGCACTTGAGTGGCAAATGGTTGCAGACGCCGTAAATGCTGTAGCCTCAGAACATCGGACTGTGGCCGAAATAAAAAAGAAATGGTCGGACATTTGCCTCATTTGCCAGCAAGTCTTTGGCTGTCTGAAGATGCGTTCACTCCGAATCCTTCCATTTTCCACATCTTCTAAGAGCGCAAGATCAGCCATTGTGCGTCATTACGCATTGTGATGGGGCATTTTATTTCCATCCATTTAATTGCATCCATTTAATTTTAATAGATTAAAATTGCGGTTATAATCTACTTGGAAATGGGAAATAGTTCAGCGCAAATGTAATTTCTAGCAGTTTTCTGAATGTTTGAGACATACGTCATACGTTATTTTATCTAAAATAAAACAAACTAATGGCATATGCATGAATACCATAATTCCGTAGCTGATGAAGACATTTTTACTAAAACAACTTTCCCCAGTGGACAAATAATCTATCTATCTATCTATCTATCTATCTATCTATCTATCTATCTATCTATCTATCTATCTATCTATCTATCTATCTATCTATCTATCTATCTATCTATCTATCTATCTCCCTAATTATCTATCTATCTATCTGACTGACTATCTAATTGCATCTATATCTGCTCCGCCAGACGGACACATTGGCGAGAATATCAGTTTTGTACATTATTTCGTTCTGTTTATCATCTTATTTATGAGGATGAATTGTATAACATGCCAATATTATTGCAGAACATATTTCACTTTTCTTTTTGCAAATAGGCCCTATGTGTTAATTTGCATTTCTGTTGCAGATCGATTAAACGGGTGTTCATGTACGCTGTTAATTGTAAGACTTGCTTTGTGAAGCTTCGTTTTATTTATGAGAGGCAGTATTGCCATTTATTTTACACAACGGTCTACAGTTTCACACACTTTCACGTGTTTCTTCCATCTGCCGACGGTGTCGCCATTTCTCATTTCACCCGTTTTTGTGCGTACGCCTGGGTCAGAGCTTGCGTGAAGGGCCGCACATTTTACCGTCAAGTTTGCTTTTTATAAATACCAATTATTGCGTAGAGAGCGGCGTACGCCTTCGTTTGTGCGTACGCAACGTTTATAAATGAGGCCCCTGGACTGAACAGCGCCCCAACTTCAGGCAGTTCCTCACTGGACATTGCCTGTCCTCTGGTCCCCAGAGAGTCTGTGGGTGAAAACGTTAACACAGCCAACTTCCTTCCAGACGAATCTGGCGGTCTCTCAAAGTACGGCTTAAGCATGTTAATATGGCACAGACATAGTCTGCAGTGCAGACCCAGGTACTGGCATCAGCACTAACACCTTATCACGTAGCTTTCCGAGCTACGAAGTCTAGCACAGCGATCGAAACGCTTTTTCATTCGTTATTGTGCTATCTCCAAATTCTCTTTTGCCAACTCACATGCACGGTGCAACTTAAAACAAAACTCTGAAACATAGTTGAGAATGTTATTTGGACTCGTGTCACTAGTCCAATGATCTTTAATCAGCTTCAGTGGGCCACGGACAGGATGTGCAACTGATCCGAAGCCTGCTTAAAAAGACGTGACATAAAATTCGTACCTTTGTCCAATTGAATAGTACGCGGAAGGCCAAACAGTGAGAAAAATTTGATAAGCAATTTTACAATCACTAATGCAGTAATTTTACGCAGAGGAATTGCCTCTGGAAAATGCGTTGACGTGCACATACGGTTGTAAGGAACCTAGCTATATGAAATATTAATAATCAATAATAACTTGTTATGATTAATTATTAATATTTGGGTCAGTTAATTGGATTAACTTGACATGGCTAAATTAATATTACAATCAATTAATCAGTTCGTCCAACGGACTCTTTTGATTATTAATTTATTCTAAGAAAAGGGTATCTTCCCTGGCCACAGAAGAATAATTATTTCTTAGCATGTACAGCATTTTGAGCATGTAGCAAGAACAAACCGTAAAGGGACTTCGTATTGCAAGCGAATCGGAACCAAATACATAAAGTGCATAAGTTTTATTAACTAAATCATAAACATAAATAAACTAAACACACATATATACAGAAATACAGAAACAGGTTAGTGATAGGATTAAATTGGAAACTGGAAAAAGGGACTATGAGAAGAACCATCAGAATTTCATTTTCACATTTCATCTAATTGAATACTTGCATTTGTAGTGGGAACAATTCTTGAAGTTGTTGAAAATTTAAGTCGTTGATGGTTCCGGCAGTGTCAAGTGGAAGTTGGTTGAGAGTTCTCTTTCTCCAGGAACGCATGGCTGGTTTGTTCAAGGCCTGAAGCCCTGTTGAGGCCACGCCGAGCACCCAGGAGAAGTGAGGAAGTCGGACGAGTGGGTGATTGGAGTCGTTGTTAGTTGGAGTCTTTGTTCCAAAACTCCTGAGATTGTCCTTGGTTCTTTGTGAGAGAGTCTTCTCTCTCCTGCCTAAGCCCATATCTGGTTGGATTGAGGCCTGCTGGGCCCTGGGGCCCCCATGGAGGGGGAGGGGGTTCCCCAGTATCACCAGAACAGTGTTGCGGCTGAATGAAAGAACTAAGAGGGGCAGGTCACATGTGGACTGTCTCTAATAAAGCCTGGAAAAGATCCTCCCCTAAGGGTTGAACTCAACCAATAGGAAGGGGGCATGTCTGAGAGGGAAAGTGGCTCTTAGTTGATTTACGGGTCTTTGTCCCTAGCGTGGTTATACCTTCATTAATCCTCAGATAGCTATAACACATTAACACTGCATTCTAGAAGAAGGTGATGTACATCAAAGTGTGAGTCATTAAATGAGGATTAATTAGGTAGGAGGCATGATACAGGTGAGGTTACATTGATCGTTAGTTAGTTGTATACCAGGATACATACCATAATATATACCTAATAGTACACGAGACAGTAAACCATTTACACTGTTTCTTTCACAGTTTTATGCATGTTCATTTATAGATCAGTTCGTCTATGATTAATGCAGCAAAGTCTGTTTTAAAGATGGGTTCTGTGTTCCCATTGTATCTCTCTCTTGTGCATGTGGCCACATTCCTCGGAGGTCGTAAAATCTCCTTATCATGCCCTGTAACATGACACTGTTTCTGCCCTTGTGTTCATTCATTTGGGCTGTTAGTTTTGGAGTTTCATAAACCTTTGTATATAATGAATAATTAGTGTGTGTCTGAGTGGTCCATACCCTACATCTAACTGTAACTGTTTACAACTTTAACTGTTTGTGTAATAACATGTTAATAACAACTTTTCATGTTTATTTGTTGTTGATTTTTATTTTTTTTGTAATGTTTGAGAAGTATTAATATTAAAGGTTTACTGTTTTTTCCTGATGAGAGCTGTTTGTTTTTCATGGAGTGATGTTTGGTGAATTACATTTGATCCAATTAAGAAGAATTTGACCCCGACCATAACGACTGTATCCTTTTTTTAAACCAAATACTTGCTAGGTTACAGTACATCTACAGCCTTATCCAGATAGGATTAGTTTTCTAAATGATGTCTGCCTTACAATTACTGGAAGTGATAGTATTTGTTGTCTGGATGTGAGTGTTGTGGAAGGTCATTTGTTCTGCATGCAACTTGAAATCCATTATAGTGAGGATCACATCAGTACTGGTGCTACTACAGTGCCTATACTTAGCAGTTCATTTCTTATCTATGTCGAATGGGATGGCAGAAGTACTTGATCCATTACCTGATGTATTTAACCCCTAAGCTTCTAAAAATCATAATGAAAGTTCAACGTGAAGGTTAAGTCCAAATAAATGAGGAGAAGCATTGAGAAAAAATAAGAAACCACAGACATTCCCATCCGAATTGGATTAGATTCCCTCACAATAATTAACTGAAAAACAATAGGTCATTTTCTTGGTTGGGTGAGGAAAAACACAGACATTTCCGGATTAAATTAACAAACTATGTCTGCTCGGCCTGAGAGAAAACCTGACAAATAGATTTTAGGTGGAAAGATAGAGATCTCATGTGTGATTTCTTTTTTCCTACAGGTTATGCTTCTCTCTCTTTCTCTCTCTCTCTCTCTCTCTGGCTGAGGTAAGTGTTTCTTCACCCATCACCCAGGAATAAGGAATCACTCTAAGAAAGAAAAAAGAAGACACAGGAAGGCAGGTAGAGACCTCTGCCACCTGCTCGAGGCAACGCTTCACCAGCCTCACCATAAGGGTGGACATTAATTGTGATTGAAAATGACATTCCCCTCTCACACACACTCATATCCCCAAACTCGGATCTACACAGTCAGTAAATCTTCATTTGGTCGCTGTGAGGGAGAGTGTGGAGGTTCATAATGTTCCTGAAAGAGAGATCCTTCTATTTCATTTCTCGTATTCTTCTTTTCCCACTTGCTCTGCCCCTTAAGGACACTCCCTGTAAAACTTTATCTTCTTTTTCCAGGCCATTCACCTTTTCTCACTGCGTTTGGGATGAGAGAATATGTTTAAATTTTAATTTAGCATTTGAACTTGTCATTATTCTCGTAAATCACATACCTAAATCTCTTTCAAAACAGCAGGCTTAAAAGTGGACAAAGCAAATTCTCCAGTCCACTTTACCCAGATGGATTGTGCTTTGTCGTGAAGTGCAGGTTTGCCGTGAACTTTGTGTACCACAGATACATCTTGACGGGCAAAAAGCGCAGGCTGTGGTAAAGGTTCTGCTTCAGTTTAAGAGGACCTGCTCCAAGCTGTCATTACAGAGAAGAAAGGAATCTCAACTTATCAATAGGCCTATATTACCATTTTCTTCTTTTTTTATACTATATTCCTTCCACCTATTCCCAAAGTCTTTGGTTTGTTCACCCCTTCACCTAGTGTTCTTGCTATTTTCACCATTAGTTGAGGAAAGTTTAGTTTCAAGACATTTCTATCTAAAAAGTCATTATAACAGAATTTTTATTTCTGTATGAACATTTATCCCTAGCAAAATGCACTGGTGGAAGTTTTTTTTTTTACATTGTTACTTCACTTAAGTACATTTACACTTCAGTGTTTTTTTGTTTTTTTGCTCACTACACACTCCAGAGCATATCATCAGACTTTTTACTCTGCTGCATTTCATTAAAAAAAAAAAAAAAAAAAAATTGTTTCTCGTTATTACAAAATGTAGATGTGTGGCATGGTACTCCATAAAGCATTGTGAACGAATTGATTATTTTCAATGAACCCGCTGAATCGCAAATCACATTGAAAGATCCTTAAATTGGACTGATATGATTGAAGCCCTCAAGTCAAAAACTCACTGATTCATTGATACGGTCAGAGTGAGTCTCTAGTTAAAAATTCACTGAAAAGTTCATGTCTGACTCAAAATGTGCCTATGGTAAATGAAATCATTTGGCATGACTGTCAGCAATTTGTGAACTAAATCTGCTCTTTTAACTGCAAGGCTGGATTTCCATTCCTACAGATTACATTTAATCTTTCTGATTGTGAAACCTTCGGCTTCCAAACACTGTTCAGCTTCAAAGTTTGATTTGCATTGCTGTTTATTAACCCCCTTTTTTTTAGCAGGTATGAAAAATAAATGTTAGTAAATCTATTACAGCAGCTGGATGTATGAAGATAATTATGTGGCACTTCCTTATGACAGTAATTAATGTGATTGGGAGAGAGGACTGTTATGCAGTTATTTTATGTTATGATCTGTGACTCGAGTAGCTTTAGCGTGAATGCAGAAGAAATGAGATCATCAATCAAGGCCAGATTAGCCCCCTGTAGAGAAAATGCAGGGACTTCAGAAAACACATAAAGGGAGAAACATATAAACAGACAAATAAAAAGATAATCGACTAGATGAATGGGTAGGCAGGAGGAAATGTACAAAATTGAAGTTGAGTGACAAAAACAATAGATGAGGCGAGAAATGTTGAGTTTAAGCCGAAGGGTAATTTGATGTGAGTGTGTGTGAGAAAGAGAGAGAGAGAGGTGAAAAAAGTGATAGAGAAGTTATGAGTAAAGAAAACAAATGTGGGTTTTGCACATTTGGAAAAGAAAAATAATCATGGGCAAAAAAGTGGATGTATAAATGAAAAGACCTGCATTGTACACAACTCACAAAAGAGTGATGTGAGAAAATACAAAATAGCAAAGCATGGAGGGGGACAGAACGGAGTTGAATACGTAGATCATAGATGCTTTCACATTTGTTTGATGTCAGCCAAACAAAAGGTGGTTTCACAACACACGGGCCATTACATACAAGCCTCTGCTCTAGAGACATGCATTAGAAACTAAATTTGTTTCAGCCAGCCCCTCACAACACCACTGACAGATAATGTGTTCAAAACGGACAGTCTCTATTCTGTAGCTCACGGTTGCTATTGAATCACTGAACAATGGATACTATGTAAAAAAAAAAACACTTTGCAATTAGCTGTGCTTTCTGAAGCAAAAATCACCATTACTTTTGTTCATACTTGGGGTTATGGGTCTAAAATAAACCTATAACCGTAAACTTTGGTGAGTACATTTCGCTATATATGTAAATAAGTATTGATGCTATCATGTTTATAAACAACCAGACAATGTTTGCCTGGTGGATGAATAAATAGGTGAAAAGACTTAGTTACTTCCAAAATCTTATCAGGCAATGACTTTTCAGGCAGCGTTTGCACACAAAGGTACCGCACACAACTGATTTCAGATAGACTTCTGAGGCAGCCTAACAGTTTACCACAAATAGAGAGAGCTTAGTGAATATTTTTTTACTAAAATACTAATAAAGTCTCAATAAAAATGACATCAAAGGTGGAAAACATTGATCACATATTTACATTTACACACAAACTGACCAACAAACACAAATTTCAGACATCAGAATGGAATACACAGTATTATGGGATATTTAGGGGAAGGGTGCTGTCTTCAAAAATCGATCAGATGAAGGTATCTCACTAGACAGAATGTGAATCATTGGATTCAGATGTGCCTCGTTGCCTTCCCACTCCATTACCTTTGGAGGCAGTATTTTTCATCTTTTGGTCACAGACTTAATTTAAATTTATTTTGAAGCAGGGACCTATAAGTAATATAGAGAACAGAATGTCACAGAGACTTTTTTGACTTAAGCCAGTGACCAACCATCCAAAGTACCTTTTTTTGGTGTGTTTTTTTCTAGTCAGATGCTTTTGTAGGGAGACATCTTTACTTTAAATAATAGGTCATATCCCAAATGGCTTAATATGGTTTCATGGTCTTTGTTCGCACACATCTGCAATGTCCACGAGGCAATGGAGTGTCCCATTTGTCATCTCATGATTCAGAAGGGTGCTCAAGAGTGCCCACTTTCCAGTCACTATGAACCACAGCTGACTATTATCCAGCATGCGACAAGGGGTGCAACCGAGGGTTTCTTCACACTTGGCATGTTTGGTTCGATTAAAACGAACCCTGGTGCGATTGCTCTGTTAGTGCGGTTCATTTGAATAAGCTGCCATTCGAACCCTGGTGTGCCACAAACACGCGGACTGAGACTGATAAAAAGATTGGTCCTGGTCCGCTTCCAAACAAACTCTGGTGCGGTCGAATGATATATGAATGCAACACAGACCAAAGACATGTACAAGAACAGAAAAAGAGGAAGATGAGACCCTAAAAAGGAAAGAATACTCACACATACCTGTTAAAGAATAAATATTTTTTTGAGGTACATGCAGCACAAACCTTGGCACCAAACTGAAACAACACAATAATTTCATACTTAAAAAATTCAGCCTGGTCTCATTAGAAAAAAGTACCGAGGCAAAATTTTTGCAAAAGGCAAAACACGTTGCGTCGAACACATTTCGCAACAGTTGCGAAGTGAAATGTCCAGTGAGTGTTTATTTTTTTAAAAACATTTTTTTAAGCGCGAGGTCTTGCTTTCTCCCTGCCGTCACTCTCTCTATGGGTCTGTTCAGTGAATGGCTGAGAGGAGCAGCACCACATTCATCTGTTGAGCGCACCGCAGTTTTTTTGTTTTTCCACGGTCACTTATTCCACACCTTTCTTTTCTTGTGCTATTGTAATACTCACTATCACAGAGCTTTCATCCAGGTCCCGAACTCTCTCAATTCAGATAATTTTACACATAACAAAAATGTAGTCATTCAAATATCATACTTGTTCTAATGTCTAACACAAATAATATAGGAAATGAGAACAGCTTTATTGGACATTTGGCTATATTATATTAAAATACAGAATGTGAGCATGAATCTAGAGAGGAAACACATTAGGCAGGCACAACGCAAGTACGACGCGATGACATCATGAATATGCTAATTGACATATGCCGTCATCTAGCGACATTTAGCGACTTTTAGGGAAGGCGTTAGCTACTTTCTTTTGAAAATAGTTGACAATACTGCTTAATGCTCCATTTTAAAATTATGTACATCTACACTAAACCCTAAACCCAAACCCAATAGTCTTAACAAATGCAAATGTGACATAAAAAGACAATCGTTACGCCATGGTTACAATGGCATTTTAGTTTGCTTTTGAACTATTGTCTTTGAGCTCTTTTATTGTGACTCGTCTTTCGCGGGATTCGTACCCGAGCTCTCCGAATCACAAGAACAATTCTGTGGCAGCTGAGCTACCGAGCAAGCTTGATAAATGTAATGTATCCATGTCATCATAATTGTATGTGAAAACGATTAAAAGTGCTTGCTGTTTTACTGCCTCTGGTGTACATTTCTGTTAGAAACTGCAGTGATATGTACCCAATGGTGTAGGCTACATGTTTTGTGGTGCTGCAAAAAAAAAGTGTACTTTGGTATGTATTTTATAAATAAAACAAAAAAATAAATAGGAACAAGATGTATTTTTGTAATAAAAAAAATGACAATTCATGTTACTGACTTTCCATGCTGTTGTTTAAGCTGAGAGGTTCTTGTCATTAAAAATAATAATAAATAAATAAAAAACATTACTGATAAGAAAAATGAGAAGAAACAAAACTATTTAAATAAATAAATAAATATAATATAATATATATGTATATAGTGTTTAACTGTAAATACATGGTAATTCGTAGTTTTACTTGCAGAAACCATACATTTGACCATTTTTTGCAGTTAACATCAAATAGCAGGTGTTTACTGTTCCAACATTAGGCATGGCATTCAGACTTGTCTGGGTAAGCAACTCACATTTTCTTCAGAAAAAAAAATGAAATATCTAGTTGTGAAGTTTGTGATTATGTAAAATGCTCATCATTAAATTCATAGACTGGAAAAAGACAAGATGTTTTAAATATTAAAAGTAAAAATTTTTGAAACCAAACTCAAACTACTCCAACTAAACTGGAATGTTTCATTTTACCAAGCATGGCAAAATGACTTCATGTGATGTGGGAGCTTTCTGGGAAAGCAATACCATGAGACTGATTAGGCTATTATATTATGATTGTAGATGGGTCGTAAAATGTTCTGTTCTCTCTGTCAGTCTGAGAAGTATTGTATCAGAGCTGGTACAGGCTCACTCTCTCTCCATTTCTCACTGCAGCTCTCCATCCTCCATAGTAAAAAGGTTATTTTCCTGAGAGCGGCTCTCTTGACAGAGCGTTCACTTCGTCCTTCTTGGCACTCTTCTTTTCTGTGTCCCATCGTTTCTGGGTCCTTTTACCCTCTCTATCGCTCTATCTCTCCTCTTATTCATATTCTCCAAAATTCGAAAGGTTAGCCTTGAGTGTGTTATCTCTCTCACTCTCTCTCACTCTTTTTCTCTCTCTCTGTAGTGTTAAAGGCCTGAAAGGTTAACAGCAGCCCATTAGGAGGTAATAGACTCCACACTGACTCCTTATGTAAGACACAAATTCACATACTCTATCTTGATGGTGTGAGGCTGCTAATGGACTTTTACCTCTGATCTGTTTTATTGTCTTTTAATTATTTTATTTGTCTTTTATTTAATAGCTTTTATTTACTTTGTTTAGCTTATTTGGTGGTTGAACTTGATGTTTTGTGTACAGTGGTGTGCGATGGTGTTTTAAAATGAGGATGCAAAGTCCTCACATTTTTTTATATAACAAAAGTAAATTTATGTCCCTGTTACTCTTAACTTTCCTGGTTAAATAACCATTATATAAAAAGAGAAATCAAATACAATTCTATTTTGGATATTAACACTAACTATGTAATGTTCTATTTATTAAAACAAAGTCACAGACAAAAACGAAGATGTACCTTAGCTGATAGCTCACTAAACCCCCCACAGTCATCATTAATTTAACAATTTAATGTAGGTTTAAAATCATCATATTTAATATTGTGTTGTGTTTTAAAGTATACTTGTTACACACATGTAAAGTAATAAATTATAATTTTAACTGTAGTGCTGTCACGTGTGGTTGCAGGAAGGCAGATGAGGATGAGAATATATTTCCAACACGACGGTTTAATGGTAATAATATAAACGATAGCAGAACAGGCAGCAACACACACCCTACTCAACGTAAATCGGACAAAGACTGACTGAAAAGACGGAACTTAAATGCAAACACAGATGACGATGATTAACTGAACACAGGTGATACAGATGAACTGATAAAGGCAATGAAGATGACACATGACATGTAATGACAGGCAGACCAATGAAAACAAACTAAACAAAACGTCTCAGGTTACGACTGTAACCTATGTTCCCTGAGAACAGGGAACGAGACAATACGTCAACGACGCTATGGGGAACGCCTCAGGCGTGACAGGTGTCTGAAATCACTATCAAATCACGTCAATCATATTGACCGGCGACAGCCCGTGAATCATTAGCGTGAATGATTAACGTGCGACCTGGAAGTATAAAGGGGCGCCTTGCAAACATGACAAATCACCTTATCGTCTGAAGGGACTGTACGGTAGGCAAGCCCCGAGGCATGGCAGGGAGACGTATTGTCTCGTTCCCTGTTCTCAGGGAACATAGGTTACAGTCGTAACCTGAGACGTTCCCTTTCGAAGGGAACTCAACAATACGTCAACGACGCTATGGGGAACGATATACCAACGCCGCCATGCTAAGGGGAGTGCATGCCAAGTGGCAGTGACAACTGTCAGAACCAGCAACTTCAAATGAAACGCTAGAACCACTCACCCTCAGGTCACACTGGGCTGTCAGTGACAGCATTCCCTACGGTCATAGCCCAAGCTACAGCCTCACAGAAAAACCTTCATAAACATGGTTAAATGAAAGGTCTACCTGGGCCGGCTCCGGGCCTGGAACCTCAGCTTCCAATTAGAAGGGGTCCCTTCTGGGGAATGTGGCTAGGGAACCCAAGGGAACCCCAGCCAGTCACTATTCAGGGCAACGTACTCATCCCGAAATGCCACCAGGACGGCCTGACCTGGCGCCAGTACATAGACACTTAGTCTGGCCAAATCCTGTCTGTCTGAAGACAGAGCCTCTGGACAAATGCCTTAAGTAAGGCATCCAACCCGAGGGACTGCGAAGCTGGCAGTGAACCACTCGGCCCGGATCTCAGAGACGGGATATCCCGGAGAGTATGACTCAGCATAGTGCTTTCCGACCCTTGCTAGCGAGGGGAGTTTCTCTACTCGATCCACGGATCAACCCAGTGTCTGTGTTTCAAAACACTGAGGAGGCCTGTGAAGGCCTAAGGGATGATCTAACTGGGAGGCCTCACGAGAGGCCTACGACCGTCTGACCAGACTCAGGAAGCCGCATGCTCATAGAGACCCTCGTGAGGGGAGCACAAGGTCTGCCTGGTAGGCAAACCAGGCTGTAGGCAGAAAAGGTTCCGGGAGGGAACCTTTAGCAGAGAATGAACACTTTAGCGAGCCAGGGCGCAAGCTCGCCTTCAGCAGCTGCCTATTAAGGCTAGCTGAAACTGATAGCAAGAGACCACTAGCTTCATAAACCCAGCACCACTAGGGAGCGTTACAGGGAGGCCCGGAGAGGCCTACTACCTGATAGCAACGTAAGTGGGAATTCACCTTTAGGGAGGCACGTGAGGCCTACTACCTGATAACCACAGTACGTGGGAACTCACCTTCAGGGAGGCCCGGTGAGGCCTGCTACCCTACGACCACAGTATGTGGGGAGCTCACCTTCAGGGAGGCCTGGAGAGGCCTACTACCTGGTAACCACAAACTGTGGGAACTCACCTTCAGGGAGGCCTGGTGAGGCCTACTACCTGACCGTTCTCAATCAAGGAGGCCTGGAGGAGCCTACTACCTGATAACCCCAGTATGTGAGATGCTCACCTTCAGAGAGGCCAAGAGAGGCCTACTACCTGATAACCACAGTACGTGGGAACTCCTCCTTCAGGGAGGCCCGGTGAGGCCTGCTACCTTACAACCACAGTATGTGGGGAGCTCACCTTCAGGGAGGCCTGGTGAGGCCTACTACCTGGTCACCACTATCTGTGGGAACTCACCTTCAGGGAGGCCTGGTGAGGCCTACTACCTGACCGTTCTCATTCAAGGAGGCCTGGAGGAGCCTACTACCTGATAATCACAGCATGTGGGAACTCACCTTCAGGGAGGCCTGGTGAGGCCTACTACCTGACAGCCAAAATATTTGGGAGCCCACATCCAGGGAGGCCCAGAGCGGCCTACTACCTGACAGCCACAATATTTGGGAGCTCACATTCAGGGAGGCCCAGAGAGGCCTACTACCTGATAGCCAACGTAAGTGGGAATTCGCCTTCAGGGCGGCCGGGTGAGGCCTACTACCTGATAACCATCTTAAGTGGGAATTCACCTTCAGGGAGGCCTGAGTGGCCTACTACCTGATAACCACTGGTAGCTTTGAGCCCTGAGTCCGGGTGAAAGTATAAGGTGGCCTGCTAAGGCCAGCCAGCTGGGGACTCGCCTATCAGGGAGGCCTGGTCGGGCCTACTAGCTAATAGCAAGTCATATTCTGCCATAAAGTACACTGTTGGAAACCATACTACACAGCATAATTCACTAATGGGCTTCCAGTAGCGCTATAAGGTATGTCCCACAATGTTGGGACTCACCTCCGAGGAGGCCTGTTTAAGGCCTACTACCCATCAGTGAGTCAACTGCCCGAACCACCAAGGCCAACCATGTAAAGTGAGCTGGCCTACAGTGCCCTCTGGGGGGCTGTCCAATCAAGGAGGCCTGCTGAGGCCTACTACCTAATGGCGCAGCCTTCGTTGGCAGAAAAACTGTTTACACAGCGCCTACAGCATCCTGTTGCCTAATCACATTGCCCATGGCAGTGTACTCCGCAAGAAAGCTAGCACCCTTAAAACAAGGGGAGTACAACATACGCCACTCTGCCTCAACGGAGGCCCCAGTTAGTCAGGGGCCTACCATCTATGCATGGGCGTCAGCTCAGGGCAATGCTCTGGCTTCAGGGGAGCGTACTTCGACCAAAGAAGAAGTGAAGCTTACTTCATACTCGACCCGAGCCATAGTGGTGCGAGGTGGGATAAAACAGAACTGGGAGTGAAGTGCTCAGACCTACCCTGTATCACAGGGGAATACTCACACCTCACCCTGAGGTTACCAGGGTGCGGGCCTGCCAGCGGCTCTAGGGGTGACAGAAATGTATCTGTGCCCAACCTAGGGGAGTGGGGCTTGAATGAAAGCCAACCACCTACAACCTAGCGCTCGAGCAGTAGCTCAGCGAGGTGAGTGAAGCCTAAACTGGCGGCGTAAATCCGTAGGCCAGTTCTGCATGGCAGGGTCGGGCAGGAAACCCAGTCTTCTTCGTGAAGCGAAAGACGGCCTAACCCTGCTCAATAAAGACATATATACCACGGAGGCCTGTTTGATGCCTACCATGTCCTTACAAACCATCCTCAGCACCACGCTGCATTACTCTAGTCACCCCAGAATGCAGAGAAGGGGGCGGGCCTTGGCCTAACGACTCCCACGGGAGGAGGCTGTTTATACAGGGATGCTAGAAACCAACATTCACACAGTGAAGGGTCAGAGGAAGAAATGCTAAAATTTTTAGCAGAGCGCCTCTATTATCCCTGGCACAGCCTAGGCCAGCTACAGAGGCGGCCCTGGTGAGGGCCAGCCTGCAAGCATAGATCTATCTGAGGGCTCGGAGGAGCCACAGCCTTACTAAAGAATATAGTCTGTATTATTCCATACAAAGGGCTGCAGAATCGCTCAGCCTAATGAAAACCCAAACAGAGCTCAAGGGGCGACATACTAAGGAAGAAGTCAAACGGACCTGTGGGCCGGACATAAGATCTATCTGAAGCTCTAGCGTCAGTCAACACTCTAAGTAAAACAATTTAAAGAGAGAGACCAACCACTCTACCCTGAGGTGGCTAGCAGCCCGAAGGCTAACACAGTTACCGTTCTGGCCACCTAACGGGGAACTTCAGGGCCCTGATAATCCAATAAAGTTCTCTTACCTTATTACCTTGACATGACCCCATGACTCTATACAGGGAACGAGGTCTGTAAAGAGAAATATGTTATTTTTTAATCACAAAAAATACTCTTTGAAAAGACCAGCAGCTCACCTGCGGCGTGCAAAGTGAAGACTCGCCAGATAGTTCTTTACAAACCTGGGATCCGCCACTTTACATGCCTGAAAGGGGCGTTTCCACTAACCAAGCCTAGGTGGGCCATCAGAACATAGTTCTCATCATAGGCCCATCCCCAGGCCTGATGTTATGAACGCCTGGGGGTCAGAAGAGAGAGGGCAGATTTCGTGACCCTCCGGGGAGGTTATCCATTACCGACGCTGTGTGCGTTTGCGCTGGATAACCTCCCTCAAATCTCTTCTGTTGCGGGAGTCACGCCTTCTCTGCGACCTGCTCCTCAAGGGAGGGGGCGCACGAGAGGCGACACTGGCTCGCTGACCCTGCCTACGGTCCTCAGACCGTGAAGGGCCAGGCTCTCCCGCTTGCCGGGGTACGGACGCGGATCTCAGCGGTATACAAGTTTTAAACGCTGCTGAGCGCGCCTTCGCCTCCCTGAACTTCCCCACCACCGCCTCTACGGAGGTGCCGAAGAGTTCGGAAGGCGAAACCGGCGAATCGAGGAGAAAGGCTTTTTCTTTCTCCCCGATGTCGGCTAGATTTAACCACAGATGCCTCTCCGTGGCCACCATCGCCGCCATCGACCGTCCGATCGCGGCAGCGGTTTGCTTGGTGGCCCGGAGAGCCAGATCTGTGGTGCGGCGCAGCTCAGCCACCGCCTCAGGGGACATACCTGCCCCCTGGTCGAGATCCCCCAGCAGGTCGGCCTGGTACGCCTGTAATACTGCCATGGTGTGCAGTGCAGCACCGGCCTGACCTGCTGCCGTGTATGCTCTGCCATTCAAACGAGCCGTTGTTTTTAGCGGTTTGGATGGCAGGGTTGGAGCATTCAATGTCGCTGCCCGCCCAGACACGAGATAGTTCGCGAACGTCTCGTCAATGGGCGGCATTGACACGTACCCATGCTCTCCGATCCCCTCGACATCAGCGAAACTGGCCCGCTGATGTCGGTGAATACGGGCAGAGTATGGGCTCTTCCATGCCCTCTCGATCTCCGTGTGAAGATCAGGAAGGAATGGAAGGCTCACCTGAGCTGGTGGTGTATGGCCGGGGAGAAACCGATCGTCGAGCCTACCGCGAGCGATCTCTCCTCTAGCGCGCTGCCAAGGCAGCTGCAGTCTATTGACAGCGCGCTCCATCACATCCACCAGCTCTGCATACACGGGGCAGGATGGCTGAGGAGGTTCAGGATCTACCTGATCATAAACCTCCTCAGCCATCTCCTGCGCGTCCTGAAGAGCATCAACTGCAGGTACAGTCGGTGAGTAATCTTCCCCATCGACCTGCAGTTCGCCCTCGTCAGCCGTCGAATCATCTGAGAGGTTAACAACCCTCTCGAGGCGATCAACGAGCTCCATCTGGGAGCCCCATGATTTAAGTCGCCGCTCGGCCTCGGCACGAGCGGGACCCGCGCCGTGAGGTCCAGACGCTGAACCCCCTTCACTCGAGAAGAGGGCCAGACGAGAGCGGAGCGTTTTAAGAGAAAAACGCTCGCAGTTAGCACAGAGGGCTCCCTCGAGAACCTCCCGTGCGTGCTCTTCACCCAAGCAAAAAACGCACAGCTCGTGTGTGTCGGCCGGTGTCCGAAACCTCGGACACGGGTCGGCACACTTACGAAAACAATCTGCCTTAGCTGTGCGTTTCATCTTTCTCTTACCTTCGTATACTTGAATAGCGTTTCAAACAAACAGTCCCTGAAGACGATGAGGTGATTTGTCATGTTTGCAAGGCGCCCCTTTATACTTCCAGGTCGCACGTTAATCATTCACGCTAATGATTCACGGGCTGTCGCCGGTCAATATGATTGACGTGATTTGATAGTGATTTCAGACACCTGTCACGCCTGAGGCGTTCCCCATAGCGTCGTTGACGTATTGTTGAGTTCCCTTCGAAAGGGAACACAACTGTGACAAGTGTGGTATTCAATATTACATTTAATATATTTTAAATGAACTAAATTGCAAATTCATCCTTACAAATGTGCAATTAAAAATATATTTAAATAACTGCCATACAATTTTAAAGAGAAATTACATTAAAGCATATTTTAGTTTGGTATAAATGCTTGTCAGTACATTAAACAGTACACTTTAACCATTTTTCTAGGACAGTATGAATAATTATGAAGTGAAATATAAAGATTTACTTAGTCCTATGTAGGTGAGTTTAACAAGTAGCCTATTCCAAAGATCAGCTAATTGCATTAATATACATTTTAACTGTAACATTTGTTTTTATTTAATTTGCATTTAACATGCAATTTCAGTGTTTGAAAACATTACATTCAGTTCATACTATATTATTTCTGTATATTATTAGATATTATTTCCGAAATAAATACTCTTTTAAAAGTACGGCTTAAAGTGTACTTCTTTTTCCACAAGAGTTATGTTTTTATAAACTTCAAAATACTGCTGGTAAACAAATAAATCCAAGTGGAATTCAGTTTATATCCAGTAGAGAACAATTGGATTCCACTGAAGAACCTCTTTTTCATTCAAGTTTTGTTTTCTATTGCTTGTGCATGAGAATTAAATAAAATTGTTTAAAGTCTAAAAATGTTAGCGGTGATTGCAGTAAAGATGTCACAATTTATTTAAAAACTCAAAATAACAAAGAAACTCTGAATAAAAAAAACATGAATAGAACAACAAGCAATATGAGACAAGAACAGACAATGAACTGAACGAAACTCAGGGCTTAAATAGAGGAAACTAACCAATCAACCAAACAAGCCACAGGTGAATAACTTAATCAGGAGTGGAGGCCTCTTCAAAGCAAAAGGAGACCTAACAATGCTCCATAGTACAGGCAGTAACCAAGGAGACTCAGAGGGAGCATGACGACTCTTTAAAGTGAGAGGCCTTGAGACCTAGCTCCTGGCTGAGCTCATGGAATGGAGGCCTCAGCTCTACATTCTATGTCTTTCAAGGAGGTTACATAATTGGCTCAACAGGTTGACACAATATTAGACAGAGCTGCCGCAGAGCTCAGGGGAGCAGAGGCCTCTAACAGAACTACTCTTCATTGCGAGTGGAGGCTAGGAATGCTCTGGCTAAGTGCAGTAGCAGATTGGTAAAATCCTTGGGGAGCAGAGGACCCTGCTTTAAGAACCTCGGTATTGGGGCAGGGTTCCTCTACACTCAACTCTGAAGATTTGCTTACCAATGGGAGCTTGCAAAGAGCTAGCTACTACCACACAATACAGCTATCTTAATGGATATGTGACATGTCCAGGATCTCTAGACTGCACCCCTTCCAAAGGTGCCTTACAATGAAAAGGGTTGCAATTCCAGGCAATAACCACTTCTCGCCAGGTTCTAAGAGATTGGAAAACTCTCATTGGGGGATCGGAAGACCCTACTTTAAGACCCTAACCACGGGGAAGAGTTCTACTTTACACTCGACCCTGAAGACCTGATTATCAAGGGGAGCTTACAAAGAGCTTCTGCAACACCTCGATACTGGTGACATGGATATGTCCAGGATCTCAAGACTCCAGCACTCCTGAAATTCTAGGCAAAAGTCACTTCTCTTACAGGGAGCAGAGGACCCTGTCTTAGGCCCTTCAGTATTGGAGGAGGGTACTGCTCTACACTTAACCCAGTAGACTAGCTTACCAAGGGGAGCCTGCAAAGTGCTGGCTACAACCACTTGATACTGCTTCTGCAGCTAACTCTTAAATCTTCATATCAGTAGGCAGATCATAAAAATCTCTCTTAGCCCCATTTATGCCCTTATTCGGGGGGAAGAGGAATGAGAAGGAGGAGATATGTTATTTCGCCTCAAGGATTCGAGATAGCTTTGACCGCTTTCTCTAAATCTCTTTCCTGAGATCTTGTTTGCTCCTCATGTTCCACCTCCTCTGCGCCCTATTCTTAGGAAGAGGAGGACTGGAGTTACAACGCTCAGCCTCTGGCCCAGTCTCCAGTCCTCAGACTGTGACGGGCCAGGCTCCTCTGAGGTTTTGGTGAAGATTTTGACCGGTGAGGTATATATTTTCACCCGTCTCTCGCACCATCAAGCCAGATTGAATCTGTCCATTGTGTGGTCCATAACCTCAAGCAGCTCCACATATGTGGGGAGGTTGGGAGGGCTCACTGATAGCATCTTCACCCTCCCCAGCTACATACTTCTTGGCTAGATACCAATAAAGTGCTATCTACTTTATCTAAAGATTCAAGACAAAGAACGCCCTGATCCAGTAGATCGCTTGAGTTAGCAACTGAAGAACATGAGAGGGACATACCTTCCTCGAATTCCTCAGTCAACTCAACCTGCGATCCCCACGAACTCAGTCTCCGTTTTGCCTCAGCCATCGCAGTTCCCGAGTCTGCCCCGCATGCCTCGACAATAGGGACTTGTGAGACCAGAGCTTCTTACTTATTAAAAAATTCTCACAATGAGTGCATTCAGCTCCTTCGAGAACTGAACGCGCATGCTCCACACATATGCACATAACGCACAAGTCATGTGTGTCTTCAGCTGTCAAGTATCTCTGACACGGAGGCACACACTTGACAGAGTGCTTTCCCATAGTATTCGCCTTCACATGTACACGTATGCAAACAAATTGCTCCTGAAGACAAAAAAAACTGATGACATGTACTACAGGTGTCCTTTTATACTCTCAGGCACACAAGTAGTGACGTCACGGACTGTCGTCGGCCAATGAAATTGTTGTGTGTAAACACATGCTTCAGACACCATTCGAAAGGTTTTGACTGCGTCAATAGACTTTGTGGAATGATAAGTGTGATATGTGATTTAAGCTGGAACATATTAACATAAGTTTTTTTGATGGGGATTTTTACAGAATGAATTTCTGCAGGGTCAAGCCAGCTTTGCCCTGTGAGACACTGTAAATTGGGAATGACATTAATAGTTCAGTATGGCACATAGACCGTGTTATCCTGCTGCAAAATGATCTAAATTCAAGATCGAGGAAGCGAGCAGCCAGCTCACCGTGAATAATGACAAACAACCGTCTGTGTGTATGTGTGTGATTGAAGACTGGCAACTGATGGTTTATACAATAATTAAGTGTGTTTATTCTGAGTCCAGTGCCCATTTAGGGTGTCAGCATGGCACTCTGTAAAATGCAGCTGGCAGAGGAAAAGAGAAGGCACTGTGCCATCATCTATCTCTGAAGGAGGAAAAGAGAATGTGCTGGAGGGAGGAAATGGACACTGGGAAAATAGATGCAATGTTGGCCGAGAGAGAGATACGCCAATATTAGTCACCATGACTTTATACCAGACGAGACACAATGGATATAATGATCTAGTTCTAGTTTGAATTTATCTGTGTTAACAGAGTTATATTTATTAGCAACATTGTCTTTTGCCTGAATGTTATTTTTATAAATTTAGTTTAATTTTATTGTGATTATTTAAGGCTATTTAATTTCATAGGTTGCCGTAAACCAGCTTTTTTAAATTTTCTTTTCTCTTTAAATAGCCCCATCTCTTTAGAGCTAATTAAATTAAAAATAATTTCTGAACCAAATGTCTAATTGCCAAATGCTACCATTGCCCTTTGGATATTGTTGCATGTTGCCTGGAAATATTTTCTGAATGAGACATAAACCATCATGATACAGACTTATAGCTGTATCTTACCTTTTAATGTTCAATTTAACTAGCAAACAAAAATCTTATTTGTAAACTCAAATTTAATTTTAATATTTTTGAATAAATTTCTGAATGCTTTGAAAGAAAGAAATACTTTTATTCAGCTAGGTTCATTAAATTGATCAAAATAGTAAAGGTTTCATATAAAGGATGTTCTTTTGAATATTCTTTTCATCAAAGCATCAGTTTCATAAAAATATTAAGCAGCACAATTGTTTTCAGTATTGATTAGAAATATTCCTTGAGCTAAAAATCATCATAATATATTATTATAGAATGATTTCTGATGCTGAAAATTCAGCTTTGCATCACAGGAATATATTGCATTTTGAAATATATATCAACAGAAAATCTTAAATCATAATAATATTGAACAAATAATACTGTTGTTACTGCACTGGGTCTTATTGACCCGAACTTTTGAATGGTATTATATATTAATTTATTATTTAATGCAAGGATTATAGATATTTTTTCTATGCTGATGGAAAAATATATATGTAATTGAAAATCATCAATTATATGTATTAGCATAAACCAAACGATGGAAATAAAAGGTTGCATGTGCACACTGTATCAGCTTATATCCACCAGAAACCTCAGAATCTACAGAGAATCAATACTCAGTACTCCTCTTTCATCAGTGACTATTTTACACACAGTTATTTGATTTAAAATATGTGCCAATAACAGCAACACAACAAATATTGTGGGTAAACATGCTAAATCAATCTCTGATATATCACAGCAAATTTTTAACATTGATATAGAAGGTAATATCAAGGCCCATCCAGATCAGAAATACATTACTATGTATAAGCATCCTGCATTTAGCACTTGTCTGAGAATCTGATCTGTTGTGGTTTTGTGGTGGTGGAACTGATAAAGCTTGTTGTGAGTTATGACTGGTTGATCCCACTTGCTGAGCCCCAATTTAAACATTGCTGACTCTGATGTGCCTTCCTCATGCTTCCTACTGGACTGAACCAGAATAGATTTCAGGATCTCTAGTGCTATTTTAATTTTTCTTCTGCGTTCTTACACATCCACACCCTTGCTCGCACTTTTTTCTTCCTTTGTGCTTTTATTTTTCATTTATATGGGGTCGGTTTTTGATGTTATAGTTTAAATGCATCAAAAGTCCTTGATTTTTCTTCTTTCCCCCACTTGCCACGTATGGTTGTCTGCACTCATTTTCATCACCCCTCTGTCTGTCTCTTTTGATTGGGATTGTTCTCATGTTAGCACAGGGTTACTTGCAACTGAACTGAGCTGCAGCGTTCTGCAAAACTGGTGTTACTGAGAATTTAAAGCATTGTATCTTTTCACCTTGTGAGAGATTTTCATTAAAGTCCCTGTAAAGTCAAAATTAAGTATGTGTTCTGAGTTTGTCATATCACAGAAAAATGTGTTATTGGCCACCCAGCCAAATTTGCATGATAAAGAAAGCCGGCAAGTACATAAAATAAGCTATCAAAATCTTGAAAAAATGAGCAGTAGTCTCTGCTCTCAAACGCTGGGGGCATGTCGATTGGCTGCGCTGAAACCACGCCCACTCATGGTAAAGCTGCCGTTGCCACACTCAACTGTCACCCGTTACAGCCGGAATGGATGCTCCTCGCAGATTATTAGGTTAATTAACGTTATAATATAAGCACACAAACTTATACTCATTGGTGGGAACGCACTGCCGATGATGGCACCAGTTGTCGGCGCAACGGGAGGATGAAGGCCGAGGGGGGAGATAGTCGGTTCGGCCCCATTCACCAGTAACAGCGGATTATCAGTGAATCCATGTTGTCTCCGACGAAAATTTATAAAACTATCCTGTGTAAAATGATCACTACAGAGGCGGGTTTTGGAGGTGATCCTCAGCTCTCCATCAAGGTGGCTCTTCACAAAATTAATCCACCTTTTCTTGATGTGTTCGTTTTTCAGAAATTTAAATAAGGACACCGATCTGTTTTGTACATGATCGCATCCAGGTTGTACGCATTTCCATGACGAAGACATAACTAGCAAACTGTACGCTGTAGAAACGTCCCGGGTTACGTATGTAACCCTAGTTCCCCGAAGGGACGGAAGCTGCGTGAAATCGCAGTGGGAACGCCCTCAGCGTGACGCGTCTGAAGCATGAATGAAATCAGTCAATGGAGAGAATGAGCGTACGGCGAGTGACGTCATCGACCAGGAAGCTATAAATATCCCCTGAGTACACAATACGCCAGCTTAAAAGTTACTGAAGCAGCGACCCAAGGGGATGCCGAGAGTATGGCAGGACACGCAGCGTCCGTCCCTTCGGGGAACTAGGGTTACATACGTAACCCGGGACGTTCCCCTTCAGGGACTACCGCTGCGTGAAATCGCAGTGGGAACGCAATACCCACATCCCCATACGACCAAATCCCCGTCGTGTGTCATTAGGAGACACAAACCGACGAGAGAACCTGAGCCCCGGGAGTGGAGCTAAGATCGAGGGAATAAAAAAAAAAAGTGTGCGGTGAGGACCAGCCTGCCGCATCACAAACGTCCTGAAGAGAAGCTCCTGAAAGAAGAGCTGTAGAAGCAGCCATACTCCGGGTGGAATGAGCCCTCACAGCCAAAGGTGAAGGCTGATGGGCCGAACCATAAGCAAGTGGGATGGCCTCGACCACCCACTTGCTCATCCTTTTTCTAGATGCAGGACACCCTTTCTTAGGTGACCCAAACAGACGAACAGTTGTTCCGATCTCCTCCACAGGGCAGCTCTGTGGATGTAAGCATCAAAACCCAAACTGGGCACAGCAAATTAATTTTCCCTGGTCTGACGTCAGAAAAGGCGGAGGACAGAAAACCTGCAGAACTATAGGTCTAACTGAAACAGTTGGAACCTTAGGAACATAACCTGGTCTCGGAAAGAGAAAGGCCTTAACCAACCAGGAGCAAATTCCAGGCACGAGGGAGCCACCGAAAGTGCTTGAATATCTCCAATTCTTTTTAGAGATGAGATAGCGAGAAGAAGGATAGTCTTTGGAGTAAGAAACTTTTCCGAAACTTCCTCGATGGGCTCGAAAGGAGCAAGGGAGAGACCTTCTAAGATGATGGCCAGATCCCAAGCTGGTACCCTCGTGCGAACTGCAGGCCTCAGCCTCAAGGTGACACGAAGGAAGCGAGACATAAGTGGGTGTTTCCCGAGGGAACCTCCACTTGAAGGGGTGTGGTAAGCAGCTAAGGCCGCCACATACACCTTCAGTGTGGAGTGGGATAACCCTGTGGAGAGACGGTCCTGCAGGAAATCCAGGACTGTACCAACCGGGCAGTTAACTGGGTCCTGCTGGCACTCTCCACACCAAGAGGTGAAAAGTTTCCACCTCGCGGCATATAACTTCCTCGTGGAGGGAGCTCTGGATCGGAGGATGGTCTCAACGACCTCAGCCGAGAGACCAGAATCTATGAGCTGGGCCCCCTCAAAGGCCAAGCCCACAGCCTCCATAGCTCTAGACGGGGGTGAAAGGTCGACCCACTCGCCTGAGAGAGCAGATCTCTCCTGATCGGTATCTCTAGGGGAGAGCCGTTGAGGAGAGACACTAGGTCCGCAAACCATACCCGGGCCGACCAGAACGGGGCTATTAGCAGGAGACTGAGCCCGTCCCGGCGAACCCTGTCCAGAACTCCTGGGAGCAGAGCGATCGGGGGAAAGGCGTACAAGCGTGACCTCGGCCACGGATGTACCATCGCATCCAACCCCAGCGGGGCTGGATGGCTGAGAGAGAACCACAGCGGGCAGTGTGATGTTTCTCGAGAAGCAAATAGATCTACCTCGGCAAGACCGAAATGTTTCCATAGGAGTTCCACCACCTCGGGGTGAAGACTCCATTCCCCGGGCCTCGGCCCCTGTCTTGACAGGATGTCTGCCCCCTGATTTAAATACCCCGGGAGATAAAAGCTCTCAGAGAAAGAATTTTCCCCTGGGACCATAGAAGGATCTGACGTGCCAGTTGTAAAGCGGGCGAGAACGCAAACCCCCCTGATGGTTGATATAAGAAACCACCGATGTGTTGTCTGTCTGGACAAGAACATGGTGGCCCCTTAGGTCTGGGAGGAAGTGTTTCAGAGCCTGAAACACCGCCAACATCTCTAGGCAGTTTAAGTGCCACAGACGATGATGATCCTCCTACAGACCCTGAGCCGGGCGACCATCCATGATCGCCCCCCCAACCCGTGAGAGAGGCATCTGTCATTAGCATAACGCGACGACAAGGAGCTCCTAACACAGGGCCTTGGGACAGAAACCAAGGATCTTTCCACATGATCAGGGCGTGATGACACCGTCGCAAACTCACGATCATGCGAAGCGGATTTCCCCTCGGGGAGAATCCCTTGGTCCTGAGCCACCACTGTAACAGTCTCATGTGCAAGAGGCCAAGAGGTATCATGTTGGACGCAGCTGCCATGAGACCTAACAGTCTCTGGAACTGTTTTACAGTGGATGACTGGCCTAGCTTTACCTGATCTACTGCAGCGAGAATCAAAGCAATACGAGCAGGTGACAATCGTGCCTGCATCGTCGTTGAATCCCACACTACACCTAGAAAAGTGGTTCTCTGTAATGGAGAAAGAACACTCTTTTTGGCGTTGAGCCTCAGCCCCAGTCACTTGATATGAGCAAGAACGACATCTCGGTGCCGAACCGCCTGTTGTTCCGATTGAGCTAGAATCAAGCAATCGTCTATATAGTACAGAAAGCGGATGCCCTGTAACCTCAGCGGGGCTATAGCAGCATCCGTACACTTCGTGAATGTTCGGGGTAACAGTGCTAGGCCGAACGGAAGAACCCGATATTGGTACGCTTCGCCCCCGAAAGCGAACCTCAGGAACTCCCTGTGTTGAGGGAGGATAGATACATGGAAGTAAACGTCCTTTAGATCTATCATGACAAACCAGTCCTCAGATCTGATTTGAACATCCCCAGTGACAGACACAGCGCCCTGTAACGTACTGGCAGGGAACAGCTGGTCTGGGCACTCCACAACCCTCCTCGGAGGGGGCGAGCGTCCCTCGGGAAATCGCTCGCCGAGTCTCTCTACGCCCTGTATAGGCAGGGTTAGTAGAACAGACCCCTGAGGGTATCGAGAAAGACAGGGCACCGTGTTTTTGTGCGGTGAACTCAAGTTTTTCCCGATGGGGACCACCCTCAGAGTCCTGACGTTCAGCACGTCAGGATTTTTTTTTTTTTTCAATGAAGTAGTATCCTAACTCCCTGCTGGGTGGGGGACCCATTCCGCCAGGAACTCTACTAAGGGAACCAGCCTCTCGAGGCTGGCCTCCGGATGAACATCCCGAGTGACAGACACAGCGCCCTGTAACATACTGGCAGGAAACAGCTGGTCTGAGCACCCCACAACCCTTCTTGGAGGGGGCGAGCGTCCCTCTGGAAATCGCTCGCCGAGTATCTCTACGCCCTGTATAGGCAGGGTTAGTAGAACAGACCCCTGAGGGCATCGAGAAAGACAGGGCACCGTGTTTTTGTGCGGTGAACTCAAGTTTTTCCCGATGGGGACCACCCTCAGAGTCCTGACGTTCAGCCCGTCAGGACTTTTTCGACGCGGCTTTTCTGGCGACAATGACTGTCCTCAGATCAGTCCTGCCCCGAGAAGGCCGCGCCGGAGAGCGCCCCGCCTCGTCCCTCCAGTTTCTCTGCAGGGGGGCACGAGACGTGACACTCCGCTTCTGCTGTGCTCTTTTGGAAGACGAACTCGACGAAAGACTTTGCTCTGGTTGAACATTCTGCGTGACAGACACAGTGCCCTGTAACGGCGCACCGGCAGGGAACGACTGGTCTGAACACACTAGAACCCTCCTTAGAGGCGGCGAGCGTCCCTCGGGAAAGCACTCGCCAGACCCTTCTACGCCCTGTTTCGGCAGGGTTAGTAGGACGGGCCCCTGAGGGCGCCGGGAGAGACAGGGCACCCTTAAGGGAGGTGAACGCAAGTCTCTCTCGGCGGGGACCCCCCTCAGATTTCCTTTGAGCAGGTCGGCCTGAAAAGCCTGCATAAAAGTCATCGTATGCAAACATGCAGCCGCCTGCCGAGCCACCGAGTAAGCCTTCCCCACCAGCACAGAGGTATATATATTTATTTATTTATTTTTTTTTTTGGTGGAAGAGCCGGTGCTTTAAGTGAAGACGATGAAACAGGAGAGAGATAGCTCGCGAGCGTCTCCTCCGCCTACAGTATCGTCACATAACCAGCAGATTTAGCACCAACAATGTTACCATAAGCATTGGACTGATTTGTGTAAATTCTGCTTGAAACCGGTCTAACCCAGGTCTTTGAAACCTCAGCATGAAGATCTGGGAAGAACGGTAAGCACCGGCTAGAAGGTTGAGGTCGTGCAGACAGAAATCTATCATCTAGATTGCTTTTAATTCTAGAAACCTGTCTATCAGCTGGCCACTCGATACTGTTATTTATTTATTTTTTTTAGCTTTTCAACAGCCCGAGATAATACATCCATCAAACCTTCTTCATTTGCAGTATAATGTTATAAACTAGTTTTCTCTGATGCAAAACTTTCGACATCCAGCTCCTCAGAACTGGAAAATCTCAATTCAACATCATCATGTGCCTCCACCCGGGCAGAAGTAACCGCCGCAGCGCGTGCTTCCAGAGCCGGGTGAGAGGCACTAGATCTCGTCGGAGATAGCTGAGATAGGGCGGAGCCCGTCTCAACGTCGCCAGCGAGATCCATCTGCGAGCCCCAAGACAAGCGCCGCCGCTCTGCCTCAACAGAAGCGGGACCCGAGCCTCGGGGAGCTCGCAGCAAATCACTCTCCTCGAAGAGCGATCACCGCGAGCGCAGAGTTCTCAAGGGAAAACGCTCGCAATGCTGACAATCGACTCCCTCGAGAGCCGACTGGGCATTGCTGCACTCCCAAACAAGCCACACTTAGCTCGTGTGAATCCCCACCCGTGATTTTTTCTTTGTACCGAGTACAGGGGGGAACACACTTCTTATACTGCTCGCTCATATTGGTTTTTTTATATAAAATATATATAGTGAAAACTCCTGACAAAACAGACAAACACAATCGACAGATTCAGACACACACAGAGCTGCTGAAGTAACTAAAGCTGGCGTATTGTGTACTCAGGGGATATTTATAGCTTCCTGGTCGATGACCTCACTCGCCGTACGCTCATTCTCTCCATTGACTGATTTCATTCATGCTTCAGACGCGTCACGCTGAGGGCGTTCCCACTGCGATTTCACGCAGCGGTAGTCCCTGAAGGGGAACTATAACAGTACTGACAGTAACTCGCGATTGAGCGGCAAACTGATGTGAATGTGCTCTATTTATATTGTTAGTGGAGCGGCCAGCCTCAGTGGCTCTAGTGCGTAATCAAATAGGGGCGTATCCAGGAGCTCAGGGGCTCCAGTGCGTCATCGAGCCCTGTTTTAGACCCGCCCAAAAAATCAGGAAAATAGCAATGGTGAAGAACTGTTTAACGGTCTAACTCCACAATTCAGTACTTCACAGTTCACAGTCTTTGTAATATGTTTTAGCAATACATTTCTAACATTTATAATGTGTTTAGAATTTTTTTTTTTAAATTGCCTTTACAGGGACTTTAAGTAAAATATGCTAAAACCTTTTACCTGTATAGTGTGGATACTTGTGAATTTTGTTGTTGTTTTGGTAGGTTTATTGGTTTGGTACTCTGTTTTACAGGACTGTAGGCTAGACATCTTCACTGCGGCACTATTGGATTTTCAGAGCACTTGTAAATAAACACTATATAGCTACTCTGAAGTGTTTTTATGGGTTGAGCCATCATTTTGAGGGGGGTTGGACCTTAAAGTTCCCCTGTGGAGGAAATCAAGCTTTTAATGTTGTTTATAAGTCTATGTGGTGTTTTCAATATGCTTTAAGACAAAGCTTTTTTTTTCCTTAAAACTGCAGTGAACCAAAGACAGTCTCAAAATCACAGTTTGAAATCGCTGGTGTTTCTGGCATCACAAACTACCTTGTAACCAATCACGTGAACGTATGATCGTCAGCGGGTGGATCTCTGAGCTGGTGAGAGTGAGTGGAGGCTAATTTACATTTATCCACCTAAACTAAATGAGGGTGTAGAGTTAAATGGAATTTTGGTCAGGGCCGTCGCTAGTGGAGTGAAAGGTGGTGACAATTATAGTGCAGCAGTTATACAATAGGCCCCTGTTGTATGAATAATTCTAAAAATGTATATTAGTTGTATGCCTGAGATTTAAATGAAAACCACAAAAAAAATTTTTTTTTCCAAATATCTGCTTATCTTACCTCCCTAAAAATGGTTTAGTCTAATCTTATTTATTAATTATTCAGTCAGTGACAAACATCAGAGGGACCCAATAAAATTGTAAGTCCCACCCCAGTTCGTGAACAGAACCAAACAGAGTTGAGGCGGCAGCTGCCTGAAGTTAACGATGAACTTGGTGGAAGAGCAGGAGACAAATGTCGGGGAAAAGAAAACATAAATTAGGGTACCAGAAATGCCATGAAAAGAAGGAGAGGGAAGCCAGGAGAGTTGTTGTTTCCCAGTCGATCAAGACGTTCTTAAAGACAGGTTGTATTGTTATTTCGCTGGGAATAAGAAAACTACAGTTTACAGCCTGCCGGGTACTGTCACTTTTCATTATCGGTGCGCACCACAATTGACTGAATGATTACATGTGTGATACGAGTCACAACGTATTGAATTATGCACCTGACCTGCCTGCTGATGATGTATTTATTAGTACATTACGAAAACACGAATACAACACACTGCACTTATAAATGCATGAATACATTTATTATCTTTATTTAAAAAATAAGACAATAAATTAGCCAACTCATTCATCACCACTAATGGAGCGAGCTGGAAAATCAAACTTTTCCCGAACCCCGTGGGGAGGTTCTTGCTCCAGCTTTAACTTGATATTCAGCAGCGTTGCCATCTTTCTCCGCTGCCATTATACACTGTAAAAAATTATCGTGATTTTAACGGTAAAAGATTGTAAAAATGCAACAATACAAAACTGTACCCCTTACCAGTCGCCCCCCTTTTTGGCAATCGAGTGCAAAATGACATACCCATAATAAAATGGTTGTTGCTAAGGAGTCCTTCTGACTACACACAAAACCAAGGTATCATTTAAAAGCTAACACTTGGGACTTCCGGTATGCCTCGTGGTGAATAGACGTGGTTGGAAGTCGCTCCGTGAACACTCATTCGTTTTCTTTTCAGCAGTGTCATTTATCTTGTCATATATTTACCGAATAATCGATTCTATGATACATTAATAAAGAAGAATGCCAAAACCAGGAAAATCGGGGCGAAATATTGTTGAAATGCTGACTGACAAGGGGAGCGAGCAGGCAACTAAGGCTAATGCTACCACTTCAGTACAGGTGGAGGAAGAGATCACGCCAGCTTCTTTGAAGGACTTAATTACATCCACCATCCGATCAGAAATCTCTTCACTACGGTCTGAATTTTTGTCTGAAATTCGCTCTGCCGTTTCCACATTACAAACGACCCTGTCATCGCAAGCTCAAAAGATCCGGGACATTGAAGAGGCACTTAACGACTCAGATGGCCGGTTAACAGCAGTGGAGAAGCTGTGCAGCACGCTGCAAACAGAAAATACCAGCCTCAAACTCAAGATAGACGACTTGGAGAACCGGTCGCGGAGGCAAAATTTAAGGATTATTGGAATACCAGAGGGTTCGGAGGGCCAAAGCCCGGTTGCTTTCATGGCCTCATTCTTTACTGAACTGTTTGGAGACGGCGCCTTTAAGCGACCTTTGGAAATTGATCGAGCTCATCGAGTCGGCCAAAAATCTCAACAAAACGCTTTTCCAAGACATATGCTGGTCCGACTCCACCATTACCAAACCAAAGAACTCATACTGAAACTGAGTCGCGAGCTGGGCTCTTTGGAGTTTAATGGTGTGGTTGTTCGCATTTTTCCGGACATGTCTGCTGAGGTGGCAAGACGCCGTGCTGAATTCAAAGACGTGAAAACAGCACTTCGCAATGCTGGCATCACCTACGGAATGTTGCATCCCGCCAGACTCCGCGTCGATTTCCAAGGACAGCGGCATATATTCCTGTCTCCGCAGGCAGCGAAGGACTTTGTTAGTATGGTCACTAAGACCGTATCAAGCAAGGTTTGAGTGACGGACTTGTTTTAAATCTAAAAAGAGTTTGCCACCCTTCTTAAAGTGAGTAAGCGTGCTTTAAATTTGTGTTACGAAAAAGGAGGTAATGTTAGCCCACACACAATCCTGACCACTCTATAAGTCTATAAAAAAATAAAAATAATTCCTGTTCCATAAGTTCAGCGTAACAAAGTTGGATGCCATGCATCATATACTGCTGAGAGAATAAACTCTATACTTTACTCCTGTTCACGGAGCACTGCCGAAAGGGCAGCTAAAGTTGCAAGAACTAGTCAACTACTTTTTTTTTTACCTGACTGTTACGTTCCTTTCAGTTAGGTTTGTTAATCTTGGGTATGTTAGATCCTATGTCAGCTCTGAACACAAGGGGGGAATAGTTTTTTTCTTTTTGTATGTTTATTTCGTGCACCTTCAACCATCTCTTATTTGGCAGCTTCTTTTGCCATGCTCTATTCTTAAAAATCATTATTTTTTCCCCTAACATTATTAAGCTAATGTTTGTTAACAATGCTTAATACACTTCAGGGGAGGGGGGGCAGGGTTAAATTAATTAGTTGGAATGTAAAGGGATTAAACAATCGAGTGAAAAGTATAAAAGTTTTTTCCAATTTAATAAAGTTGAAGGGCAATATATGTTTTTTGCAGGAAACCCATCTTAAGAACTCCAGTCATAAAAGCTTGATGAGATCATGGGTGGGACAGGTGTTCCACTCGGGATTTAATTGTAAAGCTAGAGGCACAGCCATTTTAATTAACAAGAATACTCCATTTAATCCTTCTAAAGTTATTTCAGACCCCAATGGTAGATATGTGATCGTTTCAGGCACTCTTTATGATAATCAAGTTGTTTTAGTAAGTGTTTATGCCCCTAACTGGGATAATCCAGACTTTTTTGTAAAACTTTTCTCTAAATTCCCTGACCTGAATACTTACCAATTGATTATGGGAGGTGACTTTAATTGTGTCTTGAATACTGCTTCAGATAGGTCTTCTCCCAAACCAGCTCCCTTGTCCCAATCTTCTAGAACAATTAACTCATTTTTGGAGTGGTACGGTATAACTGATATATGGCGTCATTTGAATCCCACTTCTAAAACGTTCTCTTTTTTTTCTCCAGTTCACCATACTTACTCGCGTATAGATTATTTTATCATTGACAGCAAACTTACTCCTTTAGTAAAGTCTTCCTCTTATGATAGTATAGTCATCTCTGATCACGCCCCAGTAATTCTCGAACTGGCCCTCCCTGGTGGTTCTATAATTTCTCGTTTTTGGAGAATGAACGTGTTACTCTTGTCAGATAGCCGTTTTGTTGAGTTTATCTCCGAAAAGATCAGTACTTTTCTTGAGGTTAACTCTACGGAAGGGATTTCTGTATCTCTTCTCTGGGACACACTCAAAGCTTATTTGCGTGGAGAAATAATTTCTCGTTCTGCTTATATCAAAAAGATGCGAGATAAAAAGCTCTGTGAACTCTCTAGACAGATTGGCCAGTTGGACCAGGAATATGCACAACGTCCAACCCCATTACTACATAAGGAAAGGGCTTTTTTGCTATCTGAATATAATCTTCTTTCCACTAGCCATGCTGAACACCTTCTACTTAAGTCACGACACCGATTCTATGAGTTTGGTGATAAACCGAGTAAAGCACTTGCATTACAGCTTAGACTACAAACTGCAAAAAGTTTTATTGCTCAAGTCCAAACCACAACAGGGAATAGTATATCAGACCCCCATGAAATTAACAATCAATTTAAATTGTTTTATTCTTCTTTGTATCAGTCAAACTCCCTCAAAGATTCCAATCTTATTGATAATTTTTTTGAAAATCTTGACATCCCTCAAATCAGTAACGAGTCAAAAAACAAATTAGAGGATCCTATTAGTCTAGCTGAGATTTTGCAAGCTATTACTCAGATGCAGAGTGGAAAATGCCCAGGTCCAGATGGCTTTCCCACAGAGTTTTTAAAAAAGTTCTCTCTCCAGCTCTCCCCATTACTTCTTTCAGTTTTCGAAGAATCCCTAAATAATGGGCATCTTCCTCTCTCCATGCGTCAGGCGTCAATTTCACTGATCTTGAAACCTAATAAAAACCCACTAGATTGTGGGTCTTATCGTCCAATTTCCCTTCTAAATGTAGATGTGAAAATCCTGGCCAAGATTCTCTCTCTAAGGTTGGAAACTGTTACTCAAGACATCATTCATCCGGACCAAACTGGCTTTATAAAAAATAGACAAGGCTTCTTTAACCTTAGAAGGCTGATGAATATAATCTATACCTCATCAGACTCATACATGCCAGAAGCCCTAGTCTCTCTCGATGCAGAGAAGGCTTTCGACCGTGTTGAGTGGGACTATTTATTTTGTACATTAAAAAAATTTGGGTTTGGTGATAAATTTGTGTCCTGGGTAAAACTCTTATATTCTTCCCCTTTGGCTTCGGTAAAAACAAATGGTATTAGTTCTGAATATTTTTCTCTTCACCGTGGGACTAGACAGGGTTGCCCCCTGTCCCCACTTTTGTTTGCTATAGCGATAGAACCTCTTGCAATCTCTTTTCGTACTAATGGCAAGATCACTGGAATCCATAGAGCAGGAAAAGAACAAAAAATTTCCCTTTATGCCGATGACGTAGTGTTATATATCTCAGATCCAGAAACTTGTCTTCCACATGTTTTAAGTATTCTAGGACAATTTGGTAGTGTCTCAGGTTATAAATTAAACTTGCATAAGAGTGAGTTTTTTCCAATTAACACAGCCGCAAGAGCTCTTTTAGTATCAGCTCTTCCATTTAAATCAGCCTCAGATCATTTTCGTTATCTGGGAGTTACAGTAACACGGAAATATGTAGATCTTTTCAAACATAACTTTATTCCAATCTTGGAGAGAGCAAAAGAAGATCTTGCTAGGTGGAAAACTCTCCCACTCTCACTTGTAGGTAGAATTAATGCCATAAAAATGAATATTTTACCTAAATTTCTATTTCTATTTCAAAATATCCCGGTATTTATACCAAAAGCATTCTTTAAGTCATTAGATCGAGTGATTTCAGATTTTATTTGGAACGGAGGCCCAGTAAGAATCCAGAAGTTATCCCTTCAGCAACCCAAAAGATTAGGTGGATTCGCACTTCCTTATTTCTTATTTTATTACTGGGCAGCAAACATTCATAGCATTTTATATTGGAGTCAGTCACATTATGGTCTTTGTCATTGGGTTCCGGCATGGGTTGAAATAGAATGCGACTCCTGTAGCCGAGTCTCTTTACATGCTTTGTTATGTTCTTCTATTCCTATAAAATTTTCTCACTATTCTTCAAACCCTTTAGTTTTGCACAGCCTAAAAATTTGGCAACAATTTAGAAAACACTTTGGCTTTCAGAAAATGTCGGGTCTGTCTCCCATATATAAAAATCCTTCTTTTTTATCTTCCATTTCAGATGGAGCCTTCGCACTATGGTTTAAAAGGGGCATTGTAGATATTAATGACCTCTTCCACGATAATACTTTTGTAACTTTTTCATATTTATCAGATAAATTTAATCTCCCGAAAACTCACTTCTTTAGATATCTTCAGACTCGTGAATTCATAAGAAATAGATTTTCTCACTTTCCTCATGCACCTCTGAAACAAGAAATTGATCAAGTTTTAGAAATAAAAGTCTCTAAAGGTGCTGTCTCCAATATTTACAAAACAATTTTTTCATTTACTGCACTCTCAGATTTTTCAGCCATGTCTAAAATTAAGCAGAATTGGGAATCAGATCTTAATCATATTTTTACTGATGAGGAATGGTCAAAGGCCCTTTGTCGTGTACACACCACCTCTATTTGCGCTCGCCACTCACTAATACAGTTTAAACTGTTGCACAGAATATACTGGACAAAAGCTAAACTGTCTAAAATAAACCCTGATCTCGATCCTACGTGTGACCGATGTCGACAAGCCCCGGCTACTCTTTATCATACTTTTTGGCTTTGCCCAGCGTTGACCTCCTTCTGGACATCAATCTTCAAGTCAATTTCGGACGTTTTTATTTTAGATGTTGAACCGTGCCCTTTAGTGGCACTATTTGGCCTTAATCCCGCAAAGGTGTCCTTATCATCTATACAGTCAAACGCTTTAGCTTTTTGCTTAATAATTGCCAAAAGGCTTATACTGATGAACTGGAAAAATCCATTTCCACCCAGCTACTCCCATTGGATGCACGACCTGTTGCAGTGTATTCAAATAGAAAAAATTAGATTTACAATGATTGGTAGAACAGAACAATTTCACATGATTTGGCAACCTTTTCTTTTGTATTTTAAAAAATATTAATTTTCCTAGAAATAACCCTTTACGTAACCACTCCTCTGTTTTTGACCCTTGCTGATTTTGTCCTCTCTCTTGTCCCTGTTTGATTAAGAATCCTAGTACATAAAAAAAGGGAAACAATTGTATTTGGTTTTCTTGACAGCTGGCAGTGATTGTTTAAAAAAAGGTGCAAAGTTGTTGTTTTTTTTTGTTGTTTTTTTTTTGTTGTTGTTTTTTTTTTTCTTAGTAATATTTACAGTTTTTGCTGTATTTTATATATTTTGCTACCACACTGTACATGCATAATACATTAATATTATTCTTACTGGTATTGTTTTGTAACATACTAGCATGTTTGGAAGCAACCATTTATAATTCCTTTGTTTCTTTTGTTTTTGTTGTTGAATCAGAGAGTAAGATATCTGCTTATTTTCATCTGTATTTCTTGGTCTATATGTCGAAACAAACACTGTATTGTCTGTCTTTTATCATCTCTCTGATTGGGGAAAAAACAATAAAAAAGAGTTAAACTAAAAGCTAACACTTGACAGTTTACTGTGCAATACTCAGAATTGCTCTAGCAATTACTAATAGAGAGATAAAGCAGCTCAAAAACAATGCACAATTTTTTTAATGTAAAATTCGGGATCACCAGAGATCCCTGCGGCTCAAGGGGTTAATTGGTTAACAGAAAGTTTCCTTACTATATAAATAACTGTGATAGATCTAATGGTACATTTAATGTAATTTTGTAAAATACCGTTAAATTTACAGTTTTTGGAAGTGAAAAAGAACAACTCATTGTATAATTTACAGTGAAAAACCGTAAATTGACTTTCCGACAATTCCCTGCGTGACACTTCACTTTTGATGTTTTTTTGTTGAAATAACTGTTTCTTCATAGTTGTTAAATTAATGTTTATTGCATTTTTATAATTTCATGTGTGTTACCATGATGACTTTTTTGCGAATGACACTGTGCAGCTTCTATAAAATAGCATTGACTTTCTTTTGGAAGATTGCTTGTGATTAGCAACTCTCATCACTGTTGTGATGGTTGTTGGTTGTCAGTGAATTACAATGGTACAAAATAGATATAAATACTTCAATAGAAGGAAAGGAAAATGAAAATTGAGCAGAAGTACGTAGGAGGGTGGAGCCAAGCTACGAATCCTCTAGCTGTGGCCCTGATTTTGGTGATCAAATATGAGTTTTACGGGATAAAATTATTAATTACAGGGGGACTTTAACATGTCCCACAGTACACTTGAGGGTACCCAGTCCAGGGCCTGCCAAAAGTGTCCTGCATCATTGAGTAATAGAAGTTATTATTTTTTTATATATATATCAGTGGGGGTTTCTTTAAGACTCCAGGGGAAGCTTGACTTTCTCTATAATGTCAAATTTATGGTCAAATATGTAGTATTGTGTTAACATTTTATTGACTAAAAATGCGTTAGAACACGTTCATCTCGAAGACGAGTTCGTTCAGAATACATATAGCAGGTCGGCTGACTCGATTTCCATTCCCGTCACAGTGCATTTCCTTGTTGAAGCCTAGCGTCCATTGACTTCAATGGGGCTGCTTTTAACAGTTTTTTTCAGTGCTTCGAAGCTAGACGTCATTGGATAAATGCTGCGATTATGCCCCGCCCATGGACGCTCAGTGTCTCTGGGGTGAATGGAGGATTGGTCTGGCCTGGACTCCGGGCTTCTGCGTGATGAATGGAGGGTCTGTCCAAAGACTGCATCTCCTTTTGATTGACAGCGATTTTGTTATATAAAAAGTTGCTGACGCTGAAGCTATTCGAGCTAAGTCCCATCGCAGATTTTGCAAGTGCAGTCGAAAGACAAACTGCTGCAACCTATTTCTTTGTAATTGCTTGGCGAAATTGCTAGCCAATTTTCATCATATAAAAGCCTCTTATCATTGATTACTGAGTGCTCTCTACTAGTGTTAATTATCTGAGTGTGCTCCTCCCGTACGTTGTTAATAAAACATAATTTCACAAGTTCACACTTCCAAATACAATTAGAGGGAGTAAAGTTTAATGCGTATTTGGCGTGCTGTCCGGGGGGAGGGCTCCGAGCTCGAAGTTCGGCCCGAAACCCAGAGTACTCCCTAAAAGAGCAGCTAAAGAGCAGAGGACAGCCGCCGGACTCCAAAGGAGTGCCAGGTTTGGCGGGCCCTGCTGGCCCACGAATGGGGAGCAGTTGTAATTTGGAACGACCAGTCGGGAGAGCTTGCACCTTTCTTGATGGGAGCAGTTTGATGCAGATCATGGACGGCAGACTGGGAGCTATACGGCTCGCAGTCATCAGGCCCTACCCGCCGACGGTGGAGTGACAATTACGATCTCTGCTTATTGGAGAGTTCTCGATGCGTCCGCTGTGAGACCAAATTCTCGCTGGACAAAAAGAAAAAACAGGAAAGAGGAACATAAGTACTCGACCGGGAGATTTTCTCACTGCGTCCGCTGTGAGACCAAATTCTCGCTGGACGGAAGAGAAAACTAAAGTGCTCTACCGGTAAAGTTCTCGCTGCGTCCACTGTGAGACCAAATGCTCGCTAGACAAAAAGAAAAAAAAGGAAAGAGAGACATGAGTACTCAACCGGGGGATGTTTTCTTACTGCGTCCGCTGTCAGACCAAATGCTCACTGGACGGAAGAGAAAACTTTAGTGCTCTACTGGTAAAGTTCTCGCTGCATCCGCTGTAAGACCAAATGCTTGCTGGACAACAGAAAAACAGGAAAGAGAGACATTAGTACTCAGCCGAGAGATTTTTTTTTTTTTTCACTGCGTCCGCTGTGAGACCAAATGCTGGCTGGACGGAAGAGAAAAACTTAAGTGCTCCACCTGAGAGTTCTCACTGCGTCCGCTGTGAGACCAAATGCTCGCTGGACATAAAAGAGAAAACAGGAAAGAGAAAAAACCGGAGTGTTTGACCGAGAGATTTCTCACTTCGTCCGCTGGAAGATCAAATGCTTGCTGGATGGAAGATAAAAACTTAAGTGCTCCACCGGAGAGTTCTCACTGTGTCCGCTGTGAGACGAAAGCTCGCTGGACGGAAAGATAGAGAAACCCCAGATGGACGACCCAGGGGGTTTTAAAGGAACACACTGACTTTTTGGGACTTCACCGTATCCCCCAGAGTTAGATAAGTCCATTCATACCCTTATCATCTCCGTGCGTGCTGTAACTCTGTCTGACGCACCCACCGCTAGCCTAGCTTAGAAGTAAATGGCCACATAGCTGGTGGAATTAGCAGTGCTTTTTCCCGGAAGGGAAGAGAGGAAGGGTTAACCTGCGGGCACGATGTAGTTGAGTGCGCCACTGACCTGTAGACCGCGCAAGAAATGTTTTTGCAGCCTAAACACACTCTGCTGTGGAGATCTGGGTCGAGTGCGCCCCAGTATGTGCACTGGTTCCACTGTGCAACTCGCACGGCACTTTTGGCTGAAAAAAGTTTATGGTACTGGTAGAAGTGCCCTCCCCATAGGTCAGCGCAAGCTCGGCTTTGATTGCTAGATAATCATTCATTTCACGTCGCCTGTGGGGGAAAGCTGAACAGATGATTTCGGTAAAACGAGAAAAAGCAATTGAAAGCTCGGAAAATGAAAGAACGCGGGATGAATGTGTGTTTTGTTTTTTAGTGTAACGGAGAAATCCCCACAGTCTATTTGGCGGTCTGGATCGCCAGCTGGGAGCAGAGAGAGAAGAGAAGAAAGGACTAAATCTGCACCTGAGAGGATCTGTGCGCGGATGCTTTGAGACAATGGTGGTGGTTCCATGGCGACGGCGTTGGACAGAACAGGCATCGGTATTGCTATGAAGAGAGAATGTTGTGATTTAGGTTGCATGAGAGAGCTGGAAAGGGTATAAGCTGGGGCTGTGAATGTAGGTGGCGGCCTCACGCTTGGATTACCCTGTGTGGCTTGGAAAGTAAAATTAGTTGGAGGATAGAAAGGAAAGGAAGGATGGTAGAATGAAGTGTTGGCTTGTGCTGCAAGCGGAAGCAGGCTCGCGCTTCTTTGAGCTACTGGAGCTGCAGGCCACTGGAAGTGGGCGGGGTTATAACCTAGTGGGTAAAACTGTTGAAATGGTTGGGCCTGTGTTGCTAGCAGCATTAGCCTCGCGCTAGTGTCTGCAACGGGAGCTGGAGGCCAATGAAAAGGAAAGGAGTTATGAACAGTGGGAGTATCGAACTTAGAGGCTGTGGGGAGGCCGCTGGGCCCGGCTGCATATGGCGCTGCGGCAGCAGAAGCCGTGGTGGAGGGTTGGTCCTCATCGAGAGGTGGGAGTTGACCCGCCACGGTGGAATCTGGGGTGCGGCCCAGGCTCGCTGACGTCCTGTTGCTGCGGTTCGATGGGCGAAGCGAGCCGGATCTTGTGTGGGAGGACGACGGTGGTGTCTGGGGAGGCAACTTTTGGGAATTGGTGTAGACTTTGGAGGGAGATTGGCTGACTGTAAGGTAATGTATAGATCGTACATTTCCGCTTTATTCATTTTTCGCGCAGCCTGAATATATATACACCTCTTATCGTTGATTGCTGAGTGCTCTCCACTAGTGTTAATTATCTGAGCGTGTTCCTCCCGAAACATCATATAAACATCATATAAAAAGCAAAAATTATCTTGAAATATTAAAATGAATTAAAGCAATTATGTTTTGTTTTTCTCAAGTGTTACAATTTCCCTCCACCATTGTTATGGAGGCGATTATATTTTATTTTTATGTTTTAGGTCTTTGTCTTTTTCTACACACAATTCAATTCCATGGGCAGACTCAATACAGCTGGAATATTTAATGCAACCTTGCCATGATCCATTTAGGTTTGATCTTTTTTTGTATAACATACACAGTATGAAGCCCACATTCCCTGCTGCGTTTAGGTGTTACTGGCAGATCAAATGTAATAATGGGAAACTACAAGCTATAAGCTTTCATTTGTCATCAGATACCTTCAGCCTCCCAGAATCTATTTTTAGAATCTATATTTATTGTGCTTTTTCAACAGCTGATATTTCCTATTTCATTTCCATTCTAAATAATACTTATTATAAATTGAACAACATAATGCCATTCCAAAAGATGTATCAGTTTTTAATACCTGTAACTGCTGCTGAGAGGCTGAGCTCCTTTCTTGTATTTTCTAGTATTTCTCTGCTGTCACTCAGACCAATTCAAAGCAAGACTGGAGACCTCTGGACAGACCTCTGGACAGACCATTACAAAATATCTATAAGCAAAGGGCTATGCAGTCTTCAGAAATTATGTTTTGGCTCAATGATCCAGACAATGCCTGGTTGTTAAAGGAGTCCTCAGGAATCCAGACACGTCCCTGGGTTTGATTTTTATTAAAACTAATTTTTTTCTTCCTGTTATATAAGTTAACATTAAAAAAACTGCCTTAGACTTTTATCATGCCTTGCAATATTTAGAGTGCATTTATTTTTATTTAAATGAGAGTAAATAGACATAAACGATTTCAGTATTTATTGTGTGAAATAAATTTTTTATTAACAGTTGTGACTGTTGTCTCCCTCAGTTGTGATTTCATTTTTACCACAACAATTTTGCCATTAATGTTTTGAAAGTTCTTTTTTTCTTTAATAAAAGACAGCAGTGTCAGTGAATAGCTAGATTACAGAGTACAGAGGCATTGTGGGTGCTCCTAAAAAAGCAGAACTCTCCTATTCCCAAGCACATTCATCATGCCCAATTCTATACAGTATTGGCTAATAGCAGATAATTAACAGCTTTATGATCAGAAGCACTGTCGCAGGAACCTGGGGAGATGCTCCATCCCTGAGGAATGGAAATGCAAACTCAACAGTTTTCTGGTTTAGGGTACGGATGAGCTTTATTGCATGTTTAGGATATTCTGGAATGAAACATGGCTCAATTTCTTTCTGTCCAGTCAGCACTATTCAAAAACACTGCAGACAAAACTGCTTTTTCCCCAAGATGCTCTTGATTATCTCTGTCGGGCTCTAAAGGGGCTGTGGGAGTTGTAGCATGTTAAGCACTATATATTATTAGTTGTATCTGCTGCATCTATTTTAGTGAAGACCATAGTAGGAAAGCCTGGATATAAGTAGCACTGTTGCATTAATTTCAGTCATTATCTCAGCATGGTAGCTAGGATGTTTTTCAGCAGTGTATAAAAAAAGTTGTCTTCTAACTGGATTGAATTTGCTCCATAAATAGGACAATATTTCTTGTGAATCACAGGGAAGTTAGCTACTGGTAACATGCCATACGAGCTAATGGCTTGTCAAAAAAAATAATTAGAAAAATTTTGATACAGTTGATATATTCTAATATTAGTTTCGGATAATTAGTGCTCCATTAAAATTATCAGGCTGATCAATTAGCTTCACTAGCTCTGTTTTGCCATGTTTGTCCAGGACCGACCCATTATGGAATTCAGGATAAAGCCAGTCTTTTCAGCAAGGTAAATCCAGCTGATAATGTTCTGCAATGGATAAAATTGTCGAGTTTGGCTTAGCACCAGTGTTTACTTTCCATTTGCCTCACATGTTTACACTTTCACAGTACATTAACTGCTGTGGTTTAACTATGAAGGCCGTGAAAGGGTTTGAATGCATGTCAGTGTTGTTGGTGAGTAGTTTTGACTAAATGATTGTGTACGCCTGTGATGCATTCGCTTCACCTCTGGAGCAAAACATTAGAAATGTGTGATGGTGTAATGTTCAGACACTTCTCCTAATTGTTTGGGGCATGTTGGCTGTACTGGTTGTTCTTTGCCAAGCCTTTCTGTTTCTGTTTCTGTTTAGATGTTTCACAAAATATACTGTAGATATTGCTAGAGTACAAGCATTGGTCTGTCAAAAGATGTGTTTGATTCAGTGAGATATGACCCAATTTATACATATATCTGTTAGCAACGTCCACAAAAATCAATCAAGACGTTTGACCAACCTTGAAAAGTTACTTTAATGAGCACATAAAGTGCAGCAGTAATTTTCTCTCTCTCTGCTTCTTATTCTCTATCTCACTCCGGGCTCTGCTTCTCATCAATATGCAGCTCTCCAGAGAATTTGATCTATTTTACACCTGAAAGCCTTCGTTCAAGAAAAGAAGCAAGTTGGCCTCTCATCCATCCATTCCAATGTTATGTTAAGCATTTAGGTAACTCTTTATTCTAAACTCATGAATTTTTTATGAGTTAATATATGTAGTTTATAAAACATTATGTTATTAGTCTCACAAGAGTGGTGCATGATTAATGTTGATCTACCTGAGGTATTAAAGTCATGATCAGACTCCTTAATTACCTGTAATGATGACAGAACTCCATCTTATACTGCAATCTTTAAAGCTGAAGGGTGCAATTTCTGTTTCAACAAAAGAAGCGTGATGAAAAAATAATGACTGTTTTCAAACAGGTTTCCTAACAAAACTCTGACAAACAAGTTGCCCCACCCCAAACTCACGCCATTGGTTGAGCTGTTGCCGTGCCAGCCTGGTCAGGGTGAACAAGAATAATGTTTTGATACATCACAGAGCCACAGTGTTACACTTTTTTTTTCAAATGGCCAATAGTTGTCTCTGCATATTAAACTTCAATTGGAGAAACTATTTGAACATAAAAAGAACAGAAATAAAACAGAAAACTAACTATTCCTGCATTGTGACTTGGTAAACGATAGCTTGCTGTGGACTAAATTCAACACACTCTAACTATTTTTTGTTTTGGCAAATTGGTGGCTAATTTGTATGAATTTGTATGATCTCATTCTCATTCATACATATTTTTACAATCTGTTTATGCCCCTCTGACGGTTAGGTTTATGGATGGAGTTTGGAGTAAACTATCATACTTATTTATTTATTTATTTACTTATTAAATTTCACCAATCATTATTACATATTGGGGTCTTTATCTACCCGGATCTATTATCTAACACTGATGGATCTCCTGTAGCGATAATATAAAACTCTCCTGATATTACAGTAACAATTACAGAAGAATAAAATAAAGCATATTTTGTTACCTTAGCTCGGAAGGTTAAGTTTGACCATTTGAGAGCCATTTCAAGTTTTGCTGATGATTCTTCCTATTCTTTTGTTTTCTGCCTGTAGTAACTATGAGTGAAACAACACTTTTGTGTCAGACATTGCCACCTTGTGGAATAAAGTTGAATTGCACTTATTATGTCATCAAAGATACAATTATTGTTCTGCAGAAAAAATATATACTTACACTGTTACACACATTGCGTCGTTAGCGACCCTATACAACTTGTATGTAAAATAAATGTGAAGACGGGCATTCAGTATTTTTTTCTTGTTATATTGTTTATAATGAATTGAGGAGGTGGATAGTAAATGATGTCCTGGGTCACTAAAGTCTAAAGGTAAAGGTATGCTTTAAGGGTTAAAACCAAAAGTTGTATTTGTTAATATTGGTTAATGGACCTAAGCTAACTTAAACTAACAATGAACAATTGTATTTTTATTAACTAACATTAACAAAGATTGATAAATACTGCAAGTCTTTGTTAGTTAATGTATTAGTTAATGTATTGTAAAGTGTTACCAATCAAATTGTAAGAGTCAGCTTACAAAACAATATAAAGTTCTTTGGATTTAATCTTGGAGTTAATTAAATTGAAAATTGTGATGTAAGTGATTACTTCAATATTTCGAGTTCTGCTAACCACTGTGAGTTTACTGGATTTCAGGGGTTACCCGCTGTTTAAACTTGTAAACTAGTTCATTCACTCCCCTACTTACAACCAATTGAAAGCTATGCACAACTATACAACTACTTCGTCAAAAATGCTTTGCTGCTGGTTGCCATATTTTCAAATGAATTCAGCTTTTTTTATCTGTTTTTTTTTTTACAGTGTAATCTGTTTATTACTTGTTCTATTTAAGATAATTAATGTCACAGCTCAGACCTTTATAGATGTCCTTCTTAAACTCCTGATATCATGCTCTCTCGCTCTCTCCGGGAATGAAGAAAAATATTTTTATCTCTTGTTTTGTTGCAGTGTTTAATGTTTGTGCCTGCAGATGGAACTCACATGTCTGCTGTTGGGCTGATTGTATTAGAGGATTATCATCAACCCCTCCTTGTTTTATATAGCCCATCACAAGACCTGGATCAAATAAATCTTCCCCTTTCTGTAACATTTGAACCTTGTCTGCTGGTCAGTTGATGTTTCAGTCAAGTGTGTAAGAGCAGATTGTATTATTTTATTACAGTGGTGGCTATGTCATCTAGACAGTGTGGCAATGCCGTTGATGTTACTGAAGTGTGTGTGCTGATATTAAAGATTGTACACGAAGAAGAGTGGTTTTAAATGACTTTTATGTGGTTGTTTCTTTAGCCGCAGGCTCTTTTTTATTATTAAGTTTTATCTTTCTACATAAAGAGACACCAAGGAAAGCATGTGATGCCATCCAGTGAGTCAACCCTAATTGCAGCCATTACTTGAGTCTATTACAACTATGAATCAGTGGTTTCTTCAGAGGAGCTGAATTAAGGAATGTTTCAAGTTTATTTGTCACGTGTACAAATGTCAGTGACAATTCTAAATTGAAATGTTTAGGTTGAGGCTCATGCATATGCAGTACAATACAATACAATACAATTTGGAGGAATAAGGGAAAAAAGTAGATATTTACAGTAAAGTATATGTATATATATATATATATATATATATATATATATATATATATGGATATATATATATATATATATATGCAAAACAATTATATGCTTGTATGTTTGCTTTGTATATTAAAGTCCCCCTGTAGTCAATTTTATCCCTTAAAAATCATCTTTGATAATCAAAATGACATATTTAAAAAAAAAATACTTGATTTTTTTTCTTAAATAGCTTTAATGTAACTACACCCTTGCTTCATTTAGTATACGTGGAGTTATAAATATGCAAATGACCCCCGCCTCCACTCACTCACACCAGCTCAGAGATCCACTTGTTGATGATCACATGTTGACGTGATTGGTTACAAGGTAGTTTGTGAGGTCAGAAACACCAGCGATTTCAAACCCCGTCTTTGAGACTGTCTTTGGTTCACTGCAGTTTTAAATAGAAAATACTCAGCAAGGGTGTTGACTTATGAATTTGCACATGGTTTGTCTTAAAGCATATTAAAAACACTACACAGACATATAAACAACATTAAAAACTTGATGTTCACCACAGGGGGACTTTAATGTAATTGATGTGCAGTGTTTTAAATGTGCAAATGCTCTTTGTAAGGGAAAATAATCATGAAGTATATGCCTAAGGTTGGTGTGCAAAGAATGCAGTGGAAGAACCTGTAAAATAGTTGTTTGCATTTTTTAGTTTAGCGCACATGACTCATCACCAGGGAATTTCCTGTGCCAACAAAGGAAGGACATTAATGTGTCCTTACGCTGCCACCCATCCATAAAGTTTTTGTCTTTGGCCTGTAATTACAAGGATGGGCCCTAGTTGGAGCCATCTCACATTATACTTTGTTTGCTTTAACATTCCAAATTCTCTTTGATTGTTTTTCCCTCAGCAGATCTGTACCCCATGACTAGGCTGCATGGGATTGTGCAGAAAACTCCTTGCATGTTTGTTTATTAAATATTTCGTATAGATTAATCTTGTTTTCATTTTTTTTAATCACGGTATCAGACCCTAACATTATTGGGATATGTTATGTAAGGTTGGCAGTCCGAATGAAAAATCATGAAATGCCATTTACAGGAAACTTTTCCAGAATGCATCCTTGCTGAATAAATGTAGGCTATTCATTTAAAAATAAATAAATAAATCATAAAACAAACAAAAAGAACTTACTGACCTCAAACTTTTAAAACTGTTGCCTGAGATTCCATAAGCTGTCCTGTTTCTAGAACCACCTTGCATAATGTTTCTCATCTATGATGAGTTTTCTTCCATCTGATGTTAATCACAGTAAACACCTAAAGCCTGATGACCTCCATCTAAATTTCCTGATATTTCCGCTCACACTTTTAAGTGGTGCTATATGAATTCCTTTTACCGTCTGCCCTGGTGACTTGTAATCCCCATGATTTGTTTTATCCCTTTTCCCTCTTTCTCTCTCTCCCACTCTTACTGCATTCTTCCTGTCATGCCTTTGAACTGTCAGAGGTCAAAATTCCTGTCCGAATGATTGGCCCTCCATATGCTGCAGCTGAACTCTAGAACTCTTGAACTTGGACTCCTCAGTTGATCAAAAAGTTACTCCCAGTCGATGTTCACTCAAAGTCGACAGTGGAGGGTTAAAAAAAGCCAGATCAGATACTCTCAAAGGGGGCCATATAGTATATATGGCTATATGTCTGAAGATTCAAAACACATGTTGTGCAATGTATTAGAGAAGATTATTATCAAAAAGTTTTAAAAGTCCATGTTCATGGAGGAAGAATATCCCTTTTCTGAAGAAAGAAATTACCAATATAAATGATAAATTATGAAATTTGGACAGACTGTAATATGCATAGCTTAGTGTGTTTAGTGATTTATGCATATTCACATGCCGCCTTAAATTTTTAAACAAACTATTTGGCCACTGTACTGTTACTGTATATCAGCTGTGGGATAACATTAAAGTCATTATGCATAACTTAAAATTTGATTTATTCATTGAAAGAAATATTTTACTATTCATATCCCTTTAGTATTACAAATAGACTCATGCCAATCCTTTTGTTATAAAAAAATATATGACATGGATTTAAATAGCTCTATTTTTGGCTGCAAGATATTTATTCAGAAACTTTTATAATAAATGAACATGCAAGGGTGCAGAACGTGGACAATTAGGCCACTGATAGGCATTTAGATTCTGTGGAAATCTGCACAGATTCATGTAATTCTCATAACATGCAGCAAGCTCTTAATTGAAGTTATCATAATGAATGATTGTACATCACCAAGATAAGAAAGATCACACATTTTGTGATGATGCTAATTTAAAATGTGCTAGATTTGTCATCTGTTCACCACTACATTCACAGAGATGTATTACCATGATTACATCTTTAAAACATTTAGATGGTTTTTAGCCAAACTTTCCATTACGATTTTTTAGAGTTTTATTTATTTTCTTGCTAAAACCAAGCTCATTCTTCAGATATGAAATAGTATATACATTTTATGCAAATAAATTTCCTTTATGTATTTTGTTATTACTCAAGTGCATTATTTAGCATAAATATTTATTTAGTAAATTAATTTACACAACTTTTTATTTATATGTAATGCAATTGTTTATGCAATTAATTATTATTAATTCTTTTGGACAACAAACTCCTTTATGTCAATTATCCAATTATGTCTGTAGTCCACATGGTTTATGAACCACAGCTATTTTAGTTTGGATACTACATTTCAAGAGATTAACCAGTTAATGGTGACCTATTATGCCCTTTTACATTTACATTTAATAATTTAGCAGATGCTTCCGCCCAAAGTGATTTACAAATGAGGAGAGCAATAATAGAAGTTAAAACAAAAAAAGAGTAATATGTAGATCCAGTAAGTAACAGTACACGTACCAAGGTGTTTTAAAAAAAAAAAAAAATAGAAAGTGTTAGAATAATTAAAGTGTTGACGAAAAAGATGCGTCTTTAACCGTTTCTTGAAAGACTCAGCAGCTTGAGTTGAGTTAGGCAGGTCATTCCACCAACAGGGAACAGTCCAGGAAAAGGTCTGTGAATGGGATTTTGTGCCTTTCTGGGACTGCACCACAAGGCGCCGTTCACTTGCAGAAATCAATCTTCTGGTGGGCACATTGGTGTGAAGTAGTGAGTTTAGGTATAGAGGTGCAGAGCCAGTGGTTGTTCTGTATGAAAGCATCAGTGCCTTGAATTTGATATGAGTGGTTATTGACAACCAGTGCAAATTGATGAAGAGAGGCGTGACATGCACTATCTTCAGCTTGCTGCCGCATTCTGGATCAGTTACGGAGGTCTGACAGTTCTAGAGACCATTACAATAGTCCAGTCTGGATAGAACAAGAGCTTGGACAAGGAGTTGTGTAGCATTCTCCGATAGGAAGGGTCTGATCTTGTGATTATCAATTACAATTCCAAGTTGTCGTGGAAGGAGTTATGGTTGATGAGCCAAGCTGAATGGAAAAGTTGTGGTGAAGTGTTGGGGTGACTGAGAGCACAAGCAGTTTTGTCTTAGCAAAGGTTGGGTTGAAGGTGATGGTCCTTCAACCAACAAGAAATGTCTGTCAGGCAGGCTGAGATGTGAGCAGCTACTGTCGGATGAGAGGTGGTTCTGTGTCATCAGCATAGCAGTGATAGGAAAAGCCATGTTTCTAAATGACAGATCCTAGTGATGTCATGTCGATGGAGAACAGAAGTGGTCCAAGCACTGAGCCCTGAGGCACCCCGCTAGTTAGATGGTGTGACTTCGACACCTTACTCCTCCAAGATACACTGTAGGACCTACCTAAGAGATAAGACTAGAACCACTGGAGTGCAGTTCCTGAGATGCCCTTCGTCATGAGTGTTGACAGGATGATCTGGTGGTTAAATGTGTCAAAAGCAGCAGACAGATCCAGTAAGATGAGTACCGATAATTGGGAAGCTGCTCTTGCCAGTCTCTTAAAATAACCTTTAATAACCGATAACAGGGCAATCTTGGTTGGGTGGCTGCATTTACAAAGTCTTGCTTTTCTTTTTGTGTCTTCTAAAATAGGTGTTATGCGTGGATGTTCAAAAAGCACATTCTTTTTTTCACATATTTTAGTTGCAGCACCTCTTTTCCCAGTCTGTCAGTAACGCTCTGTTAACTTCCTGTCTCTATGAAGCCAGTCCTTCTGAAAAACATGATGCACTCTGGTTGGTCGGCTGTATCAGTCTGTGTTGTGATTGGTCAACAGCTTTGAATGTGTTTTGGAAAAGTCACACCCCTTACCATAACCGCGAGTTTCAACACACTACTAACGCAACTCAACCAAAACTTCAACCTTTTTTATTTGCGTATTCGTATGACTGTAAAGTGTTATGCTGCCACAATGTCAGATAAAAACTTCAAAGTAAACACAGACTTCTATCAAGCCAGTCTTCAGATAAAACCTCAGTTGAAAGTTGTCTTTATCTTATGCTTAATGTGATATCACTGCATGCATACATTAGCAATCAGTATGACAGCATGACAGAAAGGCAAGGCTTCTTTACACTGCCTCTTATGGATGGCTGATTGTCAAGTGTTGCCCAGCTTATACTATATGGCCAAAAGGTTACCCTTCAACCTCTGTATTCACATGAGCACAGTGTTTTAATCAGCATTTGAAGAAGATCAGCGGGATCAGATGATGTAAGAGGAAAGTAAATAGCAATTAGGGGTGGGGTGGGGGGAATGTAATCAATTTATGAGATAAAGTTCATTAAAGTAGACTACCCGTGAAGTTAAGGTCTGTAAAGTCTGTCTGTGCACAATCCACAATGAAAGACTCACAAAGGTTTTCAGTTTATGTGTAAAGCTCTTTCTAAGTGCTTGCAAATACACTTTGTGCACAAATCAAAGCTATTTAAAAAAAAAGAAATTGCCCATAGGACAACATGACATGGCAGATTTGAGCTTTTAGGAAAGAAAAAAATAGAAATGCATTAGTTAAAGCGATGTCTTGTCTAGAAATTTGTTAGCTTGTTTTCCAAAACTATTACCCTTAATCTTTCAAAAGGAATATCCGAAAACGTTGGGATCTGACAGAAGTAGTCCAAGATCATTTAAAATGCACTAATTGATAGTCTCCAATGCCTGTACATTGTGAAATTACCCAAGGAAGGAAAATCAATTGTGTTCAGGCTTAATCAAATTCCATAATCTCGTGTTCTATTTGCTGAAATGTACAAATCACCAATATTCGAAAATTTTCTAAAAGTCTCCTATTTAGATTTCAGCATTTGTAGCCACTACAGACATCTTGCTAGTCTGTGAAGTAACATCTCGTGAAGTGTTTTGACAATGTAATGAATACATCAAATAGGCATGGGAAAAGGAGGTATTCAAAATAATAATGTCAACCATGTGATGGGGTAGTATTGATGGATAGGTGGAAGATTTTGATAAGCCCCATGACATGTAAACTTGAGCTGCATCTACACACAATCTGTTGTTCATGACTTAAAGAAAATAGTGGAAATTATTCATGAAGCATGAGAAAAATTAATTTAATTCCTTCATAAAATCATTTGTTTGTAAGATAGTGCATTCATTTAACTTAATAAGGCTTTTTACGACCGATTTACACAGAAATATTCTGCTTGTGTGTTTCATGAATGAAGCCCACTAGAAGTCATGAACAGCATGTGTAGCCCATATTTTGTACATGTATGTTTTTTTCCTTGAGAAAAGCCTTTGGATCACACACAACGGTAAAATTGTCAAAAGTAGAAAAGCGTTCACTCTACATTTATATAAAAAAAATAACAATAAAAAAAAAATATATATAGTTGTTATTTTATTAAAATAAAATATTATTGAAATGACATTTTATTTTTTTAATGCATTCATTTTACTTAATTGTCATAAATGTAAGTTATTTAATAATTTAAATATTTTAATATTAACAAATTTGTCTGTCACATATCCATCAAAAATGTTATATGATTTATGTTAATGCTACATTATTTTAATTCTAAATGTGTTTTTCTTTTTAGAAAAAAATATAGGAATTTTATGTTGATTCTACATCAGTGTTATTACTTTTAATATATGTATATTTATTATTTATGTATGATTTTATGTCAATTTTACATTTTAACAATTTATAATATTTTATGCATTTTATTTTTGTATAAAATTGTGAATTATTTTTATGTTAATTCTTCATCTTTTATTTTAATGATTTATTAACATTTATTTAATAATTCTATTAAATGAATGATCATGATTGATATTTTTGACGGAAGTTTTACTGGAATTAGAAGAAATTTCTAAATATGATCCATCCCTTGGATGTCACTGCTCTGGGTTTTTTTTTTTTTTCCTGGACACATAATGCTCAACCCATAATAAGGCACTGACCATGTTTCAAAACAAAGCTGCTGTTTTTGACCCTGAGAGGAAGTTTGTTTAACAGCATGCGTGATTATATACAACATGAGACTTTGGGAACTCTGAAAACACTCCTGGAAAGCCATTCATTACATTCCGATGCAGTAAAATCAGTAACCCACTGGTCATTATCCCCTCATGTCATCTGAAGTAATTAGATCCCTCTTAGAGTGTCCCTTTAGCGTTCCTCCAGTTATAGTGCTTCTCTCATCCTCTCTTTCCCACATCAATTACCACTGGTATACAATTAGCAACCCACCTTCCATACCAGTGATTCCCAATCCCAATCTATTTCTAATTCTCAATGGTTCATCAAAGCCCACGGGTACTGTGGCTCAGGAAACAGATGACTGGATAATGATGAATAGAGGCTGAATTGGTCTTCTGATTTGGTATTAGTGGTGTCAGGAACTCTTATCTTCACACAAACATCCACAGACTCTGTTTATCGTTCTTCTGTCCCCACACATATTTGCACTGAGACTTGTTCAATACTAATAGGGTTTCTAAGTATCCTGAGATGCCTAGAGCACTGTTTTAACCTATTGATATGTGTATAGCGTGTAGATTTGCATATCACTGATCGTGTGGGTACTGATCTATGTTTGCCAGTATATAACTCAATATATGTTCTCACTGGGATTTGATCAGCAACCCTATTCTCTTCAGTGTTAACGCGTTGCATGCAATTCTGTCTTTATTATAAGACACAAGCCCACACTCACTAATCTCTGTGTCAGAAACACATCCGTAGCTCTCAGTAGACTAGCCGTTTTTTTGGTCGTACTATGAGTATTTAATCAGACCATACTGGGAATTTATTCACTAATTGTCTGCAGTGTTTAATTCCTTGTTTTTTTTACACAGCAGATCATTTAAGATAAAAAAATAGACTATGCTATTTAAAGTTATAGTTCACCCAAAAATGAGTCATTGTGTCATTTCCAACTTATGACTCTCTTTCTTCAGCAGAACACAAAAGAAGATATTTTGAAGAGCATTGGTGAGAAATTTTTCAAAGGATCTACTTTTGTATTTCACCGAAGAAAGTCATACAGGTTTGGAATGACATGACAGTGAGGAAATGATGACAGAATGTTCATTTATGAACGGAGTCTCCTTTTAATGCCCTGCGGCCTTTGATTATCAGGGGCCTGGAAATGTAAAATTTATATTTGTGCATATAGCATACAGTATAATGGTGTGTTCATTTTCACAGTTTTTGTCATTTGTTTATTCTTATATTTATGGGTATGATTTCTTGTCATTTGGACATGAGAAAAACATGTCAGAATAAAAAAAAAATGACAAGACCCAAAAAAAAAAGTGCATCTCAAAATCTCAAATATAAGAAATAATATCTCAATACCTCACAATTAAGATACTGCAGACTCAAATCAATTAGATTTTATAAATTATACAACATAATGTTTGAATTCCAAGAATCTATAACATTATAGCCTTTATATTTGCATGTGTTATATTTTTAATAATCAAATAACAATAAAATAATCTTGCTAGAATGTCCCAAGACCTAAACTAGCAGTGAAAATCATTTTTAATAAATTAGACCAATCCCCCCACCCCCGAATGTGTATATTTACACATGTGGGCGATGATGAAGGTTTTAGAGAGGGTGGAAAAATGAAAAATGCTTTTCTATACATAAAAAAAGCAAAAATCACTAAAAGGTCTAAGGGTGAGGGGAAAAAAAGAGAAAAGAGACAAAAGAGAGAACACATTGTTATTTTCGACAGAAAGGGTCATGTCTAATTTTTAAGCACCCACTTTTACACCTACATGGTGCACACACACACACACACACACACACACACACACACACACACACACACACACACACACACACACACACACACACACACACACACACACACACACACAGTACGGTAAACACACACACACACAGTACGGTAATCACGCGTAGTCGTACTTGCACTGTGCAAAAAAATCGACTTTTTGGACAATGTCTGACATTGACGTCACACAATATCCTTTCCGAATGAATGTTATTTGACAGTGTCACCTATTAAAACATACATGTGGCTACAGACACTCACACAGTGTTATTCACAACACTTCAGCTATTTTGAGGCCTGCTTTTGTTTTGTGAACCGCAAATGCCTTTTGCCCCGTAAGCACCATTCAAAGCAACTGGCTATAAGTTTGGTTTAGCTGTCAACTCTGTGTGAAGAAATTGAGCCAGAATGCTTGAACTAAAGAACAACAAGGGATGTACTTTAAAGCAGGGGGTTTAAAACTGGGGTCTAAGGATCCCTAGGGAGCTGTAAGGGACGGTCCGTGGAAAAGTCTATAGAAAAACAGTGTAAAAAATGGACGAAAATAAATCAAATTAAAATGAAACACAATAAAATAATTAAAAATAAGATTAACCAGATAAATAAATTGAATAAAATTAGCTAAACATCGAATAAAATGAATGCTTTGATTTAAAATAAATAAATAAATAAATAATAGATCTAAATAAATAAATCGCTGTAATAGTGAGTAGAAAAAGAACAGAAACATAACAGAAAATATTCCTTTCAAAATACTATTTAAGCATTATATATAATATTAATATCACAGCATAAATTGTGTCTTAATATATTTTAAAACCAACTTCCAAATTTAAAAGCACCAAATTTCAAAAGCATTAAGATGCACCAAGATGAAAATATTTGGTGGACCTTGGGGTCCAAAAGAGCAAAAATCCCTGGTTTATAGGATTCTGAATGTGTTTAGAGTTAAGTTTTCCCCCATAATAAGATACTATCTTTATCTGATGAAAAAAAAAAAAATATATATATATATATATATATTTTTTTTTTAATCCGTCATTATTCATTCCTGACAAATCTGTATAAGTGTTGTTAATATGTAACCCCCTTGTTTTCTGTCTTTGTTTTATAATTGCTGTTAATATGTAACCCCTTTGTTTTCCGTCTTTGTTTTATAATTGCCAAGATTCTTTTAAAATCTGTAGGATTTATGTAAATCCTATTTCAATTATGTTATGTCAGGAGATCTTAAAGTCTTTTTTTTTGTAAAAACCATCGGGTCTAATCCCTTATTATATCAACTTATTCATGTTTTTCCTGTAATAATAAATCCACTCGGATGGAGTTTGTGCTTTTGGACTGAAATGAAACAGTGTTTGCTAATGCAATCAGCAAGCATCTCTTATTACCAAGGCAGCTGGCCTTTTATGTATCAGGTCACATTATCTTATGCCAAAGGATGGCACTGTATCAAAAGAAGAACAAGACGTGGCGATTTCTGGGTGAGCAGAAATCAAACACATCCAAAAACCTTTCAAAATGATTTCATTTTAAAAGTATTACAATGAAATTACCAGTTGGATTGTTGTGAGATGAAGTGATGGCAACCTTGCAAACGCTTTACAAGCCAGAAAGAAAGGTTATAAAATGGAGACCTGGGTTTCAAGATGTCCTTTGAACAGACAGGGAACTTTTTACAATTTCCTGGAGAGTTAGACAAACATGATGACTTATTCAACATCCGGACATCCGTTCCAGCATAATCCTGTTCAAATAAATAAGACAAGAGGCAGGGCAAATCAAAAAATGTCAATAAATTAATAAATAAATATCTGAACAGAATGAAAAAGAAGACAATACAGCAGGGAGTAAAGAAGTTTCAGGGCTTGTCAAAATAATGGAAAAAAGAGAATAATAGAAACGCTGAAAACTGAAGGTCGTGGTGGAACTAAAGGTGTGAGACTGACTGCAAAAAAATAATGCAGATATTGAAGCAAAAGCAACTGAAGCGAAGAATAAACAGCATTTTAATGCCGATGGGTTGACCAAAGTTCTAAGGTGTGCACGATTAAAGTAGTTCCAGGCAGATCTCACCGCATTATTCCATATCACGTCGCCAAACGATTTCAGTTATCCTTCTCCTCGTGGCCGCATTACCATCTCGGGTGTGCATTTTTTTTCTAATAATTTAACGGCCCGTCGTCAATCATTCCTTACATTAATATAATATAATATAATATAATATAATATAATATAATATAATATAATATAATATAATATAATATAATATAATATAGCTGTTGAATGCTTGATTCTGATGCCGATGGGTTGACCAAAGTTCTAAGGTGTGCACGATTAAAGTAGTTCCAGGCAGATCTGACCGCATTATTCCATATCACTTCGCCAAATGATTTCAGTTATCCTTCTCCTCGTGGCCGCATTACCAGCTCGGGTGTGCATTATTTTTCTAATAATTTAACGGCCCGTCGTCAATTATTCCTTACATTAATATAATATAATATAATATAATATAATATAATATAATATAATATAATATAATATAATATAATATAATATAATATAGCATGCCATGCCATAACATATATGAATGCAGAACAAACCTATATGTCCTCACCTGTAGGGGGCGATGAACGGATCAGCTGCATTAGTAACATCAAGTTTAATTGCTGCAGGTGAGTGATGCGTATCAGTCGTTCTCTCTTTACTCGATCAAGATGCATATTTTAATTTGTAGCTCAACTCTTTTAACATGAACTTTGTGAAATATTGGGGGATTTTGCGGAGCATGGTAGACTTTAACGTGAACTGGGTGATATAATCTAGTCTCGTTTTTCTTGATTTCTTCCCACATAATGCTGAGGCGGCGGCCTATTTATATTAACAGATGTGCGTGGGTCGGTTGGGAACATGGGAAGTGAGTGTTTTCTCTCTTAGTCCTAATTCTGCATAATGGATAACCAAAGTTTAAAGGAGTTTGTACCCTTGAGCTCATTTACTTTTGTCCGTCAAAGAAGCAGATACGTTTGCTTTTGTAAGCGTGCTCTGAATGTTTTTCTAAATACACTTCCATAAATGGAACTGCTGGGGCCGGGCGATTAAACCATCTAGACCTATACTATATGATTAATATAAATAATATTATATCATGACACACTCGAGTTTTCTAGCGTCAGTTATATATCAAAAAGAAAAGAGTTGCGCGTGCTACTTCCGTGCGTTATGTTTTGATTGAGTGCATGCGCGTTGTTGACCTGTGCGCGTGAAGTAGAGCTGACTCGCGAGCCATCAAGTCTCGTGACTGTTGCCGGGTTGGTGAGTCATGCCACTTTGTTGGTAAAATAAAAATATCCGGATCGTAATTGTTGTGTAGTACGTTTTCATATGTCAAATATTAAAGTCACCATAAAATCAATATTGACAATAATTGTTTTTAAATGTATATGTACAAGATAAATTATTATTTTAAAATTCATGTGCCCTCTTAATATCTGAAGAGACCATGTTGACCTTTTGCAAAGTCGTGATTTTGTTTTTGTGCCTACAACAATAGGTTTTTATGCTTGAATTTTCAAAAAGCACAAATTATTTTTCACATATTTTACAGTGTAGCAGCACCTCTCTTTTCCCAGTCTGTCAGTAACACTCCGGTCTCCATGAAGCCCGTTCTTTCGAAACACAGTGTGCTCTCTTTGGTCAGACAGAGAATAACTCCATTTGGAGTACACTTTGTGTTGAAAATGTAAAAAGGCATAATAAGTCCTCTTTAATCAAAATAAGTTACCCTCACTCTTGCAGCGACATCTCTTCTCATCTCTGATGACATGAGATCACAGCAATAGCACACCACAATGATCCAACCATCAAATCAAATAATTCCTGAAGGACAAAATCAAGTCCCGTCTTACATTTGTCTTGTTCAACAAGCAGTTTCACTTGGTTTTGTCAAAATCCGCTTGTTAATTCATCATGACAAAAAGAAAGGCTGTCTCCGGGTCCTACTATTTATTCATTTTACGCATTACACAAGTCCCCCTGTTGTCAATAATTTTATCCCTTAAAACTCATACTTGATCATCAAAATGACATAACTTTTTTTTCTGTGAAATTTTGTTTTTTAAATTAATTTTTATGAATATGCAAATTAGCCTCACCTCCACTCACACCAGCTCAGAGATCCACTTGGTCAACAGAGGTAAACGCTGCACAGTGGTATCGCTTTTTACAACGGCTGACACATAACAAACAAACCAAATGTGGGACAATTATAAGTTTGTGTGGGACAATGTGGGACATGTTACCAACACTAAAACATAACCTGAAACTGTTATATAATGTTTATCTAACTTAATAAATACATTTGTATTCCGCCTGTCACTGATAAACATTCTTTGTTCTTTAGTCCGTTCCAGAAAACACCATTACATCACAATGTAACATAACATGTCTTTATTTTACATGTCATTTAAATTCAACATCACTGAGCCCATCATGCAGATAACTATTTTTGAAACAATTATGACCAAGTCCAACTAAAATCCAACAAAATAAATATGAAAAAATAAAATATAAAACAACATGAAATTAGATCACTGTCAGTCTTTTATATTAATATATTAAACCAAAAACTTCCATATTTTTAGAGTGGATGTGCATTAAAACCACAGCAGGCAACAAGTTGATAAATTCAGCTACATTTTAATTTACAGAATTATCCATTTGTTATTATCCAATTATCCAACGAATCACCGCTCCACATTTTGATTGACAACCGTCACAACCCACTAGTGACCGTGTTTACTCCTTTGCTTTCAACCATTGGATAGGATTTTAAAAACGGCGGTTGTATTTGTACTTCTGACGAAGTGCTGTTGAATATAGGTGAAAAACTACGCCGCAAAAAGAATTAATTAAATTCTTTCTTAAAAAAGCAAAAGAACGCATGCACGTATTCTTAATATGATAATTAAAAACCAACAGACTGATGAAAATGCAGGATGTTTTCTCAATATGCGAAGTGCGGGACAAGGGTTGAAAATGCTGTGCGGTACAACGCAAAGCGGGACATGTGGTCATGCTAGTTGCTAATGTTACACACAAACCATGTTCCCATTCGCCATCTCAGAGTCAGACAGCTGTATTTTAACAATCAGCATCTTTAGAAACGCTTTTCGATTTTCTCCACAAGGGGACTTTAAGTGGATAGGGAAGAAAATGGTCACAACTTCAGTGTAATGCTAACTTTAAACAGTTTAAAAGATAAATTATATTCGTTTTTTTATCACAATATAATGCATAGCGAATTGAAATGTTTCAAACTAAAAATTTTCTTCAGAATATAGTTTTCATTTTTAATCAATGAATACATTTTTGTGTGATAGCAATCACAATCATAACAATTTTGTCCTTCACCCATGCTGCCAGTATGTAATTCTGTCATTATCAGAGTTGCCAACTTTTGAGTTTTGCTTGGAGTGAGAGATGTTGAGGGGGTGAGATTTGTTGACGGGGGGGGGGGGGGGCTGGGAGATTTGTTGACGGGGTGGGTAGCCTACTGTATCACGTGCCGTTTGAACTGACGCCCTACAGCGATCTGTCACATTTAAAGGGTCATGAAACCCCCCTCTTTCAGCTCAAGTCTAGCTCACAATCTTTTTGAAAAATGCAACTTAAATGGGTGTGATGGCTGTGAGAAGAAGGGAGGGAGTGGGTGTGGCACGGCAGGGGAGAGGAGAGGGGGAACTGTCATCAGCCAGCCGTGTTGCCAGATGTACGATAATTATCGTATTTGTACAATCATTTTGACCTCTGTACAATGTACGATCAATAATGAACAATAATTTCAGAGTTTTCAGTCGTTCGTCCAAACACACATCCTATCGCTTCTCTCTCTGACCCCGAATCATTTCGCAGACTTGACCTGCCTGCACGCAAGCACGTACACACACACACACACACACACACACACACACAGTCACCACACGGTGTCGCCCGGCCCGCACGTCAACACTACACATTCACAAGTCTTCCGCATTAAGCATTAAGCATACAATTGATATATTATCGAAATATCTAAAATGTTCATAACAACTGCTTATTTAACAAAAGGCAAGTAAAATGACCAGGGCTACATTTTAGACACACACATAGCCTACCTCTGAAGGGATAGAAAAGTCCTCAGGACTTGGTACCGCATTACTCGCAAGACGTAACTTGCATTGGTCATCGATAAGGCCAAAGTCCACCATTCTCCAGTTCTCGAAGCTCTCTCGGGTAAAATGTTTGCGGCACACGTATTAGAAGTGTCCGTGGTTGATGGCCAACCAACCGCCCGGAGCCAGAGTCTAGCCCTGGCAGCATCGCGGGGAAATATATTCTACCCACTTTGACTTTTGCACCACGAAAATTTTGCGTCCCATGATTGTCTCTCTCCTTTACTACGTGATATCACAGTTTGACATGTCTGTGGAAAGATCCACGTGGTGTAATGAATAATTAAGAGACAGTGTCTCATTAATAATTATGAGAGACTTATGAGTCATCAACGCACTACACTGTGCTCTGCCACGTCACAGCCTGCGATGAAGATTCTAAACCCGGAAGACGAAAATTGCGGGGAAAAACTAAAATGTAACCATTTCGACCCTACTATTAAAACTAACAGATGCTAAAATTGTCTTCAATGGTGTTCAACACACATACCTCTGTTAAAATCTCAGAAAATTTGGTTTAGGGTTTCATGACCCTTTAAAAGCGCCAAAACGTGGGACATATTGACAGAATCTGACAGCTGAGAATTTGTTCCATATCAAAAATAACCTTCTCTGTCTAGTCTGTCGGTGTCCGTGTCCTCTTTGTCCGCGATTTTTCTCTGCATGAGAAAATGCAGTGGTCCAATCAGTAGTTAAGAGCCTGAACTTGCTTATTGTAATTCGGAAATTAGTGCACATGAGTGAAAAAAATATAGCACAGAAGAATGTATAATTCTAATGTATAATTAACTCATAAGACCATGAGATTGAGGCTGAATGCGTGAGTGTCACGCCAGATGCGTGAGAGTTGGCAACCCTGATTATTCGCTCACCCGCATGTTTTTCCAAAACCTGTATGATTTTCTTCTGTGGGAATTCTCAGTCACTTGTCAGTCTTTTTTTGAAAGGAAAAAAAAGTGATGAAAGTGAAGAGTAACTAAGAATGTATTTTTTTTTCCATGGGAGAAAGAAAGTCTTTGAATTTGGAACAACTGAGAGCAAGTAAATTACAACATTACCCAGACAGGATTATTATCCTAAACTAAAGCACAATAATCAGGAAGCCTCAGCAATGCATTTGAGGTATTTTAAGTTTGTGAAGTAATGTATTCCATTTAAAGTATTCTGTGCATTTGCACAAATCTGAATTTCAAAAGATAATTAAAGAAAAACAACATTGTACCCATAGAAATAATTAATTTAAATTCTACACGGTTAGGTTTGTAGCTTTAGGTTAGAGTCGGTAGTTTCTCAATATGTGTTCTTGTGAACTTGTATAGTGTCATCATGCGCTGGGCAGGTACTGTTCCAATTCAGATTTCACATCTTGCAAAATACAGTTCAAATCCGGACTACTTGCATAAGAACTTGGCATACTTGGTATTGAGAAACGGCTAGTAGGGCTGTATGAAATAGCGTTTTAGCATCGATATCGCGATATGTGCATTTTGTGATAGTTACATGAGATGTGCGATGTCAAGTGGATCGTAGTTGATACGCGATCCATACGGACAAGGCACCAGGATTAAAACGCATGTGACTCTTGGATTAATTGCAAATCACAGAGTGAAAGTTTCTCATTTGCACATCTCATTTTGGGTCCTCTCAGTTTAAACTTTCAAGCAATTTTAAACCATTTGAGTGCGAAAGAGAACTCTATTCGAAACTCGCAGAAAGCATGTGAACACCGAATTACTTTCTCATCTATTTGTGCTTGAATGGACAAAATTATCTCATAATGCCTGTCTCGGCGAGTATCAAAGTAAACACAATCCGAATAGCTTATGCTAACATAAACGTAAACAATTTAGGAGGAAAACAAATGTGTATCATTAAATTTGATCTGTGATTAGCTCTGAAAGTGACAGCTAGGGGTGTGCCATATCATACCGTCCACGATAATACCGGTTTACATTTTTACATGATGAAAAAATGTGTTATATCGCGATATCAATGATATAGCGACGCGATGACGTATGGCGCATTTACGTTCCCTAGCACGCACAACAACAACACCTGTCTGAGCGCGAGAGCAGCCTGTCAGCCTCCGATGACGATTTAGCAATTTCACAAACAGCTTGAGTGTTCAGCGGGGCTGCCGACGCGCGTCTTCTCTCGCGCGCGTTTAGGAGTCGGGACATGACTGAATGGTCTCTTGCACAATCGGGCCATTCAAGTCTTCTTAATTCTTATCAGTTTAAACATTCAAGCGGTTTTAAACTATCCAGTTAGCTACTCGTGCACTCTCTGAGAGAGTTGCACTGCGTGCATACATAGAGTAGCCTACAGCTCGCGAGAAACTAAAGTTATTTTTCACGGATTATATTGATCATATTAATGGGGGGAAAAACGCAAAATTGTGTAAAACTTCCGGTCTTGGTAAGTATACTCATAAACACAGTCGGTTATGTATAAAACGCATTTGACAGTGTGACAGACAGTATAATGAAAACAGCAATGGATCCGTGCACTAGCTGTAAAAGTGAGAGCAGCCATAGGCTATGCGTCTGTCATTAATGTTGTCGTCAAAACAACAAAAGATGGCTTTAATTGTAATGAATGAGAATTATTAGCCTATGTATTTAATTTAATCAGGAAACAGAACTAAAAGACTATGTGTTATTTTACATTTGATTACTTTGTTTCTGTAGTATTTCTGAATACTGGTGTTAGACCTACACACATTTAACATTTAATTCAAAGATTGAAATCAAGCTTCCTTGTGTTGTGTAAACTCTTAACAACAAAATTACCACATTGTAAAAACGCAATGAGTGAGCAAACATTTAGGCGAGATAAACATAAAAAGAAAATTTTCAACAACAACAAAAAAAAATGTCTATATCGTCATAAATATCATTATCGCAAAATATTCTTGAAATATCGTGATAGAATTTTGAGGCTATATCGCCCACCCCTAGTGACAGCATCCTAATGCAACCTCTGAGTCATTAAAGCTATAATATGTAATTATTCTGTGAAGACTGTGCAGTGTTATTTTACATTTGATTAATCGATTTCTGTACCTGAATACTGTCAGACTTAAAAAGGAAATTTGCTTTAGCCTATGGGTTTTTTTTTCAGGTATCTTTGTTTTATTGTATTTATCTATGCTTGGAATTAGTTTTTCTATGCAGATTCACTCCCCTACAAAATCACCCCAATCATTTTAGAATAATTAATTCTTTCCAAATTGACTGATTTATCTGGTGAAACTGTTATCACAACGTCAGATTTTTTTTTTCTAAAATCGTGCAGCCCTAACGCCTAGTGTTTGCAGTAACAGATAAAGAGTGACAGACATGCAGTAGATATTCATGTAGTGTGCACGTTCTCCACAAAATGATCTAGAATACACAGCATACATTATTTCATGAAACAAAACTACTTGGTAAATGTATCTCTGCTGCATACAAAGTGCTCATTAGTATTGAAATGAGTGCTACTAATTAAATGGAATGTGAAAAAAAACCACAACTGAACAGCCAAGAGTTCAAAAGGTACTGCACAACAGAAATGACCCAAAAAAACTTTTTTGTCCATATTAGCGCATAGTTTTAAAGTCAGGTTCCTGAAGGTACCCTCTTAATGTTTTTTTGCCAGAGCTTTTGGCAGTGTTGTTCCTCCCTTAGGTTGATTTTTAATGAAAATTGAATAATGAGATAGAAACAAGGCCAGAAACATATTTCAGTATGCAGATGCCAGGTCCCTTGAACATACTTAAAAGTGCACTCTTCTGTTGCTGTGGTGGTAAAAAACTTTAGTACTCAATGGGGTGATGGTTAGCTTCAAATGTTTGTACCATTAAAGTGGATTTGTTATTATTCAGGTGACTAGCTAATATAAAAATGACTTTAAAAGGATAGTTCACCCAGAATAGAAAATTCTAGCATCTTTTAGTCACCCTCATGTCATTCCAAAAGATATTTTTAACAGTTTTGATGACCATTGAGTTCCATTGTATAAATAAATAAAAAAAAAAGTATCTTGATGTTCCACTGAAAAAAAAAGAAAGCCATTCAGGTTTGGAAAACACACAAACTTGCCATAAATGCAGTTTACTTTACACTACTGCCTGTTATAGCTCTCCTTTCGTTGTGTTATGTTTTCTGACACGTTTCGTAATGCAACAATGAACAAAATTAAACAAGCATAGTTCATTTCTGCAATGCAGAGGTGGATGTGGAGAAAAGGAGTGAGAAATTAAAACTGGACTAAATAGAGATATGGAGATGTTCGGACATGAAATAATTGTAGCTACAGGGGCAAAGTTTGATAAACAGTGAGATACACTCAGCTTTGGAGAGAGATGGGGATAATGACATTCTTGAGGGTGCTGGAGAGAATGAGATTTTAGGTCTGGTCTTGTTTATGCTTGTGTTGTTGTTATGAGGAAGCTCATTGGATTTCAATATTAATGGCGACACAATGAAAGACACATTTATACAGCTTGAAAACTTCCAACATGTGTTCCCTCTATTTTCTAGAAGGATACATTTTATGAAATAAATGCTGCGGTGCTATGTACATAAAAAGGATTTGTAGTCACCATGAATTCTATATAAATTTTCCTTGTGTGTTTTTTGTTTGGTCAGCAGTTAGATGTCATCAATAATTTTGCTGTCAGCTCAGCAGAACTGATGTTAAGCTTCATCTTTTTCAGATAATAGAGGTCATTCAGTGTTAGGGCTGGGCGATATGACCAAAACAATTATATATACAGTTTGTATTTTTTTTGGGCTGAATGGCGATATGCGGTATATATATCTGTATTTTGTACTTTTTTTCTATTTGGATTAAAAAAAATCTGTATTAATCTTAAAAGTTATTTCACATCCCGCAACATCCCAAGCATCTGATGGGGCAAGCAAGCCACATTAAACTATACTTGTTAACTATATGTTACAAGTTATTTTGAAGCCATTAATATAAAGCATGTCTCAGGTTTAGGACAAATTGGATGATATACTTTAATGTAAAAAAGATGGACGATGCACTTTCACTCTCTTCCATTGAAGAATATTTAAGCCGCCAATGTCCTAATATGGCGCTGATCGTGCAGACTCAAGGCCCCGCCCACCCTCCTCGTGCAGACTCAAGGCCCCGCCCACCCTCCTCGTGCAGACTCAAGGCCCCGCCCACCCTCCTGCAGAATCAGTTAATACAGTTTACTGCAGAGCAAATCATTACAATAAATCAATCGGTGTGAAATAAAATGTCATGGAAATGTGAAAATTAAAGTCAAAACTCAAATATCCTCCTGAGGATCCCAAAAAACTCTGTTGGTGCCTCAGTGATTACTTCCTCAGAGAAGCTGTCAATCACAGCTGTCAATCATGACACCACGCTCCTGTTTTTATAACATCAAATAACTAACTGAATCCAAACTTATTTAAAAAAAAAAAAGAACACTTGAACTCAAATCAGCGTGATGAAAACTACCTAAAATTACAGAAAAAATCTTTTGAAAAAATGTTTTTGATATTGTTTAGTTAAATTACGTGGAGAGGGCGGGGTTTATGGCCTATACTGGGACCAACCACCTGGGGGTGATCGAAACGATTTAGCTTACATTTTCAAGACTTGTGCAGCACACTTTCTCCAAACAATTCAAACCATATGCTGTTTCTGAGGACATTTCACAAAGCTCTTTTAGTGGCCATAGCTGCTAAGCTTTAAAGGGACTAAAAACACGCTAAAATATATATGTAGGAATATCGTCTATTTGCATCTTCTCCCTCTTGTTGCGTCAAGTGTGTATTTGTTCCTGTTTAACTTGAAGTCTCTGAGCTACTCAGAAATGCACCTCTTAATAAACAGTATGCATTTTTAATAATCTATCATTTTTATTTCTTCAGAATTACTTCTAATGGTAAGTTAGCAACTTGGTTTGAAGAATCATGGACCCAGACAGCGAAAATCCTTCCAGTAAAACTTCAGTTTCTTTCCAGCCCAGACGCCCCACGGTAAGACTTTTAATTTCACATGACACATCTTACTGTTATATATGTGGGGTTAGAAGTGCTGAATGTTAAAGATTGCAGAACGTTTAGATTAAAGTAACTTCAGGCTAAGACTTGAAGTTAAAAGTTTAAGTTACATTATCTGGGAAATTCCTTGCATTTAGCTAAGTCTTTGTGTACTTCATTGATTACTTTGTGTTACTTCTTTGGAAATCTATTTTTTTAGACGATGCCAGTAATTCAATCTCTTATGCAGTGGCAACTTAAAGGGATAGTTCATCCAAAAATGAAAATTCTGTCATCATTTATTCACCCTGAAGTTGTTCCAAAATTAATTTTTTTCTTCTGCTGAACACAAAAGATATTTTGAATAATATGATTAACCAAACATTTGTTGGTCCTCATTGACTTCCATAGTATAGGAAAAAAATGTAAGTGAATGGGGCCCATCAACTGTCTGGTTACCGACATTCCTTAAAATATTTTCTTTTACTGTTTGGCAGAAAAAAGAAATTCATACAGGTTTGGAACAACTTGAGGGTACATAAATGATAACAGAATTTTTTTTTTTTTTTGGGTGAACTATCCCTTTAAGCCTCTGCACACTTAGGAATATATGTAGGCTTTGCACTACCCTTCAAACGTTTTGGTCGTTATGATTTTGTTTTTGGATTTTTTAGGATTCTTTGATGAATTGAAAGTTCAACAGCTTTGAAAGTTGTTTGATAGAAAGTTGCAATCTTTTGTCATTTTAAATCTTGACTTTAAAAATGTCTTTACTGTCAATTTAATTTATCCAGTAGGGGTGTAACGATCTTCAAACCGAACTGAAAAAACGCGATACGTACCTGCTGCCCCACCCAGCCCTGGCCCATAGTTGAGGTTGATCTCACTTTAAATGTATATCTTTTCTTCCTTGGGGTTTGATTTAATAGTAATAAAGGGTGTAACGATACACGTATTCGAGCCGCAAATTTTTCGTGTCTTATGTGTACATGACGAATAGCCTAACAACCATTAACCACCACAAATAAGTGCAGTAAGCTTTGCGTTTTGTTACTTTCTAATAATAAACAATGTAATTTTTCAAATTATGTCCATTTTATCACGAATTTAAACAATAAATGCCATTTTGACGGTCTTTAACGTGGCGTGACAGATCACTATATAGGCCCCTGGAATACCGAGTACGAGTGCGCGCTTTCATCTCCTAATAAACATGAATAAACATCTGAAGGTATGTTGAAAGAGACAGTACAACTTACTGAAGTGTATTATATCTCGTGTAATCGCTCGATCTGTGTTTCAACAGCTGAAAGACATCAGTAAATCAGCTTGTGTATATGTGACAATGTATATATGACAGCTTGTGACAATATCCCATGGAACATTACATTTACCTCAGGCAAGTCATTCAGTGTCCACAGCTTTTTAGTTTACTAGATCTGTATATGTGTGTATATATATATATATATATATATATATATAAAAACCTGCACTAAATATATGCACTACATTAGCCCATATATTGTTTATACTTGACTTAATCTGTTATTGATGTTTCAAATATGTGTCATGAAAATGACAGCCACTCTGTAAATAATTATATGTGACCCTGGACCACAAAACCAGTCTTAAGTCGCACGGGTATATTTTTAGCAATAACCAACAATACATTTTATGGGTCAAAATTATCGATTTTTCTTTTATGCCAAAATCATTAGTATATTCAGTAAAGATCATGTTCCATTAAGATATTTTGTAAATTTCCTTACGTAAATATATATAAAAAATATTTTTGTGAATGGATGCAGCAAAATAGCGCCAAAAAAAAAAGTCAGAAAACACGCCTACAAACTTCGCTCGCTGCTGCCCGCTCTTTGGGAATTACCCACTCAAGTTTGGTATCTATGTCAAGCTTAGATTTCCCCCTTTCGGGTTCATAACTCTCCACAACGTCATTTGAGCAGTAAGCCAATAGAGAGCGTTAAAACAAGCCCTTCTTGTGTAAAAAAATAAAATAAAATCATCTTAGCAACGGTCTGCTACAGCGCCTCTCATTGGCTTTCGACTTCTTCGCGTGCACAGTGTACACAATCCGCAATGGTTACGGTGCAAGCCATGGATTCTGAGATTTAATTCTGCTCAATTTAAACTTTAAAGGTGCAGTGTGTGACTTTTAGCGACTTCTAGCGGTTCGGTTGCGAGTTTACACTAAGGGCTCTGCCCACCGCTCACCCCTCCCTTTCGAAGAAGCTACGGTGGCTAAAACGGGACAAACATCGTCGTCTGAGACGGCAGAGAATAGCCAGAGTAAACCAAGTTTCTGTACCACAGTCTATTATAAACCACATCATGGATAAAGATTACAAAGCCATAGTCAGGTGAGGATCAAGGGTCTTAATACGTAATATAATAATAGTAATTAGTTGATTGTCTCATGAACGTAACCAGCACATTTCTCCCCACATAGCAAACCCATAATACAGCGAGGAAGAAGAACCACATGAAACTATGCAACTATATATTTTTTCTAACAGGGTAGTAAAAGTTTAGCTGGCTAATATGAGCTGTTACTGTGGCTGAGCTGGTTAAAGCGTTAAGCCTTGTTTAAACTCGACGCGTTCGCATGAGCCCAAAGGTGCGTGCGACAAAAATAACGTGATTGTAACAGCGCGCACGCCTCCGCATCCCCTAGACACCATTTACTCCACACAATAGGCTTTTTTTTTCTGATTTTGGAAACTCGATCGACTTAAAATGCTTCCAAGATCGACGGGTTGGTGATTCCTGTAACTGTTTTATGGTCAATGACAAGAGTACTAATCAGCTGTCTCACGAACGTAACCAGCACATTTATCCCCACATAGCAAAGCCATAACACAGCGAGGGAGAATTAAGTTACATTAAACAATCCAACTACATATATTACACCACTGACAAGGGAAAAGTCACTACTCACGGTGTTTATGGCTAGCTTCTAGCTTTCTGCGGCTTCTCTTTCAAGGTAGTGATGAAACACGCTCTGTAACGCTGTTTGTTCGCTGTCGGCTACGGTAGAAACATGACGTCACAATATGTCGACCTTCATAGAAGGGGATTCCCGCGCCTATGTAGATATAAATGCCTCATTCTAAGGTAATAAAAACATTACGGTTTATTAAGTAAGTTCTTCATACACCACTGAACACATAGTTATGGATGTCATATTGCATTTCTGTTAATAGATACTCAAAAATTTTACACATTGCACCTTTAATTACAGCAATAATTTAACAAGCATAGTAAACGATTTTTTGGCAAATGATTGGGAAGATGATACAGAATGTCCAGAGACTGGATTGGCAAAGGAGGATGACCTGAAAGACGACGAATTCGATCAATGTGTGGAACAGTTTTGTAACAACACACACACACACAGACAAACACATACGGGCATGTACGCATATTCACCCACGGGCGCACACACACACACACACACACACACACACACACACACACACACACACACACACACACATACACACACACACACACACACACACACAGAGACACACGCACAGACAAACAAACACACACACACATACGGGCATGTCATGGATGTATATTCACACACACACACACACACACACACACACACACACACACACACACACACACACACACACACACACTTGAATTTAGTGGTGGGGAACTCACAATGGTGTAAATTTCATTTATTTCCTTTCATTAGTAATGCGTAGCTAAGGACTTCATTAGGAAACTTTAAAGTCGATTTTCTCAAAATTTAGATTTTTTGCCCCATCAGATTCCAGATTTTCAAAAGGTTGTATCTCGGCCAAATATTGTCATATCCTAACAAACCATAGATCAATGGAAAGCTTATTTATTCAGCTTTCATGTGATCTATAAATCTCAATTTAAAGAAAATGACCCATAAGACTGGTTTTGTTGTCCAGGGTCACATATTTCAACAACGAATTGGAGTAAAAACATAACTAGATTGTGCATTTTGCATACAATTTGTTATTTGAGTGTTGATTATTATATCTAAGTATAAATAGCAACTGAATTTAGGCTAATAGTTTGGGCTCTGTTGTTAACATTTAATATTATAGTAATGTGCAAGTAAGATCATTTTGTTATCTTTAAGAAACTTTTAATTATAACTAAATTCATTTAAAGACAGAGAGACTATTTGTTCTGGAAAGCACTGTTTAATATAAATAAAAAAGCCAATTTTATGTTTAGTTCTCGCTGTACCGAACTGTCACTTAATAACCAAGGTACGTACCAAACCGTACGTACCAAACCAAACAGTCCTTTATTGGACATTAACAGTCCAATAAAGGACTGCTCTTGTTTTCATATTTTCACTAATCCCACCTCTTTCTAAATCCACCAACTTTCTAGAAGATAATTGAATTCCTAACTCTGAAGACCAGCTGCAGATGATTAGTCCAAACGCCATCCCATTTTCTCCCAGCTTTTGTTGGCAGTTTTGGTTTACCCCCGAAGAGCTGCTGACTTTGAGTTCACCTGAACAGTGTTCATATGTAGATTATCTGTGATTCAGTCCACTTGAGGATTCTTGATTGGGTCTTTGATCATCAGGTAATCCTCTTATTCTAGGGCAGGGGGGATACATAACACAAATAATGAGCTACTGTCAAGTCAAGTCACCTTTATATGTCACTTTATATAATACAGATTGTTTCAAAGCAGCTTTACGGGGGTAAACAAGGAAATGACGACTCGATGCAAACATAATTCAATCCTGCTGTAAAGCAGCTCTAAAGAGAAAAGTGTCATTGTTTATCTGAGGTCAGTTCAGAATTGATTCTGTTCTGTTCAATAACTGTGTAAAGATCATCAAAAATGAAATAAGATCAATTCAGCTATAAAGCAGCTCTGTAGAGACAGCGATGTCATCGTTCAGCTCTCATCCAATAGTGTCAGTACAGTCAAATCAATAATATTGCTGAATCCTGTATTGTGTGTCCCCAATTATAAGCACTGTGTCGTTGTGTGGTAAAAAAATGCAACGTGACATTAATCTTTGATGAAACTAATGTTGACAAGAAAAAGAACACTGAAGATGACAAAAGTTTTGTTTAGACGAGCAGCAAAAATCCCACTCAAAACCTGTTTTGTTGTTTGTCACATGAACGACGATAACGGTTTGGAAATCTGATTAAAATGAGTCCTGATAGGTTTTATCAAATTTCAGTACTGTGTCCTGGCTATGTCATTACTATGGAAACCTCTATAGATGATGACTGTCTAAACGAAAATATCTTATTTCATCCCTTGTAAAATTGTTTGAAAAACAAGATAAAATTGGATTTATTGTGAACAAAGTCAAAAAGCTCTTTGATCAGTTTCTCAGAAGCTGCTTCCCCTCAATCGCTGATGAAAATGACCTGAAATGTATTCCATTTTTGATTGGTTCATTAGTGTTGCTGTATCAGATTGAAAAATGTTATCTGTGTTTGTAATGATGGTGATTATCATAATCAGATTCAAAGCACAGCACCAGGTAAATGTAAGGTAACTCTTGCCTCCGTTAATGAATGCACATACACGGCCAAAAAGCTCATGCACACAGACTGTCAGGAGTCAATCATGTGGAACGTTTGTGGGATCGTTATATAGTTTTTTTTTTTTTCTATAATTGATTCAAGACATAGATGTACTCTACCTGGTCAGGAATGAGGTTAAAAACTTGTCAAATTAGATGCAGTTGTAGAAATAATAACAGAAATGCACGCAGTTTTCTGAGCAAGGGTTCAACAAGCAATTTTCTCCTTTTTTTTCCTGAGTCTTATTAGGTTGAAGAGAATATTTTCTGCACAGAGCCATGACAATTTTATGTAATTTAAGTGAGTCCAGAACTAGACTTTTTGTCCAAAAGGATTCTTTAGAATTTTTCCCAACCGTTTGGTGTCAGTGATGCTCCAAGTCTCGAAATACATTTATTTTAAATCATAAGAAATATAATAAAAAAGAAAATAAATGTATCTACATCAACAAACCAAATTGAACATAATAAACAATTATTTTCATTGACTTATACCTGGACTTTAAAGTGGAGTTCAACTCTTTCTAGCTTGAGAGTGTTTCTCAGTAATTATTATTATTATTTCAAATAAATATTTCTATTTCTATTGTAATACAGCTGCACTGTAAAAACAAAAAAAAACTTAATGGTAAGTATATAATTTTTTTAATTTACACTGCAGTAGTAAATTTGCAATATTTATGTCTTAAATTCTTCAATTACAAGATTTAATTATAATTCAAATGTTTATTTTGGTGGAAACTGCTGGGAGACTTATAAAGTTGGCATGACATGAAAATTCACCTGATATTTGTAAACAGTTCATTTGTCACAGGTTATTTGATCTTGTACAGCACTATCATTTTCCCGTTTTTACACTAGAGGTGGCATTTTGCCTGAGAAATACATATCCAATTTTGGTGAAACGGTTTTAGTGAAACGGCAGACGTACTCATGACTCCAATCATTTGGTCCATTTAAACCCTGCCTCTTTCTTACTACTGACTGTAAGCTTGCATTGAGATATGCCAGATATTTTTTTTGTGTGCCACACCCACTTCTCAACATCCAATCAACATCCGGTGGATAGGAAAAAATATTTTTTTTTCCCTGTAATCTGGTACACTCAGGTGTGCATCACAATTTTTCAGTTTCACTTTATGACAAGTTTACAAATTCTGAATCGTCTGGAAATCATCTGTCCATGATAATGTTGGGATGTGAAAATAAAGCTTAAAGGGGCATTCGGCAACCCTAGCTATTTCTTCGCTGATTTTCACTTTTGTTATCACATGTTTTCTCAACGAGTTCCCCCTACAGCTGTGAGGCGTATATTTCACAACAATGTCGTAAAATAAACTCCCTTGCGGCACCCTTCTCCCCCTTTCTACTGCTGCTCATGAGCATTTGTTATTATCGGAGCCGGCCAACTCTATCGTGTGGAGCTATGTCTACCGAGGTGCGTAATACAGGCCTGATAGCGCTCCGGCGCCACGCCGGATTTCCGGCGTACAGACGTGTCTGCGAAAGAAAAAGAAAAAAGCAACCGCAAAAGAAGCGGAATTCAACCAATCATAGCGCTGGGTTCATTCCCCAAATAGCAAGCGGATATGATTGACAGATGCGTAAGGCCTATCATTAAAAAGAGACTGAAAATCGACAGCAATAATCCCGCTCGATCCCGCTTCCACTCCCGCGGCCGCCTCTGACTGAGTTCATGAGCGAGGACAGTAGGCTACAGTACTCACAGCACTTCTGACTCCTGAAGGTAAACAGGCTGGGGTGGATGTGGAAAGTTGAAGTATTGTATTGAGTTAACTTAATCTGAATTCTATTATCTGATCGCAATCGCATGGGTTATCTTAGAATACTCCGTCATTCATGTCACTCAGATAAGATGAAGACATCATACAGCCATGCAAATTATAAAAAGCTTAAGTATTGATGAACAATAAATCTAAATAAAATTAAAATCGCTATGGCTTACCGATTATGAAAGTGCTGTGATTTGTGGATTAATTTACTGATAAGCGCGAGTCTGCAAACAGACGTTTATTTATTCATTCTCAGTGTCGAGAAACGTAGCCTGCATGTGTTACGTTATTGTGTTATAATAACTAATGTACCTAATTATGTTACATAATAATTTTGTATGAAAACTAGCGCGTTACTTATGGATAAGAAACCGTTGTATCAGTGCTGCGCTCTCTCTCTCTCTCTCTCTCTCATGCTGCATTCACACCAGACGCGAATATCGCGTCAAATTCGCGCCTACCGCGTCTAGTTATATGCTTGACCACTTTGAATCCATTGGCGCGTCAAGAGCGAAATTGACTCGCGTAAAAAACAAAAGTTTGAAGCGAAATTTACGCGCGTTGGAGGCGAAATCCGACGAAACTCAGGAGGCGAAACCCGTTGACGGCCATCTGTTACATGTTTTGATGTCCACATGTTCTTGTTCAAGAAATTACAATGACTGTAGCATTTTTATCGTAAAGAAGTGGACAAATATTAAAGATTAATTTGTATTTACAACTTACCAGGTTCCCCAATCTCCTCACTGACCCTCTTCCAAGCGAGGTCCTTTTTGTTCCTGTCTCTGTACAAATATGAAGTGGAATCGTACAATTCTGGGTGTCTGCTTACAGCAAGAATTAATTTTTCCTCCAAAGCTGTCATTGATTTTGGAATGAAAGATTCCGAGCGGGAGTTTACGTCACTTTACCTCCTGAGTGACAGCAGGCAGCTAGGCTCCTGATTGGTTAACGCGGCGCGAATTGACGCCAAAGTTCAGATTTTTTAACTTGGGGCGGCAGACGCGAATTCGCGTCAAACGCGTGAATGCACCAAATGCACCATTCGCGCGTAACGTGCCAGACGCTCAATTCGCGCCATTCGCACGAACTTGCGCGAAGAAGGACGTTTTACTATTAACACAGCCCTATGTCAGATTCTTCTAACATATAGGCTACTTGATATTCATTTTAGAATAAGTGATTCGTTTTGCTATTATTGGTCCTGTGACAGGATACCTGTCTATTCATTGTCAACTATTTTCTATAAGTATGTTTGTATTGGCTAACGTTTATTCAGCTAATGCGTGTCCTGTTTAAAATGTGCAATGTTCAAATGCAAAGACAGCACGGCTCAAATAAAAGCCCTTTTTTCTTTTCTTTTATCAAGTAGGCTATCATATTTGGATATTGGAATAACAAATTAAGTAGAACTGTCTTAAATGTACAAATGTTTTTTTTACTGTTTTCTAGAGGTTTCTTAATTTTAGACTAGTTGACCAGCACACATTATTTTGCAATGCAATATTAATCATGAAAAAAATACATTGCAGTGCAGTGCAAGTGAAATTTCAAGAATGTCAAAAGTCAAGAATTATGAAGATAGGCATGTGTTTGTGTGTGTCTTGCATTCTCAAAAAATAATGACAAAAATATATGACAACAATATAAGAAGACTAGAAGAACAATCGCTCATCACTTTGTGTCAGAAATTAGCGGAGGATAAACTCGCCCTTACGCATCTGTCCCAGGGAAAAAAGTTCAGGCTCAGGATTTTTTTCTGCTATCACCCCTGGTAATACATCATACACATTGAAGGTGGCGGCGTGTGTTAAACCATCCAAGTGATTTCTAAACGGTTTTATTAAGCTCGAATAGTGGCCGAATGCCCCTTTAAAGGGGTGGTAAAACACGATTTCACTTTTCTAACTTTAGCTAGTGTGTAATGTTGCTGTTTGAGCATATACAACATCTGCAAAGTTACAGTGCAATGCAGGATTCGCACAACGGCTTGTCCTGAAAGATGGAGCAGTTCCAACTTTCTAAGAACAGAAGCTGTTGTTTACGGGCCACAACCTGTAAGTATGATTTATTTTTCGTCGATGTGTTTTCCTGTAATGGTTCGTATTGTTAATTGTACGTTGTAGCAAGGAAGTAAAAAAATGACAACGCTGTTTGGGTCTGCAAACTAGTTTGTTAAATGCTCATTCATACTTAACGTTATTCGACAAACACCTAACGTTATAAACTTTTTTTAATCTCAACAGCGAACTTGGAATTAGTTTAAATTATTCTTTGATTAGAGCTTTTATGTATTGTTCATCTACAGGCATGCTAAAAATACAAAAGTAACGGTGCCATACAGTAACGATCACTATAGATCCGCAGTCTTTACTCCAAAAAAAATCTCTTTGAGGACTGTAGTATAATTTGTTTGACCGATTATATGAAATTCTTGTTTATGAAGCTTATTTTTTGTAATACTATAATAATTAGTACAATTAAATAACAGCGTATCTAAAAAGTAATGAGACAACAACAAAAAAAAAACCTTTCTGAAACGTCGTTTAACAGCCGTTCTTGAACAGGTTCTGCTCGATCATCTTCACTAACATTCTCTGTGTCCGATTCGGGCTCAAATTGGTACGGTTTTATTGACGCCATTGTTTATAATACACCAAAGCACAAACTACCGGTAAAGGTAAGGGGCGTGACGTTTCCGGAAAACGTGCACTAGGCGGTTAGCGAATCACAACACACTGGGCCATCTAACCAATCTGAGCCCATTGCGTAGTTTAGAGGGACTGGCTTCATAGAACCCGGAAACCATCAGACCGTTTTTACAAGGAGGGTGAAAAATAATGCAATTTTTTAAAAACGAAGCATGAACAAGTTACAGTGCACCCCACAAACACAATCAAGCCTTTGAAAAAATGTGTTTTACCACCCCTTTAACTGGCACACATTGGGTTACCAAATGCACGTTAAACCCACAGTACCGCATTTTCTGGACTATAAGTCTCAATAAAATTAATTCATACTGACTGACATGAACCAAGAGAAAACATTACCGTCTAGCGCCTATTACCGGCTTGTAATGTTAATTTAGCCTATTCAGCCTCACAGGTGTGTTCTTTATGCTATTGTGTAGCTGAATAACTGTTAATGTGTTACGCTAACATACCAGACACCTATTCAGCCTGTTGTTCTATGTGCTATTGTATAGTTGAATAACTTGCCTTGGTTTTTTGCTCTTGGATTTTGTGAAATAAATTTCTAAATAAATGCGACTTATAGTCCAGTGCGATTTATATATGTTTTTTTCCTCTTCATGACGCATTTTTTGACTGATGCGACTTGTACTCTGTAGCGACTCATAGTCCGGAAAATACGTATATGCAGAGATGGAGTCAGCTGCATTGATTTTGATCCGTGCCACTCTGATACACTACAGCCTCATCCACACTACTGCGTTTTAGTTTAAAAACGGAGAATTAAAATGAATACGATCTCCGTCCACACCAGCGTTTTAGCTGCGTATTAGAATTTATCTCAGTTCACATTAAAACGACTGAAAAAACGCGGATCACGTCACCATTCACCTACACTGGGCATGCGCGTGCCGGTGTAAACAGGAATCAGATTGACTATTCCTCATATTTCGCTGAGGTTGATAAGTGCCGATCTGGACATTCGAAAGTTTTCGCACCATTCCTCAGGAACCAAAACTTCATTGATAAAATTATTCCACCATGTGCTGGTTCTTCCCGGCTTAACCCAAAACCGACGCTCAATGTACGGTCGATACCGCCTCTGCACACGGGAATTGTCACAGATCGCTCAAATAAAAGCTTGCCTCCGGCGCATGTAGGCAGTTATAGCATTGTAAAATGCAGAATTTACTTGCACTAACGTAACTGGTAGTCCAGGCTGTTGTTGTATGTTTTCTTCTGTTGTATGACACCCAATAAGAGAGCCAAGCGTGAGCCTCTGCGTCATCGTTTCTAAAGTCCTCTGTTTTGACCCGTCTTCACTAAAATGCCCTCCGGACATTCAAAACGGAATCGGCAGCGTTTCTAAACTTCTCCGTTTTAGATCTTCGTTTTTGCCGTTTTAGTCTGGACGGGAGGTGCAAACGTAGCAAAAGGTCTTCGTTTCTAAACTAAAGTAGTAGTGTAGATGGGGCCTAAAACACCGGGTCATGAGCTGCTTGCACATCGCTCTGAAACCTGCAGCGCATCACACTATACACTTATTTAGTTGCAGCCTTTTTCAAATTGATAAGTACACAAAGCCATAATCACAATTTAGATTTTTGTTCAAATGATTAATCTCAGGTCAGATAGCAAAAAACACATGAAATCCAATTTCTACAAGCATGAGCTAAACTATGGAAGCTTATGTGTAGCAATATTCAATTTGAAATGTAATATGCAAAATTATAATGAAATATGTAAAATGACAATGCAATATGTAAAATGGCAATGAATTTCTGTATTTAAATTTACATTTTCCATTACATTAGTGCAATGTTTGGTGCAAAATGAAAGTGATAATTCAGTTATATAATTTACATTTGCCATTTCATACATATGTTTTAATATGTAAATTGAATACATATTTTAACGCTTTATAAGTTGCAAAATGAAAATGAAAATGTGTTAAAGGAATTTTTAGATCTGTTTAAAATGTTCAAGCAAAAACTGTAGCAAAATGATCATTTAAATGTTATTTTTCTTAATTGCATTTACACTCACAGTTAAGACACTTGCGATTGCATTTTCATTAAATGTCCCGCAATGAATGTTGCAAAATTTAATGTGCAAATTGAAAATGCATTCCGAGCCGATCACGCCCCTGCCCCGCCCCCTCCCGCTCGCTCGCTGTCAATCACTGCATCAAGGCCGTGCTCGGCAACATTTTGAGGTGTTGGAAGGAAACATGGCGGCGGCAGAACTGATACCTTTCTTTTACTGTCTATGATACGAGCGTAAATTTACTGGCAGATGAAGGGGAGCGTGAACAGAGAAATTGTAGTGTTTCCGAGGATTATTACGCGTCTGCAGGTGATAGAACCAGTGCGTTGTTGGACCGTCTGGGAGAAAGTTCTGCTTTATCACCCGTTTGATGTCAACATTATGCTGTGCTGTTAATGATGCAGGACTCTGTTAATGATTGTTTCGTTTTGTATTGAATATTCTCATTGTCTGATACACATATGCTTAACTTTATTCTTATTACTATTAACTATAATTACCCAATAATGTTGGAGATCCTACAGGTTTTCTTTACAAATGCACCTACTCTGAGATCACAGAATATGACGGGTCAAATTCATAGCTACCAAAAAATTTGACTGTAATGTTCAATAAAGTGACTCATTTGATGTTTAACCATCTCCCTTTTCTATTTTATAAAGCATATTGATCAGATATTTATAAATATATAGGGTCATCACGGAATCTGACGGGTTTTGATGCTATCGTCTATAATTGGTCTAATAATTTAAAAACCGAAGTCGCACAAACAAAACTTTAACCGGCACAAACGAACGAGCCTATTTTATTTGGGGGATGTGGGGCTGGGTATACCTCAGAATGACCTATAAATATTCTTTAATTATCTAAAAAATCGAAGCAGCACAAACAATAAAGCAAAGTAACAGCACAAATGAAGTAAAAACGATTGAGCCTATTTTGCCGACGTTTTGCATTGGGTGGGGGCGGGGCCAACTTCACGCAGTGATTGACAGCGAGCGAGCGGGAGGGGGCGGGGCAGGGGCGTGATCGGCTCGGAATGCATTTCCAATTTGCACATTGAATTTTGCAACATTCATTGCGGGACATTTAATGAAAATGCAATCGCAAGTGACTTAACTGTGAATGTAAATGCAATTAAGAGAAATAACATTTAAATGATCATTTTGCTACAGTTTTTGCTTGAACATTTTAAACAGATCTAATAATTTCTTTAATACATTTTAATTTTAATTTTGCAACTTATAAAGCTTTAAAATATGTATTCAATTTACATATTAAAACATATGTATGGAATGGCAAATGTAAATTATATAATTGAATTATCATTTTCATTTTGCACCAAACGTTGCACAAATGTAATGGAAAATGTTAATTTAAATACAGAAATGCATTGCCATTTTACATATTGCATTATCATTTTGCATATTACATTTCAAATTGAATATTGCTACACATAAGCTTCCATACTAAACAACCTTGGTAAATGGTTTGAAATCCTATTGAGATTAGATATTTGTTAATGCGTCTCAGTCTGAACAGTCCTCGCAAGTTTGCCTTGTTACTATGACAACCAACCCTGATAGCAAAAGTGATACCTTGCAGTTTGATCTGAAAAAACTAATTCTAGAATAAACTAATTTCCCTGTAGTGTGAACAAATTGAATATCTAATTTATGTATATGTATTTGAAGCATTCAATTCTTATCTAATCTGACATTTGAGATTAGTGAATTATAGTAAAAAAAAAAATTACAGCCTTTTGCGATTGCACAGATAGCAAAAGTGCTACCTTTTAGTTTTTAAAGTTGATCTGATAAAGCAAATTTAAGAATAACTGGATGCCCTTATAATGTGAACCTTTTTTTTTTCATTTAAATATTTAGTGAAGTTGAATGGTCTAATTCATATATTATTATTTGTAAAATATTTCGCTTTTACTCTTAAAACCAAAGCATTTGATTCTTATCTGTTCTGAAATTTGAGCTGAAGTGAATTTTAATAAAACCATTACAGCCTAATGCAATTCCTCTGGATGTCAGATTATATTTTCTTGCTTTTATTACTCCAAAGACGGACACTATGGTGTCTGTGAGCCCAAGCTAATGAAACATTACCAGCAGAAATAATGTTCTGTTGAAAAGGAGATTAAAAGAATTAACCTGGGTGCTGGAGCCCCCATCCATTATGCAGTCTTATTTAATAATTGATTGCTGTAAGTGATATTTCCCCACACAGATGATTGTAATGGCGTCTGTCGTTGAGACGGCTTTGAATGATGATAAATAAGTCCTACTGTCTCCAGCCATGTCTCTTATCCGACTGTGCTAAAATGTTATTATTAGTACACATTTAAATTGATGTCATCTTCATTTGAAATCTTTCAGGGGACGACACTCTGTCACAAAGGCCCAAATTGACTGCGAATAAATTGTACCATCAATTGCGACACGTTGTTGTAACCACTCATGAATAGATTTCATATTCCATCCCTCTGTTTGCAATCGAACATTGATCCTTCCCGCTTTGATGTTGAAACATGTGAATCAAATGAAGCGATCATAGAAAAGATAAAATTGGAACATGTTCCATCCCGGAGCATTGTTTCTTATCTCTCTCCATGAGGAAAGTGCTGACGCTTGTATCACGCCCAGTCCTAGTTTCAAATCCTCAGTTTTTTTCTTTCTTTGTGTTCCGGCAAACCCTTTTATATGTTTCTGTGTGTGTGTTTCTCCTTTTGGTAGCTATCATGGTGTGTGAAAATCAAGAGGAAGTTGAAAAGCGTGGCTCCTTTCCTGGGCAGGTTCAGGCCGATGGTTGGACAGTGCTGTCACCAATGCACCCCAGAGAGTCTGGTGAGAAAACGAGAGGGATGAAAGGATTATTTGAAGATAATAAAAGGACAAACAGCCAGAGGCAGATGGGGGAAGTACACAGATTTAGGCTCACCTGAAAAACCTCAGACACTGCTTTCACAAACCCATATCATGAGGGGCGATCAAAGGGATTTCAGAGCGCCAGCAAACGTGTTACTTATGGTAGGGATAGCAAGAAAAAAGGGATTAGTAGTGGAGAGAAAAATAATGAACACTCAAGAGCATAGTTCCCCCCCATGCTATGAAGAGCTTTTCAGAAAACTGCAGATGACTAAGCTTGTTTCCAGCAGCACTGGTCCCAGTGGGCATATGGTGCTGAGAGCTGGGATGTGAGGCTAATGGAGCAGTAATCAGAGGGTTATTGGATCGAACTGCTCCTGAACTAATCTATTAATCTCAGGCCAGCCACCCAGATAAATCATATTTGAGCTATCTGGTGTTTGTATTAAAAGTCATTTAAAAAGCATGCTTGGATTTTATTTAACAACCCTGTCAAATAACTCTGCACTTAACTAGGTACGTAGCAACCACCTTAATTGTACTTATGAGATGTCTGCATTTGCCCCCCCCCCCTCTAGTTTAACTGAGATAATTATTGACAATCAGTGCCTTAAATGAAGTTATTTACTCAGTCATGTCATTCTGTAGAGCGCAAAAGATGATTAGCAGGATGTATCTTTTTTCAGTGTACGCCTGTTTTTGCCTTGAAGTAAAAAAAGAAAAATGTATACATTTGCGACATTAGATAAGAAATAGTCACATTGTGAGAAAAAAATTAAATTTTATTTAATTAAGACAGGGTTAGGTGTTAGTTAAATTAGGACATTGAAGTAGCTTTTATAAAAGTGCCTTCGAAAAAAAAAAAAAAAAACCTTAATAGTGTGCAACTTGAGACCGAACAAAGCCACTGACATATTTTGAGATATATCAGTGACAGTGCAAGTTGCTTTAAGTTAAGACCGCTCAAACATGCATTTCAGTCTGGGACTAGACTTAAAGGAATAGTTCCCCCAAAATGAAAATTCTTTAATCATTTACTCACCCTCAGGTTGTTCCAAACTTTCATGAATTTATTTGTTCTGTTGAACACAAAGAAAGATATTTTGAAGAATCTGAATCTGAACAGTTCTGAGGAACCATTGGCTTCCATCATTGGCTTCCATAGTATTTTTTTCCTACTATGGTAGTCAATGGTGTCCCAAAGAGGCCTGGTTAAAATTTTTCTTCATAATTCCTTCTTTTGTGTTCAGCAGAACAAGGAAAGGTATACAGGTTTGGAACAACTTGAAGGTGAGTGAATGAGAGTTTAAATTTTTTGGTGAACTATTCCTTTAAGCCTTGTAATTGCAACTTCTTTGCCTGGTTTCACTGACAAGATTGTGGGAGATCTAAAGTTGCAATTAACTCTGTACTTTCAATTTAGGCCTAAATCAATTTAGGGCCTGATCGTGATCGTGACCTGGGGCCTCATGTACAAAGACTTGCGTTGAATTCATACTAAAACATTGCGTACGGACAAAGCTGTAAATGTGCGTACGCACAAAAAAACAAACAGATGTATGAATCTCTGCGTACGAAGGATCCCACGCATATTCACTTTGTACATCCCAATTAACGTAAAAATCAGCGCACATGCACGAGCACAACGCCCCACCCAGTCTCCTCCCTTAATTAAATACATTTAAATATGGTAATGAGTCCACTTTGGCAAAAGAAAGCAGTACGAAATGGCGAAAGCAAGCTGCAAGAAACAAAACTTTACAGAAAGTGAATCGGAGGTGCTACTATATCGAGGTAGAAACGAGAAAAAAAAATATTTGTAACTTTGTCCTCCGGAATTAATAACAAAAGGAAAAAATATGAGTGGGAGAGTTTGTCTGATGCCGTCAATGTGGTGGGACCTGAAAGTCGCACTGTAAATTACCTTAAAAAGAAATGGTCTGAAATAAAGCTGGACATTAAATGGAGAACTGCTGCGCACTGACAAAGTGTGGGCAGAACAGGCAGTAGTAAAGGGGTCGATGAACTTACACCCTTAGTTGCCTCAATTATGGGTGACGCCTTACTCTCTGGAGTAGCCTAGTATCTGCTGCTGTGGGAGACTCGGATTTACTACAGGACTGCCACGAAGGTAACCAATATTATCTGCACATTTATTGAATGGAAATGTTTCCGATTCACATATGCAAATTATTCTTCAGATTGCGCCTTTATAGCAATGTGTGTGCAGTCGATCGCTCCCATTACATTCGGAAAACCGGCTATCGCTGCAATTGCGTTTTAATGTTTGGCTGGTCAACTGCATCATATGGGAACCTTATATACCTGGTAGACATGCGGATGATCCCGACCCATACCGCTGGCATTGCGCGGCTCAAAGACGACTGCCTTATTCCTGAGCGGTCTGCCAGTTCCCTTTGGAAAGAAGCAGTTGCCAGGAAACCAAGTGTTGTCAGCACCTGCAAGGGAACGGGTATTGCGTGGCTCCTCGCTGTCTCTCTCTCTTTAGATTCGGACCCAACTCAGCACAGAGCTCCAAGAGGATAGCCCTTGGAAATCTGAAACGGCTGATAAGCCAGTCATCATCCTGGGCCAGAAAATCATTGTGGTCCCTAAAAACTCGTTTTCTTCGGATTCTGCCATTAGCGATGTCCTCTAATAAGGCCAAAGCTGCCATTGCCATAGACTAAGGGTTGTATCAATTTGCATATGCTTTTATATGTTCTTACTTAATTGCATAATTGATAGAATATTCCCATAAGGCTTGTGTGACAATATATGTAAATTATTTTACAAATTGCAAATTAATAGCAATGCTTCCCACAGGTGGTAGTGCGATAGACTTGTAGAACAATTCGCTGTGTAATGTTTGCAACTTAACTTCATTGCCTGTAAGAGTCGCCAACGGACAAAAACTATGAGAAATTTTCACTATTAGTACATCAGACCGTGAGCGTGAAAGCTGGCGTAAGCAAAGTTTTTGTGCGTACGCAAGATTGATACATGAGGCCCCAGGTGTAAATGCCCTCCAAAATACTTTAGAGAATCACATCACTCAAACCACTTCACGCATTTCAGACAAAACTGGACAAACCTAAATGCATCTGGTTGTTTAAACTACATACCAGTTTGTAAAATTTACTCAGCCAAAATGAAATGAAAATAAACTTGTGAGAGCGTCGCCGCAGGTGAGTAGCTGAGTATCTCTTCAGCAATCAATGCGCAAACTGCTGCAAATTAATCTGAAAGTAAGTAGCAGATGCTCAACACACAATCATCTTCATTAAAAGTGTTGAGACTAAATTATCTTACCAGTGCTGATGCCGCTCTCTCTCCTATTGTGGTTTTTAATCTTGAAATTACCTGATAAGTAAAATGCAGCACATATTTGTTGCTTTCGATTGACTTGACCTCTGTTAAATTTGCACATAGCACTAATAAGTATTTAAAAGATTGGATTTATATCCTTTTTGCGGAGGCACATTTATGTGGCCAAAATGGAACCGTTTTAACAAACTGATAAAAAGTGTGGGGTTGCTAAGATTTTTTAATATTTTTGAAAAAGTCTCTTTTATTCACGAAGACTGCATTTATGTGATCAAAAATACGGCAAAAACAGTAATATTGTGAAATATTATGATTTAAATAACCATTTTCTATTTTATTATTTTAAAATCTTACTGTATTCCTGTGGTGGCGAATCTGAATTTTCAGCATCATTACTCCAATCTTTAGTGTTACATGATCCTTCAGAAATCATTCTAATATGATGATTTGCTGCTCAAGAAACATTTATTATGATCAGTGATGAAAACTGTTGTGCTACTAAATATTTTTGTGGACACATTGATCTTTTTTTTCAGGATTCTTCTCTGAAAAAAAAGAGAACAGCACAAGACATTACACGTCTTTTCTAAAGGCTTATAAGATAAAAAATATATTGGTTTCCCCAAAATTTTAAATGTTAGTGTATGCAAAAATCCTTCCTAAGCAAGAAGTTTTCAGTGAATAGTTACCTAAATTTCAGTTTATTTTGTAAATAAACTAAAATAAACCGTTTCAATTTTGAGGAACTAACTTTTTGATTTCTGAGTGCTACTACAGCACAGAAAAGATTACACACCTAAAGCACATTAAAAACAGCACATTAAAATGTACTTTGTTCTAACTTCTATATTCACAACACTTCAAATAAGTCTGTTCAAGATACTTTTTAGTGATGAATTGTTTGGAGCTGATGCAGCTGCTTGAAAAGACTATCTTAAACTAACCCTTTCACAGAGATTAAAATACACTTTTTTTTCTACTTTACTTTGTACTGTACAACCCAAATTTATTGTATTAATTTACTTCAAACAAATAAAAGGAGACAAAAACTAAGCAATCAGGAACAAACAGTTTTAAATGTTGTATTCTATCCTTTAGAAACTTGCATGATAGTGTTAATTGGATGTCACTATGTTTTGAGAAACATTTTATTTTGGAAGTATTTTATTTAGGCCCAATTTTTGAACATCTTCCAGGCTATGATTTATAGTGGAACTAATAGGGTGCTATTTTGAGCACTAAAAGGCTTCCCTAAAGCGTGTCATTATCTCAGTCTATATAGGACAGCAGAGCAGACTCTCTGTACTGTGATGGAGGTTGGTTAGCGAGCTTTCCATCAAGTTTGATCAAATATCCTCTTGCCACTCTCAGGGTCTGAAGTTGCTGTGTAACACTCCTCCCCTGGGCTTTCAGAACCTGACGTGTGTGAGCGAGGCACGCACCGGGTAAGTGCACATCCTTCACTCAACTCAAGCCCTCCACATCCGGGCCATTAAAATAACAATGCACCTCTCAACTACAGCTTCAAACTGCACAAGTGTAATTACTGTTTGTGTTTGACTCGCAAGCCTGGCACATGTACTTCAGTTGCGAAATAAAGAGCCCTAGAATAACTTTCTCTTTATTTTTTACATCGCAGACCCACAATCAAGTGTAGTTCCATAATCCCGCTACCCTTTTGTAAAAGGGTACCCTTTTTGTACACTTTTAGCCAATCACACACCAGAGCTGGGGAAGATACTTTAAAGCTGCAGCTTTCCAAGCACAAACACAGATTTAATAATTTATATATATATATATATATATATATATATTAGGGGTGTAACGGTATTCGAACCGAACCGAAGAACCGCGATACAGAACCCACGATTCGAATCGCGATACTCTCATGGCGTACCGAACACGCCCTGCCCCGCCCCCTGCTACCCCGGCCCCGCCCAGCCTTGCTCATTGGACCTGGAAAGTGTACACAACGAATTCAGTTTTGTAGCCTAACCACCATTAACACCAAATAGCAAGCTCCGTGTTTTGATACTTTCGATAATAAGCAAGGTGTAATCTTAAAATTCTGACTATTTGATCACAAAAATCAAACAATAAATGCCGTTTTGGCGCTCTTTGATGTGGCGTGACAGATCACTGTACTAGCTCCTCATTTCAAGTGGCAGCGCGGAGCGTGAGTAAACGCGATCATCTCTTCCTCAGTTACAGAATAAACATGAATGGACACCTGAAGGTATGTTGAAAAACACAGTATACTTACTGAAAGGCATCATAACTCGTGTAATCGCTCAATCAGTGTTTCAGCAGCGTAAAGACATCAATAAAACTGCATAGCTTGTCACTAGCATTATATTTACCTCAAGTGATTCAGTGTCCACAACTTGTTGGTTCCTAGAGAAATTAACTCTTGCACTAAATAAATGCACTATATTTTCCTATATATTATATTTTACTTAACCTGTTAATTATATCTTGATTATTTAATGTACGTTTAAAATATCTTTCATGAAAATGACAGCACCTGTGTAAATCATTATTTCAATAACAAATTAGAGTAAAGTTAATGCAAAAACTGCCTTATGTTCAGTTTACATGTTTTCATACAATGTGTTGGGTGTTGATTATTATATCAAAAAAATAAATAGCATCTGAATTTAGGCTCTGTTGTTAACCTTTAATGTTATAGTAATGTGCGGCTCCCTATATAGTTTAAAGCATTAGCAGATTTTTAATCCTTGCAAAACGTTTAATTGTAATTGAATTAATTTAAAGACAAAGACACCATTTTTTCATTAAACCACTGTTTAATTTTTTTTATAGCTTTCTAAACCGAACCGAACCGAGACGTCAAAACCGTGGGAAAACCGAACCGTCAGTTTTGTGTATCGTTACACCCCTTATATATATATATATATATATATATATATATTTTTTTTTTTTTTTTTTGTGGTCATTTTCACAATTTCATGTTCCCCAGAATACTTTGTTGTTTGAATATCTGAACATGCAATATGTCAAAAGAAAGAACAGAACCTGTGCTTTAAAAAAAAGCTGTTTTATTCTAGCTATATGCATTATTTTTTATCAACACTTGACTTGTGGTTAAGTTTTAGAAAAAAAGCAACATTTTGAGCTAAAAGCTGAGAAAATCACATTTTTGTCAAAGACTACATCCAGATCAGATTCAGAACGGTGAACAAAATATAGATTGAGTCCATCAACACCCCCAAAGCTTGCACAGTCCTAACCACTTCCTGGGTCGACATTTCACTCGGTAATATTAGGCCATTCTGATTTATATCCTGTTTATTGTTGTTGATCGCATTTTTTTTTCATATGCATCTGCTTGCATATGAGATCCCTCGTTTCTGCTTGTTCTTTGCCTGTGATTTAATCTGGAGAGACTACTTGTTCAGGAGATGCTTAAAGGTGCTCTAAGCGATGTTGGGTGACATCACTTCTTGTTGACGTTCAAAGTATTGTCAAACAAAACGAAGGCTAGCTAGACCCTCCTCATCCGTGCACTAACCCCCCAAACCCCACCCCCAAATCCTTCTTGTCGGTTATTGGCTGGAACAGTTTGTTATGGTGTTTATGGTTTCGTGGTGCGGGTTAGCCCAGGTTGTTTTTGTTGCCGTTTTTGGAGCATGGGGTGTCTTTTACAGTGTGTTCAGGAGACAGGCAGCTAGCGGATAGTGAGGAGATGTTTGATGTATGTGACAAAAACATTTTTGCCCTAAAAAACGCGTGACATCGCTTAGAGCACCTTTACTAGCGGCCCTACCTCAGAACAGTGAAAACACGAAAAGCCGTAAAATAGCTACATTTGTTTCAGTAGTTATTATTCTTTGATAATGTTAGTTAAAAAAATACAACTGATCATTGTTAGTTCATGTTAGCTCAGGTTTTGATTTTTCATAATGTATTATTAAATGTTGAAACTAATATTAGATGAATAAATGCTTTAGAAGCATTTTTCATTGTCGGTTCATGTTAACTAATAGAGCCTTATTGTAAAGTGTTACCGATCAATAATAAAAAATCTGAACATTTTAAATCAATATCTTGGGCATGTTGTAGTCCAGCTTAAAATGTTAAGGTTGAAAATAATTTGTTCAACCTTAACTCTGCCGTGCAAAGACAAAAGACCGTAACTTCATGTTTGGTCGAAAATGAGTTTTTGAAATATTTGGCACATTGAAGACCTCCTTTATCATGTAGATAAGTATCTTGACTCAAATCCGTTGTTTTTGCGAGAAATTAATGGGTTGTCTTAACCGTAACTTCCAAAGCCCATGAAAAACCAAGGCAGAACACCGTAACACCAGTTACCGCTCTTTGGCTTTGTTTTGGAACACTTACGCTTGAGTTACGGCACTCTGCCTTTGTTTAGCCGCGCGTCAATATGAAGCTACGGTGCCGGCGTTCTATCAAATCATGCTACCTATCAGATTATACGGTGTTCTGCCTTTGTTTTACTCTCCTTTAAAATTTTAATTACAGTGTAGCCTGTGTACTTTGTACAGCTGCCATCAGTCCCTGTAACTTCTGATGTCCTCAGAGCTTTGTCCTGCACTAATGCGGTCAGAACATTTAGTATGCTCTGAACCCGCTCCATCGACAAACGTGCGATAACGATCGCGAAGGATATATGCAGAGATGACAGAAAAATATTACACATGCCGTAGCAGGTGAATAGTAGCCTACAACAAAGAACTAAAGCCCCGCCTCAATTAGTTCGTATTACCGGACATGGTTGAAACAATCATGCATCTAGCTGGCAGAGTGCCAAAACTTCACCGGCGCCTCCAGCACCGCCCCTGAACGCAGTCAAGCCGCCGCAGGACTAATATATCACAGGGAGTGATAATAATGAAGCAACAATATTGGGTATATTGGTGCATACAACATAAGGAAGCAAGTGCTGGTGCATACAACATCAGACCAGCTGTTACAATCAGGTTATACATACAATAATAATAAATCCGCGGAAAGAGCGAAGTGCACAAGCACAATAATAGGGCAGACAGCTGAAGCCACTGCATACTGAAAAGCCGCAGAACACAGAAGGTTGTGCTATAAATGCATTTGTCGTCTAGGTCAGGGGTTTTCAACCGGTGGTCCGCGGCCCCCTGGTGGTCCGCGGCGGCATTGCATGTGGTCCGTGACATGCATTCCAGCCTACGCAATTTCACTATTAAAATCACTTTTTTCCCATAATTTTTCCATAACTGGGGCGGCAGTGCCTCAGTGGTTCATGTAGGTTGTCTACAAACCGAAAGGTCGGTGGTTCGATCCCCGGTTCCACCTGACCAAGTGTAGAGGTGTACATGAGCAAGACACCTAACCCCAGCTGCTCCCGACGAGCTGGATGGCGCCTTGCATGGCTGACACCGCCGTCGGGGAATGAATGAGTGAGTGAATGGGTGAATGTGAGGCAACATGTAAAGCGCTTTGGTGGCCATTGGGTCTGTGAAAGCGCTATATAAATGCAGTCCATTTGCTATAATTTATTTGCGCATTGGTGTGAATACTAAATTTAATGAAAATATCTCAAATAATATAGAGGAGTTGAGATTCAAACTGACACATGATAGGCTAGCTTTGCACCTATCAGGTCTATCCTATGCTTTGCTACCGTTGTGTTTTGCGTCCCCAACGTCATACACGTACACATTCATCTTGCGCGCGAAATAGACCAGCATCTCGGAGTTAAGGAAATACATTATTGAGGTTTCATTGAAAAGACACTTAATATTTGTTCATTTAAATTTGGAGTGGAGCTGTTAGCTAACGTTTCGCGAAGGCGCGAATTAAGGCTAAGGCGAAGTTTGCTAGTCTGCACCAGCATGGATCGCTTTTTAGTGAGGAAAGTGACAGATGTCAGGACTAATGGACAGGCTTCTGCTGCATGCTCTTCAGAAAAAGCTACAACTTCGGAGGAAACAGGGAAACGTAGTGGGCAACGAAAAAGAAAATACAGTGAAGATTGTTAAATATGGATTTACGACTGACAAAACAGGAGAGGAGGTACCCCTGTGTTTCGTATGTTCAACGTTGCTTTCAAATGAAACCGTCGAACCTTTCTCGTCATATGGAGACACATCACAGCTTCTTGAAGGCCAAGCCTATTGAGTATATGCAACAGATGTTGTGTGATTTCAAAGGACAGTAGTGAGAAATTCATGAGAAAGAGTGCAAAAGTCAGTGAAAATGCACTGAAAGCCTCATATCTGGTGGCTCTCAGAGTTGCACAATGCAAAAAGCCTCATACTATTGCAGAGCAGCTGATTTTGCCAGCAGCTATAGACATGTGTAAAACCACGATGAACGAAGAATGTGCTAATAAATTAAAAACTATTCCTTTTTCAGATAGCACATTCGGACGTCGAATTGAGGAAATGGCAAATGATGTGAAAGAGCAGCTGATAGAGAAACTTCGATCAGTTCAGGGATTTTCCATTCAATTAGACGAGACGACAGATATAACAAATGACGCGCAACTTTTGGCATTTGTTCGATACGAGGATAATAGTGCGATATGCAAGGAATTCCTCTTTTGCAAACCACTGCCAGGGTGAACTACAGGTGTCGAGATCTTTTCAGCCCTTAATGACTTTTTCAAAGAACACAATATTTCGTGGCAGAAGTGTATGGCGCTATGTAGTGATGGAGCCAGAGCAATGAGTGGCAGCCAGACTGGATTGATTTGGCACGTAAAGAAAGTAGCACCGGCGATAATTTGGACACACTGCATGATTCATAGAGAAGGTCTGGCCGCCAAAGATCTCAGTGTTGAGTTAAGCAAGGTGTTTGATGCTGTTGTTAAAACTGTAAAACCTCATAAAACGAAAAGCATTAAATACATGCCTGTTTGCATCCCTGTGTTAAGGCTTAGGAAGCGAACACGCCTCTCTCCTTTACCATTCAGAGGTGAGATGGCTGTCTCGCGGCGCGGTGCTCGCCCGTGTGTTTGAACTACGTGACGCTATCTATACTTTCTTGTGGGGGAAGGAGTGCACTGACCTGGCTTACATGTTCAAGGACAGCCACTGGTTAACTAAAGGCTGATTTATACTTCTGCGTCGGACCTACGCCGGAGCCTCTACCCCGTAGACTACGCATTGGTTTTAATTTATACTTCTGCGTCGTTGTCCGCGTTGACGCACGCAGAGGGAGCATGTGAAACTCGAGGGAGCGGTTTGAGCAGACCAATCACAGTGCTTGCGTCCGCGTAGAATTGACGCGTTGCTACATTTTTGGAGAGGTGCACGTCAGGGTACGCCGAAGGGTACGCGCGCTACACACAGCCTACGACGTAGCTACGGCATGAGTTCGACGCAGAAGTATAAATTGGGCCTAAGCTGGCGTATCTCACCGATGTTTTTGCAGAGCTTAACAAGTTGAACACTTCAATGCAAGGGAGAGATTCAAACGTCCTGCAGCTCTACGAAAAAAAACTAGAGGCATTTGTTAAAAAAATGTCAAGATGGATAGAAAGAGTGGAGAGTGGTGACTTGGCTGTGTTCCCTTCAGTTGAGGAATATTTTGACAGCACTGAGATTAAAGACATTGTGTGTGAGCATTTGAGGAAGCTTGTGCTTCAATTCCGAAAGTACTTAAATGATTGTGATGAGTGGCGCTGGAAATGGATCCTGCTCCCATTCAGTGATGATGCAGCAGCAGGGTCAAGCTTAACTACTGTAGAAGAGGACCAGCTCATAGAGATGTCCACAGACTCTGTCAGGATGCATTTGTATGATACACAACCCCTTGTGAAGTTCTGAATAAGTTGCCAGACAGAATTTCCAGAGCTTACAGTAAAGGCAGTGAGGTTCTTTTACCCATTCCAACTACTTACCTATGTGAGAGCGTTTTTTCCCGATGGGCATATCTAATGAACAAGTACAGGGCAAGGCTGGAACCAGAGAATTATGAGGCTGTCACTATGTACCACTATATCACCACGAATAGACAGACTGTGTGGAAGTCACCACGCCCAGAAATTCCACTAACAGGTAAGGAGTTACTACCCCCCCCCCCCCCCCCCCCAGATTACCTGTTAGTCAGAATGGGGGTCCCTGGCACAGAACCAGTTGAAAACCCCTGGTCTAGGTAATCCAGGACGCGCTCCCTACTGAGTCTCAAGGGGGAAAGCACTGCGTAGGCTACTTTTCGTGAACGGTCGAAGAGCGTGACACCTTCGACCGAGAATCTCGGTAAGCGCCTGTGAAAGTATGCGTCTTTCAGATCCACTGCTATAAGCCAGTCTCCGGGTCGAATGTGCGCGAGGATCTGTTTTATCGTCATCATTTTGAACGCATGTTTAGCAAGTCTTATGCCACTCGGTACCACTTGAAGATACTCTTTCCTGCTATGGAGGTATTTTGTAGGCTAATAATAGGGCCATCAGAATACAACCAAAGCACAGCTTTGCAATAAGTAGATGGCTATAAGTAATTGCAGATCATACAAAATAAATGCCATGATCACTACATTTTATACAGGTGTTACTACAATGATTTTGTTAATGGTAATCAGCAACCAAATATTGATAATGTGGAAGTTACTGCATTTTGCCTTGGCATGACTTCTCGCTTTTTGCTGAAAATACAAAGGCAGAGTACAGTAACTTTAAAATAGTGGTCAAAAATCAAGTTTGAGCTCAAGATTTTTTTATGTAGATAATTTTCATTACTTTAACATCTAATTGCCCGATTTTCAGTGTCCTACCTATAATTAATTTGGCGGGATAACAAAATCTTTAAAGTCATTTTTCTCAGTTCCACACTCTAGCGAGTTAAGGTCTTTTTGCCTTTGTAGGGCAGAACTGCTTCAACCTTAATTTTATGAAGCAACAAGAATATTTTTTGTGCGCAAATAAACAAAAATAACTTTATTCAACAATTTATTTTCTTCCATGTCAGTGTCTGACACTGTTGACTTGAGCCCTACGCAGGAGTCGGCCGATACTGAGCCGGCGTTCTGACAAAGGCCTCGTTTACACTGTCAGTTAAATGTGACCCAATCCCGGTTTTTTGCTCATATGTGGCACAGATCGGATGTGTTCTATGACCGTGTAAAAAGGAAAAAAACACATGCATTCGGATATTTTGAGATCGGTTTCAGGCCTCGTTCATATGTGGAAATAAATCAGATATGTGCCAATGCGACTGCCATTTAAACAGGCAGATCGGATTTTCTGAGGCATTAGGCCACAACTCTGCGGTTTAATGACGAGAGCAACCTCAACTCACATCTGCAAAGGTAAATGGTAAATGGACTGCATTTATATAGCGCTTTAAAGGGGTGGTAAAACACGATTTCACTTTTCTAACTTTAGCTAGTGTGTAATGTTGCTGTTTGAGCATAAACAATATCTGCAAAGTTACAGCGCTCAAAGTTCAAAGCAGAAGAAATCAATTTCTAAGGACTATAGCAAACGGCCGCTAGGGACTACACGACATTCCTCCAGGGTTGCTGACATCACAAACCCCATTAAACCCCTCCTCCGAGAATACTAAATAAGGGGGCGAGGCCATTTTTGCTTTGGAGAAGAGTTGTTGTGGTATAACGTTAGTAGGTTGTTGTTGCTGCAATGCCGTCAAAACGCTGTTATTTTTATCTGGATTGCAGGTCCACTTTGCTCAGCCTTCCTAGGGTCGGAGGAGTTAGGGATCAATGGTTAAAATTTATTTTTAACCCTCTGAGGTCTGAGGTGTTTTCTGGGTCCTGGAGGTGTTCTGACATGCTCTGACATTTGTGCTTATTTCTGTTACTTGTGAAATTTTCATGGCTAAAGTCTTATTACATTGTATTCAGCACAAACTCTGCTACAGTAATATGTCAGCAGCATGTATGTAAAAGTTTGGAGTTTTAAGATAATAATGTTTATGCGTGGTTTGTGAAAAAAACAAATGTCACTGAAATAAGGTCATAAAACCCATAGTGATTATTTCTTCACAAGACTTTTGAAAATTGTATCACGTAGCCTAGAATATTTGCTTCAAAACTATGTGAAAATCATCCTGCATACACTGCGTGAAAAGAGCTGTAATCGGGCATGTAAAACTCCTGAGTACTCCTGTGTACTCCACAAATAAACGTGTCTGTACGGGAGTTTGCTGTCCCGTCACACAATCCCGAATACTCCTGGATATGTACCAAGTTTGGGGCACAGCAGGGAGCCACTAAGGGCCATCAGTTACCATGGTGAATAATCCCCTGGTCGGGGTCAATGCAAGGGAATATTAGCATTTCACACCTTTGGGACAAAAGGCAGTGGCCTCCTTCAATTGGTCATAGGTCTTACATAGGATTGGCTGCTCAATGCTTTGTCCCTCCTCTAAACCCCCACACTATTGGTCCAGTTTATGGCCTCATTTGGGTTTATTATTACTCATTATTAATATTTATTATCATTGGTGTTCATGGTTATAATGTAAAGACAATCAGATAGACAAAGTTGAGTGTGTTATTTTTATTATTTGTAAATGACACTGGGCACATGACATATATATACACACATTCAAAATTCTATAAATAAAAATACATTAGCACAGAATACACTTTACTATTAGTCATACAATATATAACCCCATATAATATATAAGGTCTGTGTATAATATATAGAAAACAATATAATATACAAATACTTTAGAATATATAAATAGTACAATATATAAATAATACAATTTATAAATAGATAACAATATGGAATTGTATAGAATATATAAATGCAGTATATATATAGAAAACTATATAGAATTATATATAATACAATCTATAAATAATACTTTATAATATAAATAATACTATATATAAAAAAACAACAGAATATTCAAATTATACTATAGAATAATATTTAGATGCGTAATACTAAAATAATTCACAGGCCAGCTTCTGTGGTCTCCACCGCGACTCGATCTGCACCAACTCGTGCATGATGAGTTCCCAAGTACTTCTGGTCTGCTTCCAGTCTTTTTTGTAGCACCCCACACAGCGCAGACAAAACTGTACTGTGGGTTGGAGGCCGAACAACCCACACTGACTTTCCATCCAAGATAGCATCCTCCTCTTCAGACATGTGGTCAACTGTTGCAGTCTTCCAGATAGCTGCCTCTTCCTCTTGTCTGGAGAACGCCAGTCCTGCTGCTCAGCAGCTGCAAAATAGGAGGGAAAAAAGTAATTAAACCACTGAAGATATCAAATTGGTTGGGATGGGAGCCTCTCCCAGGCTGAGTCTTTTACTGAGATTTATATTTATTTACACTTGCTCTTCTTTTTCTTTGTCTCATGCGCACAATGATCCTGCTGTCCTCCATCTTGTCTTTGTTCTCATCTTGGGCCATCCTGTAACCCCTTCTAACAGTTTCAAAATACGTCTTGCAGGATGCTAGAGAGAGGAAGATAGTGAGGGGGGAGAATGTGTTTATTTATAACTAACTAATCTATACAGATAAATAGTTGTAGCCTTGGGACATTCTCTTGTGACTTACCTTTAAAAACAGCATGATCTACGTCCAGTACAGCCATGGAGACGCCATTATAAAGATAGGTTGTGACCTCGAGGTTGTGGGGGGAGGATAGACTGTGGAGCAGTAATTAAAGAAGGTTGATTAAAAATATAATTTAGAAGAAAGGACTGTTATGAAACAATAGTTTTAAAGATATACCTTGTCTGTGGGTCATATTTGTGTATGTTGTTTTCCCCATTGTGCAATCTCTGTACAGCTTTCTGAAAACATAGTATGAGGGCTCAATTCAAATACATTAATAAATAAAGCACACGAAGTTAAGCGGACACCGTCAAATGTTTGTGACGGTCAGAAAATAACTTACCGCAACAGAATTATTCCCAGCTCTCTTTAATTTCTTTGAAGCAGGCTCCTATTTTGCCTCTTTGAGCTCAATGATGTCAGCCTCCATCTTATCCAACCTCTTGTCCATCGTCTCCAGCTTTTCAAATATCCTCTTCAAACTTGCATTTACCATATACACCAGTCTGTTTTCGTTCGGACTCGGAGTTTGAATAGCCACATTGTCCCGACGTAAAGGAGTAACATCTCTACTTTGCTCTCCGTAAAACTCCAGCGATCTTTTGCAAGCCATCTTGAAGAGCAGAGGACACCTAGATACAAACTGCTTTTCAGGGTCTACAGTCTTTGTTGTAGATTGACACAATGTAAAGCACTTATCAGCCCACCTTTCCTGAATAACTAATGAGGGGGGCAGGGGAATAGGGGCAATCTTGAGCTGCCAGTCCCAAAACAAATTAGCATTTACAAAGCAAGCCATCAACTAACAGCATGTGGTCAGACAAGTTCCTGTTTTCAGGCCTTTGCGGGCATTTACAGGTACGCGTAACAAAGTTCCAAAGATCCCTGCCAAACAGCACATTTAGCGGGCGTATTCATTGTCTGAATTCTCCCGTATACACCCCTTTTGATCCAGTGATACTCATTTAGATAAGACAATATATTTATTTAAAATTTGTCTGACGTGTTTTGTGTGAGAAAGATTTATGCGATGAGGCGTGATCTCTCATTAATATGAATGCATTTTACACCTGAGAAAGACAAAGACCCTCCCCTAATGGCCCTATCAGGTGCTATCAGCCTCGATCATTATGAGGAGCCTTGCACAAAGAATGAGGAGAAATAAAAAAAAGAATGGCACATTAGTAAACACACTGATCTAAAGAAAAAGACTTAAACAGTCACACACCTTTGTGCCATTCCTGAAACATAGTAGCCTACATACCTGTCATGTCCAAGGTGTTTGACTTTTCATTTGACCATGTTCATGTACAGAGACTCATGTGAATGTTGAAGTCAGCAGGACTCATCCAGTGGCATCTGGTCCCTTTCTAAAAAATAAATAAATAAACACCTGTAAACATGTTGATATCAAGACAAACTATAGGGCTGCACGATTCTGGGAATAGATTTAGATTTTTCACACACACACACACACACACACACACACACACACACACACACACACACACACACACTGCCGTTCAAAAGTTTGGAATCGGTATGATTTTTAATGTTTTTAAGTCACTTATGCTCACAAAGGCTTCATTTATTTGATTTAAAATACAAAACAAACCCAGTAATATTGTGAAATAATATTTCAATGTAAATCAGCTGTTTTCTATGTGAATATATAGTAAAGTGTAATTTATTCCTGTGATCAAAGCTGAATTTTCAGCATCATTACTCCAGTCTTCAGTGAAAAATTTAAAAACAGTTTAGTAGCTACAATGTAAAGTTTATGCAACAATAAAACACTCACTATTATGTCTCTTACCTTAGAAATTGTTCTCATAATCAAAACATCTTCTTCTGAGGTAAATCCACAGCACAAACGGTCTTCCAAACTGATGACAAGTAGAGAAATACTGGGGTCGCTGATTCTTTGTTTCGAGCTGATGAGGGCGTTAACAGCTCTGCGTTCCTTCACGTGGATCATTTGAATGAGAACAGCTCGCCCCCGTGGGGGTGTGGTCAAATTAAAGTTAAAATATTAAAATATTAGTTTTTGATATGATTACTTTGATTTACTATGATTTACTTACATTTAAAAAAGGAGACTTCAAGCTTTGTAAAGACATTACTTTCATGTGTGGGTGGCAAGTATTGGCTGAGTTACAGATAATTTTCTGTCGCGTTTCAGAATGAACTTCACATTGAGAGAGAAGACAGAACGTGCATCATGTTTTTTTCTGTATTTTACGAAAAACCCAACTTTTTGTTTTTATTATTAGTGTACACAAAAAAAGAAGATATTTAACAGTTTTTAATGATGTATAACACTTGCCTGTATGACAAAAATCAACAGAGTTATTTGAGTTTCTTTTGCACTGATAAGAAAAAAAGCGAGAGAGCGATAGCCGACCCCAGGGGGTTAACTCGGTCCCTCATAATTATTACACAAATCTCGCTCTCTGTGCTGCACATTTTATGGAGGAAAGGTTCCACAATCTTTTCGAGTTCAATGCAGGATTCGCACAACGGCTTGTCCTGAAAGATGGAGCAGTTCCAACTTTAAGAACAAAAGCTGTTGTTTACGGGCCACAACCTCTAAGTATGATTTATTTTTCGTCGATGTGTTTTCCTATAATAGTTCGTTTTGTTAATTGTACGTTGCAGCAAGGAAGTAAACAAATGACAACGCTGTTTGGCTCTGCAAACCAGCTTGTTAAATGCTCATTCATACTTAACGTTACAAACTTTTTTTTAAATCTCAACAGCGAACTTGGAATTGGTATAAATTATTCTTTGATTAGAGCTTTTATGTATTGTTTATCTACATGCGTGTTTATCTACAGGCATGCTAAACATGGTTCTGTGTTTGATTTGGCTACTGTAGTAAAGGCAATGTTTAGTGTTCGTTTTGGGTTGATAGTTCTGTCGACAGATACTTGGCTACAATCGTTCTAAAAATACAAAAGTAACGGTTCCATACAGTCAGTAACGATCGCTATAGATCCGCAGTCTTTACTCAAAAAAAATCCCTTTGAGGACTGTAACTTTAATATAATTTGTTATGAATATGAAGCTTATTTTTTGTAATACTATAATAATTAGTACAATTTAATTACAGCAAAAAACAAACCTTTCTGAAACGTCGTTTAACAGCCATTCTTGAACAGGTTCTGCTCGATCATCTTCACTAATATTCTCTGGGTCCGATTGATGCCATTGTTTATAATACACCAAAGCACAAACTACCGGTAAAGGTTAGGGGAGTGACGTTTCCGAAAAACTTGCACTAGGCGGTTAGCGAATCACAACACACTGGGCCAGCTAACCAATCTGAGCCCATTGCGTATTTTTGAGGGACTGGCTTCATAGAACCCGGAAACCATCCGACCGTTTTTACAAGGTGGGACAGAGCAGTGTAGAATAAAGGTAAAATATATGAAAAATAATGCAATTTTTTAAAATCAAAGCATGAACACATGTTACAGTGCACCCCACAAACACAATCAAGCCTTTGAAAAAATTAGTTTTACCACCCCTTTATCAGACCCATGGCCACCAAAGCGCTTTACATATTGCCTCACATTCACTCACTCATTCATACACCAACGGCGGTGTCAGCCAAGCAAGGTGCCATCCAGCTGGTCGGGAGCAGCTGGGGTTAGGTGTCTTGCTCATGGACACCTCGACACTTGGTCAGGTGGAACCGGGGATCGAACCACCGACCTTTCGGTTTGTAGACAACCTACATGAACCACTGAGGCACTGCCGCCCCAAAGGGATGGGTGGCCCGACGAAACGCTGTATGAGAGTAATGTGGACAAACGTTGACACAACATATCAAAGGTTGGCTTGCTCATCCTAAAATTTCGGACCCACCGTTCCTCGTTAAAGCCCGCCATGATCTCATGAACATGCGTAGGCCTATCAGTAGTTAGAATTCTATGTCTCGTGCCATTTACGCCAAAAATAGTTTTTGCGTGCATATGATACGCACTTTATGGCGTGCAATGAACGCACTCCACACCCGTAATCCTAAAAAAGGGGTTTACAGTGCGTATCATACTGTATGCATGCAAAAGCTATGTTTGTCGTATAAATGGCACGAGAAATAAAATTTGTTCAATTGATGCGCACTTTCATGAGATCGTGTTGCCACCAGTCCTGAGATCTCTCTCGCACGCAATAACTGAAGCATATGCGCAGGCTGCAATGAAGGCCTTTTTTGTCCTCCACCACCTCAAAATCATGCTGATGTTTGGCGAACTTCGTATATATCGCAAAGCTAGCATCAAGCATATTTTGCGTTCGTCCATCTGTGCAAGAACCCCCTTTAAGCATGCGCAATGTTTCAGATCTATGTCAAGTGTAAACACATGAATCGGATATGGGTCACAATTTAAAGAACGTGTAAACGGACGGTCTAAAAATCAGATATAGGCAACAAATCAGAATTGGGCATCAAGACCTACAGTGTAAACGAGGCCATAGAACCTCGGAAACGCTGCACTGTTAATGAATGAATGAATGAACGAGATATTCGATACCATTTTCCATACCACAGAGAATAAACTGCCACAATATTAATGGGGTCTTTTTTTTATTTAAAGCTAAATATAACAAGTCTAGAACATGACAATGAGGTATATTTTACATGAACAAAAATGTCCTGGGTTCTATCTGTTAATATTTTTTTCATTGGACCAGAGCTAACATGATCCGTTGTGTTTTTATTCCCTACTGTTATCAAAGATTAAAATATACTGTAACAAATGCATTTTTCATCGGTCATAAATACTGGTTAATACATTAACGTAATTTGTTGAACAGATTTAAATGCAAACGTGCGTGCATCACACACGGAAACAATGCTCACTGGATCGGCATGAAGTCAAGTCACCTTTATTTATATATTGCTTTTAACAATACAGATTGTGTTAAAGCACTTAACAGTATCAAATTGGAGGATAGAGTGCCAGTAATGTATAATAATAAGATTAAACATTAAATTTTCAGTTTAAGGCATTTCATTATTGAATTCAGAGATGCCATTGTCTAGTTCAGTTTAGTTTAATTAGTATCTGTGTAATCAAATTGATGATAATCGCTAATGAAGGCAAATTATAGAATTAAATAATAATTTTTGAATAAAGTTAAATAGGCACAAGTTAATTTACATTTGACCACAGTTACAATATTTACTTGTCTACGATTCCTCAGTCAGATTATGTTAACTTTAAGAATTACGGTGAAAAAACGAGACAACACAGACTCATATCAACAACAATACTAGGCCATCTTGGTTAATGTTTCAGAAAAGTTAAAATGAGAAGAGTTACAGTACAGTGTTTCTTTTAGGATTTTTTTTAGCAGTGGGGGCAGGTCTGTCCAAACAACAAACACACCTGATGTTGAGGCATATATGGTGCTAAATGGTACCCCTGGAGCCTGTTCCTTAAGTGTGTTTTCACCTATAAAATAATTTTAAAAAATTAGTGATGTGAGGGATATTGATAGTCAAACAATCTTTTGGGTGCCCGCAGCCCGCTCGCAGTGTAAAGTGTGTGTCCGCGCTATTCTCCGACATGCCAGCTCGTGGTTTGTAGCGATTGTCCTGTCCACGGTATTCTCCGACTCCGAAGGGAGTACGGCTCATGGTACGGCTCAGTACGGTTCGGCTCGGCTCGGCGCGGCACGGTTCGCCTCGCTTCGCTTTTCCACTGCGTGGTATGACTCGGCTCGGCTCGGTTCGCTTTAGCTCGGTTGCTTTTCCACTGCAGTTAGTACCGCTTCAAAGTGGGTGGGATTATGACTGATCGTTATAGTTTATCCGCTCATCGGCAACTAACAAGAGGAACGTCTGCGCTTCTCGTCCACTGATCACTATTCAGCCATTTCTTTTTTGGAAGTTTTTTTTCTTCAAGCAAGTCAAGCAAGTAGTTTTAAAACATTGGAGGCTGTTACTGGCCATTTAAATCTAGCGGTTTTGATATCTTGCAAATACAATGACGCTGGTAGTGACGATTCTGTCTGTCTGACCAATCAGTGATCTACAGTGCTTCCACGTCACATTTTAGTATCGGTACGGTACGCTCGGAACCTCAAAAGAGATGGTATCATTTAAAGCGAGCCGTACCGTACCATGCAGTGGAAAAGCGCCACAAGTGAGCCCTGCCGAGCCGAGCCGTACCATACCGTACAGTGGAAAAGCGCCAATAGATTTCATTAAAAAAAATTCCGAAGATAAACGTTAACGTGTTCTGGGTTTGGAACGACATGATTGAGGATGAGTAATTAATTGCATAATTTTCATTTTTGGGTGAACTAACCCTTTAAATGACTTCAGTCTAAACACCCTTACTTCATTAAGTATATGCGGTACCAAGATTATGCAAATTAGCCCCGTCTCCACGATCTCACACCAGCTCAGAGATCCACTCGGTCAACTTTGTGCAGTGTTTACTACAGTAATGGTATCACTCTTTGCAATGTCTGACACATAACTGTAATTTATTCATATAAATTTCATTCGGATCGAGCTCAATCGGATCGATTAATGTTTACCTGAAGGCTTGAATCACTCTGATTGAACCGTATTATAGATACATTCCTCCTGATGTATCTACACTTCAAGATTTAAACAAACTTGTTGATCAATTGCCACCGCCTTTCATTCTTATGGGAGATTTTAATAGTCACAGTCCACTATGGATAGGACACCACACAAATACGAAGGGCAAAATACTTGAAGAGTTTCATTAGTAACAATGATTTGTGCTACCTCAATGATGGTTCCAATACTTACTTGCACCCGGGACATGGAACATATACTGCCATTAATGTAACAATCTAAACTCTTGCTTGACTTCTCATGGAAGACCTGGGATTACTTATGTGAAAGTGACCACTTCCCCTTGATAATTGCCTCTGAAAAATTGGACAAAACCTAACTTGGAAAAACCTGAACTTTAATTTGGACATCTTGACTCAGACTCATTTTTGCACTATTCTTCCCTGGGATCTGAAAAGGTTATATCAACCCTGTTATATCAACCCCGAAACAACAAAAAGACAACAACACACCCTCATGAATATCAGAAGACAATTTTGGAGTTAAAATGCCATTTTTCCTTCTCCATTGGACCTCTATTCACAGATGAATCCAAAGCAGATAATCGTGTTTCGGCAGCAACAGTAATTGGAGATCAATGTCATGGCATGCAAATCCGAGGACAAAGTTCTATCTTTACAGCTGAAGCTTGTGCTTTACTCCTGGCTGTGGAAAATAGAAAATGGACAAGAACACAATTTCTTAATCCAGCGACTCAAAATCCTGCCTTCAGGCACTTGAATCTGTAAAGACTGATCATCCCATTATTACAAGTAAATAAGCTAAAGTAGATATGTTATGCAAGAAAAACTTTAATATATTTTTCTGCTGGATTCCAGGTCATATTGGTTTTATCTGGTAACAAGAAAGCAGACATCGCTGACATTGCCTCCTTGGCTTTCAACTTGAATATTGCAGACTGTCAAATTCCAACCTCTGATCTCAGACCAGTAATAAAGTCTTATATTAATAACGTGGCAGGATGGAATGGCATGAATGCCACGGAAATAAGTTACATGAAATAAGTACTAATATAAGAAGAATGTTAAAGCTAATATCAAATCTTGGTATGATCAAGTTGTTTTTACTAGATGCAGTTTAGGTCATACAAGACTTCTACAAGGCTATTTATTAAATGGTGAATAACCGCCATCATGCTGTCTTTGTCAAACTACATTGACTTTAGGGGTGAGCTATATACCGGTAGACATGATTAACCAGTAGAAATGTCAACTGGTAGAGATTTTGGACTATCGTAATATATTAACCCTTTGACGCGTACGATCACACCGGTGTAATAAGTCTTGGCTAGGTCCCTGGAGCGTACAATCACATCGGTGTGATTAGAACGTTCAGTGCATCACGTGATCAACTGCTAACTTCAAGTGTGCTTTCATGCGTTGGCTGGAGCTGAGCCAGAGACAGATGCGCTCAGCGCTCATCATATTTCACAACTATTCAGTGTTTTCAACCACAAAAAGTATATATATTAGGTTTAAGACATTTAAATACTCATAAGCACAGGCAAAACAATACATGTATAGTTTGTAAAATACACTCTGATGTCTATGGAAGCGGCAATAACAATACATTCAATTATACATTGATGTTTTATATCAGATACATATTGTGTTGGTAAGTATAACTTTTACTCTATTCTTCTCTCGCTTCACCAGAGTAAAAGTGAAATAAAAGCCATTCATCTGCCATTCGGTGCTATTGTGGCTGCGGTGTGTCAAGAGACCGATAAAATAACGGTCACCAGATGAACGTTTTCCAAAATGCGGCGCTCAAGTTAAAGTATTTCAACTTTCAATTTGAATATTAATAAAAAACGCGTCTCTAGTTTTTATCGCTCCACTGGTGCACCTAGCGTTTTAACCGCAGCGTTCTGTGTGAATGGCCCTTGCTGATAGATCCTGACGTGTGGTGATGCAGTTATTGTTTCCCAGAAAAGAAAGAGGGCTCTCATGAAGAGGGGTTTCTAACTTCTTAGAAAACACTTTATTAGGCCATATAAATGGGATTCGGCTCTCCTGCATCAAAACACACAGCGACTGACTCTGTGAGCACCCAGTTTATCTTCTTTTCAATCACCCCTCTCACTTTAGAAAATGTCAGAAGCCAAGCTCTGCAAATCCTGCTGAAGCGTGTAATCCATCTTGAATTAATAGGCCCAAATCAGAGCCTGCTCTTTCATTGGTTGAGCTAATTAACATTTTGGAGCCTGATTATGCTGAGAATATGATGTAATCACCAATTTCTGATTGGTCAGTGATTGTTTTCATTGTCCCAAGGTGAGTCAGACAATATCTGTTTACACAAGGGCTCCTTTTATTTTGCTAATTGGGTAAAAGAGAGCAGGCGTACTTGAATGTAGTGTGTGTGTGTGTTTTCAGGTATCGTGGCTGGTTAGTAAGGAGAGTGTGCTGTTTGCTGTTTGTCTGGGGTCGTGAAGTTCACCCCAGCCCTGCTGGAGACAGACGGCATAGAGTCCACGGCAGCGAGAGGTGCGGCTCGCTCGAGCACTCTTCACTGATTAGATGACATGCCACGTGTAGCGAGAGAGAGAGGATGCGAGATGCTTTTGAGGATTGAGAGGCGCTCCTATTGAGATTTAATTCAGATGTCTTTCTCCTCTGTTAATATAGATTGGTAGTCACTTAATCTGACATTACATTAGCTCGCATGCAGAGATGGGAAATCATTCTTATTTTCAATACCGACCAGTACAGGGATTTCAACCTTTTAGATTACAGGGAATTTCAAATATAATGATTCCCTTTGTGAGGATCCTTTCTAAAATGTAAAACTATATATATATATATATATATATATATATATATATATATATATATATTTAGGCCCTAATGTTTGGATTTATGTATTTAAATTGTACATTTGATCTATTTGGATTATATTGTTTTAATATAAACAAACAAATAAACTTGTATAACTTATTAAATTAAATTTTCACATTTGACAGTTGATTCTCAAATTGAATGCATTTTTAAAATAAGATTATTAACATAAAATCAATTGGATGCAAATGCTTAAACTATGCCATGTTTTTTTTTTTTGGAGTGTAAAATATAAAGGCTAGTTTATACTGTGTGACACAAAATAGCTATTTGTTTCTAAATAGCAATTTTCAATTCAAATGTAATTTAACACTTAATACCTTTTGACAGATCATGTTAGCTTAAAATACAAATAAAACACTGCTAAACTGTCAATTTAGCCTTTACTAAAAAAAAAAAAAATAATTATGGATGTCATAAAATGAATTGCATCAAAATAAATAGTTGTCAATAAAATAATCTTAGCATTCAAAATGTAGCTGAGATGTAAAATGTTCTCCCTTTCTGTCGGTTAAAAAAGTAAAAATTGATAGAGTCTAGTTCAAAAGTTTTAGGATCTAAAGTTTAAAGTAATGTCAAATGAAGAAATCACCCCAAATGCCCCCCCTGAAAATCTAACTTATCAAAATCCCCCAAAAAATGGATTTTAAATCTCAAAGGAATTGTCAAAAGAAATATTTCACTCCATGCATTTCTTGGTCACTAATCAAATAAGCAAAGTTGGGACATTGACCTTGTGAACTCATTTGTGTAAGTATTTTTCAACACCATTTTAATTTTCTTTCTGTCCTTTCCTGACCCTGAAATCAGAATATGTCTGTTAGAAAATATAATGTTAAATAAATTAAATATCTTAATTGACCTTTTCAACTTTGAGAGCGCTAAAAGTACATTTGGTGAATGCTCTTTTTCTAGAGACTAGAAAAAGAGACAGACCCTAATTTGAAAATTTGTTGGGTTTCTTGAAAGACTAATCTGTCATGAATCCCTGTTTACAGTCACCTGACCCTGACTGTATGCGTATCTGATAGGAGCAATTACATAAGACGCATTCTTGCATTCAAAAACAGTTCAACAGAGCACTATTGGACAATTGTGTCCCATCACAAACTGGAATGGCATTTATTTAATGTTGCTGTCAACTGTATGTATTTTTGCTTCTCACCTTGGTTCAACCCTGCTACCACATCCTCCCTCCATTCATCTAACCCTATTTGGGCCCTAACATTTAAATAACCTTTTATATTCCCAAACAGCATGGGTGTGTTTTTCACTCTGCAGGCATAAGAGGGGTGTTTAGCGGTGTTTATGTGATGATCCATCTCACAATATCCTCTTTGTTTTCTCTGCGGTCTGTTGTCCTGTGACTGTGTGTGTTTTTATCCAGAGTGAGGCAAGCTCTGGAAACAGCATGTTCCTCAGATGAGACCAAGGTTGTGGAACTGGTGATGCCTAAGGTCAGAGGTTATTTAGGCAGACTTCTGGCCCTTACTCAGACCTTCATCTCTCCCAGCCTACTCAGGTCTGAACGTAATTCTCACTCTGAAAGCAGATCAATTTCATCCTTCTGCGATAAATTCAGCCAGAGTTTTTGTTTACAAAAATTAACAAGTCTAAAAACTGATAGATTGTTCAGCATTCAAAATGTAACAAAAATGTAAAATAACCCTTGGTAGGTCGCAAAAGTCCACATTGAAAATCTAACTTATCAAAATCCCAAAAATTGAATTTTAAATCTCAAAGGAATTGTCAAATGAAGAACTATTTCACTCCATGTATTTCTTGGTCACTATTTAAATAAGCAAACTTGGGACATTGACCATGTGAACTTATTTGTACAAGTATTTTTCAGCATTTCAATCGTCTTTAAGTGTTTGTTTTTTTCAGTTCTGCAGTGTGACATGACTGTTTAAAAGCTCAGATATTCCATGTAGCCTTTTAATTAATATGAGGTCATGAAGGCTACATAACTGCCCTATATGATTTACTAAGAACTAACATATTATAGCTTTTAATAAAGGGCAGCTTGACATGTTTTTAGGATACTGCTTGATATGTCATGTCAACTGTCCCTCTGCAGATTATTATTAAGATATTTTGATCTTTTCAATCGATGTCTCCCCAAACTCTTTTAGGATTGTGAGCTGGATGCTGCTGAAGTTCTTCAGTTTAATGTTCTGCAATGTACAGATCAACCTTAACCAGCTGGCAGCTTTACACCGTGCCACACGACTGGTAACCAAATATACAGCCTTTACAACCCCAATTCCAGAAAAGTTACAGTAATTTTGTTTAACGTTTATTAAACTGACAACAGTTCAAAAAAAAGATTTCCAATGTTTTCACTGGCCAACTTTCTTGTATTTTGATTTTGTTGGCTGCAACCCAATCCAAACAAGTTGGGACTGAGGCAAAATAAAAGTGAAAAGATCACAGAAAAGCAAAGTCAAATGGTTTTGAAATGGTCCACAATTAGCAGTTGAACTGGAAATAAATGAGGGTATCGTGTTTGGGTATAAAACGATAATACTGCAGGGGCAGTCTTGACCTAATGGTTTGAGAGTCAAACTTGTGGATTCGATTCTCAATACCGACAGGAAATGACTGAGGTGCCCTTGAGCACTGGTGCCCTGCTCCGGGTGTGTGTGTGTCCACGGCTTGCAGTGTGTGTGTGTGTGTGTCCACTGCCCTTAATATGCGTGCACTAACATGGATGGGTTAAATGAAGAGGACACTTCACGTCACTTCACTAAATGGAGCATTTCAGTCTTTGTAAGCAAAGATGTGTCTTGGCTCACCACTTTGTGCCATAAGAGAATTGTCAATGCGAGATTACGAAGTAGTTTGGTATTTCTGCATCTAGATTAGCTGCATATAGTGAAATGATTCCGGGAATCCAAAGAAATCTCAGAAGTACTTTGGAAAACCGTTATTACCTAGCACAGCCTGTCACTGCATCAAGAAATGCAACTCGAATCTCTGTTACGCAAGGAGAAAGCTACACATCTGTTCAATGCAGAGATGCCGCTGATGTTCTTTGGGCCCGAGGTCAACTCAGATTGTCCAAAATATACTGGAAATGTGTGCTGTGGTCAGATGAGTCCACGTTTCTGCTTGTTTTGGTGCAAAAGCAAACATCTGTCGTGGAACGGGGTGCATCAGTGCAAACGGCATGGGCGACTTGAATATGTGTGAAGGTACCATTGACGTGGAGGCGTATACTGGGATTGTACTGAGACTTCAAGATTACATCCATCCTGGGAAGCAAGACAATGCCTGGCCTCATTCTGCATGTGCTACAACAGAGTGGTTTCGTATGAACTCAGTACACCGTACTGTGGATGTGCTTGACTGAACTGCCTGCAGTCCCGAACTGTCTCTTATTGAAAATTTTATGGCTCATGAAAAGGAGAATCGGACAACAATTACTACCGACTGTTGAGCAGATGTCTTATATCAGGCGAGATTGGGCAACAATTCTTAGAAAACAATTAGAATCCTCAATTCCCAAACATTTAAATAGTGTAATTAAAAGGAAAGGTGATGTGACACTGGTAAACATTTTTTGGAGTGTGTTGCAGCCATCAAAATCAAAAATTGTTTATATTTACAAAATACAATTCAGTTTGTCAGTGAAAACATTGTAATTTTTTTCTTTGTACTTCTGTCAGTAAAAAGAAGTTGAAAGATAATTAACAAATCACAGATTCTTTATTTTATTACATTTTACAAAATGTCCCTTTTTTTGGAATTGGAGTTGTATTTCTTCATCCCATTTCCTCATCCCCCAGCTTTCCTTTCTCTGTAAGCATTCTGTGCTTCATGTATTGCATGCTTTCATTCTTCCTATATCTCATTAGTCTTTACTACTTTTCTTCTTTCACCACTATTTCTCCTCAAGTTTTTTTTTTTTTTTTACATTTTCAGTGTTTTTCTGACCCAAACTCAGTTATTCTCGATTTCACTGTATGCTATTGCGATTTAAATATATGGAGCTGAAGGCTGCTCTCTATATCAAAAGGCTCTTTTTGTGTGTGTCTCTTTCTTTCTTTCTTTCTTTCTCCCCCTCTCAAGCTATTGCTCCATTTATCCTGTTTACACATTTATTTTTATTGCAGTCAGGTTTTCCACCTCAGGCTTTTGGTCACACATAATCCTTTATATGGAAGTAAAAGCACATTTTGAAAGCTTTTTTGTAGCATTCGATTGTGTGATTCTTACATTTGGTGCAAGTGCAGTATGAAACAAAACATCAGAGAACCGATTAGACCTCATCTAGCTTGTGGTTTTATAACCAATTAAACATGCATTCTACAGCACAGCCAGAAATCATCTTTTTGGCCTCAGTCTTTGTGCATGACTCCGGAAAGTATTGAGCTCACCTGTTCACCTACTTGCCAGTTGCCGCCCACCTGAATAGCACTGATACATTTCTGCACCACTCAGTTTAACTTCACAAAAAGAGAGTTTGAAAGAATTCAGTACATATAATGCAAAATCCTATTCATTGTCAGCATTGTTGCCTTGTTTTAAGTATGTATAAATATATATATTTTAGGCTGATATGCGTCTATCTCATGTGAGTGTAGATGATTTTAAACCCTTTCAAATAAAATGTTTCTTAGTTAGGGGTAAAACTTTATTAATGAAGAAAAAACATTTACATTTTTACTGTTCATGTCTATGTTAATGTATATTTAATCCAAATAATAGCTATAAGAATGCAGAAATACATTTGAGATTTTATGTAGGCTCTATATATAATATTATGGGTAGAATACTTGATTAAGATGAACAATGTTTTGTTTGCTGTAATAGGGCTATTGTGACCTTTAACCTGTGCTCTTGGCTCTCAATGTTTGTTAAATAAGAAGGCACCAGTTCAGAAATATTAGCACAGTTGGTACAAAGGGCCTAGAAACACAATCTGAGTGCCATTTTCTGAAGTACAAAAACAGTTCATTTACGGGTTCATTTTCAAGTGCGCACTTAGCACTGAACTTTATTTCTCCCTGCACTGAAGTGTCCTCTAATTTTGTACGTGTCTGTGTGTGTGTTGTTAGAAAGCTCCGCTGGTCTATGTGTGTGTTCGGCAGAGCGGCATCGATCATGCTCTCGTTTGTCTGACTCTTTTCTGCCACAACTTGAGGGTTCCCTACACCATTTATCCAGCCCACGTCCGACAAACCTGGCTAAGGTACACACACACACACACACACACACACACACACACACACACACACACACACACACACACACACACACACACACACACACACACACGCACACTCAAACTCGCTCCAAACACAATACACTCATCATGTAGCACCCACATATGCATAGTTTGCATAGGAAGGTTATTTTCACAAGTTTACTTCCCTACCTGCCCTCTAATACATATACATGTATACTTGTACATATACATATCACATCTGTCATAGCTGTACAAGTATTCTTAAAAAAATCATTCTAGTTCACTAGTTTCGTACTAGTTTGGTGCAAGCGCAGCACATTCTAAAGTTCAGTGCACTTATTCAGTCTGTTACACAGCCAACGGAAGCACCTGTTCGCATTTAACAGGGCTTAATGGTTCTGTAAGTAATGAAATGTACAATTCTTAAAGAATCATGACACAGAGTGCTGGAAACGGCAGTCGACCGCGGCGAGGGAGTGGTGGGGGTAAATAGTTTCCTCCTGCAGGTAACGGAAGACTTCGACTCCAAGCCGTGGGGAAGTTTGTGCTTTGTTTACAAGGCTACATCAATAATTACTTAATAGCTGTTTATACAAATTGCCCTGTCAGTAATTGTTAATGTATTTATGATATGCTTCGAGGTTATGGTGCAATGCTTGATTGATTGTCACTGGATGTGGAGCACACATGAATAAAAATGTAAAAATACAGCTCGAACAGTTCACAATTTTTTTCATTTGCAAACAAAAGTCCAAGTCCAAGTTTCAAATGTGCCACAAATTCACTGGGGGAAAGAAAAGAAAGAAACAAACAAGATTTGTCTTGCACTTTTGAAAGAAGAGTTAAATGTGTTGTGTTCGCAATCTTTTTGACTTCAAGCCCCCCCCCCCCCCCCCCCCCCCTTATACACACAAACTGTGACCATTTATATATTTAATTAGCCACAAATAATGTTGTCATTCCAGAAGTATCAAGAACTGTATGTTCTTGAATAGAAACAACAAAGGGGGAAAATGTGCTTTTGTGATCTTTTTTTTTTTTTTTTTTTTTTTTTTTACATTTTAGTTAGATTAGATTAGATTATTTAAAAATATTATTAAAATTGGAAGTATTAGTCTTCTTGCAGCCCCATTTGAAGTTGGCTGAGGCCCCCTAGTGGGCCCTGGGCCCTTTTCCATAAAAATTGTCTGACAGTGTTTCCTGCAGTTGTGTCATTAAATGTTGGTGATGTGCTGCTACCAAATGTATTGTGAGCTTAGTCTGAATTCAATCTGACTGAACCTGAGGTGAAATAATAAAAATACTTGTTGGTTTGATTTGGTCTAATGAGTTGGTGTTCAAGTACTCAAAGGATTGTTAATCGAATCATTAAGGAATCAGAACCAGAACCAGTACGAGAAATTAGAGTTGGATGAAGAATCGTTGATTTCTTTGTGATTTCCATCCATATTCTCAGTGCTAAACTCTGGAATTTTATTGGTTCCTGGATTCTTAATTCATAACAATAAAGCAGCAAAAAAGTGGAAAATGGTCATTTTACGTGGATGAATCAGTAAACACAATTTCAGGCACTAGCAAGGACCTTATCCACTAAACAACAGTCTACTCATGACTCAATTGCATGCGATCTGCCGGCGACACGATTATGAGGGTTGTGCGTTAAAATGTAGCTGTATTTATCAACATCTCTGCATGACACCTGTGTTGTAGGTGTTAGAATGTATCTCATGGAGTGCCATTATGAAATAGTTCAATATAAGAACTTAGCAGTTTAACAAGCAGTTTAAACAAGCAGAATGCATTTAAACAAGATATTAGCACATTAGTACAATATTGCTAAGTGTTTCTTAAGCAGCAAGTCAACATATTAGAATAATTTCTGAAGGACCATGTGACACTGAAGATTGGAGTAATGATGCTGAAAATTCAGCTTTACATTTTAAAGTACAAATTACATTTTAAAATAAAAAAGTTATTTGAACTTTTTTCGGTTTTTACTGTATTATTGATAACATGAATGCATCTTTCATGAACATAATAGACGTCTTTCAAAAACATGAAATGAAAAAAAAATGTACTGACCCCAGACGTGTGAACAATTAATAGAAACATAAAAGGAAGGCTTGTCTTCATACATGTTTGCCCATCCTGTGACTTGAAAGGCTCTGAAGTTATGATGACATTTCCTGCAAAAGTCCATATAATCAGTAGCCTTGCAGGTTTTCATGGTGCATTCTGGGAATTTCTAGGCAGAAAACATTGCCGTTCTCTAACCATTTTGATAATAAATGTGAGTAGAAAAGGCTGAACCCTTTTGCATTGCACCTACCACTGAACTAGGGATGGGATTGAGACACCCTAAATTCTGGCCTTGTCTCTAAGTAGACATCAGGGGGAAAAAATCGTGCTACGGAAGTGCTTTTATATGGCCCCTTGAAGTCTCATCTATGTTGATGTTTATTTGGCTGAATAACCTAAAGGAATGTCCCATTAGTCACTGTTAATTGAGACCGTTTTGTCTTCTCAGGTCCATCCTGCAGAGGCTGGGTGTCGTCTTGCTCCCAGAAGGCACTGGCTCGGAGCGAGACGTGGAGATGGACAGCCTCTATTCTTCAGTCATGACCTCTGTAAGCCCCCGCTAAGGCTGAGTTTGCTGTTCTGCTTGAATTGCTCAGATTCAGCACACGATAAGAGAAGCGAAACAGACTGTTGCTTAAAGGGTTAGTTCACCCAAAATGAAATTGATGCCATTAGTTACTCACCCTCATGTCATTCCAAACTCGTAAGACCTTCTCTCATCTTCTGAATACAAATTAAGATATTTTTGATGAAATCCGAGAGGTTTCTGAACCACCCAAAGGCAGCAATTTAATTACCACTTTCAAGTCCCAGTTAGGTAGTAAAGACATCATTAAAATGGTTAATGTGACTACAGTGGTTCAACCTTAATGTTATGAAGCGACCAGAATACTTATTGGCTAGCTTCTGCGTCAGCATCACACACGTGTCGTGGTGCTCACGTGACCAGCGTCGGCCAATACTCAGGCGGTCTGACGTAGAACCCAGAAGCGCTGCACTGTTTACACTACTTACACAGAGTAGGAGAATGATGTGTTTTGCACACAAAAGTATTCCCGATGCGTCATAGCATTAAGGTTGAAGCACTGTAGTCACATGGACTATTTTAACGATGTCTTTACTACCTTTCTGGGCCTTGAACGTTGCAATGAAATTGCTGCCTATGTGTGGTCAGAAACCTCTTGGGTTTAATCAAAAATATCTTCATTTGTTTTCCGAAGATGAACGAAGGTCTTGCGGGTTTGTAACGACACAAGGGTGAGTAATTAATGAGAGAATTTTCGATTTTGGGTGAACTCTCCCTTTAAGACGTTTGCACAGACACTGCTTTTGAAGGCCATTGATACCAGGTTTAGTCTCAAGACTGACAGTCACCCACGTTTTCAGGGCGTTTTCAGGGTACATTAGTAACCTGGCCTTGATGGGCACAGTGGTTCCCATGACAATGGGGCACCTGCGGACTGCAGATGTTTCACTGGGAGGTTGCATGAGTCGCTGAACCCATTACTCTGCCTCACTGATACTTGGAGGTGGATAATAAATCTCCTCTGCCTCCAGATTTTATAGTACTATCTGAATTTTTTTGGAGGTGCGTCTTATTAGCAGTTTAGAAGAAACATTATCAGAATTTAGACGTTGTAGGGTTTTAAACAGGATTTGACATAAACTGCATTTGAATCTTGATTGAAAGTAGGGCTGATATGTTTTAATATGAAGGGCTTTTATTAGATATGTGCGACTTCTGATTGGCGTAAATGAACAGAGGAAATAATCTGTCATGGCTGGAATAGCATACGAGCTTATCAGGCTTCTCAAGATGGATTTAGGATTTGTGAGTGAGTGAGTGAGTGAGTGAGTGAGTGAGTGAGTGAGTGAGTGAGTGAGTGAGTGAGTGAGTGAGTTTACCAACCCCACCCAAAAAAAAGACAATTCTGTCATAATCTACTCACCATTGTGTCATTTCAAATCACAAAGTAAGATCTTTTTAACGAAATCTGAGAGATTTCTAATCCTTCCATTTGAAAGTCCATTCTACCCAAACTTTGACACTTCATTGGAACGTCAGTGTTTTGGTGGAATAGACTTCAAGAGGAGGGACACAAAAAAAGGTTTCATTAAATATTATAATTTTGGAATGACATGAGGGTGAGTAAATGATGGCAGAATTTTTATTTTTGGTTTAACTTAACTATCAATTTAATTGACAATGAGCAGCCGGAATTAATGGAGAATGGAATTGAAATATTAAAGAGACAACAATCAAAATACTAATAACAGCCAGATGAACACGAATGTGTCCAAAGATTAATTGTCGAGTATTTAACATATGGAAATAAAATCTAAAGGTGGGTAATACATCATTCTCTTCTCTCAGATGTGAGCTCTATTCATCATACTGATGCATCACCCTCACATCTGTATGGGAAATGTGCAATCGTGATTTTACTTAAAACATATTCGATGCACACAAGGAGCAATGACTTTGTCACAGACAACGTGGCGCAGGACGTGAAAATGATAACTGCGTCAGGCTGAAACTAGCAAAAAAACATTTGTGTATGATAGGGCCCAAAAGCTTAAACTAAAATGAAAAAATATTTGACAAAAAAAACCCCAAAAAACAATAAATTAATAAAAATGGCAAAAGCACATAAATTACTAAAGCTTAAATTAAAATGAAATCTTTAAATTATTCAAAATATCCAGAGACCCAGCAATGGAGTTTTTCTTCTGTAGAGGACATTTATATTTTAGCAAATATCTCTGACAATCACAAGCTTTTAAGTCTGGATGTCATGTAAAGAGCACATTTAGGGCTTTGCAGAGATACCAAATGTTTGAAGGTGTAACCATGACAACTCCCTCTTCTTGGTCTTTAAAAATGACTGAATGACAAAATTTAGCGCACATGGAATTATGATAATATTTTTGTAATTATTTAAATCAGACTAATTTTCTAATTGTTTGCAGAAATCAACATCTCAGGGAACCGTTATGGGGTTTCAAATCAGAATATTACTTTCTGATAGGAAACAGGGCATCGATTTCATACATGTCCACTGCAGAGGACACCAGAACTTACTGCATCTATATCAGGCATTTTGGAGACACAACAAGTGAATAGGGAAATAAATTAGATATCAATATTCTTATAAGATATTCTAATGAAAATATTCCCAATTATTACTCTCATTATTACATGTCTTTTTAAATTACATGTTGCCCCAAGAACAAATTAATATGCAGATTAGATAGTGTGTTGATGCATTGCATAGAATTGGAATGGCATTTATGGCCATGTCTACATGCATGCTGCATAAAGTAAAAACAAATCTGGTTCTCAGGAGGATAAATACTATAATAAAACTAAAAATTACACTTAATTTTAATAAGGGTGAGTAAATATGACACAATCGTCATAATGCTTTGTCCAAGCATTAGGAAAGCACCATTTGATTCTACAGAATTGTCAGCTTGCCACCTTCTCTCTTGCTCATTTTATCTCTCTCTCCTCTCACTTTCAATTCATTTTTATGTGACTGATTTTGCAGATATTGCAGTTAATTTATTCTCTGCTTCACATCTCTTCTACATAAAACTATCCAGCCTCTCTATTTTCCCACAAACATTTTTATCCATCATTTCTCCTCTTTTGTCCCACTCCACAGTTCATTGGCGAGCTGTTACGAGAGGGCACCGCTCTCAGCGTGGGCATCACCACAGCCAGAGGTCACGGGGGGCAGTGGCTGGCACGTGTACATCAGGCTATCAGTGACGGTCTAGTGCCTGATGTTAGCATCGTGCCAGTGGGCGTTTCCTATGATTGCCTACCACACCACTTTATGCATCCACAGGTGACAACCTTAATATTAACAATGCACACTCCATTCCAAAATCACCCGGCAGTCACCGTCAGTGCACAGGGCTATTAAACAAACCAATAAACAAATTACAAACAGAAGTAGATCCAAACAAAGGCAAACATGATAATGGTGCTCATAAGTATAATGATCATTGACTAATTGGGGAAGGATTTACCAAACGTTTTACTTATGTTACTCAGTATGCACTATTTTGATACCGATATCAGTTATGCATAAAAACGTTCAATCGGTGAAAACTAACACCCACCATAACCAACAGGGGTAACACACGAATCCAACAAAACTCGACAATCTGAACTTGACACAAATGCTTTGTTTGAACATAAAAACATAATTGACTACTTTATTTACAAAATATGAATCTCCAATGCACGTTTATGAGAGCACCACAATGTATGCGTGTTGTGTTGATGCGAGAGCAGATGTTGTTGCGTGAACGTGCGTTAGAGATGAAATTGGTAAATTGTTTTTTTGCACAAAAACGAAGCCGCCGCGTCGCTTCATAAAATTGAGGGTAAACTACTCGAGTCACATGGATTACTTTCATGATGTTACTACCTTTCTTGGCCTTGAAAGTGGTAGTTACGTAGACGGACAATGGAGGGACAGAAAGCTCTCAGATTTCCTTTAAAAGATCTTAATTTGCTTTCCGAAGATGAACGAATGTCTTACGGGTTTGGAACGACATATAGCAATGCGCTATAAACCACCGAAGTTTTGCACAGGAATTGCAGTCATGTTGTTTTGTATTTGTAATTCCTGAGGTGAACTGATTCATTACACACTAATTAGCAGCAATATTCAGTTAATTAAAACCAGACATAAGCTGTGTTTTCTGCATTTTGATTTGATGATTTTTAATATGCAGATTGTGAAATGTGTTTTCCGAACGAGCAATGGTAGACACGGCTATAAATTTCGTCTCACATTTAGAGGAGAAGAGAGGGATAAAGGGCTCTGAGAAATCCATATTATTGTGTGCATCCATCTCAAATAAACACCAGTTATTATAGTGATTACAGCCACTAATTTCTCCACTAATGGCTCTTCACCATTAGAGCGCCGTGAAGATCTGAATAGTTTTCTCGAATTAGATCCAAGTCATTTCCTCAGATCGTGTGTGTGAGTGGCAGCGTATTCTTTCTTTTGCTTGTGTGCTCTTTAGGCCGGCGTGCTGCCTGCTCTGCGGTTTGTAGTCTCCCTGCTGAAGGGTGATCACAGAGGAAGTGTTAGGATCCATTTTGCACAGGCTTTCTCTCTGAAGGTATGACTCACACGCATCGAGTTACACACGCTCGCTCATCCGTATACACCAGCAAATAAAATACTATCATTTGATACAAATGCAGAGCCTTAGCGTTCTCGTGTGTGTGGGTGGGTGGTGTATTCATCATGACTGCAGGGAAATAAAACAAAATGCAAATAATAAAATGCAAGCCATATAATAATGCATAGTAAGTATATCAAAATAAATTTTCTAATAGACTTAAAGGATTAGTTCACTTCTAAATAAAAAAATTCTGTCATTATTTACTCGCCCTCACGTTGTTTCAAACCTGTATGAATTTCTTTCTTCTGCTGAACACATAAGAAGATATTTTAAAGACAGTCGGTAACCAAACAGTTGATTGACTCCATTGACTTCCATAGTGGTTTTTTTTCCTATTATGGAAGTCAATGGGGTCCATCAAATGTTTGGTTACCGACATTCTTCAAAATAGCTTCCTTCGTGTTTCTGCAGAAGAAAGAAATTCATATAGGTTTGAAACAAATTTAGGGTGAGTAAATGATGACAGAATTTTCATTTTGAAGTGAACTAATCCTTTAAAAAGTAGAAGAACCATTTGTAGATTCGCAAATTTATCTAGATCTTGGTAATATTGGGGTTTCCGCAATACCAAAATTTTAGTACCTAATACCTCAAATATCTATTGAAATTTTTCTTCATAATTTCATGATTCTCAATACCAATAATTTGTTTACAGCAAAATATGCGATTGAATTGAAAATATGCTATGCTAATATTCTATTGAACACACTCCTATAAAAAGTAAAATTTTAATATACTTGTTGAAAAATTGCACAGAACAATGGAACATAACCTTCAAATAAGTACCGTTCAGAAGTTTGGGGTCGGTACGATTTATTTAATTTTGGTACAATTAATAAAAATGTTAATAAAAATTAAAACAAACTGTTTCTATTTCAAACAAATACTGTTCTTTTAACGTTCATCAAACAATCCTGAAAGTTTTTTTTATTTACACAAAAATATAAAGCAGAAATTTTAACATTGATCATAAGAAATGTTTCTTGAATATAAAATCAGCATTTAGAATGATTTCTGAAGGATCATCTGACAATGAAAGACTGGAGTAATGATGTTCAAAATTCAGCTTTAACATCACTGGAATAAATGACTTTTTAAAGTAAATTCAAAAAGAAAACAGTTAATTTAAATGGTAACAATATTTCTAAATAGTACTGTTTTTACTGTATATTTAATCAAATAAATGCAGCCTTGCATTAAAAACATAAACTCTTCCAGACTTTTGAATGGTAGTGTGTTTAGATATTGCTTCAATTTCTCCATTAAAGGTGCTGTATGTAACTTTTTTACTCCACTAAAGCATAAAAATACCATAGCATGTTTCCTAAATATTTGCAATCATATTAAGTTCACATAGCCAGTTATTTTACTTTTGAAATGTGGGTTTCCACGCTGTAATGTTTTGTTTTTGGTCTGTGATACTGCATGTTGCCAATTTTCATTGTCCATTGTGCTTGTTCCTGTCGCGTGTGCTCAAACTGGCCGTCCGAGTGACCGCCGTCCAGTCTGAGGAGCAGGTGGACGGAGAAACGACAATCTCAGATATTTTGAAGTCGACTGCAGTACCTATTTCATGTCATTCTTACAGACTGCACCTTTAATTGTTGCAAATAATATGCAAAAATAAATGTATAATAATTTACTTAGATATAATGCTGATTTGATAGTGTTTGATAGAGGATTTTTTTTATTTATTATTATTTTATTGAAGTTATCCATCCAAAGAGCAGTGAGACTTTTCTTGTTTTCTCGCTAATACTGTTGTTTGATTAATATTAACTGCTTGAATGACTGTGGTTAGACTGCATTTACATTGTAAGACCTAATGCACAGATAGACTATTTTGGGCATTCTTAAGAGCATGAATACCCATGTGAGTGGCCACATGTCAAACAGCACTCACGCATTGAATGATGATACTTTGGTGTTCGGTTTCTTTTTTTGTGAAAACTACATTGTTGGACCTTTCAGCTTGTGGTAATATTAATACAATTCCATGTTTGATTTTAAGTACTTTTCGTACAGTACTGCCATTTGATGTCCAAAATCTGGTCTTGAATCAGCACCAGTTTAGCCTTAATTTGACATCTCAATTTTTGAAGCTTGTGCATGGGTACTGTGGAAGAGTTTTTAGACTCATTCTCTATCTCTCTCTCTCTCTCTCTCTCTCTCTCTCTCTCTCTCTCTCTCTCTCTCTCTCTCTCTCTTTCTTTCTCTCTCTCTCTCTCTCTCTCTCTCAGGAGATGTGCGAGAGTGGAAGGTGTCGTGTGGATGGAGGGCGCCCCCTACAGGAACTGCTGTTGACCGCCATACTGAACAACAGGTCTCTTCAATCCCCTCTGTTCCTGTATCTCATTAGCAGAATCCACTTATCATCCATCTCTTCCTATTTGCCACCCTAGCATCTGTTAGCACATATGGTCAAAGACGGAAGAGCTCACGCGTTTCACTTCACTTCAACATCCTGCATCCCTCACTGTAGTCTTTCTTGTCAGTCATGAAGGTCCCTAGGGTTCTGGTCCTCCAGTTCAGTTCTTCACCACCTTTGTTATTAATCTATTGTGCCAAATTGGTAAGACAAAAAAAAGAAGAAAATAACAGGAAGAACTAATAGTGATGGAAGGATTGTGGTTGAGGATGATGAATTATACCTTTCAGTCCACTTCAGCCAGTTCAACGTATCGCTTTCTTTGAACTTCCTGTGTAACTTGAGTTGCTTAAAACTAGTGCGTTGCACAAACATTTTATGCACGTGGCTCTGGAGGTCTGATTCAGTCTGCTATTTTATAATTATCTAATATTTTTCTGTTTATTTGTATTGTTTATTTGTTTTTATTTGTTCTATTCCTTGTAATTTGTGATTCATTTATCACTGACTGTTCACTTGGTTAAAAAAATTACTGGAGAAATTGAAGCAGTATTTATACACACTAGCATTCAAAAGTTTGTAAAGATTTTGTAAATTTTTTGGAAGAAGTCTCTAATGCTCACAAGGTTAAATTTATTCGATGAAATGTACAGTAAAACAGTTATATTGCGAAATATTACAATTTAAAATAAGTTTTCTATTTGAATATATATTCAAATATAATTTATTCATGTGATGCAAAGCACTGAGACTCCAGTCTGCTGAATCAGAGCTCAAGAGCCAAGTGCATAAAATGTTTCTGCAGTGCACTCATTTCAAGCATCTCAGGTTCTCGGGAGAAGCAAGTTATTCCAACTCCGGCTCATAATGAGCTGGAATATCCTGGAAAATCTACAAAGAGCTTCTCATCTGCTCTTCACTCTCTTCTAAGAGCCTCAGGCGCTGTTATACGTTTAAAGACGAACATCCACAGCAGGAGAGGCCTTATCATGAAGATTCAGCCCTGCGGGGCTCGACATTTGCATTCTGACAGCTGGTAATGATGTATTGTTGTAAAGTCTTTTGTTGTAAACGTTAGGAAGTGAGAGCAGTGAACAGGTGGTAGTCACTTGAGGTTTGCAGAGTAGTGTAATGTAAATTTAATGCCAGGATTTCAGAGAATGAAAGTATGTTGTAATAAAATGAAATGTGGTTGATTTCATCAGGATGGACTCCATCTTCAACCAGAAGGATGTGTCCTGGCTCCTCCCATCCGCTGTCATGCCTGAACTGCCTTCCGCTGATAGACAGCAGACTATCGCACTGACTCTTCATTTAATGTACTGTGAGTCTGATCGACACACGCAAGCTCTCAAAGATCAAACCCTTGCACTTTAGTAGGGGTTTTATTTATGAGGCTAATTTGTGTGTGTGTGTCTCATTGTTTTTTTTATTTTTTTTAGCTTCAACTAAAAGTATGGCCGTCATGTCTACCAGTCTGGTGTCCTGTTTGCTGCTGCACAAGCATCGCAGGGTGTGTTTTAAAAACTCCTCTTGGATATCACATCACAAATGAAGTATACATATATACTGTATCAATATTAACAGTGTTTGGGGCTAACGCATTACAATTAACGTAAAGTTACGTATAAAGTAACGTGTTTACTTTTACATTTAAACACAACATACCTGAGTTACTTTTTTTTTAAAAGATACAATATGTAAGATTTTTTGCCGCAATGGGGCACAGTTTACAAACAATAATAAAAGCGAATCTTGATGACGCTGTGAAGGAGAGTGGAACGATGGGAGATGTCGTTCCCACCATCCAGAGATGTATTAAATTAACAAATCATGATCACGGATGAGGTAATTTATTATTTTTTGTATTACCTGTACGTGTGATCACACTATTTTATGTCATCGTAATGAATTAAATGCAATGAACGTGAAATGCAATTCTATATTATCTTGTTACAGCTATTTGTCAAATTTTTTGGTGGGTTAATGCTGCGCAGTTTTACGCGTTTATGGTTAATGGCGTGTTGTTTTACGTGTTCAAAACAATCGTACTAAAAGTAAATTTGAAAGAACCCACAGTATTTGCAAGTAATGGCTAAATATTTTTTAACACACAGCCTATTGTATTAATTGCACTGCCATAATCTTGGTCACCACACGTGATAAAAAGCATTACCGAAGTACAAAGAGTAATATAACAAATTTCATCAGCATAACGATCACTTGATAGTTTTTGAGGTGAATCAACATATGCATTATGATCTGTCACGTCATATATGTATCTCACATTGTTTATAAGTGCTATTATTGACACGCGTTGTGTTACTTGTACAAAAAAATACATCGATTTGCTTAACTGTCTATTAATACACACGCGAGAGCAGAGTCTCTGTCAAGCCCAAGTTCGTCGCAAAGCTCTCTCCATCTCGGAAAACGCCACGCCGATATTTATTCTTGTTTTATTCCTCCGGTTGTCAGAAATTCTGCGTGTCTCCCCATATCGACACTTAAGTTTTTTTGGGATTTTCAATACTCGCCAAAGTGTAATCGTAATCCATGATGTACACAACAGCTATAACCACCACTTCTGCATTTGTCCACGTGATATTGCGGAAACCGAGGATAGCATGGATATTGCGTCATTGACAGGTGGCATTTTTTTTCCGGGACAGGCCATTTAAAATTGTAAAATTAAAAATCTTAGTGGACTTTTGGGATATTGTAAGTACACAACTGCAGGAAATATATCACACTGTGCAAGTGATGTTTGGATATTTTATTACACAAATCTTACATATTGTAGCTTTAATGTTGCTAGATTGTGAATTAAAAAAAAATATTAGAAAAAGATTGCTTTATTAAACACACACACACACACACACACACACACACACACACACACACACACACACACACACACACACACACACACACACATATATAATTTGCTTTATTTACTTAATTTAATAAAACAATCTATTTATAATCAAAATTGTTTTTATAAATATATGCACAGTATATATATATTTGTTGATCTTTGACAATAGATTATCCATATTTGTCAGTTAATTTGCTATTTATATAACAGATGTAATAATCATCACAATTCAAGTCTGTTTCCATATTTTGTGTTTGTAAACAATGTTACATTAAACTGTTTCTATACTTATGTTGATAAAAGCATAAATTAAATCTGAAGAAAATTGTCTCTTCAAAAGAACAGCTCCATTCATATGAAATACTTTTATGATGTTTCTTTGACAGTTTTAAAGCTTTAAAATGTTAATTGTGTGTGTGTGTGTATACACACACACACACACACACATAAAATAAATAAATATATACACAATAAAAATACAATAAATCGACTGGTTGTAGATGATTCATACAAGTGTCAAACATGATTCTGCTCGCTTGAATGATTTTGCTAATGATTGTAACAATGTTCTCCCTCTTTCTCAGGGTGTGCGTGTATCCGTGCTGTGCAGGGACATCTGTTGGCTGTTGGAGGAGGTGTTGTTCAGAAACACAGACGTGGGTTTCGGCGGCTCTCTGGTCGGGCTGGTTCATCACGCGCTGTCTCTGCTCCGCCCGTATCTGCTCCTGGCTGCAGCTCCACCCACGGGAGAACCCATCATCGCACCGCGGCCCGATCCACACTCTCTGCTCACGCTGAGCCAACACTGCCATTTGCTCACTCATGTCTTCATACACGAGGCTGTAGGAGGTGGGCAGAGTGTGTTGGTGTTGGCAGGCGTCATGTACCGATCTTTTTTTGAAGGGCAATCAGTTGCAGGCTTATTTAGTATACTGTACCTTAGCGAGATAAGATATGACTAAAGAAAAAGAAAACTTACCAGTTTTTATGTATACGGCATGTTAGTCTATTGACATGATTTTGATTAGCAAGCAGGGTTTAATCTTGATATTGGTACAGATTTCCTGATTTGATGCCAATTGATTTGGGTGTATTCTATTTATTATTCCATTTCACATACACACACTACCTTTCAAACGTTTTTGAAAGAAGTCTCTAATGCTCACCAAGGCTGCATTTATTTAATCGAAAATACAGTAAAACAATATTGTTAAATATTATTACAATGTAAATTACCTGTTTTCTATTTTAATATATATTTAAATGTAATTTATTCCTATGATGCCAAAGCTGAATTTTCAGCATCATTACTCCAGTCTTCAGTGTCTCACGATCCTCCAGAAATCATTCTTATGATGATTTGCTGCTCAAGAAACATTTCTTATTATTAATGTTGAAAACAGTTGTTACAGTTGCTTAATATTTTTAGTGGAAACTGACACAATTATCCGGATTTTTTGTAAGAGTTTTTTGTAAGAGCTGCAAAAGAGCTGCATTTATTTGAATTCTAATCTTTTGTAACATTATAAATGCCTTTACTGTCACTTTTTCTGATTGATTTAATTTAATTTAAAAGTAATTTAGATTAATCTTACAATTTTGAGATTATAAGTATCGATTAATTTTAATCGATTAATAACGAAGATTAGAATTAATAAGAAAATCTACCCAAAAAAACATTTACCCAGTTTTGGCATTTTAATAAACCGATAGTATTTGATTTTAAACTTTAAACTTGAATCTTCTCCAATCTGTTTTCCACACCTTTTTTACCAACAATATTTGTGCAACTATTCCTTTAATGATATAAGATACAAAAAAAGAAATCTACTCTGCTCAAAAATCTGAGGGGGCACGTACCCAGTTTGAATGGTTCTGGCGCTTCAGGGTGTTGATGTGTTTGGGTTGAGTCACGTTTGTACCACAGCAGGGTTTATTGACAGTGCTAACCCTGAAGGCATGTGTGTTTGTGTGAAGCGTGTGCTGTCTCAGCCATGCTGAGTGAGGTTGTAGGCTGTGGAGGCTGTGGAGACCAGGATTTTGATGTTGTCCTGGGTCAGGAGGAGCTGACGGAGAAAAGCCTCCAACTCACACATTTACTGTCTCCCGGGTACATACCGGTGAGTCTCGCTCAAACACGCACATATGACGTTAATAATCACATTGACGCTAGTAGTGATTCATACAGCTGCCTTGCTCTTCAGTCAATCAAAAACAAAAAACTCAATTTATTTTTTCAATGTCTCTAAATTTCTCTCTCGCTCTTCCAATCGATCAGTTGCTCCCCATCTGTTCGCTTTATTATTCTCTCTTGTTGTCTCTTAAATCGAGTTTCCCGTTCAAGGGTTCTTTAGCGGCGGGAATAGAATGTGTAATTATTGCAGGCACGTTTTATACTTACGTCAGCAAATAAACACTTGTAAAGGCTGTGAAATGTCAATAAGAACAAGAACACTACACAACTAATTATTTCTCCTTACTATCTGCTCTCTCCCGTATCTGTCTGGCTGTCCATCTGTCTGCCTCTCTCTCTCTCTCAGCCGTGTCAGAACGCTCACAGCTTTGCTCTTGATGCAGTGGACAGCATGGTGCGCTGTGGGGTTCTTGTTATGGAGGAGGTAGGACACCTGCATTAACAAACAAATGCTCTCATTCTCTGATCATAGTAAGTCTTCACACATGCAGCATTTTTTAATTATTTATATATATATATATATATATATATATATATATATATATATATATATATATATACATATACATGTATATATACAGGTCCTTCTCAAAAAATTTGCATATTGTGATAAAGTTCATTATTTTCCATAATGTAATGATAAAAATTAAACTTTCATATCTTTCAGATTCATTGCCCACAAACTGAAATATTTCAGGTCTTTTATTTTTTTAATACTGATGATTTTGGCTAATCTCAAAAAATTAGCATATCATGAAAAGGGTCTCTAAACGAGCTTTTAACCTAATCATCTGAATCACCTAATTAACTCTAAACACCTGCAAAAGATTCCTGAGGCTTTTAAAAACTCCCAGCCTGTTTCATTACTGAAAACCGCAATCATGGGTAAGACTGCCGACCTGACTGCTGTCCAGAAGGCCATCATTGACACCCTCAAGCACCCTCAGGCTGTTCCCAGAGTGCTGTATCAAGGCACCTCAGTGGGAAGTCTGTGGGAAAGAAAAAGTGTGGCAAAAAACGCTGCACAACGAGAAGAGGTGACCGGACCCTGAGGAAGATTGTGGAGAAGGACCGATTCCAGACCTTGGGGGACCTGCGGAAGCAGTGGACTGAGTCTGGAGTAGAAACATCCAGAGCCACCGTGCACAGGCGTGTGCAGGAAATGGGCTACAGGTGCCGCATTCCCCAGGTCAAGCCACTTTTGAACCAGAAACAGCGGCAGAAGCGCCTGACCTGGGCTACAGAGAAGCAGCACTGGACTGTTGCTCAGTGGTCCAAAGTACTTTTTTCGGATGAAAGCAAATTTTGCATGTCATTCGGAAATCAAGGTGTCAGAGTCTGGAGGAAGACTGGGGAGAAGGAAATGCCAAAATGCCTGAAGTCCAGTGTCAAGTACCCACAGTCAGTGATGGTCTGGGGTGCCATGTCAGCTGCTGGTGTTGGTCCACTGTGTTTTATCAACGGCAGGGTCAATGCAGCTAGCTATCAGGAGATTTTGGAGCACTTCATGCTTCCATCTGCTGAAAAGCTTTATGGAGATGAAGATTTCATTTTTCAGCATGACCTGGCACCTGCTCACAGTGTCAAAACCACTGGTAAATGGTTTACTGACCATGGTATTACTGTGCTCAATTGGCCTGCCAACTCTCCTGACCTGAACCCCATAGAGAATCTGTGGGATATTGTGAAGAGAAAGTTGAGAGACGCAAGACCCAACACTCTGGATGAGCTTAAGGCCGCTATCGAAGCATCCTGGGCCTCCATAACACCTCAGCAGTGCCACAGGCTGATTGCCTCCATGCCACGCCGCATTGAAGCAGTCATTTCTGCAAAAGGATTCCTGACCAAGTATTGAGTGCATAACTGAACATAATTATTTGAAGGTTGACTTTTTTTGTATTAAAAACACTTCTTTTATTGGTTGGCTGAAATATGCTAATTTTTTGAGATAGGAATTTTGGGTTTTCATGAGCTGTATGCCAAAATCATCAGTATTAAAACAATAAAAGACCTGAAATAGTTCAGTTGGTGTGCAATGAATCTAAAATACATGAAAGTTTAATTTTTATCGTTACATTATGGAAAATAATTAACTTTATCACAATATGCTAATGTTTTGAGAAGGACCTGTATATATATATACTCACCTAAAGGATTATTAGGAACACCATACTAATACTGTGTTTGACCCCCCTTCGCCTTCAGAACTTCCTTAATTCTACGTGCCATTGATTCAACAAGGTGCTGAAAGCATTCATTAGAAATGTTGGCCCATATTGATAGGATAGCATCTTGCAGTTGATGGAGATTTGTGGGATGCACATCCAGGGCACGGAGCTCCCGTTCCACCACATACCAAAGATGCTCTATTGGGTTGAGATCTGGTGACTGTGGGGGCCATTTTAGAACAGTGAACTCATTGTCATGTTCAAGAAACCAATTTGAAATGATTCAAGCTTTGTGACATGGTGCATTATCCTGCTGGAAGTAGCCATCAGAGGATGGGTACATGGTGGCCATAAAGGGATGGACATTGTCAGAAACAAGGTAGGGTAGGTAGGCCGTGGCATTTAAACGATGCCCAATTGGCACTAAGGGGCCTAAAGTGTGCCAAGAAAACATCCCCCACACCATTACACCACCACCACCAGCCTGCACAGTGGTAACAAGGCATGATGGATCCATGTTCTCATTCTGTTTACGCCAAATTCTGACTCTACCATCTGAATGTCTTAACAGAAATTGAGACTCATCAGACCAGGCAACATTTTTCCAGTCTTCAACTGTCCAATTTTGGTGAGCTCTTGCAAATTGTAGCCTCTTTTTCCTATTTGTAGTGGAGATGAGTGGTACCCGGTGGGGTCTTCTGCTGTTGTAGCCCATCCGCCTCAAGGTTGTGCGTGTTGTGGCTTCACAAATGCTTTGCTGCATACCTCGGTTGTAACGAGTGGTTTTCAGTCAAAGTTGCTTTTCTATCAGCTTGAATCAGTCGGCCCATTCTCCTCTGACCTCTAGCATCCACAAGGCATTTTCACCCACATGACTGCCGCATACTGGATGTTTTTCCCTTTTCACAACATTCTTTGTAAACCCTAGAAATGGTTGTGCGTGAAAATCCCAGTAACTGAGCAGATTGTGAAATACTCAGACCGGCCCGTCTGGCACCAACAACCATGCCACGCTCAAAATTGCGTAAATCACATTTCTTTCCCATTCTGACATTCAGTTTGGAGTTCAGGAGATTGTCTTGACCAGGAACACACCCCTACATGCATTGAAGCAACTGCCATGTGATTGGTTGATTAGATAATTGCATTAATGAGAATTGAACCGGTGTTCCTAATAATCCTTTAGGTGAGTGTGTGTGTGTGTGTGTGTGTGTGTGTGTGTGTGTGTGTGTGTGTGTGTGTGTGTGTGTGTGTATATATATATATATATATATATACATATCTAAAAAAAAAAATACTCGCACACACACAGCCGTTCAAAAGTTTGGGATCGATTAGATTTGTTTGTTTTTTAAAAAAAGTCTTAGCTCACCAAGGCTGCACAGTAATTACTGAAGATGAATATATTTTCTACTAATAAAGACAGAATTTGCATTTGCATTAACTGAACTTTTTTTAATTAAAAAAACCACTAACACAAAATATCTGGTATCTTGTTTCTCTACTTTACTACTCACACTGTAAAATATGGTAATAGAACTTAAAAGATTAAAAAACATTTTTTTAAGTGCTTAAAGGGATAGTTCACCCAAAAATGAAAATTCTGTCAGTATTTACTCACCCTCATGTTGTTCCAACCCCGTAAGACCTTCGTTCATCTTCGGAACACGAATTAAGATATTTTTGATGAATTCTGAGAGCTGGATCACTCCTCCATTGGCGTCTAAGGGAATGAAACTTGTTAGCCCTGAAAAGCTATTAAAGACATTGTTAAAATAGTCCAAGTGACAACAGTGGCTAAATCTTAAGTTTATCGAGCGACGAGAATACTTTTTGTGCGCAAAAAAATAACGACTTTTTCAACTATTCATTTCCTTCTCTGTGGGCCTCGAGTGAGTTCACGTAGTGTAATAGTGTAGTGCTACTGTGTTGTACGTCACACATAGGCTCACTATTGGCTGACGCTGGTCGTGGGTGATGCGTGTGACGTACAACACAGACGCACTACGCTATTACACTTCGTGAACTGACTTGAGGCCCACAGAGAAGGAAATGAATAGTTGAAATTAAGTCGTTATTTTAGGGTTTTTTTCCGCACAAAAAGTACTCTCGTCACTTCATAAACTTAAGATTGAGCAAGTTTCAATCCCTTTGAAGCCAATGGAGGAATGATCCAGCTCTCAGATTTAATCAAAAATATCTTGATTTGTGTTCCGAAGATGAACGAAAGTCTTACCGGGTTGGAACAACATGAGGGTGAGTAAATACTGACAGAATTTTCATTTTTGGGTGAACTATCACTTTAAGAACCCATGTTAAAAACACCAAGTGTGTATGTATGTGTGTTTATATGCCCAGACATCTAGCAAGCTCTCAGGCTCAATCTAATCTCTGACACTGACCATTCAGTCTGTGCCTATTTATTTTCAAGTGCTGCCAGAGTTTTCCGCTGACTACTTCACAAACACCCACAGAGATGAAAGCTATTTTTGTTTACTATGCTAAAGGTCATTTCAACCCTAAACTGATAATTTTTCAACTTGTTTGTACGTGCCTTTAGATATGTGAACGTTATGTGTATGCAGGTTCAGAAGGATACACCAGCATGTGACTTCATGAAGAGGCATGGCGTGTTATCATGGGCTGCTTCAGACAACCCTGACCAGAGCAGCGATTCAGACTGTGAGGAACCAGAGAAACACTCTTACAAGGTACACAGACCCATAAACAATGGACATTTAGTGGGATTTTTGTGTTTATAGTCATATATTGAGATTCATAGTACTCACATCATGTCTGAACTCTCTGGATCCAGAGTTCCAGTGAGATGAAAACCACTAAAAAACACTAACATTCAAACCTCATTCATCATTTATAGACGCGCACACACAAAGACAGACACAACAGCCCCAAAAACTAAGACAGACAGTTCTGCTGCATTTGAAATGTGCTTCTGTCTGCAAATTGCTGTTTTTGGTATCTGCGGTGAATCCAGCAGAAAGAGAACAGGAAGGGATTTTCAATGGCATAAACTGCTGTGGATTGGTGGCGTCTGTTGCATCAGAACCTCAACCAAACATTTCAGCCACAGGTTTAGGCTTTCCTCAGGTTTTAGCTTATCCTTATTGATATTTTTAGGTCATTTCCGTTACCATGTTAAAGCTTTTGTACGATTATTTAAGTGGTGTTTGCTAGCTTCACTATTACCAAACACCAAGTAAACAAGTATCACTAATACTATCGCTCATACTTCCCTTGCCGTTACTGTTGAATCCGCCCAATAACTTGGCATTAATGATACCTCAAATCATGTGGCTGCCTTCTGTAATCAGACTATTGATTTTCTTCTGGTGGACAATAAAACTGACAATCCCACAAACTCAAGCTACAATTGAGAGACTACTTTTTTTTTTTTTTTTAAGGAACACTTGACTACTTGTTTTTATTTAAGCAACACTTACTTGGATTTTAAATGTTTTAATTATATTATATATTTATATACAATCTCACCGGTCACTTTATTAGGTACACCTTGCTAGTACTGGGTTGGACCCCCTTTTGCCTTCAGAACTACCTTAAACCTTTGTGACAGATTCAACAAGGTGCTGGGAACATTCCTCAGAGATTTTGGTCCATATTGAGATGATAGCATCACACAGTTGCAGATCCATGATGCGGATCTCCCATCGTTCCAGCACATCCCAAAGGTGCACTACTGGATTGAGATCTGGTGTTTTAGTATAGTGAACTCACTGTCATGTTCAAGATTTGAGATGATTTGATCTCTGTGACATGGCATGTTATCCTGCTGGAAGTAGCCATCAGAAGATGATACACTGGTTATAAAGGGAAGGACATGGTCAGCAACAATTCTCAGGTAGGCTGGGGCGTTTAAACGATGCTCAATTGGTACTAAAATGCCCAATATGTGCCAAGAAAATATCCCTCACACCATTACACCACCAGCAGCCTGAACCGTACAATATAACCATACAATATAATCCATACAATATAATCATAATTAAGTGTTCCTTTTATTTTTTTAATAGACATCCAAACATGATAACATGGTATCACGCATGGATTTCTGTTTTATCATTTGTAATATTATTGCATTTTGAAAACACATTTATGCAACATTTGAAAATGAGCCTTTATATACATTTCACAAGACAAATATGAACACAATCAGCATTTAGAAGTTTGGGGTTGGTAAGATTTTTTAATGTTTTTGAAAGATGCTCACCAAGATCAAAAATACAGTAAAAAGAGTACTATTATGAAATATTATTAGCTTTTTAAGTAATTTTCTATTTAAATATATTTTAAAATGTAATTTATTCCTTTGATGCAAAGCTGAATTTTTAGCACAGTCTTCTGTGTCACATGATCCTTCAGAAATCATTCTAATATGCTGATTTGATGCTCAAGAAACATGTTTTTATTATTATCAATGTGGAAAACAGTTGTGCTGTTAATATTTTTGTGGGGGGGGGGGGGGTGATTTATTTTAATTTATTTATAAGATGATTAATTTTTTGGTAACCATGTAGAAGTCCTTACTGCCCAAACAACATCTGTTTCTTAATTAATAATAACCTTTGCATGTTTTCTCACTGTCCTCTACCCTTCTGCTGTCTTTTATCTCTCTCTCTCTCTCTCTCTCTCTCTCTCTCTCTCTCTCTCTCTCTCTCTCTCTCTCTCTCTCTCTCTCTCTCTCTCTCTCGCTCACTCTCGATCTCTCTCCCTCTCTCTCCCTCTCTCTCTCTCTCTCTCTCTCTCCCTCCCTCCCTCTCTGCTTTCTAGTTGAGTCAGCCGTCTCAGTGCCCAGAGCTGCTGTTCTTTCTCTGTAGTTTACTGAGTGTCCAGCTGAGAGCTCTGTGCTGGGCGCTAGAAAGCCTTCATTACCTCCCCACACCCATCACAGGTTGGTACACACACACACAAACTCTGAGCTCTGGCCACACAATGCTGTTGCCATTTGTGATGAGTAAGTGTTCTTTAGCAGCATCTCTGTCACTATTCACACTGAGTGTGAACAGATAAGTGTTTATAACCTAAAAACTGTTTATTTTAGAGACGGACTGTTTGCGTCAACTACACACACACTTGAAGAACCGAGCTCAGCTGGACAAAGCGCACTATGGTAAAAAACAAAAACATGCTTTTCATTTACACTCGCCACCATGATGGTAAAGGATTAGATGTTTCCACGTGGCCGTCCAATAACAAGTGATCAGCACATTCAAGTGTAAACATGGCAAAAAAAAAAATTTCAACCACATTTTGAGGTTGTTAAAAATGCATGTGACAGTAATCGTCCTAATGCACCACAGATAAGTATGAATAAAAAACATGTAGCACTACAAGAGTAGTCTGATTCTGAGGGAAAGCCTGTGAGAGAAGTTCGAAATATATATATATATATATATATATATATATATATAATATGTATATATTGATGGTAATTTCAATACAAATATTTAAAAAACTAAGGGCCCTATCATACATTCGGCACAATGCGGCGCCAGGCGCGACGCAAGTGTTTTTTGCTAGTTTCAGCCCAACAAAGTTATCATTTTCACGTCCTGCGCCACGTTGTTTAAATGGCAAATGCATTTGCGCCCATGAGCATGCTGGTATGAAAACGAGTTGTGTTCAGGCGCTTTGTTATTTTGAGGCAACTGAAATAAACTGCGCCATTGACCAACTGAAACCTGACCTAAAGTCAATGGCGCAATATTTTTTTTGTTATTTAAAGGGCTCATTAGTAATGTGCGCCTATAGGCGTGTCCCCAACGTGCGTACACTTCTTATTACACACACAGCAGCACACAAACATGCTAAATATTAAAAATAAAAGGATTACAATGCAAAAGATTATTATTATTGTGTACATAAAGATTTGGTGTAATCACGCTTGTCCCGTAGATTTTCTGCTTCTGCGCTTTAACCTCACACACGAGCAGCTGTTTCTCATCTCTGGAGAAGCATTCAGTCTTTCTGCTTGCAAATTACGCGATGTATATAGCGAATCTGCCATGGCGTGAGCGCAACTGGCTTTAAAAGGAAATGGGAGATAAGATTCTGATTGGTTTATTCCACGTTACATCCAAAACACATTCATTACACTTTAAGAGAATAGGGACAACCCGTCATTTAGCCCTAAGTGCACTTGCGCCGTTCAGTTTAGAGCAGATCATGCACTTAAATCGTTTATACATTCATTTTAAATTCAACCAATCACGTTGTGAACGTAAGCCTGTGCATTTAGATTCTGTATCTTTTTGAACCAAACAAACTTAATTGAAACGAACACACCCTTATATATGTCATCAAGACACCGTTATACTCATGGTAGCTCCGGTGACGCTATCGCAAATTGGATTACAAAGTTTACGGTTCATATTAACAACATCCAGAATCTAAAAATTGGATAAGATTAATTCCAAATGAAGAAAATCAGTGCATGTAAACCTAACAGAAATGCTTAAATCTGCTTTGACAACAGAAATGCTATCTAACGCTAGTTGTCAAAGCAGATTTAAGCATCTCTCCTCCTCAGGATCATTGATAGAGAATAAATGAAGTGGCTTTAACCGTTCCAGCCTACGTAGATGCTGACTTTAATGTATTATTAATCCCGCTGTCTTTAACAGACTTATGGATCGCTGCTCTGTGTAACTTGGTAGTCTAACTCTGCTGAAGACTAGAGCCTTGATGTTTTATAAGAGAGTTTCTGCAGATTGTGTTCCAGCATTATTAAATAATGCTTCAAGACTGAAGTTTTCGTGTCATTTGATGTTCCAGCGCTGTTTATTTGATGTGTTTGTGTGAATCTTCTGTAGAGAGCTCATCTATTGACTTGGTTGGAATGGCGCTTCGTACGTTCATTGATCTTGGGGTAAGTGATTCTATACATCCTGATTTACTGTATATATACACACACACACACACACACACACACACACACACACACACACACACACACACACACACACATACACACACACACACACACACACACACACACACACACACACAACTACAATAGCTGTAAATAAAAGCCCAAGGCCAGATAAACTGAGAACAGTAAAGTGTAACAAACTGTAGCAGGTGTTGTAATAAAGGACAGTTAATTTGGCCTCTCCTGACTAAACAATGTTTCTCTGTTCCTGCACTTCAGGTGTTGACTGAGGACAGACAGGGAGAAGATGTGTATCTAGACGTCAGTCCTCTTTTCTCTCAGTGCACTTACAAAGAGAAACTCTTGCAGTTTTTCAAACAGTTCATTACTAAAAGAGAATAGTGACTTGACTTCTCAGCTGGGAATGATAACAGTTGGCGCTTCTGAATTTACTATTCAGTTCTTCAGGGTTGTTAAAATAATTCATTATGCCTGTTTTTTTGTCCATTTATAGATACATATTGCCTAACATATTGCCTACTTGCTTTCTGTAGTATATGTGATGCTGAGGTTGCTTTTTGTGTTCATTGTTGTTGAGAGCCCAGATTTGGTTTAGTTATTGGTTAGATAATCACCATTTAGATGGTTTAAATATTGTTCTCTGTTTATGAAGAGCAGATAAATTGCAAGATGTTTTTTTTTTCCATTGAATTTTGTATATAAGTCTTGTTTACTTGTAATGAATATATATATAGGGCTCTGTTCAGTACACAAGTTTCTAACAATTGACCCAGTTTGTAGTGTTTCTGTCATGGTTTGATTTATAGTTTTTCCACACAGCACTATATACTGCATGAATTTTCATATGCACAAACATTCTGCATTATCTTTATGACATTATCTAAAACATTAGGATGAATTATCACATACATTTCCTTCCTATGCATATTCTGCTTCCTTTGGCACAAACACTGAATACCATTAAGAACTATTCCACTGAATCTTGAAACAATGGGACCAAAACATGTCCTGCTTTAACTTGTCATGTGAAAATGACATTTTCGCTTTTAAATGAATGTGAAATTATCATTAGATTATGCATCTTATTTACTGCAAATAAAAATGATAAATCTTTAAATATCTATAAATAAAACAAGGCAAGTCACCTTCATTTATATAGCGCTTTTAACGATATGGACTGTTCCAAAGCAGCTTTACAGTGATAATAGGAAATTAAAGTAACAGAGATTGTTTTGGCTTTACAGCAGCTCTAGAATAAAGTTATTGTCCAGCTAAAGTTAGTTTTGATTGATTCACTTCTGTCGTAATGATCATTAGTTATTAACTTAGGGGCCGCTAACACGACACCATTCTAACAGAAAACCCTTAATGCGATCCGGCCGCTCGTTTGCACAAAATAGTGCCTGGTGGGTGGTGGCTCTGAGAATTTTTTATCGCTTCCACGTGAATCAGAATTATCCCTACAACGTTATATCAGTACAGAGGTAAAGGGGAAGGAGGCCTTCACAGGGGAGAGACTAGCTGACACTTCAGGACTGCGTTGTCGTCGTGTCCATGCGCAGGTCCTTCATCAGATCCGGATACGGCCTGGATCCGGCGGACTTCGGTAAACATCAGGATAAACAAAGAGGCTGATATTAGCGTAGACGCCATCCTGCTTATGATGTACAAAGTACATCAGGATTTATGGGAAGTGTTCCTGGTTCCGGCTGATCTAAACTATGCAGCCTAACATTGAATTATAGAAGTCTATAATGTGTTACGTGTATGCTAAGCCAAAGAGATGTGTTTTTAGTCTAGATTTGAACTGACAGACTGTGTCTGCTTCCCAGACAATGTTAGGAAGATTGTTCCAAAGTTTTGGTGCTAAATAGGAAAAGGATCTACCGCCAGCAGTCGATTTAGATATTCTAGGTATTATCAACTGGCCAGAATTTTGAGATCGCAATAGACGTGAAGGTGTGTAACGCGTTAAGAGCTCGCTCAAGTACTGGGGAGCTAAACCATTTAGTGCTTTGTAAGTAATCAGCAATATTTTAAAAGGTATACGATGTTTAATAGGGAGCCAATGCAGTGTTGACATAACCGGGCTAATATGGTCATACTTCCTGATTCTGGTAAGCACTCTAGCGGCTTCATTTTGGACCAGATGTAGTTTATGTATTAAACGTGCAGGGTTTAGTACTGTATTGTATTAAACAATACACTACTAAAAACACTTAAAACCATCTAAAAATGTCTTATGTAAAAAAAAAAAATAGATTGATATTTGTACACTAATATATGAAGTATTTATGTAGGCTACACTAAAAATTCATTACATCATTACAGAAATATACCATGTTTTGAGAGGGAAGTGTTCAAAGTTTTCAGTCTTGTTCATAAGATGTTTTTATGAACTATACAACTATGAAAAAAAATACCAAAATCACATCCTTTCCTTTACTTATTACCCCACCTGCTGTGTTCAACATCACAGGCTCTAGTGAAATTTTAGCTGATTGGTGAGAGGAAATGAGTCGTCAAACCAGCCATCAAAACTGCCAAATTATAGAGCGATTGTTTGAGATTTTTAGATAATTTGCCTCTGCTTTCATTATTATGCCAGATTAAAGAGAACGTTGCCATTTTATCACCACTGCAAGATTTTCTGTCAATTTTCTGTATTCAAAAGACAGCTACAATCTTTTGAAACCATCATCTACATTCATTACTAGAGTTAAATGCTAGATGCATAGACATTTGACTTTTAGAGAATGTAAAACTTTTGTATCTGATGGCGTTGCCATATTTAGTTATACAAAAAAGGAGCCTGAAACATTTGTTATGCTCCAAAATGTAAATTAATATTCTGAACAGATTCATCCTAAATAACTCCCTTGTCTCAAGAATCAGTGATTATATTGGTCTAGTTGAGTTTCAGGTTTCCACTAAATGACGGGTAATAATCATGATGGATGCTACAGAGTTGCACTATCACTCACTGGAAAATGACTTTGGCTCTATATATACCAATCACTTGACAATCTCATATATAAACACCCATACATGCAACACGAGAACCGTTCTAAATGTGCATTTACCCAGGAACATCACTCTTGTGTAGCTATCTTAATACTGTGCAACACACGAGTGAGTGTCCCTGAACATGTTCGTCTGAAACAGAAAGACTTAACGGACGGCTGCTGCTCTAGTGCAGAAGTGCTGAACAAGCTCTCTGGAGACATCCAGACAATCGACCCGCGGACACTCGGCTATCAATAACTCATGAGCGGGAAAGCTGGAGACTGCAATAGAATAGGATCATTAACAAGAAATAAGATTGGTTGAGAAGTAGCCTACCAGCTGGCCACTGTTCTCAGGGAATCACATGATTAACACTGTTCACTACTTGATCCCACTTTCCTTCCTACATTTATTCCAGTGTTTTAAAGTCGGAATGGAAATTGAATGAAGCTGAAGTTACACAATGACTTAACCAATCAGCGATTGGCCTTTTTATTTAGAATAAAGTATTCCACCATATTGCGCATTGCAGTTTCTCCCATTCATAAGTGATAGGAGTGAACAGCACCTAATGAGCCAATAAGCATATCCAGATGGGTTATTGAACCAAAGAACTGCGTTTGAATGAATCAAACCAACAGGCAGAGTTGAAGGTCGGCTTTTCAGTCATGTCCAACTCAGAAAGAACCAAATTCTACTGTCAAAGCTTTCCGATGATAACCGACAGAACCAGCTCATTTGGTTCTTTTTGATACGTTCATTTCGAACCGTGGTTCATTCTGCACAAGGAGCGTGCCGGCTACTATAGGCCTACATGCGCATCTTGCGTCATCAAACCAGAACCTAGTTAGATTCTGTGAACCGGCTTGACTGGTTTCCAGCTTAAAAGAATGATTCGTTCAAGAATCATAAAGAGAAAGCTGATCATTAATTGCAAAATAGCAACAACAAAAAAAATCATTAAACCCTTTTTATGGTTTTTATTCATTTTAAAGGTTTTCAATAAGAATCCTGCATATTTAAAAGTCATCTTAGTTTGAATGACAATATGATTCAACACACACACAAACACAAACAAAATTGTTTCTGGGAACCAAGCTTACATCTCAGGCTGAGAATAGATGGACAAGAATGCTAACGGCACGGGTCAGTAATGCCCTCTACTGGAAATGATCTGTTCTGTATCCTGTTCATGAAAAGTGAAAACCCATGATTGACATTCACATGGAATTCACTTCTTTATGAAAAACACGTGTGCCAGATTCGGCTATGATTAGAATAAAATGCTGCTTTCTAAAAACTTTTTATGCAAGACGTGGCCCAGAGCATAATGTTTATTTGATTTACTTCAGCTAAAAGGAAATGAAAAAAAAATCCATTGTTTTACGATGACCATAAGAAATAATTAGATACTGTATCGGATTATTGCATCTATGTTGCAGATCTTCCTGTTACACGACTGTGTTCCGTATCGATCCAATCTCATCAATCTGACACTCCACAACATCTCCCCTCTGAAAAAGATCATTAAAGTTACTTCATTACAATATGTATTTACCTTCAATAAATACAACAATATAATGATATAAAGAAAAAATGTTAAAATAATTTCTACTGCCTTAGGAAACGGATTATATATTTTATACACCTAATTCATAGGAAATTTGCTGCTTTTTTATTTCAGAAAAATAGACAAACTACATCTACTGGGACACAGATTTAATATACATGTTATACATTAAAATATAATTTTTGAGAGAGTAGAGTTTCTGTTAACAGACAATCTAAGGATGTGCTTTTACCCAGTGGGGCTTGTAAACCCCAGTGTACAAGATAAATGTAAAAGTTCTCTAAAGGAACTAACACTTTTCTGTTGTGTAAATTGCATTTCTAATCACACAGGATTAATGTTAGTTTTTTTTTTTCTCAAGCAGCTCATTTGGTGTAAATGATGTGTGGCGTGGAGGCTGCTTTTCTCTTGGGCACGGCATGCTGCACGCTCAATAAACAGTGTTTGTATGGATGAAAGATTAAGACATTTTTCTATTCTTGGTTGGTTTCCGAAGGAAGAGTTGCAGCAGCTGCTGTTCTGAAGGTTTGGTGTGTTGGTGCGATTTACTATTATTATTATTATTAAAGCTTTTTTTAATTAAAAAGTAATGAGAGGGTTCAAAGAAAATCCATCTTTCAAACCATGTCTCTACCCAAATACACGCTGATAAACCTCTAATAATTATTTTTATTTCAGAGCTGTCAGGACGGATTTTGTGGAAAATTGAAAATTACACCCCGGCCGCTCTGGTTGTCAGTAACGTGAATCTTAAAGTTTGTTGTCACGACAAATGAAAAAATTGGGTAATTCAAAATGGCAAACATCCAGATAAAGAGTGCGATCCAACTACGGACAACTAGGAAAACCTGGAAGAACAGCTGAAGTAGATGTAGAACAATAAGTCAGTAATTGTATCTTTGCAGCGTTTTGTTCGGCCCTGCGATTCCAGTGTTCCTGTGTCACTCCAATCAATTGCCATTAGAAAGCCTAAACGCCTGTTAAACGTGCCTCTTTTGTTTTTAAAGTAAGGTTTTGTGTGAAAACTGGCATTACGGCAACGTCAATGAGGTCATTACAGCTGGTCTTGTGTTGTTCTGTTTCAACTGTTCTCCTTGTGTCGGCGTCAGTCACACTGTTCTGACCGTTTGAACAGAAGGGAATCAGAGGTTTTGACTTTATCTGTGCAGCAAAACAAAGGTTTCAGGAAAGGCTCTAAACGGGTGTTAACAGCCTCTGCCAGGTGCAGTGATTGTGAGTAGTGACGCTAACCCAGCAATGTTGAAATATACATTGATTTTCCTCACCTTTAGAAACACAGGTGGATTTCTGAACACCCCCACACCTGGAGGCGTTCCCGTCAAAAACACATCGCCAGGACAAAGAGTCACAAACCTGCAGGAAAAAAAAACATTGCAAGTTGAGAAGCAAATTTATAATAACTCTAAAATGTTGCAACCTATAGAATTTAGTCTTTTTTGGGGGGTGAAAATTAACAATTGAATATTAAATAATTGTACACATATTAAATAATTTGATATTAAAAATAATATTGGCAGCATTACTGATTATGTACTTAAATTAATAAAATAATTTAAATAACTGCTCAGCAACTAAAAGATAAAATGTAGACCAGAATAGCCCATAAAACATTATTATACACAATAAATTATGGTAACACTTTACAGGTTTCATTAGTTAACGGACTAATAATGAACTGCACTTCTACAGCATTTATTAATTATGTTCATTTAATTTCAACACTTATGAATACATTACAATCAAAAGTAGCATTTGTTAACATTAGTTAATGCACTGTGAAGTAACATGAACAAACAGCTGGAAATTTTTTTTTTTTAAAACATTGTACTTTTATTCAGCAAGGATGCATTAAATTGATCAAAAGTGACAATAAAGACATTTATAATGTTACAAAAGTTTTCTATTTCAAATAAATGCTGTTCTTTTGAACTTTCTATTCATCAAAGAATCCAGAAGAAGAAGAAAAAAAATCACAGTTTCCACAAAAATATTAAGCAGCAACTGTTTTCAAATGATAATAACAAGAAATGTTTCTTGAGCACCAAATCAGCATATAATGACTTCTGAAGGACCATGTGACACTGAAGACTGGAGTAATGAATACTTCATCACAGGAATAAATTACATCTTAAAATATATTAAAATAGAAAATAGTTATTTTAAATTAGAATATTTTTACTGTATTTTTGATCGAATAAATGCAACCTTGAAGAGCATGACGACTTTTATAATAAATATTATATTAAACATTTAAAAGCAGAGTGAGTTTTCTTACTGTGAGACCCAAGCCACCAGCTTCTCTGTGTGAAAGATCAACTGACTGGTGTTACTGTCCTGAACTGCGGCCCCATTCACCAGGCAACGGATACCCAGCTTATGAACATCTGTTTGAACAAGCAGAATTAATATCAGAAATAATATCACTAGTATTCACTCCCAAATATAATGTATGTCCTACTGTTTTCACATTTTCAAGTACCGTTCAGTGCTGCAGTGGTAACCAGCGCTGGCCCGAGTGGACAAAACGTGTCAAATGTTTTTCCCAGTAGCCATTGCTTTCCATTGCGCTTCATCTGCCAATCACGAGCACTCACATCATTCGCTACAGTGAATCCTGCAACATAGGAAAGAGCCTCCTCTTCCTGAGACAGAGACATTTATTTGATATCAGTTAGGTTGGGACATTTGATGGAATTCCAACAGGATTGTCCTGCTGCTAGGAGGCGGAGTTATACTTAATCGTGTAAGCCTGGCGTACAGTATGGAATAATAGGTAAAAAAAAAATTTTTTTTGAATAAAAGACAAAATAAAATTTGTGTTTTGTTTATTTTTTGATCAGGCTTTGATATAGGAGAAATATGGAGCTCATATTAATGAGAAGAAAAAAAACATCTCTGAATTTTATACAGGGGACCAAACTGAGCAAAAATGTGCAATTTGAAAACAAATGTTATTTATATTGCCAAAAACTTGTAATGTATTTTAGAACAATGTAAATGTAATGTAATTACAATGTATTGTAATGCATCACTTTACATTATTGTAATGTATCATTTTACTTTACATCTTATTGTAAATCAATGAGATCTTTATAACCTTATTGCAGACTACTTACATAAAATGCATATAAATATTAATTGTCACTCTATATCTCCAAATAATTACTTATTAAGATGATATTAAAATTAGTAATATGATCTTAGTTTTATGATCAACGCTCTGTAGTTTTTATTGTAGGGAGAATTTTTTAAAAATTTTTTCCATGTAATGCAATGCAAAACAATGATGATTGAGAGATGTACAGATAAACATTCCTCAAAAGCCTGGTGTATCGTATATGATACTCACATTTTAGCATGATTTTTCTAAAACAAAACAAAAACAATGATTGGATTAATCAAGTAAAAAGTTACTTCAGTCCAGGAAGTGTTCATCTTGAAATATTAATAACAATATCAAAACATTATTACATTTTTTTTAATAAACATCTGTTTTCCAGCTTTTAACAGCTAAAAGACACATGTCCTACAACTTTTTAGATTGATCCTAAAAAGCCTTTGACTTGGCTGTAGAATTTTGTGTATCAATTATGATAAAGTCAATTTTATGGGGTAAATGTGTTATATTGCATATTTTGACTTCACATTCAGCATTTGTCAAAAATTGAATGAGATTGTGTCCCACTAAAGCTGCTGAAATTATACATGTAATGTTTAATAAAGTAAATCTAATCAATCAATTAACAGAACATTTTCATTTTAAGATATGTCAACACATGGAGATCTAAATGACTCTTTTACTACCTTAATATGCTTCCCTTTTCGTCCAATCACAAAGGCAAGTTCCACCTCCCAGTCCACTTCCTGTGAATGAGCCGCCACAATGTGAAACTATGGATTTCATTCTCGCATGTTTTTCTTATCCTACATGTACAAAATCTTCAATTGTCACAAGGTGTATACGGCAAACAAAAAAAACTGCATGTGCTGACATTACGAGAGTCAGTCTTATAGAGTAGTTATTCTTTAGTATCGAGTGTAATTGTTCGGTTAAAGTGACACCAAGTGTTTGTTTGTAATTGTATTATAATCCTGAGCTCACCTGACTCTCCTCTGGTAGAATGATGTCATCATAAGGGCCAGTGATGGTGGAGGGGAACTTGCTGAATATGATGGGCTCTTTAGGAATCGGGGCGTTTTGCTCTAGGCAGTGGTCCTTATAATTCATACCGACACACACCACCTTCTCTGGGCCGGTCACGGGGGAGAGAAGCCTGATATCTGACCGTGACACCACATGCTGACCGCTGGACAAAGCCCTGAGAGAGACACGGTAATATAAAGATGTCTTCCATAACATAACTCGCTCCACATATCAGCTCTTGAATGCCTTAATAATTAACAGATCATGTTAAAAATGTGCTGCAGAAATTGCTACTCATGCATTCTGAATGACAACACATAAATAATTTATTGTGTTCTGGAGAACTCATATTTAAAACATCTGTATTACCATACTTACCTTTTTACCAACTTGCCAAATTATATTTTTTGAATATATTTTCTAAATGTAAAAAGTAGAGCTGTGAAACGATTAATCGCATCCATTATAAAAGTTTGTGTTTACATAATATATGTGTGAATTGTGTATAATTATTTTGTATATATAAATACACACACATGCATGTATATATTTACGAAATATTAGCATGTATATGTAATTTATTTTATATAGAAATATAAACATTTGATATAGAAATAACATTTTTATTGAATGTATACATGCATGTTTGTGTATATATACAGAATAATTATACACAGTACACACACACACATATTATGTAAACACAAACTTTTATTTTGAATGCAATTAATCATTTCACAGCCCTAGTAAAAAGTATTTTCTTTTTTACAAATATCTTGAATTATTAATTGATAAATATTCAGTTTTTGTGGAGTTGCACCACTTGAAATTGTACAGCCTGACCTAAACTTGTCATAAATATATTTTATTATATATATATATATATATATATATATATATATATATATATATACATGCATACAGTTGTGGTCAGAATTAATGGCACCCCTGGTAAATATGATAAAAAATGGCTGTAAAAAATAAATCTGCATTGTTTATCCTTTTGAGCTTTCATTCAGAAAAATTCGCAAAAATCGAACCTTTCATTGAAGTAAAAGAATTGAAAGTGGGGGGTAAATCACATTATAAAATAAATGCTTTTCTCTAAAACACACTGGCCATAATTATTGGCTCCCTGTTATTAAATAATTTTTGCAACCTCCTTTTTCCAAGATAACAGCTCTGAGTTTTCTTCTATAATGCCTGATGAGTTTGGACAACACCTGACAAGAGATCAGAGACTATTCCTCCTTACAGAATCTCTACAGATCCTTCAGATTCACAAGTTCATGTTGGTGCTTCTTCTCTTCAGTTTACCCCACTCATTTTCTATAGGGTTCAGTTGAGGGGACTGGGACGGTCAGAAGCTTCATTTTGTACTCAGTTACCTATTGATTTTGATGTTTGTTTTGGACCATTGTCCTGATGGAATATCCAACCACGGCCTGTAAGATTTCTAGCAGAGGCAGTCAGGTTTTGCTTTTTTATCTGTTGGTATTTGCTACAATCCATAATACCATGTATCTGAACAAGATGTCCAGGACCTCCAGCAAAAAAAATAGGCCCACAACATATAAGATCCAGCAGTATATTTAACCGCAGGCACAGGGTACTTTTTATCCCTTTTTACACCAAACGCATCTGGTGGGTTTGCTGCCAAAAAGCCCTTTTTTTTCATCTGACCATCAATTTTGAAGTTCCAGTCATGTCTGACAACTGAATATGCTGGAGTTTATTTTTGGAGGAGCGAAGAGGTTTTTTTTGAAACCCTGCTAAACAACATGTGGTGATGTAGGGGTTGTTTGATATATATTTTTTAGGCTTTCTGACCCCCGAGACTCAAGTAATCTCTGCAATTCTCCATCTGTGATCATTGGAGAGTCTTTGGCGACTCAAAGGCTGCGTTCACACTGCAGGGGCTTAATGCTCAAATTCCAATTTTTTGAAAAAATTAGATTTTTTTGCAAGGCCGTTCACATTTCCAATTACATGTGACCTTTTGTGATCTCCTGTGTGAACAAGAACGTGAATGTGAAATGACCCAGAAGTGACCTGCATGCGCAGATGAGTACTCAACGGTCAACGACGTCCAAATATTAATTCAATCAGAAACCTTGCTTCCCTTCCATTGACTGGTCTCAGCATCGTCCGCCAGTTGTTGTTTATCTTCTCATTCCCGCCTACTTCAACGCAGAATTATGACGTTTGTCGCATATCAATGACGTGCAGGTAGAAACATGCGACCTGGCCGTTCAGATTGAAGTCGCATTTCAAGAGATCGGAAACATATCGGCCTGCAGTGTGAAAGTAGCCAAACTTTCCTCCTCACCGTACATTAAGACAATATAGACACACGTCCTCTTCCTGGCAGATTCGTAACATCTTTAGTTGATTGGAACTTCTTAATTATTGCCCTGACACACATACATCTCAGGGGGTTAATAAAGGCCATCTAAAGTGAAGCGATGCGTTTGCGTTATAAAAATATCCATATTTAAAACTTTATTGATATATTAATAACTAGCGTTATTAATAACGCAATAACTGGCGTATTGACTTACGCCAAAAGAGTAACACGTGAACTTGACGCACAACGTAATGACGAACGCAGTTGCCCCGCCCGGTGTGTTTGAACCATGAGGCGTCAACTTGCCGTCATTATGTTGTGCATCAAGTTTAAGTGTTACTCTTTTGGCGTAAGTCGATGTGTACGGCTGTCTGCCAATAGCTATTTATTAATATATCAATAAAGTTTTAAATATGGATATTTTTCTTACACGGATGCATTGCTTCACTTTGTGTGGAGAACTTTTATCATGGATGGATGTGCTTTGATGGACTTCCAAAGACATACAACCATTCACTGCCATTATCAACCATGGAAGAGCCAGGACATTTTTTAATATAACTCTGATTGTATTCGTCTGAAAAAAGAACGTCATATACATCTAGGATGACTTCAGGGTGAGTAAATCATGGGCTAAATTAAATTTTTGGGTGAACTATCCCTTTAAGGAGTCCTCTCTATATTATATCCTGTTTTTTTTGTGCCCCAAAAAATACATAAATTCAGATATTAAAAATCATAGAAGAGGTGTATTGGAGTCACTGTATGTATAAATTGCATTTTTAATGTTATTTTTAAATAAATCAATAGATCCGGACAAAATGGCCGTTCTATTATGTGGCAGGTGACTGTAAATGTTGTGCTCTTTTTGTTGAGTTTCTATAGTTTATACCTCTTTGCACAGTCCATTCCCTTTTGCCCCACTTCTAGAAACTCTCTCATAGTGGAAGGCATGGAGGGGTCGAAAGCTTTCAGATCAATGACCCCCTGACCTTCTGCCTGCTCCACCCCGACTCTGACGCTCCCCTCGCCGCCTCTGTGGCAGAACTGGACGAGTCTCATAGCGGCTGAGCTTGAGGTGCCTCTGATGGTGCCTGCAGAAAATACGGCATTGAGTCTCCTCAAACTGAGCTGAGAGATACCCAGAATTCGCATCTATTAAAACAGAGGAAAAGAGAGACAGACAGAAGAAAGGGCATACAGCAGTGAAAGATAGAACTGGACAAACATGGAAATAGATGCAGGATGACGGGAAAAGTTATGTGCCCTTCAAGTGGAGTCATACAGTATCTCACAAAAGTGAGTACACCCCTCACATTTCAGCAAACATTCTGATGAGACTAAGATAAACTTGTTTGGCTCAGATGGTGTCCAGAATGTGTGGCGATGCCCTGGTGAGGAGTACCAAGAAAATTCGGTCTTGCCTACAGTCAAGCATGGTGGTGGTGGCATCATTGTCTGGGACTGCTTTAAGGCAGTGCTAGATAACAATGGTGCTCACACAAAATATAGACACTTTGGACACAGTTTTGACATGTTCACTTAGGGTGTACTCACTTTTGTTACAGCTATTTTGACAATAACGGCTGTATGTTGCGTTATTTTCAGAGGACAGTGAATATATACTGCTATACAAGCACACATTGACTACTCTAAAATATATACAAGTTTAATTTCTATAGTGTTGTCCCTTGAGAAGATATTCTAATATTTATATTAGATAAAATATATAATATATATATTGTATATAAACTGCTTTAAGGGGTCAAATTTAAATTTGGAGCAACTTTAAGGAATCTACTTCATTTATTGTTTACAATATAATTATTTTATTTGTTTGTTTTTAAGGCTCTTGTTATGTTTTTGACTTGAATGCCCGACTCGGACGTACGAGTTTCCCAGGTGCACCAAAAGGCAGAATTATTTCAGATAAAGACATCAAAGCAGCCCAACCCAAGCGTTAGCAGGTTTTTCGATTATGTAACAATGTTCAGCAATCGTCGAATTAAGTATTGCTTAAGACAACCTATGTATCGCTAGAAATAAGATATCATGCAAGGAAGTGTAGATAAGAGGTCGCTTTCCCCTGTTTTCAGTTTCTTGCAATGCTGTTTTATATCCTACCTGATCTTGGTGCAAAGAAAAAAAGGTTTGTTGAAAAATTATTACAAAATGACCTGTCTCGGGTTTAATGTGTTACTCACTATACCATCTCAATGTGATTCGACTAAAATAACACAATCTTTGTACTTTGATACAGCTCACGCTCACTGTGTCGTCGCTGTCATGTGACTTCTAGTGATGTCCGGATTCATCAAAGAATCGTCTTCTGAGTCGGATCTTTTCATTGTATCTATTGAACTGGTTCAAAAAATTGGACAGAATGATTCATGACCTGTGGATTTCACTGTGAGGATTTGAAGTATTTCGAAATATTGTTCAGAAGAAAAAAAACTAATGTATGTTCACGACCATTCATTAAAAGACATCCGAAACAAATCAGTATAGTTTTAAAGATGGGTGATTTAAATAAATTTTACTAAATCTACTCTATGTGATCTAACGGCTTAACGGCTTCAACAAACTGAACTGGAATACATAGAAATGCAATAAACACTCTTCTTTTTGAATAAAATGTAATATAAAAAAGTAATAAACAGTCAAGTTTAGTGGCTAGATAGAGCGTGCCAGCCATGACAGGATGATAAAAGAAACGGAATTGTTTTTTAACAGGTTTGTATTGCTCAAAAGAACCGATTCGCAGAAATGAATTGGACTTGTCTTCACTGGTGACTTCCGGTTTGTATTTTGTAGTTTGAGGAGTATTTGTTGATAAGGGTGTACGTTAAGGAATTCGTCAAATTAAAATACACTTGTGGGTTAAAACATTAATATGCGTATTAAATCGCACATTTGAAATAAATAAATGCATTAATCCCACAATTTCTGTGCATTTTATTTCATTACGAAGTTCGAAAAACTACATTTTCATACATCACGTGACTCCATTGGTCATGTGATTAGACTTATCAGCTCAGCTGACATCACTTTCTGCAAGGCGTGAGGAGGAAGCGTGAGGATGTCTGTAAGGTAAAATGATTATTTATAATTGTTGATGTTTAAAATAAGTTTCCATCATTACTACTGTTTGTATTGGGGTAAATTGTGTTTGGCATGATCATTATATATTTTTTCAAATTCAATTATTTTGAGTAAAACTTGCTAAACGTTAGATGTTGGTTCGTTACATAGTCAGTGCTAAAATAGACGTGTTAGAATGTTTTTCTGTGGAGATTTATTTATTCATCTGTTTGGCAGAATAATGCAAATGACCTTTGGTTGGGTTTTTGCGCTTTGTTCCATAGCAGGGGGTAAAATATAAGGACGCCTATTTTTATCGACAAAGACCCATTTATACTGTGGAAAAACACAAATATTATAAATAAGAATAAAATACTATTTGAGAAGTATTTACCTTTTTATGAATTAATTATTTTGTGATTTGATATGATTTCTTACCAGTGTATAGAAAGCCGTATGAAACCATTATAAACTCAAGTTTGATAAATTGTTACTTTATGTTGTTGTGCATTTTTGTAAAACTTTTCATAAACTCAAAATCACCCCGTCACAGACCCCGCCCAGAGTACCAAGTTTATGAAGGGTAATTCAATAACAGTTTCAGCAAAAACAATTCCTTGCTGCTGACATGACAAAATCAGATACTTCTCAAATGTCAATATTTATTTTTAACGGTATCATGTCAGCAATGAGGAACTGTTTTTTCTGAAATGGTAATATAATTGTCAAGCAGTGAGGAACTGTGTTTGTGGAAGCTGCAAGCGGTTTATACGTTCCTCATCTGAATAATATTGCAAATGTTTTAGTGCATTAATTAATTGGAGTTGAATTGTCATTTAAATGCAACATTTTTGCAGTAGCAAAAGTCCTGCAATTTCTAGGATGCTAATCAAATTTGTAAATGTGCATATATTGCCATTAGTTTAAAAACAAGTTAAAAATTTTTTTTCATATTCACAGTCCTTTGTCATAGTCTCAGTTCTTTGGACCCTACTGTACATCGATGCCAAAAGACACTCAGATGTCAATCAAACATTATCAGAAATCTTGAGTGCAGCTGAAATGAGTCAGGCTAAACATCAACAATTTTTTTTTCTTCAATTCTTATAGAGCCTCTCATGACCTTAAGCATAATATCTAAGCAAGATTCACTAACGTTAAACCTTCATTGCAAATTTCTCAGCACATGTGTAAAGGTTTTAATATTTTCTGTTTTTCCCTTCCATCCAGTGTTCAGCCTATCCAGTGGACCTCTGACTGCAAGGACCCGAAGTGAGTAAATCCTGTCTCAAACTTAATGTGCTATTGCAATCTTGTGGGCTCAGAGACGTGCAGTATGGTGTCCCTGTCCCATTTGCCTTTTTTTAATATTATTCAGAAGGGTGATAGACTACTTAGCAGCATTACATCACCATCACAGGAACTGTGACTTTCTATGTGTCAATCTTCACTGCTGTTACCTGACCTGCCTGCTTTACAATATACAACACACACAGACTTTAGACTTTAGACTGCTCTCTTATCCCTGATGTGTAAGAGTGTAGTTAATTGTGTCGAGTGTGACTCTTTGTGAACTGAGCTACATTTGCAAAAAAATGAATCTGTATTTTTGTCTTTATTTTCCAGTAAAATTCCTTGAACATGCTTAAAACCACATACCTGGACACATGAAAAGCAAAATGTAATATAATGAGACTTGGGTTTCATGAATATATCTACTTTTTGGGCAAATCATTTATTCCTAGTCAACAAATTTGTTTATATTGTTTAATACTTTTAACAAACAAAAATTATATATACGATTATAGAGGGTATTAATATTTTGTATTAAGGTTGTTGTTTGTTTTTGTGTGTACTGCTTTAATTTATATTATTTCAGTTTTAGGATTTTTTTGTACTTTAGCTTGAACATATTTCAGTTAGCTGCTAAAGCAACATTTCGGTATTTTTTTTCTATTTTCCCCTAATATCTATAAGAATCTTTATTGTCATTGTATGCACAAAGTAGTACACATCAAGGCAATGGAGTTAGCAGCTCTAAAAAAGATGCAGAAAACAATAAGTAATAATAAATAACTAGTATAAATAAACAATATAAATATAATTTAAACAATACAAAGTATAAACAGTAGTGCAACCCCAGTATAGTGTTGTTGTAAAGTTAGGTAGTGTAAGAGTACTTTAGACAGTACTTTAGTATATTGTATTTTAATTTCAGCTTTATTTCAATAAACAAAAATGATTTGTAATGGCTATATTGTCTGAAAACAAGTCTTAATATAACCCTAACCTTTACACAATTCTGCTTCACAAGTTTTTGTGGTTTAAGGATGTTTATATATTTTTAATAGAAAACAAGACATAGACAAGCAAGACTTTTTTTTCTTTTTTGCTATGTAATAGTGGGATAACAGCACTGTTTGGATTTACTGCAGACATTTATATTAGAGTGAAAGTATATACTGTATATTTGCTATATTTTGAAGGTTGATTTGGATTATTCTTCTCTTTTACAGTTTTGATGGCATTATCTTAATAACCCAAAGTTATGAGGAGCTTCCTGATGAACTGGAGTGTTTGAAAGCACCATTACAGGACTACAGCGCAGTGAGTTCAACACCACACACATCTAACCAGCATTGAGTTTTCTATTTCTCTTTATATTTTATTGCTCACTTCTGTCACTCTTCTCATCCAGGTGGACTGTTGCTTCGGGGAAGAGGTCGTGGTTGTCAAGGCTCCTGGTCTCCCTGGTAACAGATTGGTGTTTGCTTGCACCGGTCCAGTGAATCGGGACTATGATGATGTCAGGCGGTTCAGTGATGCTGCTGCTAATGGCGTTAAGAGGTGCCTATTCAAACATGATGCGTGACAATCATCTTACATCCTCTGAAAACAACATTGTGTCTTTAATGATCATGTCCTTGCCCTGTTGTCCTTTTAGGACATATTTCTGTCTTTGAAGAAGACTTTTACTCATCTAAAGCTTTTGTTACATTGATCTGAATGATTTTTGATCATATAGGGCTCTGAAAACCGGCATGCAGCGCCCTCTGCTGGTTTGTCCTCCACACAACAGCTATGCAAAAAACACCCTGGCAGCCGTGCTAGGAGCCCTGCAAATTCTCTACATGGTGAGAAGCGTTGTTTTTGTTTTTGTTTTCATTTTACATTTTTAATACTTACTTAATTCATTCAATCATCAAAATAGTCACGTATTAAAAATTCAGTTTACCCCAAAATGTACATAGCATATTATGCTATTTAAAAGGTTCCTAATTTTGACCTACATTTAGGTTTACATGCATCCGAGGTCAAAAACACTTATTTTCTCATAATATACACTGCATGTGACCTCACTTCCCATAGAGTCTGAAAATAACTCGTTCGAAGACACATTGCAGCGTCCCAATTCGCCTACTTAAACTACCCCCTAAAAGTATGTACTTTTTTGTTTTTTTTTTGTTTTTTTTGTGAAGAAAAAGTCCATACTTTTGATTGTGTAACAAAAGAGTAGGCAAGATTTGGGACATACTAGTTCATCATCTTTAACGGACAGCTCTGTCGCTTAGTTAAGTCCATCCTGTCAAGCATCTTGTCACAGTTAAAATCCTCTATTCAGTCTAATTTAATTTCCTACTGTATCAGAGAGAAATGTTGTAGCACGTTGATCTGCCAGTCGCGGGTCTTTCTTGCGGAGACTCTCCTCGTGTGTTTACAATTTGAATAGAAGGATGCATTTAAGAGTTAATGGCTAAACGTATCTTTACAAAAGTTCACAATGTTGCTGCAGATGAAATATAACGTAGACAACATTGGATAAATAAATTTTCGTCAGGTTAGATACTGATAATTAATCACTCAAACCCGTTTATCTAAACCTCTACATAACCGCCAGACTCGCACATCCTCCATGACTGTAGTTTTTTAAAAACACTTTCTATTTGTGTTTTGTAGTTCTAATAGAAATCCTCGTCCAACGCGCGATGGGTTTTGGGCAATATTAGCCATTAGAGTGTTCACAGATCTGCACTTCTGTGCATGCAAAGTGAATTTCCTTTCGCAGCGCAGAAAACAGCATCTTCTCGACATGTTGACAACACGAACCAAACTCTTCCAGGCCTCAGCTACAACTACAGTGTGTGTATACACTATATACATTGACACCCTCAATGTACACAGCCCGCACCCAGAGTACCAAGTTCATGAAAGATAACTAAATAACAGTTTCAGCAAAAACAGTTCCTCGTTGCTGACATGACACCATTAAAAATAAAATGGGACTTTTGAGAAGTATTTGATTTTGTCATGTCAGCGCCCAGGAACTGTTTTTGTGGAAGCTGCAAGTGGTTTATTCGTTCCTGGAGAATATTGCGAATGTTTCAGTGTTTTAATTCATTGGAATTGAATTGTCATTTAAATGCAAAATATTTGCAGTAGCAAAAGTCCTGCCGTCTGAGGCCACTAAGATTCTGCGCAATTTCTAGGATACTAATCAAATTAGTAAAGTTGCATATATTGCCGAAAGTGAGTTTGCTTTCACAGCGCAGAAAACAGCATCTTCTCGACATGTTGACAACACGAACCAAACAGTGTTTGAGGCTCAAAGCAGACGTTGTTTGCGAGTAGCCAGTGTAGACCATAGGTGACATTATGCTAATTTGACACAAACCTACGTCATTTCGAGTTAAAAGTGAGACTGGAATTACTGACGATTCATTCAGGCTGTTCACGCAATTTATTGTGCACTTTTACCTTTGAAACTTTTCAGACCTTTTACATTAATAAACAGCTTTTATAACACCCTAAATGAAAGGTAATACCTGAAAAGCATAATATTACATGAAGGAATGAATGGTAAAGCTCCAACTAGACTTAGAAAAACCTAATTCAAAATATTAATAAATACTATATAAGTAAAACTAAACGAACACTGGATCTTATAGAACTAATGCCTTATTATTTCTACCTCTCTGTTCTCTAGTTTTAGAACCTTAATGCTTGTCAGTACCAGTGTAACCTAGTTAATATCTGTGTGGTCAGCCTCTAGAGGTGAGGGAGTCCAAGCCGTCCCCCGCTCATAAGGTGTCCATTCTGGGCATCTGGGTGAAGAACCAGACTCAGGGAGCCGCCATTACTGAGACGGCCACTGCTCTGGAGAGCGGCAGGTATGAGTGTGTGTCCTTTACTGTGTTCTCAAGAGCATCATTTTGACGTTTGTACAATAAGCAGTAAAAAAGATCATTTGCGTATGATGCAGGTTTGTCTGTCGTGATATCGGCGGCTCTGACCCAGAGCGAATGGCTGCCCCGCGTGTATCCGAGTATGTTCAAGCAGTCTTCAAGGATAGTCCTGTCACGGTGAGTCTCTGAGTGAACCTTCAATAGAGTTTGAAGCTGTATCTCGTGAGAGTTAGAATTGGCATGCCTCATTCATCTCCGTGTGTTTCTTAGGTGACTGTAGTGAGTAATTTGAATACTCTGGAGAAGGAGTACCCCTGTTTGGCTGCAGTCAACCGCTGTGCTAACAGTAAGAGCACAGTTTAATATGCAATATATGGATATTCTATCGATTTAATATAATACGGAATTGCAGAGAAATTGTACTCTGATCCGAAACAAGCTGTGTTTAGTATAAGTTATAGCCAAAATTAGATCCCTCAAAGTACTGATCCATACTGAGAACCAAGTCTGATAAATGAAATAGAAAAAATTCAGGATTTAATTATTCATAATGAAATTTTTTTATCAAACACTGAATTTGTTTAATTTTTCCAACAGGAAAAAATATATAATTTATTATTTTCATTTTTTTTTCAAAGAAATTAATACTTTATTCAGCAAGGATCCAATAAAGACATTTAAAATGTCGCAACAAAATTCTATTTCAAGTAAATGCTGTTCTTTTTGAACTTACTATTCATTTAAGAATCCTGAAAATAATAATCCTGGTTTCCACAAAAATATTAAGCAACACAACTTTTTTTGACATTGATAATAGTAGTAATGTTTCTTGAGCACCAAATCATCATATTTTAATAATTTCTGAATGATCATGTGATGTGACACTGAAGACTGGAGTAATGATGCTGAAAATACAGCTTTGTCATCACAGGAGTAAATTACATTTTAAAATATATTCAAATAAAGAAGTTACTTTAAATTATAATAATATTACTTTTGCTGTAGTTTTTGTTCAAATAAATGCAGCCTTGGTGAGCATAATGGAATCTTTCAAAAACATTTAACCTTTTAATCTAAGCCCCTAGTTTTGAGAATTTTCTGAAAATGATTTTCCCAAATAAAAATGTCTGCAGCTCTTAAACCCTATGGTCTATATTGATAACTCTGAGTTATTATGACTCTTGGGTAACAACATTTCAAGTGCCTGGCTTTAAAAAAAGACCAGAGTAAAACATGGTAATATGCATGAATGTGACAAACGATTTCTTTGAATGAACTCCACTTAATACCCTTTTCCAACAAAAAAAGAACTGGTTCAGAACTGGTGCTGGTTCAAAGTCGGTTCGGAGTTGGTTCAACTTGCGAACCTTCTCAGAACCGGTTTGTTTTTCCACTGACTAGAGCGCCCAGCGAACGACGTCGTTACGTCACTGTGTACGTCGCTATACGTCTTAGCTAGAAACGCTTGCAAGTTCAACATTACTTTGGGATTATCTCTAACTCGTGTACCAAGAAGGCTTTAAAAACAATTGAAATATGTAAATCTTTTAATCTTTTCCTTTGATATGTAATCTTTTCTGATTAGTTATGTACCCCTGTCTTGTGTATTTTTTTTCTTTCCGTTTATTTGTTCTATATTGTTTTTTTTAAAAAGCTGGAAACGCTTGCGCCAACTTCAAGCATAACAATTACAATGGCGGACTACATCGTGTTTCTGCAAATGTTTCTCCTGGCTTTGCGGTCAGAAAAGATGTTTAGGACACATCTAAACCCGCCCCCAGCCCCGCCGTAAGCATGACACGGTGGTAAAAGAACGGTTCTCTGGTTCTAGTCAAGCAAAGAGTTGGTGCCGCTTTGGAACCAGTTTTCCTGGGCGAGAACCGGTTCTTTAGCTGTCGAAACACAAATAACTGGTTCGCGAGTAGGCACCGGCTCCGAACCGGCTCTCAAAATGCTTTGGTGGAAAAGGGGTATTAGGGAGAAATGGATCAGACTTTGTTATTAAAGGCCTGAAAATAGCATAAATATAAAACTCTTACCGTCCCCCAATCGTTTTAACAGTATATATTATATATGAAATATATAAAATAATATAAAAGGCACTTAATTATTTTTTACATTGTCAATAAAAGAAGTCAAGTCAACAAAAGTAAGCATGTGGTTATTGTTGAGCCAGCCTATTTTCACCTAGTACAGTGGAAGTAGGATGAGGAATGAGACCATGACCCAGAGAAAGACTCCATCTCTGGATCTCATTAGTGATTGTGTTCTGTAATGTGTCATTAAGTTAAAAGGCTGATGTTTCTTCTCCAGCTGTGCCGCGACATCAGGCCAGAGTGATCAAACTGCAGTACTGTGGAGAAGGACCCATTCAACAGACTCTCATGGTGGTTGGCAAGGTATTATGTAGGTTCATTGTATCTGGACACCCAGGATGAAGCATTTTCCAGGCCATATGAACGTTGTATGTTGTTTCAGGGCGTTACGTATGACACCGGTGGAGCTGACATCAAGGCCGGTGGAGTCATGGCTGGAATGCACAGGGATAAATGCGGATCTGCGGCTGTTGCTGGATTCTTCCAGGTACCGGTCCCACACACACCTGCTTGTGTTACTGACTGTCAGAAGAATATTAAAGACTAATATCATTATTGTTGTTTTAGATCCTGGCCAAACTGAAGCCCAAACACCTGAAGGTTGTGGGTGCGATGGCAATGGTGCGGAACAGTGTTGGGTCTGGTAAGCAACTTTTTCTGAATGTGTTGACCAGTTTGGGTGTCTGTTATTAAATGGTTTTTTTGGGGGGGGTTTTACCCTTTGACAGATTGTTATGTGGCGGACGAGTTGGTGGTGACTCGCGCTGGTCGTAGAATCCGAATTGGAAACACTGATGCTGAAGGAAGAATGGCCATGGTGGACTTGCTGTGTGAGATGAAGGAGCAGGTACATGCGTATATCAGCTTATAGAATATTATTATGCATTACTATTTTAAGATTTAAAGGGTCCTATCATGAGATCAAGATCATCATTGTTATATGGAAATGTGTAGCGCATACAGCTCTGCATATCTGTTAGTAACAAGCATCTGGATTTTAACAAGGTCCATGATCAATTTCAGCACCGTTCGTTTATGAAAACGTCATAATATAATGCAGGCTTTGCATAGATGCTTATTCTAACTGCTTAAAAAAAAATATATATATATATATACACACTTTCATTCTAGTAATTTTGTTGTCATTTGAATTATATATATATATATACAAATAATTCAAATGACAACAAAATTACTAAAATGAAAGTGTATATATATATATTTTTTATCTTTTACATATACATATTTTATTTGTATATACAGTATGTATGTGTGTATATATATATATAATTATTATTTTCTATTTAGCTTTTTTATTAATTATTTTTTGTTGTTTTAGACATATTCATAAATGAATCAAACTTATTAGATTATATTTATATTTAATTTTATTTAATGCTTATTTCAATTGTAAAATTATTAACTCTTTCCCCGCCAGCGTTTTTGAGTATTCTCACAAATTAAAGAAATTAGAGTAATTAACTGGTGATGTGGATGTACTTGTAGAGTTAACGAAAGTTATCATGAGCAATGTAATATTTGAAGCGACATCATAACAAATGTCAGTAGCATGGGACGATTTTGAAACGTGCAGTTCATTCATAAATCTGTAAGATCTTACCTTCATGTTGTGAAAATACAAACCGGAAGACAGAACACAACGAGCCCAGCGCAGAAATGGGGTGGAGCTACATAAGGTATATAACAGTGAAAACGAGGAAAGCTGGAAAATTCCATCAATGGCAGGGAAAGTCTTAAATATGACATTTATCCTTTTTGGTGGTCTGGACCTCTCGTGTTTGTTTCTCTAGGCATTGCGGGAAGTGTCCCCTCATCTCTTCACTATCGCCACTCTGACAGGACATGCTATCAGAGCCATGGGGCCGCACTACTCTGTGAGTGCTTGAACATCATCACACATCAGTGCTACTGTGACCGCTTTCATTTTGACCGTGTCCCTCTCCATGTGTCCCTGTAGATCATAATGGATAACGGTGCTGCTCAACGCTCAGGAAACGCTCTGCAGTGGCAGAAAGGTAAGAAGAGCTTAGACCTTTTTTTGTTTTTGTTTCCATCAACGTTGTTTAAATAGTTGAAAACTGAAATCTGTTTGTGTGGCAGCGGGAGAGGAGCTGGGAGATATGTTTGAGGTGTCCACTATCCGTCGGGAGGATTATGAGTTCCACAAAGGGATGTCTGAGTATGAGGAGATCCTGCAGTCCAATAACCTGCCTTCGTCTGCCACACCACGCGGACACCAGGCGCCTGGCGCATTCCTCATCATGGCTTCTGGACTGGATAAGGTAGACGCACACACTCGCCTAAGGTTTCAGCATTAAGAGAACTATGAGAAAAACCTTATTCCTGATGTAATACCAGTTTAGGATTTATTAGCTCTTTCTCCTCCATTGACTTCTTCGTTATTTATGACACATTAAGCACTTCACAAGCACTTCACTTGGGGGTGTTTGACGAGATCTCTTGCCATGTGACTCTCGCGATACCAAAACGTGATGATATTTATCGTTGAAATGAAAAGCTGTCTTGTGATATCAGCATAAGTTATTATACAACAAAACATTTTGGGGGCCATTGCAAGTTTTGTGAATATGATCAAAAAACTGGTGCTGTCTGGCAACCTAAAAAAAAACGCTGGTGGGGAAAAGTTTAAATCTTAACCCTTTTGCAAAAATGCATATAATAACCATCTACACATTTGTCCCTCAGCATGGAGTGGACTCAGACAAACCTCTGCCTTACTCCCATATCGACATTGCTGGATCCAGCGGCCCTTTCCCTGGGGTCCCGACAGGAGCCCCAATACTTGCCATGGCGGCAAAATACCTGCAGCTCTAAACATGTCCCATGATTTTTCTGTTCCTTCATGAATTCAATTATTTCTGTCTTGTGTCATTTCTCGATTAATGGCTTTCAAATCTGCTCCGTCTAACACAGTGTGGCCACATAATGGCACTTTTATCCTTCCATTAAGAACGCCATCCATCTTTATCATTTTATCGCTTCATACATGCATATAATCATCTCTTTGCATCCTAAAAAAAACCTATATGCTTCTCTCTCATAAACAAAAATCATCTCATATTGCATTTTTATAATTTTGAACCTGTGCAGGTTTTCTGTATCTAATACACATTTACAGAGATTAATTAACCAAAGCAAAGTGTTTTATTTCTGTTCTTACCCTGTAGCCTTACAGTTTCTCAGTTGATGTGACATTAAAGAGGGGGTGAGGAGGTTGAGCCAGTGATTTGATATCGAATTGCATCTGTGACTTTGTTTGGTAATACTGTTGGAAGAATATTGCATATCATGTAACCACCCATTTTGTATGTAATCAAAATATGAGAATAAAAGCATTTTGGCAAACAAAAGGAACATGATGCCTTCTGTGTCGAACTGGAAGTCCAGTTTATCTGTGACCATAAGAATAAATGTCTCTGTGAATACTGAATAGAATATGATTTGAAAGTTTGTGAAATGCCAAATTAAAATGTGCATCTAAAGTGTTACTCTAAAAAAAATAATATTGTTTTATTTGTTTACAAAAAGGTTTAAATAGAAGTATTTTTTATCATTATCATACATAGTTAATATTAAAATGAACTAAACCATGTATTAATCTTAGTAAATGTTGATCTTAACATGTGAACATTTTTATTAACTACTATTAACAAAGGTTGATAAATGCTATAAGAATATATTACTTATTGTTAGTTCATGTTAATGCATTAACATTAACAAATGAGACCTTAAGTGTTACTGATTTATTTAAAACATCAAATAAACAATTTTAAATTTCAAGTGTTCAAAAAATATATATATATATATATATTAATTTCGTCATACTTTAGGGTCCAATTCTCACTTTTTCCTCAAACTCCTATTCACTGCTTATTAATATTAAATTAGTTAAGTTTCAGTTTTGGGTAGGATAATGGGATGTAGAATATGGTCATACCGAATAAGGCATTAATATGTGCTTTATAAGTACCAATAAACGGCCAATATCCTAGTAATATGCATGCTAATAAGCAACTAGTTTATAGCGAGTATTGGACCCTAAACTAAAGTGTTAACATTACTTTAACTACAATGTAAATGTAAATTAATTTTTCTATTGCAAATGTTTTCATTTTTGTTGATACCATTCCTTCATTTTATTTTTGACACTCTAGTCCTCCACATTTGTAAAAAATATCTAATGTATGAATCTCGCATAACACAAACTAAATATGACAATTCAGCAATGAAAAATAAAACATTACATTTTTAAATACTCTTGAATTGTACTTTTAAATTGAGAATTTAGATTTTTTAGCTTTATAGTCACAAATCTTAAATTATTGACAGGCATGATCATTTTAAAGATAAATGGGATTGCTAACGAGTCAATTCAGAATATAATTATTTCATTCTTATTACATGATTATTTACATTAGCCAAAGAAAACATACTATGCTTTTCTTTCAAACGTAATGTACAACTCTATGATGTGAATGTAGGTATGTGTGAAGGCGGCTTTAAGAATATAAAATGTTGAACTTTTGTTTACAAACTTTTTACAAAGGAAGTGATGATACAGTGCATCCGGAAAGTATTCACAGCGCTTCACTTTTTCTACATTATTTCAACCTTATTTCAAAATGGATTAAATTCATTATTTTCCTCAAAATTCCACAAACAATACCCCATAATGATAACGTGAAAAGTTTGTTTGAAATCTTTGTAAATGTATTAAATAAAAAAAATAAAAAAATCATGTACATAAGTATTCAGAGCCTTTGCCATGACACTCAAAATTTAGATGTTTCAACTGATCATACGTGAGATTGGAGTCCATCTATGGTAAATTCAGTTGACTGGACATGATTTGGAAAGGCACACACTTGTCTATATAAGGTCCCATTGTTAACAATGCATGTCAGAGCACAAACCAAGCCATGAAGTCCAAGGAATTGTCTGTAGACTTCCGAGACAGGATTGTATCGTGGTACAGATCTGGGGAAGGGTACAGAAAAGTTTCTGCAGAATTAAAGGCCCCAATGAGCACAATGGCCCAATCATCCGTAAATGGAAGTTTGGAACCACCAGGACTCGTCCTAGAACTGGCCGCCCGTGCAAACTGAGCGATTGGGGGAGAAGGGCCTTAGTCAGGGAGGAGACCAAGAAACCGATGGTCACTCTGACAGAGCTCCAGCGTTTATCGATGGAGAGAGAAGAACCTTCCAGAAGAACAACCATCTCTACAGCACTCCACCAATCAGGCCTGTATGGTAGAGTGGCCAGATGGAAGCCACTCCTCAGTAAAAGGCACATGACAGCCAGCCTGGAGTTTGCCAAAAGGCACCTGAAGGACTCTCAGGCCATCAGAAACAACATTCTCTGGTCTGATGAAACAAAGATTGAACTCTTTGGCCTGAATGGCAAGCGTCATACCTGGAGGAAACCAGGCACCGCTCATCACCTGGCCAATACCATCCCTACAGTGAAGCATGGTGGTGGCAGCATCATGCTGTGGGGATCTTTTTCAGCGGCAGGAACTGGGAGACTAGTCAGGATCGAGGGAAATATGAATGCAGCAATGTACAGAGACCTCCGTGATGAAAACCTGCTCTAGAGCAGGGGTTTTCAAACTTTTTGTGTGTGTGGACCACTATTTGTAATCAAGAATTTTCACGGACCACCTCATAATACACATAATAAAATATATCTACACACAGTCCTTCCTGAATTAATCCGCACCTCTAAATAGGCTTACTAACATTAAAACTATAACTGGTCATCACATCAGTACAACAGCTTGTTAAAAGAAAGTTTACTGCACACAACGGCTGCCACATATTTAATTTATTTACTCAAGCGCCCGAGGGCATAATCAGGTTCATTTCAGGGATGCAAACATGTATGGTCAAAAAAGAGAGAGCTAATCGAAGCCCTCGCCCCGCGGCAAATATCCAGATACTTACATTGCCGCCAACCCCTGCCACCCCTATAGGCACATATAGTAAAATGAAATTCAAATAAAGTTTTAACAAAAAAGGTTTTATAAAAAGATAAACCTCATATATTTCAGCCTTTAAATAATTTTTCACAAAAAAAGGTTTTATAAAAAGATAAACCTCACATATTTCAGCCTTTAAATCATTTTTATAAAAAGAATGAGTCAAAAAAAGATAAATTACTTGACATTTACATCGATGCACATTAGCTTATCTTTTATTATTAGCTAATAGTAAACTTCGGTCCGATTTTCCCGTGCCGTCTGTCGTTGCTATGCGCGCCCTCCACAACTTAGTTGTGCTTAGTAGCTAATAGATTTCCACCACCGAAAAACGCTTGCTGTAGCTCTGCTACAAGATTTATTTACGGAGAAGAGAAAAACACCCGTAGTGTTTGGGTGCACGTGCATTCTTACATTCTTCATTGACTGAGCTTTCAATGTTTACGGAAAGGATGAAGCTGATTTGTTTGTTCTTGTCACATGAACTGCGGTGCGTTTGCAGCATTATGAAAAGTTGAGGTGTTTTCATCTCGCTGCGCCTAAAAAAAAATGAGTGCGTCACTTCAATTATGAGCGCACTTGCCGCGCGCCTACATGAAATAATGAACTTGAGAGCGCAAAAGACACGATATGTGAACGGCCCCTTGACGAGCTACCTCCAATCGAGCGACGTGTTGGAGACCCCAGTAAAAGATACGCAGCAAGAAGAAACACTAGCGTTTCACGCTTGCGCGCATACTGCTGCTTTGGCGTGCTGTGTTCTGATTTGCTTATTTCCTTTTTACTTGTTTCGTGGAGGCAATCCAGAATTACTGTTGGTGAAATTATAATCAGACAAATATTTTATATAATGGCAAAATATTTGCCTCTGCCGCTTTCCTCTTCAGAGAACCTGTTGCCATCCACCGATCCATGTTGTGGTTCTAACGGCACTGAACTTGAACGTCACGGCCGAGCACCACTAGCCTATTTTAGTAATCACACAATAACCTGACAATTTAATTTAAATTTTATATCAATATAGGCCCATATTCTTGTTACTTTTTTTTTTTTTTTATGGGGATTCCTGGTAAAATGAAGGTAAAAAATATTATTTTATATTTTATTTTGCCTTTCCACGGACCACCTGCAGTACCCTCACGGACCACTAGTGGTCCGCGGACCACAGTTTGGGAACCACTGCTCTAGAGCACTCTGGACCTCAGACTGGGGCCTCAGACTGGTTCATCTTCCAACAGGACAACGACCCTGAGCACACAGCCAATATAACAAAGGAGTGACTATGGGACAACTCTGTAAATGTCCTTGAGTAGCCCAGCCAGAGTTGAACCTGATTGAAAATCTCTGGAGAGATCTGAAAATGACTGTGCATTGACTTGGAGCTTGAGAGCTTCTGCAAAGAAGAATGGGAGAAACGGAGCATGATGCTACAAGCTTGGCACACCTATTTTTGGGCAAAGACTTGAGGCTGTAATTGGTGCCTCAACAAAGTATTAAGCAAAGGCTGTGCATACTTATCTACATGTGATTTTTCCTGTTTTTTATTTTTAAAAATTTCACACAAACTTCTTTCACGTTGTCATTATGGGGTGTTGTTTGTAGAATTTTGAGGAAAATAATTAATTTAATCCATTTTGGAATAAGGCTATATAACATAAAATGTAGAAAAAGTGAAGCAGTGAATTCTTTCCAGATTCACTGTGCATTTAAAAAAAAAAAAAAAAAAAACACAATATAAACTGTATGAAAACATCAAAATTCAAATAAACCAGTAATAAACTAATTTATTGCAGTGCCATCTTTGTGACTACAATCCGAGCCAAAAACATATGCTAATGTTCTCAGAAATATCTTTTTGTAGAGTGAAATTAAATGTTTTAAATAAGACCAACAGAATACCAGTGCATAAGAATCCTTTATTCATTCAACTTAATCTATATGCATATGGTTCTTTACCACAGGTTTCATCAGAAAAAAGAAAAGAAAAGAGGAAATCATTAACCCTCTACAAAATTTGATATAGCCTCTCTTTGTCTTTACATATTCTGTTCACTCAACACGCAGCAAGCAGTGGAGTGAGCCCATCTCCACATCTAGAGAGCATGAGCAGCTCTGAACCCCATCTAATAGTTGGAGGTTCTAATAGTCAAGTGCTTAAAAAGACCCACTAATTTCTCAGCAATTCCAGCAGAAAAAAAAAAAATTCTCGTTTGCACCATGTATTAATGTGTCTGATTTTGAAAGGCAGTTCTCAGACGAGACAAATAACAGCTGGTAAGTTGAATACACACTGAAGTTCGCAATAAGAGCAGGGAGAAAAATGTGTGATGTCATGTAAACAAACAAGCATGAACGTGTTAAAATCAACATATTTTGTGCCTGACAGGAAGAATAACTCAAATGCATATAATCCTCACTTCAGGTTCCTCATTTTTTTTCTGCTGTTAGCATTGCCAAGGTTTATTCCAAGATTTAAATCATGAAGGTTGAAGTATAACGGTGTCACAGATATGATGAAGGGGGGCAGGACGTCTCTACAGCTGGCTGACTGCTACCTCAGGACCCCCCGAAATACATCACTGCAACCCATAACCAACAACCAGATCTTTTTCTCTATCCACTTTCTGGACAATAATGGAGTACCGGCACTGAACTACAGCGCCATGTCAAATGGAACTGATCTAAAGCTCTTTAATGCTGATAGGAGACACATGCTGAAGTTACAGGAGTCTGTTGTTCCAGGAAGTCTCTTCTGTAAGAGACGCTGGAGAACTGTGGGACTGATCAATAATACTGAGTCAACGGCGAGTACAAACACCGCTGCTATTGAACTTCCTGCTGGTCACTGAACGCCTGGAGAGGGTCTCATTCAACAGGGGCATGAAAGGAGGGGAAGCTGCTATTGTGGGATATAATGAAACCGAAGCAAATGGGAGGAATAAGACAGAAGAAAGTGACAGGAGTGAAGGGTGAACTTCAGTGTTTACTTGGTGTGAACCATAGAGGTGCTGAACAGAAGCTTCTGCTTTTTCTTTTTCTTCTTCCCCCCTTTCTCATCTAAAAAGAAAAGAAAGGGAATGTGTAACAAACGTTCTGGAAATCACTTTCAACCCGCTTTAATTTTTCCTTCGTTTCAGAGCGAGCTTGTTAAGGGGAGTTTCATTTGAATGAATCAATCTGCTGGTTTAGAGAAATTATTTACTGATTCATTTGAAAGGTCTCTGTCCAGAAGTCCCTGTGTGGTATTTTATGAACTTTTGTGGTTTAACAAATATATTTGAGTAAACTTGTGTTTGAGTCTGATGCAGTCATCCCCATTATTTTATTGCCAAACAAATGCTGCTTTTATTATAAAAAACAAAAACCTAATATAACTATGACATGACACTGCTTCAAAAAAATTAAGAAACAAATTTTTAATCAGCAAGGATGAAAAATTAAGCAAAAGTGAGTGTAAAGACATTTATAATGCTACTAAAGAATGATAATTGAAGGATCATGTGACACTGAAGTAATGGCTGCTAAAAAAAATTAAAACATTCCAATTGTAAATTGTTAACAGTTACTTTAAATAATATTACACAATATTACTGGTTTTACTGTATTTACAGCCTTGGTGAGCAGAAGATACTTTTTTCAATAAAAATAAAAATCAGTGACACCATTTTACGGTGTCCATTACAGTTACATGTAGTTACTGTAGTAATAACTATTAATTATGCATAATTACTTGCTTACCCTAAGCCAGCCCCTATTCCTAAACTTAACCCTATAGTAAGTACATGTAGTTCATTATTATTACTCTGTATTCCACTGTAACATGGACACCTTAAAATAAACTGTAACCCAACCCATTTTTTCAACAGTAGTGTATATAAATGTTTTTCTCACCAGGGATGGGTAAAGCCTGTGCTGCGCCTGGATTTCCATTGTCCAGCTGAGACAAAGCCTTCTCGAAGGCCTGACTGAAGGAGTTTTGGAAACTGGGTACTGGGACCCGATCCGAGCCGTCACTCTCTCCATCACTGTCTGCCATAGGAGGGGCCAGGAACATGTCTGCTATAGAGGAAAACACACACGTCACTACAAAACTACGCTAATATGAGTTAGTTAACAGTGAACCAACAAGAAACAAGTGTATCAGTCAGGTCAAGTGTTGCCAGGAGGCTCACCTTTCTTCGGGATGCTTTTAGGCCCGGCATCCACACGGGCTTTCCCATCTTTCAGCATCTACACCAGAGAGGATCATCAGTATGGGACAATTTACACCAGAGAGGATCATCAGTATGGGACAATTTGACACTCACAATGGCATTATTTTTTTTACTATATTCAAATTTAGTGGAATTAGTTAATTTCATTTTAGTGCAGATTTTCCCACTGCATGAAGACAATGTGATGGCTACGAAATTGACTATTTTGTTGTTACGTGATAAACGTGATAAACATGAAAGAAAGGGCTTTAGGCAAACCTGAGCGAAGGACATGCAGTGAGAGTCCTCTTCCACACTGGCGACACTCAAAGACGGACTGTGCTCACTCAGATTAGGGAACATCACTCCATCTGAAATAAATATGGGACATAAGCACAACAGAAAGCCCTGAAGGCCAGGGCAAGAGAGAGAGAGCGAGACAGTGAATGTTACCTGATAAAGGGCTGGTGCTCAGAGGGGATGGGGGTCCCAGCAGGAACTCTGGGATCTGCATCCCTGAGCTGCTCTGAGGAGGAGATCCAAACGCAGGAAAATGCTGGAGGTTCTCCAGCCCAATGTGCACCTCTGGATCTGAACAAACCAAGACATTCAATAATCACACCCTGACAAACCAACTACGACATCTGAATTGAGTTCAAAAATCTGACATTGTTTAATAAAAAATAAAAAATAAGCAATGGGGAATTAAATCCTCACATTTCCCCTGTTTCCTGTTTTCCTCTATCTCAATCCTCTTCTCCCTTCTCTTTTCATCCCTTGCTTTCTTCTGTCTCAGGCGCTTCCGTTTCTCCAAGTCATCTGCAAGACAAAAATGTTTTAATAAAATCATTTAATACTCATTTTGAGAGAACTCGCAAAAACGATTACATGATATATCACTGTTTATTTTTCCCCAGACTTGAATAGCAAAACATCAGTTTCCCATTTCCACTTTGTAAACATGGTTTTCACAGAAAGTGCAGTTTTCCACCAAAAGAAAAGCTAGGTGGTTTAACTCTTTCAAGTTCAGAAATTAAGATATGAGTATTTTAATTTTACTAGACTCATTTAATATGTCTTTATCGCTTACATTTATTTTATATTGGAGTTGTATATTTAGCATGCATGTACCTGCGAAGCTGTCCAGGGTCTCTTTAGAGAGAACGGGTGGCTGAAGATTAAGCTCACACAGGCTGAACTCACACGTGAGGGGCAGGTGAGAGAGGTAACGATGCCGACGGCGAATGTCCTACAAATGAGCTGTGTTAATTACTTCATCATAGTAGGCATTACTTAAATCCTGATCCTTTGAGACGGACATCAATTCACTTGAGTAAAAGATTATTTTTAGACACAAAAATAACCATTTTAAATGCCAGGATGTTAAATGGGCACAGGTCATCTGAAAATGTGTGACAGTACTGACAGTACCTCAGAGACCGTGTGTCCATCAATCTCCACGACGGTAGCGGTGATAGACTGAGGGCTGTTCTCCAGGCTCCCGTACTCTCTCAGCAGACAGCGCACGTTCACCGGGTGCAGAAACATCTGCTGACCATCCTCGGCTACAGAGAGAAATAACAGTCATATTTACTCTCCATCTCCATTGCTTACACAGAGTTACAGTGTACAATATAACTGGAAAGGAGGTTTAAAGCCTCATTACAAATAAACTAACACACACCTTGATAGAAGTAGTAATACGGGCCATGATGAGCAGCCTGACTGGTCTGAGGGGTCTCTTCTACAGGTTTGTCTTCCAGAGCCCCTTCAGTCCTCTCTTCAGCCACCTCAGGAAGACTCGGAGGGGTCACCTCTTCCACTGGCTCCTCATGAGCCTCCTGAAGCTCATCGTCAAAAGCTGAGGCATACTGCAGGATGGGCTGTGGTGGGACACACTACATTAAACCCAAGGACGCGCACTTAAATTGGAACCTGAATATTGACCAAATATCAGTGTCTTTAACTACTATAAACTAACATTTAAATGAATCAGTTGATACAATGCACTTATTGTGTACTTGCATGTTTTACATTGTAACTTTATCAGAAGAAAATACCTACAGGTAATAACAGCTGTAATTCTACAATTACAACTATAATTACACTGTTGACCCTTCCTTTCCACCTTAAACCTACCCAAACCACCAAACCAGTCTCTAACCTTACCCGTATCCCACCTCAATAGCAGCAAATGTGTTTTGGGTTGCACTTTATTTTACAGTACGTGCACTTACCTAGGAAAGTACTGGGTAATATAAGGTAACTACATGGGTTAAGGTTTAGGGGCAGGTTCAAGTTTAGTACCTAGTTATTATTCAGTTATCGCAATTACTAATAAGTGCATAGTCTGTACATGGGGAACAGGACTGTAAAATAAAGTTTGCAATTCAACATGAATACAATAAGCAGCACATTTTAGCAGAGGTTCGAGCGGACACGAGCGGCGCGACAAAAGCAAATGGGTCATTCCGTGTCAACTCAACCAGAGATCCCCGGCTAATATTTTTTAATTTTTATCTTTTTTTTCCCCCGGTGTAAGAAATACATAAATGAAGAAAGGCAAAATAATAAATGTCATGAATGTATATTTCCTGAGTAATCCACAACTTTGTAAAGGGGGGCCAAAATGACAATTTTCACCTGAGATTTGGAGCCAAATTACAGGGGGGTAGAAGTATAGCAGCACCATTATTAGTTACATCTGTTTACGCTTGCAGTCTTTGTTGCATTTTATCCAAACGGTGACAGTTCAAAAATGGGAAAAGGCATTTCTAGTGTTGTTTTTTTTTTTTGTTTTTTTTCATCTATGACATTTAATATTTTGGCTTTTATCATCATTGGTGTTTGTCTTTCTGCAGAAAAATATATAAACAAAATCAAAGACTTGAGCCAGAAGTTTCTGAAAACTGGTTGATTTCACATGGAATGACCCAAATAGAACCCATCATAATCAGTAATGCTGTCTACACTGGATGCAGCGCTTTGTCTCATCCAGTGCAGACAGCCTTAAGCTTGTTGAGGCACCGGTTTAGGAAGAAAAATAATATATCTTATATAAACTGAAGCCCAGAGCCTGTGGGGTAGCAGAGCACAGTCCTAAAAGAAGGGAGCACAGTTTCTACTGACCTTGCAGTTAGTGAGGTTCTTGACCACAATCACCTCTGGAGAGAAGTGCTCTGATAGAGACAGTTTCCTCATGTCCACCATATCAACAGAACCGCCATCCTTACGGCGACACTTCAAAAGACCCTCTTCCCGCTCCTGTTCATTCAGAGATGAAATGTGAGGGATGCATGTTAGAGTGCAGTGTTTGGAGAGTAAGAAATCAAACAATTTTCAATAATGTTAAATAGCTCAACACGTTCCCAAGTCGTGCAGCCGTTTAGCCTTTTTAAATGTCACAATGTACATATTCAGTTTCATAAAAGCATGAAGCATAAATGTTAATAATAATAATAAATTACATTTCACAAGTTATTGTCCCCTTAAATGGCTTTAATTTAGTTTGAGTAACTTATAGCAATTTTATTTTTATTTATGCATTTGGCAGATGCTTTGATCAACAGGGACTTTTCAAAGTGTTAAAAAAAAAATTAATGTAGCTGTGTTTTCATGTAGCTGTGACATTGTTAAATACCTGAAAAAATGATAAAGGGAAACCTTTATCATTTTTTCAGGAATTTAACAATGTCACATTGTATGTTTTCAGTTTTATAAAACATTATATAATTGTTTGAATGTAAACGTTCAAGTTCGCTGTCATTAACCTAAATTCTCATTGTTTGTCTGAAATAAATTATACCATAAATTGCATAACCCGAGTTATACAATGTTTTTGTCCCCTTAAATAGCTTCAATGTCAACATCTAAACCAGTTGAGTAACTTACACCAACTACTTTTGAAAACAGCAGTGTGACTTGTTTAACTAGTTTTGAGTTTCAAAGCAGCTTGTCCAACACAACAGTCATATGCCGCTGTGAATGCATGAGTACCTGCAGCTGCAGTAAAGCGCTCTGTATGAAACAGGCCTGTGGGTCGTCTTTCTCTTGGCTGAGCTGTGCTTGGAGAGCCATCCTCTCTTCAGCCAGCAAACCCAAAACCTGCTGCTGAGACGCCAGCAGCAGCTTAGAGTATGCGCGCAAAAGCACATCTGCAGAAAATGGGGGGGAAGAAAAAGTGTCAAATAAGACATACTCAAGTGATCACCACAAAAATCTCATGCACACAGCAGAATGCCTCACCTTCAAAATGAATGGGCTCCTCCACTTTAACCCACTGAGAGCTAGGAAGAGCCACCAGCGATCCCTTCTCTCTCCGCATCAGACGCATAGTGATGACGTTACCAGACACGTACTGACGGGTCTCCATTGCAACCACACTGAAATTTGACAAGATGGGATGTATTGACAAAATAAATGAGACATTACAATTTGTTCACTTTGAGTAAATATGTGCACTACTGGTCAAAAGTTTGGCATGATTCATTTGTTATCTTAAATTAATCTCATGCTCACCAAGGCTGCATTTATTTGTTCAAAAATACAATAAAATCTAATATTGTGCATATTATAATATTTTTTTTTTCAAAGGATTATGTGCCACTGAAGACTCGAGCAATGGGTGCTGAAAATTCAACTTTACAGTTACAGGAATAAATTACAATTTACAATACATTAGAATAGAAAACAAAACAAAAGTCATTTTAAATTGTAATATTTTGAAATATTACAGAATTTTTCTTAAAATAATTGTAGCCTTGAGCATTAGAGACTTCTTTCAAAAGCAATTTAAAAATCTTAATTATTCCAAACATTTGACCAGTAGGTAATGTATATGGCACTTTTATGTACCACGTGTTTGATTTTGAGGAGAACACTCAAATTTTTGAATGTGGTTTGTGGTTGCCAGTGGTGCAAAGCATGTTTGTTATATTTGGGGCAAGCAATGAAGGGAGGGGTGTGTTTGTTTGGGTGTCAATTTCAAATATCAAAAGTGTTTCTCAGAAATCGCTAACTACACCTTCCTTCAACTAGGGCTGGGCGATATGGCCTAAAAAAAAAACAACTGATTTTTTCACAAAAAATCCGATTTACGATTTAAATCGATTTTTTATCTCCCTACTTAAAATCCATCTGCAGATGACAAAGAAATTGTTCAAAACAAGTTTTAACTTTATTTTGTTTTAATATTCCCTTCTGGGATTTGATCTCTATTAAAGTGCAATCAGAAACATCAAGCCAAAAAGACAAGAGGACAGGCCCCGTCTTTGAAAACAATGAAAATGTAACAAAATAAAATGGGTGGATTGGGATTGGAGGGATGGGTAAAAAAACTAAAAACTTGCATCACAATAGGTGTATTGTGATTGTCAAATTATTTGGTAACTAAACAATTTTATTAAGTTTACTGGTATGCTACTGTTTTTATTATTGCTTAACACAAAGTTCACAATTTCAATTCAATATAAATTCCTTTGGATAAATATTAAGTACAGTAGATACGTTAATGTGTTAATTTTTCTCCCCAAAATAAAAAAAATAAAAATCACCTAATGCTGTAAACATACAGAAAGGTTAAAACTAACTCATATTAAATATAATGCATTTTTTATAATAACAACGTTATACTATTTTAATGATATAGGTAAAAATATAATAAATGTGTAATATAGTTATCATATTTAGCAAAATACTCCTCTCTATAGCAATTATTTTAAGTCCAACTAACATGCGTGCTATGGGTCATTAAAGCCATCCTGAGGTAAATGTAACGTTACGTGACATATGTTGTACTCCAGCTGTTTTATGGACATTTTTCCACGGTTGAAAAACACTGATCGATCGATTTTATTACATTTCGGTAAGTTGGTAGTAAAGAGTAACAGATGTTTGGTTCACGTGTCGCTTGAACTGAGATCTGTCAGCGTTCTCTCACGTCACATTTACAAGCGCTAAAACGGTGTTTATTGTTTGAATTTCGTAATAAAATTTACAGATTCTCAGAGCTGAGAATCTGTTTCATATCGATAGTAACCTGCTCTGTCGGTGTCAGTGTCCTCTTTGCTTCGCGATTTTTCTCTGCGTGAGAAAATGGATGTGTGGCGTGAGACATGTAAAAAGTGACAAAATTGCGTCTCTCACAGTGAACTCGTGAGAGTTGGCAGCCCTGCAGATTCAGCTTGTAAATGTTACCGGCGGGTGTGCTTCTGCTGCCGCGGTCTTGTTCATTTGCCATGTTGTTTGTGCATCTCTATCATGGCAAGCGCTGAGCCCGGTCAAAAGTACGGGAGCCCAGATGGGAGCGTCGGCGGTTGTTAAAGAGAAAACGGATTTTCATAAAAATAAAAAAAAACGGCGTAAACTACACATTCGAGTTAATCGATAAAATCTATTTATCGCCCAGCCCTACCTTCAACCAAAACAAAACAACCATTATAAACTGGCAATTTCAGTATGGACCTCTTGAGATCAGCGCTGTGCACGGCCTCATAGCAAATGGGGCACTTGGACCAACTCTTCTCACTCAGAGAGAGGTAGTGCAACATGCATGGCCAACAGTAGATGTGGCCGCAGCGCGTGATGTGGGCCGCCACAGGGGGAAACAGGCAGATCGGACAAGACGGCACCTCATGACTGTAGATGCGCTGTGTGGAAAGAGAACAAATCATGAGCAACATTTGAAGAAAATGCACTGACAGCTTATACAAGGCAGAGTGAAGTCTGAACTGACCACTTGCTGCACGCAGTCCCAGTCCACCAAAGTGTCCGGATCAGTGAAGTGTGCTTGATAGTCCTGATCGTCAATCACCACAAACTGGCAACTTGTGGACAAATGGAAGATTTTGGGCCCATCAGCTAATAATTTTTCTCTTTTGACAACATGAACTGACACAAAAGTACACCAGAACCAATTAAGCAATCACATTGACTGCAAGCTGTTAACCCAGTTTGGCCAAATGGAAAAAGGTGGAGCAGACCTAAACTGTTTAATTTAACCTTTAAACAGTACACACGTGTTATTACGGTTAACAAACTATTAAGGAGCATTTATGTTAAATGAAATAAAATGTAATACTTACAGTAAATATTTAATATAGGCATCATTTCTAATTTTAATTATCAAAACTATTATGAAAATTATGAAAATAACCAAACTAAAACTGTAGTTAAAAAATATATAAATAATATAATACTACTAAATTAAATGGGGTCATGAAATCATTTATTTTATTATAATGTTCCTTCAGGTTTAATGTTAAGTTTTTTGCACAAAAAACAACTGGTCTGACTCTTTGTCTGAAATCATCAGTGTTTAAAGGGATTGTTCACCCAAAAATGAAAATTCTGTCAGTATTTACTCACTCTCATGTTGTTCAACTGTAGTCACTTGGACTATTTTAACGATGTCTTTAATAACTTTTCGGGGCTGGCAAGTTTCAATCCCTGAAGAAGCCTATGGAGGAGTGATCCAGCTCTCGGATTTAATAAAAAATATCTTAATACGTGTTTCGAAGATGAACGAAGGTCTTACGGGGTTGAATAACATGAGGGTGAGTAAATACTGACAGAATTTTCATTTTTGGGTGAACTATCCCTTTAAGGGGCGGCTTCTTTAAGGCTGGTCATTAAACAGCCGCTGTTATGACTGACTAACGTAATTGCATAGATAACAGTATCAACACCCACTCGCTATTACATGCAAGTTTTTGCTTTGAATATACATATAACCTTCATTCACAGACAAAAGCATTATGAAATAATTTACTATGGTGAGATGATCTATAACTATTTTCGATGTCTTGCTCTGGAGGCAGTCAGAAGCAAATGTTTTAGCACGTGTGACATCACAAATCCCGCAATATCAAAACGAGCAGTTTTTGGAGCTTAATTTTAAAAAAGTGCTTTGTCTATAATGAGGAGGATGTTTTAAGCTCTAAAACTTGCAGGATGTTTTAATGGGATAAGGATCTCTTATTTGTCAAAAGCTCAAGGCGAATTTGATTTCTCACGTCATGACCCATTTAATAAATTATATAATACTACAATAAAGAAAATTATAATATAGTTATTATATAGACTAATTTAACACTGCGGTACACTAAATATTGTTGCGTGTAATTTAATACTAATTGATATAAAAATATGCAGCATTCTGCTGTACTCACTTGGCCTGCAGGAAAAGCTCCTTGTTGAAGGGCTTGTGTTTGTGACCCCACTTGTTCCGGCGACCCCAGCAGGAATGGCCATCTCCTCCGGAGCCAAAATGGCCTCCACGTGGCTCAAACGTAAAGTTGAGCAGGTGGTTCAGACTTATCTTTTTGGGTCCAGCAAACTGAGCCGGGCTAAACTCTGCCCGGCGGTTCTCTGCTACCTAATAAGAGAGAACCCAACCGTTTTTCCTGGTTATTCCACATGACTACAGGTCTGTTTGTTTACATTGTGTTATTTACTAGTAGTTCATTAACCAGCATGATTACCGCAAAACAGCATGGTAGCATGCAATAAGGAAGCATAAAAATAGCCCTTAATGAAAGCACAAATTATTAAAAAATCCAAAGGCTTATAGTAACACACCTCTTCTCTTCTCCCACCACCAGCGAGGCCATACTGTCGCCCCCCTCCGCCACCTCTCTGAGGGGGTCTCTTGTCAAAATTCTTGCTTTTCTGTGGCTGGGAGCGACGTGGACCTGCAAAGCTCTCGGCCTTGGCAAAAGTAGGCTCACGCTTGCGGCTATAGCGCTTTGAGCCCCCATTATTCTTACCATCTAAAAGAAAGGGAAAAAGAAGGATAAACGCCAAAATACATGAATGTATTACTCCAACCATTACATTTCACTTGACAAGGGGGTGCCTCCACAAACTTCAGCGAAAATATAACGTTTTCTTGATTACAATATTGACAATTTGACACATGTCGTCCCTCTGCAAGCTGAAATTAGATATATGCCCCTTTTGTAAAATGAAAGACCTGTGCACTTTTCAATATTTTTGACAACATTCACACAGGCCTTAGCTAATCAATTCAGTCACACACTGCACTTAGTGTTTCAGAGGACCACATGATAAGAGCAGGGGGTGTAAACACATAGCTTATCATCCGGCAGCAGAGATCGCTGTCCCATACGCTTCACAAGCCCACAACAAAACGTTGTCATACTCATAACTAAAACAGACAACACGGTTTAAGTTATCTACAGTGATTTGGTTCTGATATGCTGGAGGCTTTCTTGGGTCCATCCAAAAGCTAGAGGGCAATACAGCACTGAAGCTTTTCGTTTGGTCACATGGCAGACTGCTGACAAGAATAGATCCTTCCTGATCCTGACCATGATCCCCATGCATCTGATCTGCTACTAAGAGTACCAGACACAATCAACCTAAATATGTTTCTCCTTGGGGGAATACAGTTGGAAATGTTTGGTTACTTTAGGGGAATTCAGTTTTGATATTGGTTTATCTAGGCTATATAAGATAGTCACACACACAGACACACGTTGTGTTATTTTAATATTAGGTGGAGTGTGAATATATACATTTACTGATATAGATGGACACCAGAATAATTGACAATCACAGGAAAATCAGTCTGATCATGTTGGGAAAAGGTTGAACTAGTATCCCATAAAAGGTTCAGAGTTCCACATTCATCCAAGAATTTACAGCTTTCATTTCAGTCCATGTGTTTATGTAATTTATTGTGGTGTCAAGTGCATAGATCCATTCCACCTCACATATACTCATGTTCTGATAACACCAGTGATTGTCACTCCTCTATATAGATAAACAGATATCAATAGTTTTTATTAAAAACTTAGCCTAAATCCAATTAACTACTAACCTTAAATTTCTCTAAAACAAACTGAATTCCCATAAAATTATATAACATTGTTCATTAACTATATTTATAATTTTAATGTGTATAAAATATTCTATCATATGTCCATCTAGTTTACTATGGATTTATTTTATTTTGATTGAAACACGTTAATTTACACCAAAAAAGTAAAACATACCTGAAAAACAATTCTAGAGGAACTACTGCCTCTTAATGAATAACAGTTAATTTCTGACATGTTAAATGCTAAGCTTTATTGATATTTTACGATTTTCTCCATTGTTTATTCGAGAAACGAGCCAATCGCTAGCCGTGGCTAACTTACGTCATCTCGGCAGACACAAACAAAACCATGCCGCAAATCCCAAACATTCCAATACTTTCCCCTCGAAGAAGACCACGATAAGCGTGTGTTTGTGTATAAGACGCTGAGTCTGTACCTGTTTTGGCTTTAGAGTCAGTAGGAGTCGAGCCTGTAGAGCTAGAACGGGGCGGGATCTTCGTGTTGTTGCTGCTGCTGTTGTTTGCGTTTGGGTTTTTCTCCATTTTGAGGCCGAACTCCGGGGAGAGAGCTTCGGAGCTCTTTAGCATTAAACGGGGAGAACAACGGGTTGTTGTGAACGCGGGTCAGGCGACGAAGGCCCTTATTCATTTCTGTCAAACGCGGAGACTCCATTACGGCGACATCTTGACCACAAACAAACCGAGAAAAACAGAGACACAATCCAAATGTCTCAGTAAAAAAAAGCTGTGCGCTAACACAAAAAAACAAGTGCCCAAAAAGCGGGGCCTCGCCCCTTGAAAAGCGCAATTTTCCTTGGCGTGGGAATTGTTGCGCCCCACAAGGCGTTAGCCGCTCTCCGAAAGAGGAAAACGGATGAATAAATGGGTTTTAACCCAAATTGTACTTCAGCTAAATAAAGTCAGACATATGGCGACGGGTCGCCAAACGGGAACCGTAAACACCCGGATGAGGGTTATAAGCCTCACAGGAGTTACGATGTGCGCATGCGCGGAGTTGTCGTCTCTCATTGGTGCATCGGACTCCAAAATGTGGTGTAGTCTTACAGTCTATTGGTGTAATAATGCATGCGTAATCTCGCATACTTTTTTATAAGTGAAGAGTTCTGTTTTGCTTCCAAAGCATTTGTTGTTATTAATATTTGGTTTATTTGAAGAAAAAAAAAGTTTACAGACGTTTTGAGTTAATAACAAAGAAGTAGCATTTGTTTTAGTTAGTAAGAAGTACACGTGACCTACACAACACATGGCCAGAGTTCATGGTCTTCACACAATAATATAAGTAAGATATAGGCAACTCAATTTACAAATCACTTACAGTGTAAAATGAAAACTGTTTTGTATATTATTAGAAATGTTAGGGCTCCACATGAACCATGTCCTATCAGTTGTATAAAATAAAATATCAGAACATCTGATCACTGCATGATTACAAGATGCTTTCAAGACCTACACAACTAACACAAAGTTGTATATGAGGGGTTTTAGATCTCTTCATTATCATCACTCCAATCTTCGTAAGCTTCCTCCTCTCTGACAGCACTCAGGGAACAGCTCAGGATTGCTCTCCTAACCTCTTGTTTTTCGTCTGTTGTGGAAGGGAAGAGAAACACAGAATACGGTGTGTTCACAAACTTGTCGTATTAAATCCCTTGTCTACTCAAACATCACAAACTATAAGAAAAAACACTCTTATACTATTTAATTTATAGTACTTCCAGATATGTATAGTTTGCCATCTGCCACACTCTTTTCCAAAATAAATAAATATACTGGTTTTGTGGGGAAAAAATCCATTTTGATTTCATGTTGGCTATAATTTTCTCATGATCTTGACAAAACGAAAGTTTATTTTTTTCAAGATGATGACTTAATTTTTAAGATGCACTTGAATGTTGAATACTGCAGTATTATAAATTATGTATCTGTGTGCACATCATTATTTTCAGTGTTGGGTAAATTAAATGACTCTAAAAAAGTAATTAATTACTAGCTACTAATTACATCTTCAACAGATCAATTAGATTACTGTACGTATTACTCTCTTTAGAAAGAATTGCATTAGTTATTACTAATTACTTTCTAAATCCCATATCAACCATGACCAGTTCATTCAAAGAACTACATTAAAGAGCTTACATTCATTTAATTTAATATACTTTATTGTCCAATTTCTGGGAAATTTGACTTGGACTTCCATAACATGGCCAGAACACAACATTTGGACTTGTACATAACACAATACATACCAACAGACAAAGTTAGGAAATAAACCTAAATTATATTAAAAACATACAGTATACCAATCTAATCATAGTTTTGGAATTCCATAATTTAACCTCAGTTTTATAATTATTTGATTTACACGTCAAAATCCTAAATCATCCCCCTAAGGGTTAGGGGGGTTAAAATTCTCATGTAAAATGTGTGTCATCAGCAGTAATTTTGTTTAGCTTGTTTTAAAATAGATACCTCGTACAACTCATGTATTCACCACTCACACATTTTAACATAAGACATTCAATTTTGATGTTAAATCCACTACTGTTTTATATGGAATTGTTCTATAGTCTATAAAGTATTTAATGCAATTACTGTAATTAAATTACAGAAAAATTAAGAGTAATCCCTTACTTTACTTTTTTAGGGAAAAGTAATTAAAGTACTTAGTAATGCATAACACCCAAAACTATTTTTTTTATGTGCCCTCGTAATCTTTACACCAAATAACTTCTCCCTCTAGCAGTGACATCTCTTCTCTGATGATGCGTTTACTGGCATGAGGGCGGGACAACCTGTCACTCACATGACATCACAGCAATAAGCAAACTACAACCATCCAATCAAGTACCGATGGACAAAACCAAGTCTCATCCTACTGTACATTTCTTGTTTGAGAAGCCATTTAACTCAGATTTGTCACAATAAGGAAGAAAAGACTATCAAGTTCTATTTCAAGTGGACTTTAACTTCCATGTTATTAATCTACAGCAAAAGTGCATTGCTCCTTATTCACACCGTATGAAATTCAATTGCTGTCGGATAATGGATTGGATCTTTATGTCGAGATCACAAGAAAAGACGAAAAAACATTTAGGGCTTCTGTAGGCTCTAATGTAACTTATAAAGAACTTACCATCTGTTTTGCAGTCCAGCAGCATTCTGTCGAGCTGCTGTCTATTGTACTTAACAAGAAACTTCTGACATGTTCTAATCGTTCCTGTGGATGAGATCAAGAAGGACATGGATGGCAGTAAGTATATATACATGTAAAGACATTGTGGGGAGTTGGCTTTCATCTAGACTTATAAACTTCGACCAGTACCTCCAACATGTAAACAGTTGAAGAAGCACGGCACCCTCTGGCCTCTGTTCTCAAGGCAGGTGATGAAAGTAAGGGCAGACCAGATGAGTCGATATTGCCTTTTCCTGCAGCGTATGAGGACCACTCCGGTGTGGGCATTCAGGTATTTCACTAAAGAACATTTGAAAGATTTCACATTTCTGTAAACGAGACGTTAGGCTGAGCTAAGTAAATGCAATGTCGCTAAATGAGTTAAAATGACGGTAACGTAAAACAATGATCAGTCGGATTACTTATACGTTGAGATCTTCACGATGAGCACGACATGAAAACAAGACCAGTGATTACCCATCACCCCTATGTTAAAGTGCGCTGATCCGTAGTCCCCGTGTGCTCGGTTCACGGCTGCTCGGACTGTGTGGTAAATGGCTTTATCCTCCAACAGTGGCAGACTGCTCCGTTCAGAGAAGCAAACCTCGCATAGCAAATACCTGCACACAGTCCAAAGAATAACGAAAGGTCGGAATTGTTTAGAAGTTCAAAACCTAACAAAGTGGAAAATATCTGTTATTATTAATATATATATATTTTTTGCTTCTTCATTACCTCGACTTAAATCTGACCATATTTCCAACACGTGCATAACTGGCTTTGAAAACAATGCACTTTGCTTCCGGGTTTCTTTTGGCCAATAATATTCCACGTTGGTCAAAAGGGGCGGGGTGACAGTTTGACATCAGCATAGCCATTTTTAACAGTAACACAATAATCATAGTGGCAAGACCGTTCTTCTGAAGATCACTACAGTTAACACAGAAAGAATATTAGAGGTTTTTAGTAGGACTATTTAGGGTAGTTGTCTCCAGTTCGTCGTCCTGTTATCTTAAAGGGATAGTTCACCCAAAATGAAAATGTTGTCTTCATTACTTACTGACCCTCAAGCTGTTCCAAACCCGTATGAGTTTCTTTCTTCTAATGAACACAAAAGAAGATATTTTAAAGAATGACTTCCTAGGATTTGGTTCCATCCAGGATTGGGTGCCATCAACTTGTGGTTACCAACATTTTGTAAAAAAAAAATCTTATTTTGTATTCAACGGAAGAAAGAAACTCATACATGTTTGAAACAACCTGAGGTTAAGTCATTTAAAAATGTTGTGTTATTTAAACGATCCCTTTAAATAACATTTTTGGAGAGAAGTTTAGGCCTATACAAAAACCAGGCTGATATTTGAAATCAGTATTTAATCATATTCATTAATGCACATATGCTGACATATTATTAATGTAAATTTAATTTCCAATTTATTGTATTTATTGACATTTTATTTAGCCTATTTGAATTTTTATTATTGTTTATGATAGTTGATTCTAAAAAAAGAATAGATAGCTTATGGTTTTCTATAATGTAATATAATATAATTATTAACTAAATATACTTACTCTATAGGATGAGGGTTTGGTTTAGGGTTAATTGCATGTAGGCTAATTATGCATTATTTATAGTTATTATTAACTAATTGTAACATAACCAGAAAACTATAAAATAAAGCGTTAAGCACTTTACACAGCATTTGTTAAAATTAGATTATGAAAAATAGCCTAGGCCTATACTTCAGCATTTCTTATTAATTACAACATTTACCAACACCTTATTAAAATCAAAAGTCGTATCTATTAATAGCCTATTATTTAAAGGACCCAAAAGAACATGAAATAACAATGAACAGAACTTTGCATTTTTATTAAGTAATTATTTGTAAAAGCTTAACGAAAATTAATAAACATTGAAACAAATGTATTGTTCGTTAGTTAATGTTAGTTAATTTATCTGGCACATTTGAAAACACATTATTCACAAGCACACGAGATGTTCCCGCCGTAATTGTCATTATTAACTGAAAGAGGGCGCTAGACAACAGCGAAAACTTAACCTGAAGGTTGCTTTACGTTGCCCATTATGTCACTGAAAATATAAACTATATAATAGCCTACTAACATTAATTATATCGATACGATTATTATTAATAGGAACAACATGAAACATAAAAACGAGAGGTTTTCTAGCATCAACCACGAAGGCACCATAAGCATACATTTTTATTATAGAAATATAATTATAGTCGTCAGCGGTGACTTTTAAATGTCCTGGGAGATTTACAAATACGCTCAAAACACAAATGTCCTTATGGCACAGAAGTGGTGCCAGTGGTTCCCCTCCGTGCTTTGGCACAGACAGCGTGTCCGAGATGGGGATGATGATGGTGGGTGTGTGCGCGCGCGTTTATCACAGATCTGCGCGGAGCAAAGCTCGAGCTCGAGCTGCTGCTTACACTAAAGTTACGCGTGACAACATAGCCTACACAACTCTGCATGGCACCGACCTGTAATCATGGATCCGTAAACCTGTGTTCTAGCGGATATAGAGGCTCATAATTCCAGGCTGAGGATACAGGTGCTTTCAGAGACGCCAAATCATATCATCAGGGGGAAGGTGTGCATTAAAAAAGGGACTTGGGTTAGTTAATGAAAAATGTGGATCTACGCAAGTATTTTAACATATATGCTTCTTTTGACCAGAGATGCAAGAGCTGTGAATAAGGTAAGACGCGTTTCATTCCGTTTTATTTTGAACAACATTTTACGCACAGATTTCGCACAGCTTGCTAAACACGGTTTTGCAATAAACATGATTATTAGTGTATGATCTCGTTTCGATTACTTGACAAGTGCATTTATCATCTGATTACTATTCATTTAATTTGTCTTTAAATTGGCATGCTATTCTTTTGTTGCGCATGGTGTTTTTGGCAGAGTTGAAGACTGGACATCAAAACTCTAGCCAAATTATGAAGAGCAGGCAGCAATTTTCTTGATTTTGCAATACTGGATCATGGGAGTGCCTGTATTTGTAGCATTCGTGAGATTTTGAAATGTGAGTTCATTTAGGTATTGTGAAATGACGTATCCTGTAATCAGCGTTAATGAAACGTGAAATTCCACGAGGTAGCCTAATGTTAATCTGATTTAATAAAGGATTCTGAAGAAACATGGAATCTGTATTAGGTCATTATACACTACCGTTCAAAAGCTGGAGGTCAGTAACTTTTATATAGGCCTATATAATAATATTTCACAATATTGCTGTTTTACTGTATTTTTGATCAAATAAATGCAGCCTTTGTGAGCATAAGAGAAAAACATTTAAAAAATCTTACCAACCCTAAACTATTGAATGGTAGGCCTATTATATTATATTATATTACATTATATTATATTATGCCCCGGTTTCATAGACAAGGCTTAAATCTAGTCCCAGACTAAAATGCATGTTTGATCTGGTTTAACTGAAAGCAACTTTCACTGATCTTGAATCTTAAATGTCAGTTGCCATTGTTTTTTCTCAAGATGAACACCAATAATGTTTTTTTTCTTTATTTCTAAAGCACTTTTATAAAAGCTTTCTTAAATGCCCTAATTGAACTAAGGCCTAATCCTGCGTAATCTAAGCTCTGTCTGTGAAACCGGGCCTATGTGTTAAATAATCGTTCTGGTGACAAAGATACAGTTAGTTCCAGACTCCAGTCCTTGAATTTGATTGGCCAAGTGGCTTTCCAGGAATGCTGATGTTTAGTTCAACAGCACTGGGATTTGCATCACTCGACTTGTCCGTGTTCACGGTGTTCCAGATCAGACTATGTAAGTGGTGCAACTGGACAGAAAAGCCCATTTGGGAGAAGGGAGGTTTTCACAGTCAGTTTCACAGACGGATCATTCAGGATAACTTAAACAACACTTAACAAATATGCTTTCTCACACAGTCTCCCCTCCCAAAGCGGCATACAGGCAACATATTTTGGCACATATGCCTTGGCCTAAATTACTCCTGGCACTGCCAGAACATTCCAGTCTTTAATCCTTGAGATGGCATGGCAATATCATTTAATTGGCATTTTAGACCCCTGATCTTACTCTAAATCCAGTCCAGGCCTTTTAGGCTAAAACTGTGAGAACTGACCACAATGCAGCTTGCTTTGTTAGTTTTAAAACACTGTGCACCTGCAAAACACCATACTGAGTTGTAAAGTAGCTGAACTCCCTGCCAAAGCTCCCTAATGTATTTATTTTGCTCTGTTTGTCCCTGTTTTAGACTCAGATGAGTCAGTGTATCAAACCTCAGCTGTGTTAACAGTGCAACTGAGACTGCGATTGCAACCAGAGACAGATGTCCCTCAATAACGTTTTTGGACAGACAGCACAGCCGTCGTTTCCTCAGAAAACCACGACATTTGTTTTAAAACTGACCCTGATAGGGTGTGTGAGTGTGTTTTGGGCTTGGTGCCTAGTATGGTAATTGGAGTCGAGTTCTGCTGGGGTTAAAAACAATATATGTCTGCTTACACAGCTGTAGCACTTAAGAACAGCCCTGTCGGTCCCACAGAAACATGCCCTACCCTCTTATGACTGGGTGTGAGTGAGTGAGTGAGTGAGTGCGTGCGTGTGTGTGTGTGTGTGTGTGTGTGTGTGTGTGTGTGTGTGTGTGTGTGTGTGTGTGTGTGTGTGTGTGTGAGAGAGGTCTTGACTCATTGTAAATGATAGTCACCAACTCAGTAACCCTAACTAATTGTGTTATGTTGTGAAATTTTTTAAAACGTCTTTGTTGTTGGTTAAATGTGTAAAAAGGTGAGGAGGTTAAAACAGCATTGGCAGCAGGGCTGTGATAACAGAAACCTGTTACTAATGTTGGATAATTAGCTGAAAATTTTGTAAAAAACACAAATCTGCGTGTTAAAAAAGCTCAAACTGAAGAGAATGTGCTTGTTCTTTAGAGATTTATCTGTCGCCTAGTATAGAGGGCCGATGAACGTTTAGCATTTTCAGGAACATGTTTGATGGAATAACTTCAAGCAAATCAATAAAGATCAAGTAAAAACTGTGTCTAACTGTCTAAGTGTTGTTATTGTTATACTTCAACTAACACTAGGCTATTAAAATCCATTTGCAGTATTTAAAATAAACCTGAGATGAAATATAATGAAAAGCTAAAAAAAAAAACGAACTGAAATAAACAAGTTGAAGTCCTAAAATTAATAAAACTGAAATAAAAAAATCTTTAAAAAATAATAATAACAATCAAAATGACAAAAGCAACTTAATTAAAGGCAAAATTAAAACACAAGTTGTTAAAAATAAAAGCTAATTAAAATGTTAATAAATGCTATAATCATAATTAATACTAAAATAATACTGGAGTATTATTACTTAATAATTATATAATTATAATATTATGTAATACTAATATTTCAATTATGATTAAAACAGCTATAAATAATGTGTTTATTAATGTATTTGAAATAAATTGTTAAATGCAGACAAAAAAGCATCATGTCATTTATAATAAAAACAAAGTTCTTAGTCACTATAGATTTGTCATGGCAGTGATTTCAAATAAAAATTATATTTAAATACATGCTATTTAACATTAAACATAAAATATACTATCATTAGCACAACATGGCAAACATGAAGACTGATCTTGGAAATGATGCACAGAGAGACAAAGATGGAGGGATGAAGAATTATAGGGTTGATGATAAACAGAACCTAGGCAGAAAAAGTCTATCGGTTGTAGTTTCTTGGGACATTACCTCACACAATGCCTATCAAAGACTCAAGCAGTTCCCGTTTATGAAACTGTTGTAACACTTCTACCGCAAGATTTAAACTAGGAGTAACCGGGAACATCTGTGTCCCATTTAATGCGTCACATCTTTTACCGAGCCGTCACGGTAATGATGGCCATCATAGCTGAAGGGCTGTCATATTTTTATCCAGACCAGACACTGAGCCTCAAAATGCTGCAACAATGCCAATATTCTTTTATATAGACCTTTACACAAGAGTTGATCTTTGACCTCGGTGTGTTTAGTGAATGAACAGGAAATACATTGGTTGTGTGGTGAGCAAGATCTGGACTTTTGGTGGCCCTTCTATTGGCAGCCACTGACCATCCAGCACTATTATAACTCATGGTCTGCCACAGCAGATGATGTTTGGTTAATGTTTATTTGCCAGCATGAACCTGGGCTATTTGCAGCATATTTGCGTAAAACATTTGGGTTTCTCGACATTCATTTTCAAGTGCTTTCTGCACTCTCTGTTAAATCAACAAACGGTTGTAGTTTTTTGATGTTCGTTTTGAACAGAAAGTAAAAACTCCATTTATTTTCTCCATTGGAAAATTTTTAACAATATCTTATAAACCTTTAAAGACAGACCAAGGTTGTTAATCGATGATATTTGCTTCTGTTGAAGCTGTCTGTCTGCATTATTTCAACTTATTTTTAAAAATAATTGTGTTTAACCGCAGAATTCATGGTGAAAAACTGCATTACCCATGATGCTCTGCGGAAAATTCCACTAATCAAAGAGCCGTCACAATTAAAATGTGCTAAAAGAGATATTAAGCTCTGCCCACTCCCATGAAGCACCTGCGAATGACGCAATTGAGTCAGTCTTGTTATGCTCTCAAAATACTTAAATATTGGGATAAGTATAAATGCATATTTGCAATAAATATAATGTTTCTTTATATATATATATATATATATATATATAATTGCTGTAAATTATATATAAATAATATATATATTTTATATGTTAAATTATATAAAAAAATAAATATAATAACTTTAAATTAAGTAAATCCACTTCAAAAGCTAATTATTTCTGGACAGCAATTATATATATATATTAAGCTCTGCCCACTCCCATGAAGCACCTGCGAATGACGCAATTGAGTCAGTCTTGTTATGCTCTCAAAATACTTAAATATTGGGATAAGTATAAATGCATATTTGCAATAAATATAATGTTTCTTTATATATATATATATATATATATATATATATAATTGCTGTAAATTATATATAAATAATATATATATTTTATATGTTAAATTATATAAAAAAATAAATATAATAACTTTAAATTAAGTAAATCCACTTCAAAAGCTAATTATTTCTGGACAGCAATTATATATATATATATATATATATATATATATATATATATATATATATATATATATAAAAACAATGGAGAAATATGAAACTATTAATTTAAAAATATTATATATATATATATATATATATATATATATAATTAATATTTTTAAATTAATAGTTTCATATTTCTCCATCGTTTTTAATTCATTTATGTTGTACGAAATGCTTCATGGGATTGTAGTTCTTTTCTAAAGCCGTTGAGTACACAGTCTTGTACCTTTGTATTTTTGTCCGGTTTTCAAATACTTTTTTCAAAGTTTGTAGTGTTGCGATTCATATCAGCTGATTTCATTGGTTCATGGCTTATAATACTTTGATAAAGACTTTTTAACCCTATGGGAGTAGCCTAATGAATGGAAAAAATACGTCCGGAACTAGCGCCGCTGAGAATACACGTTTTATACACTAATCATTGAGGCACTGATGACTCAGTTTTCAAAACGATTACGTAATTTGTGCATTAAAACATCACTGTTATTTAGTATCAACAGTGCTATAACACTTGCTATTTGATTTGTTATGATTTGATTTGTATGACTTTTGTTTATCATGCATCTGAGCATGATCACAAGTTTTTTTTTTTAAGTGAATTGAGAAAATTTGAATGGAGCAATGTTTCAGTGGACTTCTGACTGCCTGGAGCCAACTGAGACACACCCATGGTTCATTATTCTAATGCTGTTTATGTAGTGTGTATGCTGTTTATGGTTTCCATGCAACTTGCCACATTAAAATAGAATGTCCATTGGCTTTGACCACGGCTTATCCAATCAGAATTTAGAGTCAGAACTATCAGTTCTATAGACCTATAGATGACGCCGCCATCTTTGGAATATTGTCTTTGAACTTCCGTTTTTGCGGTTGCTCTGTATATTTCTATGGCATTGCTGTCCAGGAATAATTAGCTTTTGAAGTGGATTTACTTAATTTAAAGTTAACGAAAGTTATCATGAGGATTGTAATGTTTAAATCAGATGTCTTAACAAATGTCAGTAGACCGGGAAGATTTTAAAACGAGCCGTTCATTCATAAATACCCAGGATCGTTGTGAAAATACAGACCGGAAGACAAGAGCGCAGCGATGAAAGGGGCGGGGCCACATAAGGTCTAGAGAGTGCAACAGTGCCCGCCCACTTTCTCAGTGGGCGATGGTGTATCAATGATGTATATGTATAAAATATATTAACTTTAAATGTAATATTGAATAAAACACAAGTTAAAATTATAAAACCATTACATTCCGTTCGCACAAGTATTTTCTTTTATTGCCATAAAAAGTACTATTTTTAAAAGCATGTTAAAGTGTACTTCTTTTCACTAAGGGGACACAAACATGCAATGATTACATGTACTAAAACCTTAAAAGAATGAAAAAATCGTGAAAATACACTGATATCATTATCATCAGTTTGATGTGCAAAAAAAAAAAGAAGCTTGTGTTATAATCAGATCGCATTGAATGAAATCACCGTATCTGAGATGCAGAGTTTGATTCTGTTAAATCTGTTTGACTTCCTCGGCCAGAACGTCTCGCATCTCTTGGCTGTGCTGAGAGCATGAAGAGTTTGAGGTTCAGAGAGAGATGTGACACATAAACACACTCATCTGGAATGTAGCTGTGTGTCCCCAAAATCCACAAGTGCTCACTAAGCTAGTTTGGGGCTAATTGACACGTCAGTCCTAATGGCATGTGTGTGTCTGTGTGTGTCCTGTTGGAATGGAGTGATGGAGAGGTCTGTGTCTTCAGATCTAGATTCATTATTTTGTCAAGTGTCTTCAAGGCTGTCATAACCGCAGTTGATTCAACTAATACAATACTTCTGCAATGATATGTTTTGCAAGGATATGTTACGACATTGATTTATTGTTTGTTTTCATCTATAATAGGGGTTGTCAGTCTTTTGTGACCCCGGGAACGTCACCCAGACTCTTAACTAACACGGGATTAGATTGTCTTGGTATGGTAATGTTGACTCTTCTGCCATGTCCTTGATTCATCAGGTCATCGTATTGACAGAAAGATGTGAAGACAAGCCATATAGAAATTTAAATTTCAACTGTTCAAAAGTTCAGGTTTAAAAAAAAGAAATTAAGAATTGATCAAATGTGACAGTAAAGAAAATTTATGTTTCAAATAAATGCTATTCTTTTGAACTTTCTATTAAATTCTATAAAGGAATCATGAAAAAAAAGTCATGGTTTCCACAAAAATATGAAGCAGCACAATCTTTTTCAACATTGGTAATAATAATGACAAATTATATTGAGCAACAAATCAGCATATTAGAATAATTTCTGAAGACACTGAAGGACGATGCTGAATTTTTATTACAATTATTTTATTTTTTTGTATCTTATTTGTTTAGCAGAATAATAAAAGCACACTTGTTATGAACCGTGACCCTGGTGCACATCAAAGAAATGTATCTTTGAAATTTCAGAATGCTGTTGACAGTTCCACGTGTTTTTTTAAGTGTGGGATCATCTTGAATTCTAGCCATAAACTTGCTTTATTGTTGTTTCAAAGCACTAGATTAAAGGGAGAAGATGAGCTGGCCATTGACAACACCTCATTGAAACAGAGATCAGACTCATAACCTGAACTACTTCACCAGGCATGGGGTTATTAGGTTAAGAGGCTTTTTCAGGAAAGCGGCCAATGTTGACAACTGCTCCTGCCAAGTATTTTTGGAAAAACAACTATCTTATCTCAGGACAGCAGCCCATTCCCTGTTTGGTCAGATTGAGGTACACTGGTACAGTTGGACCAAATGTCAGTGTAGCAGGTTTAGATAACAAATGTGTTTGTTTGTATGACCTGGAACTGTTGGAATGCTGTTTGTTTAATTGATTAGACCTAAATCTGTGTGGTAAAGACCCCGTTTTAATGTGCACTTACTGGACAGTTAATTTAGTGGTTCATTTATATGGAAGTAAAATAATGACAAATATCTTTAAAAAAAAAAGTGTATGTAATTTTTCTATTGAAATATAGCTTACATGTGCAACCTTGCTGAATTTCGCAAAAAAGTCGCTGTTTGGATTTAAATAGGCAAATGCTTAAGAGTCTATGATTTGATTATTAGTGCAGTAATTATTATGTTTCTAGCACGTTATATGTTTCGACAATGCAAGAGTCAAGCACTCTGTAAAGTCTCCTCCAGCACACCCCAAACACTTACAATGAATTTAAGCCTGGACTCTGTGGAAGCTTGTTTCCTCCACAGAATAAAAAAATGAAAAAGGTAATTGCGACTTTTTATCTTTTTATTTCAGAATTGCGTGGCATAAAGTCAGAATTGCATGATATAAAGTATCAGTTGTGTGTTATAAAGTCAGAATTGCGAGATATACACTCGCAATCCTGATGAAAAAAGTATTTTTTTCCTAAGAATTTGACTTCATAGAGTAAGTTTATATCTCACAATTCTGAGAAAAGATGTGAAAATTGCGTGTTTTTTTTTTTGTAAGAATTGCGAGATGTAAACTAAAAAAAAGGTCAGAATTTAAAAAAAATTCTGAATATATAACATGCAATTGCAATTTATATCACGCAATTATGACTTTATATCTCGCAATTCTGAGAAATAAAGTCAGAATTGTGAGATGTAAACTCGCAATTGTGAGATAAAAAGTTACAATTATCTTTTAAAATGTTTTATTATGTTGTGGAAATAAGTTTACATAGGATTCAGACTCAGAGTTCCCAATTCATGTGTGAAAATGATTCTTCATGCTCCCTCCCAACCATTCTTTCACAATTTGAGCCTGATGAACGTTGACATTGTCACCCGGAAATATGGCCATGATGAACATTCCTACATGGTTGTTTAAGAAATGAAAAGCTACACACTCCATCAATTAGGGGTAGAAGAACTTTTGTCGAACATGATATAACATGCTAGAAACATAATAATAACTGCCGTAATGATCCAATCATAGACTCTTAAGCATTTGCCTATTTAAATCCAAACAGTGACTTTTTTTTTGTTGGGCCAGGCAGTGTATAATACATATGTGTATGTATTAGAGAGTGTTTGGGAAGCTATAGAGTCTACAAAGAACTGAGTATGCCTTGATGCCTGATGCACACACCAAAATGACCATAACACACTCTTTCATTCCTGTTAACAAGGGCTCTTATTGTCAAAGCCCACTAGGCCTTATGGACACTGTGTGTGTGTGTGTGTGTGTGTGTGTGTGTGTGTGTGTGTGTGTGTGTGTGTGTGTGTGTGTGTGTGTGTGTGTGTGTGTGTGTGTGTGTGTGTGTGTGTGTGTGTGTGTGTGCAAATGTTGCTGGACTTTTCACCTAATTAACTCGTTTAGCCATTCTGGTCATTTCAACAGAGGATAAAATGTGTTTTTGAGAAGTTGGGCAAAATACTGTCAGATTTTTTTTTTTTTTATGTCCCCTATCAGTCTGAGTTTACACAAAAGAACAGCACAGCATTATTAAATCCTTCCACTTCAAGCGGACAGCTCAGTTTCTGCGTGGCACCCTGTGTGCATTATTGTGTGGTTGTCATGGAACTACATGATTAAAGTCTCCACAAGGACTTGGACTTTAAGACTTGTTAATAAGAGTTTTGATCTGTCAGTCCAGGTAATTAACTGGCAACTGCAAATACATTTTAAGTCTAAAGTATTGGGATTCCCTGCCCATAATATGAATAATTTACTTTAAATTGTAATAAGTACATTTAATCATCTGGCAGATTTTTTTTTTCTGGTTCTGATGTAAATGATTATTTAAAGATATAAATTAAAATTTTTATTGAATATTGGCAACATATGGCCAAACGGCCATACACAGTCTACTTACGCCTAAAGCGCAACTAGCGTAGTGTGAGATGGCGTAGCGTAAATATCAGCTGTACGTCACATTAATCACATAAGTTGTGCTTAGAAAAGTCGAATCCGTATGTTCGTTTGGCCGGAAGCTAGTTATTTTACTTTATAAAGTTTTAAATATGAATATTTTTCTTACACAAACTCATGGCTTTGCTTCAGAACGCCTTTATTAACCCCCCAGTGCCGTTTGGAGTTCTTTGATGATGAATGGATGCACTTTTTTGAGCTTCAATCTGATGGTTGCAATGGTTGCAATCCACTGCCATTATAAAGCTTGGAAGCATCAGGGTGTTTATAAAAGGCACACTATGCAGGAATTCCATTTTGTCAAACAGCGACCCCTAAAGTCACTGGAGAGTACTTGTATTTAACGTTCCTGACGCAGAGCGTCTCTGCACTTTATAATAATAAAGTAGCCAACCGCGTTTGATGGCTTATAACGTATTTACATGATTGCAGCTAAATTACAAGTAAATAGCCAATAGCCTAGGCCTACTGTACAATTTCATTAGTGTTTTTGAGTGTAATGTAAACATTACAAAATGCCCAATGACTGTCACATGTATGTCCAGTGTTTCCCCCGTTCTTCATGTTTTTGGTTCAGTCCTGTTGCCAGTTTCCCGCTCCTCGTTAGAGTTTAGTTAAGTCACCTGTTTATCTGTCATTATCTGTCATACACATTCCCTGTGTATTTAAGCCTGGTATTTTCAGTCAGTTCTTGGTCGGTTGTTAGTCTAGTTTAGTCTTGTATGGTTGTGTTTTGTGTAAGTTTTTGCCTGCCTGTACCTGCATGTGATTTATTCAGTAAGTTGTTTGTATTGGAGTCTTCAGCCGTCGCATCCTTCTTCAAACCACACACAAACCGTGACAGAACAACCGACCGCTCTAAAATGGATATCCCCTCTGTCCTCCTCCTGTGTTTGGAGCAGCCCAGAGCCCTCTTCGCCGCCTGACGCCGTGCAGCCCAGAGCCCTCGGCGCTGACGCCGTGCAGCCCCCAAGGGCCCACGGCCACCAGAAGGGTCTCCACCGCCACGGCCGCCCGAAGGGTCCCCACCGCCGTGGCCGCCCGAAGGGTCCTCACCACCGTGGCCGCCCGAAGGGTCCTCACCACCCTGGCCGCCCGAAGGGTCCTCACCGCCGTGGCCGACCGAAGGGTCCTCACCGCCTTGGCCACCCGAAGGGTCCTCACCGCCCTGGCCGTCTGCACGTCCTGCTCCGCCCTGGCCACCTGCACAACCTGCACCACCCTGGAAGTTTCCTACACCAGAATGGCCACGCCCTCATCAGCCTCCAGGGCAAATTAGTGTTGTATGGCGCGAGGTCGCGCCTTGCAGGAGGGGGGGCTTCTGTCACATGTATGTCCAGTGTTTCCCCCGTTCTTCGTGTTTTTGGTTCAGTCCTGTTGCCAGTTTACCGCTCCTCGTTAGTGTTTAGTTAAGTCACCTGTTTATCTGTCATTATCAGTTCATTTGCCCCAGCTGTGTCGTGTTCCCCTAATCTGTTCCCTGTGTATTTAAGCCCTGTGTTTTCAGTCAGTTCTTGGTTGGTTGTTAGTCTAGTTTAGTCTTGTATGGTTGTGTTTTGTGTGAGTTTTTGCCTGCCTGTACCTGCCTGTGATTTATTCAGTAAATTTTTTGTATTGGAGTCTTCAGTCGTCGGGTCCTTCAAACCACACACACACCGTGACAATGACATCAATAAAGTTACATGAACGTCGGATTATTTCGTAGCAATGTCCATTATGATGTCGTTAGGCATGATTATTGCCAATTTATTATAATAGTTTGCAAATTGCGCTCATTTACACTATTTACAACGTGTAGGCTTATTTATGTCTTGATAATTATGAGATATTGACAACTGTTCTCATGATAATCGCAGGAATCGAATTTAACAGTGAAAGCCTGACCGAGTGGGACTCTTGTCCGGTTCCTTATGCGGTCAGATTCTCTTTTCCTTTCCCTAGACTCTTCCAACCGCGTTTTCTTTGCTTTTTTCCATTGTCGAGTATCACGTCTGAAATGCGCGCAAGTGTCTTCGTGCTTCATGTGTTGTTGTTGATGTGTGTGACGTCGTTGCCGTAAAGCATGTCGTGATTCTCGTGAGATTTGTCGGGGGCCATCCTCTCAAACTTGCATTGCTGGTTTTTCCAGCGGCGTCCCCCCCAAGGTTTACTACCAGGATGATTCGCCCTACTATGAGGTTGTTTACCACCAAAATGACTTTGAAGCTGTTATATTATGGTAAAATTCTTGCATAGTGTGCCTCTAATATAACTCAGATTGTATTCGTCTGAAAGAAAGTCATATACACCTAGGATGGCTTGAGGGTGAGTAAATCATGGGGTAATTTTCATTTTAAAGTGAACTACTCCTTTCAGGGGCGGCTCCTTTAAGGCTTGTCAGTAAATGGCCACTGTTATGATTGGCTAATGTCTTTTCATAAGAAACAGTTTCAACGCCCACTCGCTATTTCCTTGTGGTTCACAATGTTGCTGCTGTCAGATCCAATTCAATTGGTTACTTTATCTGTCAACAGTTTCTTTGCAAACAAACTCTCCATTACAATGTGCCGCGTTTACAAAACAATCTGTTGTCAAATTCTCAGAACATATACACCTCATATACATATAATATATACATATATACATACATATAATCCTCCTTGGCAACCCATGACACCATTAAAAATAAACCATCCACTTTTTTACTCTTCCAATTGTTGTGCGCGTGTCGAGGAGTGTCAGAAACTGAACACACATCTGTATACCATTTCCGGTGTAAACCGCGTCAGTGATTATAATGGGTTCTATTCGCTTTTGACGCAACGTGGAGCTCACATCCAGTGTATGTCTTGCTCTGGAGGAAGTCATTTGCAAATGTGTTTGCCCGTGTGATGTCATAAGTCACACTATATCTAAGCGAACCGTTTCTTCTTTCGGTTCACTTTACCCCGCTGAGCCTTTAAATATTAAATTATACCCGACTACGTGGCAGTGCAAGATCAGACAAATGGATGTCTCAAAGACAGAGCGGATCTTATAATGAAGAATTTCTGAAAGGCTGAAATCTTTCACTGTCTGTAAGCAGTTCCACATGTGCTATGGCTGGGCATTTATAGAGACCTCTAAATCTCAGTACAGATAGATGACAGGCCTGAGCTCTTTGGGTAAACAGTCAGAGAGCTAAAGGACCAAGATGGAGGCGGAGCTCGATGTCAATCAAATACAGTAGGTTATAGTGTTTTAACTTTTATGCAGGGTCATACTGTCATTACATATTAATGTCAACCAGGAAGGAACGTTTATGATGCACTGATGTACTAAAGCAGTCATTGAGACTATAGTGATCTTAAAGAGATAGTTCTTAAAGAGATAATTCTGTCATCATTTACTCACCCTTATGTTGTTCCAAACCAATTTTGGACCCCATTGACTTTCACTGTACACACTTAAACAGTTAAAACATTCTTCAGAAATCCACCTTTTGTGTTCCGAAGAAAAAGAAAGCCATACAGGTTTGGAACAGCAGGGAACTTGGAACTTAAAGAGAAAGTTCACTCAATAATGATAATTCTGTCATCATTTACTCACCCTTATGTTGTTCCAAACCAATTTTGGACCCCATTGACTTCCACTGTGTGCAGATTTAAACTTTCTTTAGAAAATCACCGTTTGTGTTCCACAGAAGAAAGAAAGCCATAGAGGTTTGAAACAACATGAGGGTGAGTAAATAATTCATTTTTGGGTGGACTGTCCCTTTAAGACAAAGCATAGCTTCTGTCAATCAGTAGAGTAGAGTGTAAGGCCACCTAATTCATATTCATGAGCCAAGGAAATAAGGTTTTGTAACGTTTTAGATCATTCCTACAACCCTGTCTTCAGTACATACTCAACAGCAGCAGGTTGTTTTGGCAGCCTGAGAAAAAAAAACAGCACATCTGCGCATCATTTACTACTTCTTCCTTAATCGGATGCCGTCATTGCGCATTTGTCCGTTCTGTGGTTTCTTCCCCTGTAGCTTCACATATTCCTTTCGCTTTTACTGCTACTGTTCATAAAGCTGGATTTATTAGTGCTGTCGGCGTCAGGCAGGTATAACAAAGGCAAAAAGCTCCTCATCTTTTTGAAGTACATGTGGCCGACGTCTCTGAGAGCACAGCACCATATATGGACAACCTCCATATTCAACAACACCTGGCTTTCATGATGCTTCATATCTATCCAATTATTGCTTTATGGTACTAATACATACTCTGTAAATGATATTCACATGTATCTCACTGGATGTCATGCAAGGCTGTTATTGAGCAATGAGAGAAGTTCTGTCAAACTGTGAGGTGCTGCAGGATGTGGTTTAAAAAACAAGTTGTTTATGGGAGAAGGTGCAAATCCACTCAGGTCCCATCACTGTGCTGAATTTATGAGAATCTCAAGCCCCAGGCTGTCTTCAAAGCCAGTGCCATGGTAAAAGTGCTAACTGACAACAGATGTGTGCGTGAGAGAGAATAGAGTCGTTTTCTGTATGTTCTCCAAAGTTAGTAGTCTTGATTCATAAAATTAAGATATATTTTTGTGTTTTGTGTAACTTGGAACTTGAGATAAGACTTTAAACATATAGGCTATGTTAAATGGCACAGATCCATCAAGTAAAAGTATGTCTTTATGAAGGTCTGGTAGGGAGTTGAAACTGTGGGCAAGTGTTATAGGGCCTGGTAAAGTTTCACTGCAGTGGGTTCCTCACAGGCCAGAGTGTAACGGCTGATCACTTCCAGAGCATCAGGGTTCAAGCCGACAGGCAAAGTCTGTTACAGTGAATTAAAGTGCAGAAAGACTTGAATCTGATGATTGAAGAGGGACGTGAAAGGGTTATACTTATTGTTTGTTCGCAATTGCATCACGTATCATTCCGCTAACTCTTGAAGGATTTATGTTGATCTTCATGTTTAGGCTGGATATGATAAGAATTTTTCCATATTTTATACACATAATTCCAAAAAGTCATATAAATGTTTATATACCATACTATATGAATATGTCAGTCATTCAAAAACAAGATAAAATGACAGTGAAAATGTTTATAATGTTACAAAAGATTTCTATTTCAAATAAATGTTTTTCTTGTGAACTTTCTATTTATCAAGAATCCTTCAATTTTTTTCATTAAGCAGCACAACTTGAATTGATAATAATAATAAGAAATGTTTCTTAAGCAGCAAATCATCATATAGAATGATTTCTGAAGGATCATGTGACACTGAAGACTGGAGTAATGATGCTGAAAATTAAGATTTGCCATCACAGAAATAAATTAAATGAGAAAATATATTCAAATGGAAAACAGTTATTTTAAATTGTAATAATATTTCACAATATTACTGTTTTACTGCAGCCTTGGTAACATAAGAGACCTCTTTCTAAAACATTTTAAAAAAATTTACCAACTCTAAACTTTTGTACGGAAGTGTATTAAAGTTCTATTGTAAAAGTGTTTTATATTTTTTCTGTGACGTTTGACTTTCTCACTATGTCTGTCTCTGTCAGATTTTTGGTGAGCCGGAGCCGGTCCGGATGATATCTGAGGGTTCAGACTGCCGCTGTAAGTGTGTGATGCGGCCGCTGAGTATTGAGGCGTGCACGAGGCTCCGAGACGGAAGCTTGCGAGTGGATGATTTTTACGCTGTGGAGACGGTGAGCTCAGGCTCTGACTGTAAATGTTCTTGCACGGCTCCTCCATCCTCTCTCAACCCTTGTGAGAATGAATGGAGAACAGAAAAACTCAGGAAACAAGCTCCTGAACTACTCAAGGTAAAAAACTCGATGACTCGATTTTTCATTCTAATCTATACAAAAAAAAAATCATTTAAAAGAATGTTTCAGTTACATGGCAATTTTAGTTAAGTTGCACTATAGCCACCAAAATGAAGTGCATTTTTAAAAGAACTGAAATGGGGATTTGGATCGTACCACCTCGACAAATCTGTTAAATTTATATTCAATCAGTTATGAACCAAAAAGTAATGTTTTAAACACTATTTATTTAGACACATTTTAGTAACAACATAGCAAAAAATGGCATAAAATAAAATGCATTTAAATTAAAGAAGCTCATATATTTAGTTTGATTTCCAGAGGTCGGTCATCAACTTTTTATGAAGGTTAACTGCTTTTCATTTACCATTTTTATTTCCAGGCCTTAGTTTAGGCCTTAATTTGGTATTTTATAAAGCTGTTCAGGCCTTAATTTGATTTTTTTATATATTTAGGCCTGAATTTGTAACATATTCATCAAGAGGTGCCAAACGCAAAATAACCTCTCTACTGGGAGTCAAAATTATTTTTTGTTAATGGAAAAAGCATGGCACAGATGCTGTTGGTTACAATAGAAAATAATATTTTCCCCTCAACTGGTAAAAAAACTAACAAAAAACGCATTGACAGAATTAGTTTGTTTTTCCTAACTGAAAGTCAAAATGATTTTCTGTGGTAAACAGCTGCATGATGCAGATGCTGTCCACAATGCTCAAAAGAGCAGTGTCCAAGAGCCATGACGATATTTCTCGAGGTCTGAATACACAGTGTGGTTTCATATAGAATATTATATTAGCTTAAACATTGTTTATTATCCTGTTTGTGTTTAGCTCCATTCCATGGTGGATCTGCTGGAAGGAACATTGTACAGTATGGATCTAATGAAGGTCCATGCCTACATGAACAAGGTTGTGTCTCAGATGAACACATTAGAAGAGGTAACCATCAGATTGTATATGAAAGCTTCAAGCTTCAAGAAAATTGCCAGAAGTATGACACTGTTTTGATGATCTCTTCATAGACCATAAAGACAAACCTTACCAGGGAAAATGACTTTGTGAGAGACAGTGTAGTGAATCTGTCTAATCAGTTAAAGCGCTATGAGAACTACTCTGACATCATGGTGAGCATCAAGAAAGAGATCTCCAGCCTGGGACTGCAGCTGTTGCAGAAAGATGCAGCCTCTGACAGTAAAGCACAGGTAACACACATGGCTCTATCATACAATGCGGCGCCAGGCGCGGCACAAGTGTTTTTTTGCTACTTTCAGCCCGCCGCAGTTATCATATTCACGTCCTGCACCACGTTGTTTAAATAGTAAATGCATTTGCGCCCATTTATGCGCCCATAGGCATGCTGAACGAGGTGTGTTCAGGTGCATTGTTGGCGCATTGCTATTTTGAGGCAACTGAAATAGACTGCACCATTGACCAACTGAAACCTGGTCTAAAGTCAATGGGGCAATATTTTTTTGTTATTTAAAGAGCGTGTTAGTAATGTGCGCCTATAGGCAGGTCCAGAATGCGCGTACACGTTGTCCTGTAGATGGTCTGCTTGCTCGCTTGAACCTCGTGCATGAGCAGATCCATTTCCTCGCTAGAGAAGCGTTCAGTTTTTTCCACTAGCAAATTCCGCCATGGAAATAATAGTGAATCTGCCATGGCGCGAGCACAACTGGCTTTTAAAGGGAATGGGAGATGAGACTCTTGATTAGTTTATTTTACGTTATGCCTAAAACACAATCATTACTCATTAAGAGAATAGGGACAACCCTTTTAGACTAGCTACGGGTGTGCTGACCATTTTTCCCGTCGTTAAACTAGCAAATGTGGATTTGGACACGCCCTAAGTGCACTTGCGCCGTGAACTTTAGACCATGCGCTTAGATCGTTAAAATATTGCCCACGGTTTCTCCAACACAATAGCACACACGCACAGTTGCACAAGATCAGCCTTGTAATTCAAAACTTTATGATTCCAGGGCACAGAAAGTAAAAAGTCCAAGGAGGCCATAAAACCACCCAACAAGAAACCCCCAGCTGTCAAACCTCCACCCAAACAGCCTAAAGAGAAACCTGTCAAGCCTAAGAAAGAGGCTCCTTCCAAAGCATCAAAACTTGCAAAGCCAGACCCCACCTCCAAAACCAAGACGTTAGTTCACCAGACGGGAGTCATCAGGGGGATCACATACTACAAAGCGTCTAGGACAGAGGACTCTGAATCACATTCAGCAGGGAGAGGAGAGAGAGGTATGGAGACCATGCACATCACATCTGTGTTCAATTAATGTGTCGTGAATAAAAGCCATCTCAGTATAGTTCTACAAGAGCCGAACGCAACTGGCTTAACTGTGGGTGATAAAATGGGTAAGACACATCGTAGAGGCTTGAGGATGGGATGTTTTGATTGGACCAGTAAGCAACCACCTATTATTTTGTTTAAATATATGTATGTACTGCTTAGCTGAGTTTTAGGATAGTTGTTTGCACCTGTACCTTTTTGTGACTCACGGCTTTGAGAACGCTACAGTGAACCTGCATATAAAACATTACAAGCAGAAAGTTGAGAAACTTTTTATTGTTTATATTCCACAAACCACAAATCTCTGACATATTCTCTATAAAAAATTCTTCCAAAATCCCTTTCCACTTATATCTTATTCCCTGTTAAAACACTATAGTAATTGTGAACACCAGAATAGCCCATGGTTAGGAAAAGGGGTTTCCTTTTCATGAATCTGGACATGAAATCTACAGGATAGTCGTTTTATTAGTTTTGCTCTTGTTTTAAATGGTTAGTTCACCCAAAAATGAAAAGTCTGTCATCATTTACTCACCCTCAAGTTGTTCCAAACCTGTATTAATGTCTTTATTATGCTGAACACAAAAGAAGATATTTTGAAGAATATGAGTAACCAAACAGTTGATGAACCCCATTAGTAATACTGAAGTCAATGGGGTGCATCAACTGTTTGGTTACAGACATCCTTTGTAAATATCTTCTTATGTGTTCAGCAGAAGAAAGAAACTCATACAGGTCTGGAACATCTTGAGGGTGAGCAAATGATGAAAGAATTTTCATTTTTGGGTGAACTTTCTCTTTAAATGCATCTCTTGAGAGGCGGCAAAAAAAAAGTTATTTTAGTGAAAGACTGGTCTGTATTTCTTTATTTTATCAGCAGTATCACCAATAACTTTCCTCTGGGATGAAATCATTTACATTGCTGTCTAAAATCAAATAAAAAAACGTGACATGAAGGGAAGTAAAAATAATCAAAAGTTTGTTGAGGTGTCCTAAACTATTACACTAATGGCCCTGTGTCCTTGAATGACAGATGGCAGTGATGGTGTGTGTATTAATATCTGATGTACTCTCTCTTGCGCTCATGTCCATGTGTTTAATGTTCCAGACGGTCCTACAGTGCAGGAAGAGAAAGCTCAGATTAGGGTCTCTCCACTGACATTGTCTTACGGAGATCTGTTGTACATGGCATGAGATTAAATGGATTCAGTGTAGGAATGTCGAATCCAAGCATTGCAGGAAGAGACTGGGTTACAATGCAGGAAGTTTCTTCGAGTGTAACATCTCATTAATAATTCTTTTGATGTGCAGAATCTGAAATGCTTGGGGTAAAACTTTAGGCCAAGAGTTGTAATGTTCCTTTCAAACCCTCCCTGTCTTTCTCTGACTGCTCTTTTCAGAAAACCCAGCCAAAACCCAAACTGGCCACCAAACCGAGGACAAAAGGGGCTCCGAGCTAGTCTTGGAAGCCTCTGAAATAACGTCGACTTTACCGGCAATAACAACCACCACTACGCTTGTTGCTGTGACAACAACAAGCACCACACTAGCAACCACCAGGGAAGTGCCAATCATGAATTCAACCCTGTCAACACCAGCTCCAGAGAAACCAATGGGCAGTGGAGGAAAGACGCATTTGCACAAAGCAGGTATTTATTTCGCCTGACAATACAGACAAAACACACATACATATATGGTGGGGGTGGGGCGAAGGGGGTTGGTGATTACTACTTTTTACTTTTATTTAGCAAGGATAAGTGAGGTTACACTTTATTTCAATTGTGCACTTTAGAAATTCTCATCGTGGTCCTGAACTTACTCGCATGCGCAAATGAACGATAAAACAACGCCATGCAGCACGCTGTTATACGAAAGTAAAGGAAGCTGTTACACGGAAACTGTTACACGGAGGACATTAAAGCAAGCGATTACATGTTTATTTATTGTATTATCTGCCATGGAGATCAGCAAATTTAAATGGGAATTATGCATTTTTTTTAGCTTAACTGAAAAGCTTCAGAGTTATTGGAATGGTTATATTACTTTTTTCGGGTTGAATGGTGGCCGTCTCACCCCCCTATCGAGGTGCCTTTGGAAAAACCGCAACTTTAGGCCGGCGGGCCGGCGTAATATCAGCTCTCGCAATGTAATCAATTGCTTTACGGCACTGCACACATACAAGCCCCCATCCAGTATTCGGCTAGCTATAAGAACAACTATCGTCATGGCTAAGCCGGCATATAAGAAGCAGAAAGCTAAGAAAGCATTGTCGGAGGAACAGAGAAAGAGTAAACGGCAGAATGACCGAGCAAGGAGTCAGACACGAGTAAACATCGGACCTGCGTTTTCAGAATGGCGAAAAAAAACGAAGAAAGCGCGGTCGGAAGAGTCTAGAAATTTTTTTCTAGACTATTTTCTAGATTATCATGAGAACAGTTGTCAATATCTCACATAATTATCAGGACATAAATAAGCCTACACGTTGTAAATAGTGTAAATGAGCGCAATTTGTAAACTATTATGATAAATTGCAATAATCATGTCTAACGACATCATAACGGACATTGTTACGAAGTAATGTGACGTACATGTAACTTTATTGATGTCATCTGGCATTTTGTAATGTTAACATTACACTCAAAAAACACAAATGAAATTATACAGTAGCTCTAGGCTATTCGCTATTTACTGACTCCCGTGAGTGCAGAATTGTGACGAATGTCGATCTATAGTGACGTAAAAGTCTGTTCGGACTGAGGTCGCATTGCAAAACATCAGACCTTTATCTGTTTTAGGACCACATATGGAAGTGGCACACATTTTAATTAAGATGATCAGATTCCATGTGATTTGTGCCGTTCATACTGTAATGAGAACAACAGATTTTAAAAAATTTTGATTTTGGGCCACATTTCCCTGCAGTCTGAACGTAGCCTAAATAACTTTGCAACTACATTCCCAGTTATTCTACTAACCTGAACTCTTTAACAAGTTACTTACAGTTAGTTAACAAGTTTCTTATAGTTAGTAGAATGTCTAAAGTAGACTGTGTCATGGTTTCCACAAAAACATTAAGCAGCACAATTATTTTCAACATATATATTTATTTATTTATTTATTTATTTTTAATATATATATTGTGGCGGGAGAAAAGAGGGCCAGACTCAATACGTGGTGAAATTACCCCAGAGGTGCCTTTATTGAGTGACAAAAGATTGGAATTAGTGCAAGTGCTCCAAGGTGCAGGAAAGCCGGGGCTTCAGTACCGAGAACTTGCTGGTGAACTGCAGCCTGGGTTCCTTAATGATCACTGGAGCCTACAGGAGAAAAGAACCAGAAAAAGCATTAATCTGGTCTTGGGAGATCTCATCTCCCTTAAGAGTGCTCGGTGAGCTTGCCACAATATATACAGTATATATATATATATATATATATATATATATATATATATATATATATATATATATATATATATATATATACATATATACACACACACTCTCTAGATTTTCATGGGATATGTGTAAAATGTTTTGTATTATTATTTGAATAGGTAAATCTCTAGACTGTGAGGGAACCCTTGCTTCAGTGGAGATTCCAGAGAAGCATCACAGTTATGGACGGAATGAAGGAGCCTGGATGAAAGACCCAGTGGCCAAAGACAACAAGATCTATGTTACAAACTACTACTACGGCAATAACCTGGTGGAGTTCCGCAACCTGGAGAACTTCAAACAAGGTAAAAACAGTCAAAAACAAAGAGGGGCAAATTCATTAAAGGGATAGTTCATCCAAAAATTAAAATTAGCCCATGATTTACCCTTGAACTTGACGCACAGCGTAATGACGGCAATTGGCGCCTCTTGCGGTTCAAACACACAGGGCTGGGCAACCGCATTCGTCATTACGTAGTGTGTCAAGTTCAAGGGTTACTCCTTTGGTGTAAATCGTCTGCCGGAAGCTATTTATTTTAGTCCATAAAGTTTTAAATATGGAACGCATCACTTCACTTCAGAAGACCTTTATTAACCCCCGCAGAGCCGTTTCAAGCACTTTAATCATGAATAGATGCGCTCTAATGTACTTCCAAAGTTAAACAGCCATTCACCCTCATTATCAAGCTTGGAAGAGCCAAGACATTTTTTAATAGAACTCAGATTGTATTCTTCTGAAAGAAGAATGTCATATACTCCTAGGATGAGTAAATCATGGGCTAATTTTCATTTTTGGGTGAACTATCCCTTTAAACAACTGTGCACCTTTTTCATGGTAGTTTACAGTAGTAGGTCTTGTTTGCTAATTATGTGCAATAAAATTAGCACATAAAAAACCATCAGATTGATCGTCATCTTGTAAAGCCCGCCTCACCGTTTGTGATTGGGGCCTCAATATGGAAAGATTGGAAATGAGCTTGAATGGGCTCTTCGCCCAGACTAACTTGCAGAGCAAATCTAAATTTGCCGAAAGTTCGTCTGGGCGAAGAGCCCATTCAAGCTCATTTCCATTCTTTCCATATTGAGGCCCCAATCACAAACGGTGAGGCGGGCTTTACAAGATGACGATCGATCTGATGGTTTTGGGTCTATCCAAATGCGCCCAGAGGCATTTGAGCGATGTCTGTTGGTGACGCCCCTTTGGAAGTGAGCTGTGAATGAACCTTCCCCAGACCCTAACTCAGTTACGACTGAGAAGGGTCTGGTTTTAACCAGGCTACAATAAAATAGCACTGTACCATAAGTATTTGAATTGGTGAAATGTCTCTTTTTATGTAAATTATAATATAGATTATCCCTAATTCACAAACGTTTTACATTTTATTTCATTTTATTATGTTTTATTCATAAATTTTCTTAAATCATGATATTTTTTTTATTATCGTGGCAGCAGTAATTGAATGAAATAATGATTAAATCATGGAGAAGAGCGCCAAAAGCAGACATATAGCAAGACCATGACATTTTTGAGAGCCAATTCAGGTGTCAGTATTGCAGTGTTGGAAGTCCTCAAAATCTGGCCTGCTACATGGAGAATTGCACTGTGAAAAAAGGCATTCAGTGAAAACTTTAGTACTGATTTGTATAATTTCTTGAGAATTGGGTGTTAAAACAATGCAGGCAGTAAATTCCCCCATTATGGTTTGAGTTAAATGCAGTTGAGAATAGGTATGAAAATATTCATGATGGCCTTTATTGTTTAACTAATAACAAATTGTATCATAATCAATAGGTCGCTGGAGTAACCTCTACAAGCTTCCCTACAACTGGATAGGAACTGGTCATGTGGTCTACAACGGTGCCTTCTATTATAACAGAGCCTTCACCAAAAACATCATCAAATATGACTTGCGCATGCGCTACGTGGCAGCTTGGACTCAGCTTCATGATGCAGTCTACGAGGACACCACTCCCTGGAAATGGCGAGGCCATTCAGACATCGATTTCGCCGTAGACGAGAGTGGCCTCTGGGTGATCTACCCAGCGCTGGATTACGACTACTCGCAACACGAAGTCATCGTCATCAGCAAGCTGGACCCAAGCGACCTCTCCATGAAGAAGGAGACGACATGGAGGACTGGGCTGAAGCGCAACTCGTACGGAAACTGCTTCATCGTGTGTGGCGTGCTGTACGCCATTGATGTCTACAACCAGAAAGAGGGCGAGATTTTGTACGCCTACGATACGCACACTAACACGGAGGCCGCTCCACGTTTACCGTTCACAAATGAGTATGCCTTTGTGACCCAAGTGGACTACAATCCCAAAGATAAGGTGCTGTATGCATGGGATAATGGCCATCAACTGACCTACAATGTTCACTTTGTTGGCCAATGAAGTTCTGGGTCCAAAACCTGACGAGGTGGGCGTCTTCGTAATTGGGCCTGGTGAATAAGGAAATACACCATTTATAGGAGCACATTGTTTTCTTTGTTGGTATAATGATTGAGATGAGGTGTTAAAGTGAGTCAACGTTATTTGGGAATATATTTTTACCCTCAGCTAAAGAGTTTAACGACTTGCATGTGTAATTTTTTATGTAGTTCATTATCAGTCCCCAAACCTTTACCACTGTAAATAGGGGTACAGTTAAGGATACTGAACAATTATTAAGTGTAACCTGAATGGTTTTACGCAGCTTTATGCCATAATGTTTATTGTTACATTCAAGATTTGTGAAATGTGTTGTAATATCTTTTTATAGCCAAATATAATTTAAAGGAATGGTTCACTTCAAAATGAAAATTCTGTCATAATTTACTCACCATCAAGTTGTTTCAAACCTGTATGAATTTCTTTCTTCTGCTGAACACAAAATAAGTTGAAGAATGCCAGTAACCAAACAGTTGATGGACAACATTGAATTCCATAGTTTTTTTCCCCCTCCTACTATGGAAGTAAATGGGGTCCATCAACTGTCCGACATTCTTAAAAATATATTTTTTTGTGTTCAGCAGAAGAATGAAATTCATACAAGTTTGAAACAACTTGAGGGTGATTAAAGGAGAATTTTCATTTTAAAGAGCACTATTCCTTTAACTCTGTGCCAATCAAATTGTGGGGGGTGGGATGTTAAATGTTATGTAAATTTCATTTTAGCTATTCATTTTGTAAAATATTAAATTCTCATTGTAAATATGTTCAAGAATAAGTTGTGGTACAATATTCATATTATAAAGCTCAGATTTATCATCCCCAGATATTTAAGATTGTAGTCACTCTACATAAGTGGTTACTTATGATTACTCCTGGATGAGTTACAATGTTTTGTATGTTGCATTTACAGTATGTTTAAAATTTCACATTTTGTGTAAAATCGTACAAATAAACTTTCTAAAATCATTTTCTTTGTTTGTATTTGATAACACACAATGTCATGTTATGCATTTTGCACTTCACTATGTAGTATATAATACAGTATGCAACCATACATGATTGAGATACAATAAATCATTGTCACTTATCATACAACTCCCCATCTCCAGATGTCTGACGTTTTAAAAATGTTGCAACATATGATTGAAGACATAGACATAGTCGGGAATAACTTTAGGTCACAGTAAGATTTAGATTTATGGATATTTTTATTCCTTTTAGCCCTGTGAAAAAGCAATACACTTTAGCAGTACTTATTATGAAAATAATATACTTTATATATATATATATATATATATATATATATATATATATATATATATATATATATATATATATATATATACAGGTCCTTCTCAAAATATAAGCATATTGTGATAAAGTTCATTATTTTCCATAATGTAATGATACAAATTAAACTTTCATATATTTTAGATTCATTGCACACCAACTGAAATATTTCAGGTCTTTTATTGTTTTAATACTGATGATTTTGGCATACAGCTCATGAAAACCCCAAATTCCTATCTCAAAAAATTAGCATATTTCATCCGACCAATAAAAGAAGTGTTTTTAATACAAAAAAAAAGTCATCCTTCAAATAATTATGTTCAGTTATGCACTTAATAGTCAATACTTGGTCGGGAATCCTTTTGCAGAAATGACTGCTTCAATGCGGCGTGGCATGGAGGCAATCAGCCTGTGGCACTGCTGAGGTGTTATGGAGGCCCAGGATGCTTCGATAGCGGCCTTAAGCTCATCCAGAGTGTTGGGTCTTGCGTCTCTCAACTTTCTCTTCACAATATCCCACAGATTCTCTATGGGGTTCAGGTCAGGAGAGTTGGCAGGCCCATTGAGCACAGTAATACTATGGTCAGTAAACCATTTACCAGTGGTTTTGGCACTGTGAGCAGGTCCCAGGTCGTGCTGAAAAATGAAATCTTCATCTCCATAAAGCTTTTCAGCAGATGGAAGCATGAAGTGCTCCAAAATCTCCTGATAGCTAGCTGCATTGACCCTGCCCTTGATAAAACACAGTGGACCAACACCAGCAGCTGCGTCGCACCCCAGACCATCACTGACTGTGGGTACTCCAGTGCTGATTCTCTGTAGCCCAGGTCAGGCGCTTCTGCCGCTGTTTCTGGTTCAAAAGTGGCTTGACCTGGGGAATGCGGCACCTGTAGCCCATTTCCTGCACACGCCTGTGCACGGTGGCTCTGGATGTTTCTACTCCAGACTCAGTCCACTGCTTCCGCAGGTCCCACAAGGTCTGGAATCGGTCCTTCTCCACAATCTTCCTCAGGGTCCGGTCACCTCTTCTCGTTGTGCAGCGTTTTTTGCCACACTTTTTCCTTCCCACAGACTTCCCACTGAGGTGCCTTGATACAGCACTCTGGGAACAGCCTATTTGTTCAGAAATGTCTTTCTGTGTCTTACCCTCTTGCTTGAGGGTGTCAATGAAGGCCTTCTGGACAGCAGTCAGGTCGGCAGTCTTACCCATGATTGCGGTTTTGAGTAATGAAACAGGCTGGGAGTTTTTAAAAGCCTCAGGAATCTTTTGCAGGTGTTTAGAGTTAATCAGTTGATTCAGATGATTAGGTTAATAGCTCGTTTAGAGACCCTTTTCATGATATGCTAATTTTTGAGACAGGAATTTTGGGTTTTCATGAGCTGTATGCCAAAATCATCAGTATTAAAACAATAAAAGACCTGAAATATTTCAGTTGGTGTGCAATGAATCTAAAATATATGAAAGTTTAATTTTTATCATTACATTATGGAAAATAATTAACTTTATCACAATATGCTAATTTTTTGAGAAGGACCTGTATATATATATACATATATATATATATATACATATATATATATATATATATATATACTTAAGCGCAAACTGAATGTAATGGGGTTTTTTTGACACTCAATTGCATGTTATCGGCGAATAAATAAAAATGTGTAATAAAAAGAAGAAAAAATGTCACAATAGTGACAAAAAAAAGTTTTAAGAAAATAAATATTATCATTGACAAAAAGGTATCCATAAATACTGTGGAGCTAGAATTCCATAGGAAATGAATACATGTCAAATTTGACCCCCTTTGCATTCTTTTGACAGTGATGCAAAACCTTTTTGAAAATATATGAAAATTACATTGGTGAGGGTCAGAAACTGGGTTAAAAAAAATATATAATATATATAAATATATATAAAAATATATATCATGGAATATCAAATAAATAAATCTTTTTAAAAAATCACAGCATGCCAGGTCAGTTTGACCCCCATTATGCATTCTAGGGTTAAGATAAATAGTCAAGAAAGTGTACTCTCTTTAAGTACGCTTTAATTTCATATTATACTATTTACAAGAATTTGCAAGAATATTCTTTTAAGTGTTAAAGAGCTATAAAATTATACTCACCTTCATATTATTCCCAATCTTTCTAGCTCATGAACCTAAAAATGATATTTTGAGACATGTCTTTTGTCCACAATGAAAATTGATGGGGTGCAGGGTTGTTTTGGACTGCATTGACTTTATAGCCTATGGACAAAAACAGTAAAAAAAAACCACACAGAACACCATAGTAACCATATAGTAAGATGTTCAAAACCATTAATAAAACTTTTTTTCCAGTCAAAAAAATCAGTGGGTGTTTATGCACAAATGGCATACATATTTCTTGTCTTCCAGGTCTGAGGTCACATTCATTCTGTCTGAGCAGGAAAGAGGAAACCCAGATATAAAACAAAGAAGTGTTTTCATGAGGTCATTGTTGCGTTTGGGAGGTCTGGGTGTGGTGATGATTGACTGACATGACACGTGTGTGTGCTTACATGAACTCAGGAGAGGTATAGAATTGTTGGTAGAACAGGGCGGAGGTTCTTCTTTAATGTGAGGAGTCTTCGCATCTGAATTAACCCACAAGACACTTCCCCTCGAGCCAAAATCTTGCACAGCAGAATTTCAGGCCAACATCAGTACTCCATCAATGATGCACAAATAAACCGCATTTATCTGTTAGCTTGAATGCTCAGCAGGATAAGAATTTGTTTTATGTGAAAACCACACTTGGAGACTTGCATCTCTTTGTTAATATGGGCATCAATACATGTAAGACCTCACTAGCAACCCTAATAAAAGCTGCAGTTTGTCATATTTGGTGCAGGATGTCATTAATATGATTAAACTGAGAAGACAAATGAGCCGTGGCGGGTTAGTGTTGTGCAGCGCAGCGTCCCAGACCCCCTAAAGGTCCTCTTGGCCTTCCTACAAGTCGCTTTGTGTATCGTAGTCTGCTCACCCTTTCCAATACACACCCTAATCCAAATCACTGTGTTGGGACCTTGTGTCATCTATTCCTTAAAAAACATTAAATAAACAGATTTTGAAGCCACTGAACACTTAGTCCCAGACGTGCAAGAACTAAATGTCAAGATGATCAATAAATTCTTGAATTTTGTACATGTCTGTTTACTCAAAGAGGGGATTTCCATTCCTGCCCAGCAGAGGCTTTGACATTCACTACAGGCATAACTGGATTTTATTGAGTTTAATGAAGCTCATTGGGGTTGTTTTCCACCGCAGTCCTTAATTCAGTGCTCTCAAAATGCAGTTAAGGCGTACAAAACTAAATCTGAAGGCTGACCGCAAGAGGATTGAAACTCATTATGACAATAACACTGCTAGAAGCCCCCAGAGGTCCTTCACTTACACAAGACACTGAGCAAATAAGCCTTGATTTATCAATTGCATTTGCAAATGTCTGGCTTCGACTCAAATCATATATCATGCATTACATTACTGAGAACTTGTTTAAAACAGCAACTTGATTCCTCTATGGAAACCAATCAAAACAAGAAAATGTGTGAAGTTTGCAACAAACTATAGTTAATTAAAAGCCTTGTTGGGCAGCAACTGAATTTTAACTATATTTCTTAGTAGCCTCCAGGACTGGTGATCAGCAAACTTTCACCTAACTATGTTTCTGTTCCTCTATGTAGCATTTTGAAAAAAATACAAATAATTCTACTGAACTGATTTACCCTTAATTATGTCTTTCACTCATGTAACTTTGAAAAATCTGAATCGGTCTAGTGAGTCTACTCATCCTAAACTATTCTCTCTCAGGGAATTGGAAGATCAATCATTCAAAATCAATCATTCTTGCGAATCAGTTTGTCCTAAACGATTCTTTCTCTTGAAATCCAAATTCTGCTAGTGAATCGATTCACCCTAAACTATTCTTTCTGTTATATGCTGCATTGAAAACTCTGAATCATTGATTCGTTCTAAATGGTTCTTTCTCTCATAGCCTAGCCCTGGAAAACCAAATAATGCTAGTGAATCGATTCATCCTAAACAATTCTTTTTCTCATATGTGTCGGAAAATCATAATAATTCTAGTGAGTTGATTGAACCGTAAATATATATTTTTCTGTCTCAGGGTATTAGAAAATGTACTCGATTACTAACGTAAGAGAGATAAAGGAACGAGTATTGCATAGCTATACGCTATGGGAAAACTAATTTTCTCGAGAATATTCAAGCCTTTATTTTAAAACGCAGTGCAGCTGGATAGCAAGCACAGTGCAGGCTGTCTAAGTGCGCTGATTGGCTGGGCTGCACGAACCTATGCCGAAGCAGCGAGGATGCACGAACCTATCAGGTCGCTTCCCGCCTCGTGTGCGCCGAAGCGCGCCAGAATGGGCGTGGCTGCTGACTATATAAGCGGCCCATTTTGCCATAGGAATCAGGTTAAATCGACTGAAGCAACAGCACCTGGACGTGCAGCGTAATAACACAGACGGCTACACAATACTCGTTCCCTTATCTCACAGGGAACCGAGGTTACGTTAGTAACCGAGTACATTCCCTTCCAAGAACAGTTTATTCGTATTGCGTAGCTATATGCTATGGGAACCCATTTTAAAACGCTGTGCTATTAGCTGATTACTTCGCTCTGACTATCGCCTGGAGCTGAGAAGCCCGAGACCTATAGTAGAGCTGAAGTCAGAATCCAACAGGGACTGGATGAGACGGGCCCTCAAAGGGATATGTAAAGGCTTGGGCCCAACAGGGGCCAAGACCTCCTAAATAGAAAGGACTCGTGCCTGCAGGGCCAGCACTTTCAAGTTGTAAAAAGACCTGCCGGCCGCCAAACAAATGTCGCCTATGGGGTATTGAAGGCCCAGTGAAGTGTAGGCTAAAGAGATAGCATCTACTATCCATCGTGATAATCTCTGCTTCGTGACCGGGGACCCTTTGGCGCGGCCACCGAAGCATAGAAAGGGCTGTTCCAACTGCCTGAACGGGGCAGAACGCTCTAAATAGACTCTGAGAGCCCTGACAGTGCAGAGTAAATTTAAGTCTCTATCATCTTCCGACGGGGGAAGAGCTGATGGTGAAATAACCTGGGCTCTGAATGGAGTCGGGAGCACCTTAACCTTAACTATGGTACATAACCATGTCTCGGTTTGAGGACGACTGAGGAGTCGTTGGGCCCAGACTCAAGGCAGGAAGCGTTCATGGAGAGCTCTTGTAAATCGCCTACTCGCTTGACCTATGCAGGGGTGCGGTCTTGAGCGAAAGTGACTTTAGGTCAGCAAACTGAACCGGCTTGAAAGGGGGTCCCTTAAGAGCTCTGAGGACCGTAGATAAGTCCCAGTCAGGGATAGAGGGAGGTCGAGGCTGGTTCCTGGCCCATTTGAGGAAGGGTACAATCAGGTCGCTTTTCCCTAAAGATCAGCGGGCCACAGGAGCATGTAGGGCTGCTATGGCCGCCACATACACTTTGAGCGTGGAGGGAGTCCGGCCCGCGTCCAGCAGCTATTGGAGAAAGAAAAGTACCAGTGGTACTTCACACGAATATGGGTCTAGGTTCCGAGCTGAGCACCAGCAAGTGAACACTGACTTCTTAAGGGCGTAGAGACGTCTTGTGGACGGAGATCTAGCCTCAGCAATAGTGTTTAGGACTCTCTCCGGGAGATCCCTGGATACCCTATGAGGGACCATACATGGAGGGCCCACCGGACGGGGGTGCCAGACTGTCCTGTTCGCCTTCGTGAGGAGGTCCTTCCTCAGCGGAATAGGCCAGGGAGCTGTCTCTAGCAGCTGCATCAACTCGGGGAACCATGTCTGGGTCCACCAGAGAGGGACTATTATCACTATCCATTCGATGACCTGAGGGAGCATCGAGACCGGAGGGAATGCATAAAGACGGCGGCTGGGCCATTCGTGGGCCAGCGCATCCCTGTTCTTCTAAAAGAATATTGGATAAATAAAATAAATATTGGAAGAATAAAAGAACTCTCAGTGAGAGTTGTCTTCTGAGGCGAAGAGATCGAACTCTGCCCTCCCGAAGACACTCCAGATCAAAAGAACCATCTGCGGGTGGAGAGACCATTCCTTGGGGGGATACCCTGGATACCCCAGTATGCCCGGTACATGCGCCACTCTGAGCGAGCGCAAGTTGGCATAAGCCCACAAGAGGAGCTGTTTGGCCATGGTGTACAGGTTGTATGACCTGAGACCACCCTGGCGAATTTATATATGACACCACAGCCATGTTGTACATCCGGACCAAGACATGGTGTCCTGCCAGGTGTGGGAGGAAGGTTTTTAGGGCTAGAAAGACCGCTCTTGTTTCGAGGTAGTTGATATGTAGGCGCTTCTCCGAGCTTGACCAGAGCCCGGAGACAGGCCTGAGTTTCTGTTGAATTCATCTTCCTCCTTGAAACCAGACCCATGCTTATACCAGACTTGTACCAGCTGGAGCCAGGTTTTGTAAGTCTGTGACTCTGCCTCTGATTGGGCTAGAATGAACCAGTCATCGAGGTAGTTCAGAATGTGCATTACCCGCTGTCTCGGGGGGGGGGGGGGGGGGGGGGGGGGCATCCATGTATTTTGTAAACGTACAGGGTGCCAGTGACAGTCCGAATGGCAGGACTGTGTATAAATAGGCCTGCCCCTCGCAGACGAATCTCAAGAATGGCCTGTGATGGGGGGCTATTTGGATGTGAAAGTAAGCATCTTTCAGATCCACAGAGAAAAACCAATCCATTGGGCAAATTTGCGCAAGGATTTGTTTGGTCATCAGCACCCTGAACGGCCGTTCCATGAGGGCCTTGTTCAGGTGTCTGAGATCTAAAATAGGCCTAAGGCCATCATCCTTTTGTGGAACGACTAAATAACGGCTGTAAAAGCCAGAATCGCTCAGTGATCGGGGAACTCGACAGCCCCTTTCACAAGTAAATTTGACACTTCGGTGTTGAGGACGTGAGCCACGTTGCTCCTTACCGATGTCTCAACCACAGCATGAGCGAACTGGAGTGAGTAACCTCGTTTTATTGTGCTCAATACCCATTTTGACACGTCGGGGATGGCTTCCCAGGCCTTGGCCCGAGTGACTAGGGGTTGAATGAAGTCTGGTGGCGGGCCGTCATGTATCGAGGACCCAGCCGCCCAGGTGTTTGGAAGAGGAAATTTGCTATTTTTGTGCTTCATATGGGGCTGGAAGAAGCATGCAAGCTATTTTCAAGGATGGTCCGGCCGCAGCGAGACTTGGATTAGGACGGCTTCTTAGGCTCCGGGTCCAGCGTAAGTTTAGGCCGGGGACCCTGGTGCTTTGGAAAGGGGAGGCGCTTGGCTGGTTCAAAGTGCTGGCTGGTTTCAGTCGCTGGTCGAGGCTGAGAGACAGCGCCAGTGGCGGCTGCTGGTCTTTCAAAGAGGGGAAGCTCATTTTCGGCCTACATCAAAAAAAGTGTAAAAACTGAATGAATGAACAAAGGATCTAAAAAAAAGATATTAAATTCGACGGAGGAAATGTGGGAATTGGGTTCAACTGAAACAAGGAATGTGGTGTATAAATGTGTGAAATGTATGATGAAAATTGGCTAGCAATTTCGCCAAGCAAATACCAAGAAATAGATGGCACCAGTTTTTCTTTCGACTACACTTGCAAAATCTGCGATGGGACTGAGCTTGAATAGCTTCAGCATCAGTCTTTGAACAGACCCTCCATTCATCACGCAGAAGCCCGGAGACAAGGCCCGCCCACTCCTCCATTCACCCCAGAGTTTGTCCGTAGACGGGACATAATCAATGCATTTATCCAAAGACCATCTAGTTTTGAAGCACTGAAAAAAACTGTTCAAAGCAGCTCCATTGAAGTCAATGGACACTAGGCTTCAACAGGGAAATGCACTGTGACGCTACGGCAATGTATGAGAAGTAGTCAGCCGACCTGCTATATGTAGCTGATTCTGAACGAACTCGTCTTCAAGATGAACGTGTTCTAATGCATTTTTAGTCAATAAAATGTGAAAACAATACATATTTGACCATTAATTTTTTGACATGATAGGGGAAGCCGAGCTTCACTTGCAGTCTTCCCCGGCCCGTTCTTAGGGCGACCTGAAGCCGAACTGGAGTGCTTGGGAAGGAAGTGTCGCATGGCCTGCGAAGACTTCTGTGCTTCAGTGAAGCACTCAGCAAAACCCTTTACCGATGGGTCGAAGAGACCAGAGGTGGAAACCGGGGAGTCCAGGAAAGCAGTTCTGTCTGCGTCCTTAATCTCGGTGAGGTTAAGCCACAGGTGGCACTCTAACACCACCAGGCTGGCCATGCTCCATCCAATGGGCTGAGCAGTGGTCTTGGTGGCGTGCAGAGCCAGGTCGGTGGCACTGCGCAGATCCTTGAAGGTCTCATGTGCAGGGCTGAAGCAGCTTGACCAGCGGAAGCGTAGGCACGGCCGGCGAGAGCTGAAGTCATTCTGCCATTGTCAACAGTTGAGCCAGACCAATCCTCGCCCTCAAACGCCGCCACTGACAAACTGTTTTCAATGTCCTCTACTGATCCGCCGAACGAGACGAGACCGGCCGCTTCAAGGGAGGTGCACTGGTCTGTCTTTTTGATGAGAACCGTTGACTCACTCTCTTGCATAAAGAGAGCTAGCCATGAGCGCAGAGCGGCATGTTCTCACAGTGAGAACAGCCGCCCTGAGTGAGAGCAGCTTCGGAGTGTTCAGCGCCGAGGCAGGAAGCACATTCACTGTGCCTGTCAGTGATATGCAGGGGGACCCTGCATGAAACTCAGACTGGGCCCGGCATTTGAAACAATGCCGTGTTCTTTTTTGAAAAGGGTTTTTGGAAAGGATACTCTGGCAGATGACCACAGGGAAACAGCGAACAGTGTTGACGGTGTCGAGTTCAGGAAGCTGAGCAAGAGGCCGCCGGTTGTTGAGCTGCTGCTGCAGCTTGTTGCGTTCTGCTACTGTTCAATGGCGAGAGAGGCTTCTTGTCCGGAGAAATCAGCGAAGAGATGCGTTGTTCGCTGAAGTTGATTAAATCTGATTCCTATGACGAAATGGGCCGCTTATATAGTCAGCAACCACACCCATCTGGCGCGCGGGAAGCGCCCTGATAGGTTTGCGCGTCCTCGCTGCTTCGCTATAGGTTTGTGCAGTTGCCGCAGCCCAGCCAATCAGCGCACTTAGACAGCCTGCACTGTGCTTGCTGTGCAGCTGCACTGCATTTTAAAATAAAGGCTTCAATATTCTCAAGAAAAGGAGTTTTCCCACAGCGTATTGCTACGTGTGGCGAGCAGGGCGAGACAGAGGGCCATAAGAGAGTGACACGAGGCCGGTGGCATGATTACTGATGAACTTACTTCCAGATTACATACACATTACACACATTTATACTAATGTAGTATAATTTATACTTTTTTAATTATTATTATATATTTTTTTATTTTATTACTTTTTCAATATAAGTACCTAGTAGAGAGTATGCGATTTCAGACACAGCCAAAGTCAGAATCAATCTAGAGAATGGGTTTGTCTTAAGCAAATCTATCTCATAAGAAGTGTTGGAAAGTCTGAATCATTCTACTGAATCATTTATGGTTTCTTTCTCTCATATGTAGCATTGGAAGCATATTTAGCATTGGAAAATCTGAATTATTTGTTAGTCGATTCGTAAACAATCGTCCTTCACTCTCTAAATTATCTTCTCTTTCATAGCACACACACACAAAAAATTTGAATCTTTCTTGTGAATTGTGGTCCATGCTGAGTGATTCTGTTTCTCATGTGTAGCATTAGATGTGTTTGATTTGAAGTCAAAGTCTGCTGAACAGACCGATCGGTGTATGACATCAAAGTACCACGAGAGCAAATGAAAAGCATACAGAGCCGTCTGCTTTCTAATCGCTCTCACAGTATAAAGTACTGTGTGTAAAACGCGGACCTGTGATTCCGTTTTGCGAATCGCAAATCAAGCAGTGATTGCCAGCGCTCTGATCCAATGGCGTTGGGCATTGTCAGGTTGACAGTAAATCTACCCCAATGATGTTGGGGGGGGGGGGGGGGGGGGGGGCACCAGGGGGGGCCAATCATATTCCAGGGGGGGCCAGTGCCACCCCGTGCCCCCCTTCTAGACACGCCCCTGGCTCAGGGCCGGCCCGGCATAGGCGGAATTGGCAAATGCTAAGGGCGCCACTCAATAGGGGCGCCACAATGAGTGAACGAGTGATTTTTTTTTTTTTACTAATACTATTTTAAAAACATCAATTCAAAATAATAAAAAAATGAAGCAAAAAAACTCCCGGCGCATCCATCTTCCCACCCCCAGCGAGTGCTTGAATTGCGTCAGAAACAGAGCGCGCGCGATCAGTTTACTGTTGGTAATTTGTTGTGTAGCGTCGCCCCTCGCTGCATCCACTGTAGACAGCATTGCTTTCGTTAGAGGGCACTTAACACACTCAAGCACCCCGTAGAAACGGGCCAGGCAGCTCGAGCCAGGTCTAGACATGGTGAAAGTTGATTGTGACGGATGGCCAAATAATTTACATGACGTATTTTAAATTAGCATTATAGTCTGCAAAGATACAGTGCCAAACGGAAGAGAAGAGGATAAAAGGGGATAAAGACAGAGGTAATGAATGAACAGTTTATCTAATTGCATAGTAGTAAGATATATAAGATATATATATATATATAGGATAAATAATCATGAACACAATGACAGGGTGAGATGGGCTGTGATGCATGGGGCACCAGGTAAAATCTTGCCTAGGGCTGCAAATTGGCCAGGGCCGGCCCTGGTGTCGCCAAGTCATACATATAGATTCATTATAGTGAATTGGTTCATTCAGACAATTCACATAAATTAACAGATTACAAGAAAATTATAAAGTTCATTTTTTTTTTGTTATATTCAGTTTAAATATATTTATTATTTTAAGCTGTCACTGTAATTGTAAAATAAATAAAAAATTGTGGAAAAATTTAAATTTGTATAAAAATTATATAATAAATTGTCACTGGAAACTTCAAGTAAAATCAAGTAGTTTTAATGTTTCTATTTTTATATATAACAAATAAACCTTGAATAACTTATAAGTCACAAGCTACAGTTTCAAAATAGATTCCCCAACACTGATTAAAGTCTGCTGGGCGGGGGGCGGGGGCGGGGGGTGGGGGGGGGGGGGGCGGGAGGGGAGAGTCAAGAGGCTGGAGATTGGCAAGTATTTGGTGTGTACTGTCGTGTAGTGCAAGCATTTACTAACAAGATGTGAGGGGTATGACTAACCCTAATCAGAGAAAAAGAAGTAGCCCTTGTGACACACGCACACACACGCACACGCACACACACGCACACGCACACGCACACGCACACACACACACACACACACACACACACACACACACACACACACACACACACACACACAGTGTACGGCTGTAGGAAGCCATTGTAAAAAACACAATGCTGTCTCTAAGACTAACGGAGTAAAATGTGAAGAATCTGAAAAATTCAGAGTTCCCACTCATGATGTCAAATGAGAGGTTGATGTTCTGATATTATATCTTGATAAAGAGCTCGAAAATAACTGCACAGACTGTTTTGTATGACACACATATTCTATAAAGCTTCAAATACTTCTGTACGTCACTTTAATTCATCACTGCCTGAAATAAAAAGCATGGCAGATAGTAGAAATATGTCCCGTTCTCTGACCCTGACAAGAAATATGACCGACCCAAGTCATGCTGTTTGTGATGAGATATCTATAGGTTCAAAAAATGTCTGGGAAGCATAGTTTGATTGTTCACAAGAAGTGCACTCTGTTTGAGGGGGCCTTTGCAGGGCTGCCAACTCTCACGCATTGGCCGTGAGACACACGCATTTGATTGGTTTCACACGCTCACACGCCACACTCCCGATTTCTCACGCTGAAGTGTCAACCCGGTCGGTCAAATGCCTGAAAGATGAGTTTATCTACAGATCTACCTGTTGAGCCACTCGTGATCGACTAATTATACCGCAAAATAGTTAAAATCTCCCGTAATCTAGAGCGAGCGCGCACGCGAGACAGAGATTGTGCTTCAAACCGGGTAGCGCGCACGCAACCTTGCGTGTGCAGAGACGCCCCCCGTTGGACAATGCCATCTCCATTCCTCCATTCCCTCCGTTTCCTCCTAATCTCTAAGCGTTTCTCCTCTGAATCTCCTCCATATTGCTTTAAATTATAACATTCTGTGCAAAATTCTAATGGGTCCGTAAGGTTTTCTGTTTCTGTTTTCACTAGCTTATAGATAACAGTAAGGCTAACATATTCATTCAAAAATCAAAAAAACTTCCATTTTGATTTCATGGGGACTTTAAGATTAGAAGTACACTACATGTGCACATTCATTACAATTAAGCACACTTCTTTTTTTATAAGGTAATTTGTGACAAATAAAACTAATTGGTATTTTCCAAAGAAGAATTCCACATGTTCCATGTACTGTAAAGAGTAACAAATCTACAACCAAACGCAGAACAGATTACTTCCAGACACATATGATGACACACAAGAAGGAACACAAAAGACAAAACACATAAAACTTAATGATGCAAAAACAGTTTTTATTGATTCAGCAGTGTGGGCAATGGCGCTTGAAAGACCAAAACTATGTAACAAAACGCGGCGACGGGGTTACCCAGCTGCTGTGTTTATCACAATGATGTGGCAAACAGCCAAGAAAAATACACACTCAGCACACTCAAACACACGGTCAATCACCCATCCATCCACACAAACACATGCAGGCACAAAGCGTGCTGTAAAATGCCAGAATAATCAACTATTGCGTGCTGTCCGGACTGAGTTCAGCACCACTGAAGACAACGTAATGCTGTAAACAATCCTTGTGATTCAAGTCGCTCAGCTGTGAAAGTATCTCTTTCAACATGCAGGGAGTGGTGGGGTCAGACAAGCACAATAAACAAGGTAAGGAGGTAATTTTTTTCAATCAGTGTTTCAGAGTTGGCTGATACAATAAGCAATGTAAATAAAACATGGGTTAAAGGTAAAGTTTGTGATTTATGTGTCACCGAATGGAATACCTGGCTGCGTCCGAAATCTCTTGAGTAGGTACTTACTTTGAATAATTACTTCATGAGACCTAAAAAATTCATGACTGCTAAAAATGTATTTTCTATATACTATGAATACGCAACCCGATCTCACAGCAATTCGAACGAATTTTACGAGGTGGCTAATTCGTACCAATTCATACGACCTCACTCGTACAAATTTGTACGATTTTTGCTAAATCGTACATATTTTACAAGTTGCCCAATTCGTACGAATGACCTACCCCTGACCCCGCCCCTAAACCTAACCATCACTGGGGTATAGACAAATCGTACGACGAATTCATACGAATCAGTCACATTTTACTCACTCGTACAAGTTCGTAAGAATTGGTCGTGAGATAGTGTTGGAATATGGTATGAATAAAATTCAGACATACTACATTTGCCATGTTGGTTTTAACCTACCAGTGTCAGTTGAGTTGCATCTCTGTCGTTCATAAACCCTCTCCCGTGGCCTCATGGGATTGTAGAGTGTCCATTATATGCACAAGTTATAGGTCATCCGGGCACTTTTTTCACCTAGTGTTTTTTCATCATTATGTATTTGGACATACTCTGTTGGCATGTTGTTTTTTGCATAGGAAGTATTCGATTTTGGACAAAGTGAGTGTTTACACCCTTGGAGAGGAATCAACCTACAAATGGTCTACTTATAGCTTTTTCTGAATATTTAAACTAGTATTTTATATTTTGAAATTGTACACAGATTCTACACACAAATGTAGGCCTCAAACACCTCAATATATCAACATTTTTTCTCAAGGCCCATTCACAGCAAATATATAGTTATCGTTACAGTACGCTTTCTTTGTGTGAATGGGCCTTTAGACTGTATGATGATAATAAAATTTAAGAAGTGTGCTTAGATTTGCCATAATATTCTGTGATCTGCCATCAGAATTTGTACTATCATGCTGGTTGTTGTAAGTATCGTGGCAGTTCAAAAATGAAATGTCTGTTTAAAACCCTAACCATTGGCAAACTCGGTCCTGGAGGGCAACAGTCCTGCAACCCTAATCAAACACACCTGAACCAGATACTCAATGTCTTCAGGGTTAGAAGGATACTGGCAGATGAGCTTTATCAGGGTTGGAGCTCAATTCTGCGGGACCTAGTATGTCCATCCCTGCACTATACCTATAACTGATAGTGTTAGCACTACGCCATTTTAGCTTAGATCTACAAGTCTTTGAGCTTTTTTAATGAGTGTCATGATTTGTGTTTCACGGTACTACTAGACCCAAGTGCTCCTCACAGCAATTATAGTGCTGTACCAGGTGAGTTACAGAGCAAGTTTACTACATCAGAAAATCCATACATACAAAGCTGGTTATGTGACGCAAACAACAATATGTATTAATTACAAATCAAGCTCTATGGTTAACGTGTTTTGAGGTTGTAGCATAGTATTGTGCAAGGAACTGCATGGAAATAAGCATTAATTAATTGATAATTTGCTTCTGTAATCAAAATTTGAGTGAAAAGATGGAGTTGTATTGAACAAATGTAAGTAGACATGTTTTTTTTCAATGAGCATAGGTAAATATAGAAATTTAAGTTAGAAATAACAAAGTTGATACTTAAAGTAGTTGTCTTCTGAGCAATTAACTTTGACCTTTAAATCTTTAAGTCATCTGAACAATAAAAAAAGAAACCTGTGGAAGAGCTGAAACATTATAGGAAAAGAAGTCATAGATTAAAGGGTCATTCCACCGGTGGAGATATGAATATGTATTGAAAGTGGGTCATATATATAGTTGAATAGTATCATAAATTTCAAATTTGGGACCTTCTTGGCCGATAAAAGGCAGAAAATGTCTTTTTAGTGCTTGTGGATTGTAGACAACTATCCCCATAGTGCATTGCAATGCTCAGCTCCGCAGACCACTCCCACTACAGTAGCTAGTTTAACTGCAAGATATTTGTGCAATGAACGTGCCACGTTAGCATGTTAACAAAATGAAAATAAACTTACTTTACAGAAAGACGACCATTTGACCCTGTAGGCTTTGGCTGACGTTGCCAGTTGAACTTAGGTATTCTAAAGTAGGTCTCCAGGACGCCGCTATCCATATGGGGTGCGAAACTCGGGTGAGCAACAACAAACACGTCAGTGTCATCCTCAGATTCCGTAGCACCGCTGGAATTCTCGGCAGCAGACAGACTCTTGTTCTGTGTCCATTGGCGCACAGTGAGAGCACAGGCACCACCAATCTGCCCGAGCTCGAGCCATTGCGGGCTCCTCGTCCGCGGCAGGCAGATCGTCTGCATTGGCTGTGGTGACAGCAGCTTCAGCCGCCTCCGGTTCCTCCATAGCCCTCAGCTGCTAGTTGCTATACTGTGGCTCATAAAGGTAGCCACGAACATCAGTTTCTACCATAACTTCGTCAAAATCCAGATCCTCCATAATGCATCCACCTGTGTATTCAGTACCTTCGTCCATATTTTCAAAACGTTTCTCCCGGTGAAATCAAACGCACTGGCACTGATCTGATAGGTCTGTTAGCGCATTAGGTCCAACCCCCTATGGGCGGGTTTGAAAGCGTGGGAACTAGTGCTTGTAGTCTTCACAGAAATCCCCCCCTTTTACACTTCCTACTACAATGACGTAAAATGAAGATTTTTGCGTCATTGTAGGAGGAAGTGAAAAAGGTAAATAGAGGATTTCTCTCGTCTCAGGGGAAAATGAAAGAGTGTTGCACGACCTGTAGCAGCACGGTTGAATAAAGAAAAGTCGCTCTCTCACTGATGTTGTCTGTTTATTGTCCCTAACACCTTCACAGCACCATCACAACACCGTAAGAGCTAGAACAGATGAATTAACATTATTGGAATATGTAAATAATTCACGTTCATATAAATGAAACAAAAACCAGTAGTCAATATAGCAACAAATTACGAAATTAATACCAACATTTATCATAAACGCCTTAAATTGCTCAAAAATTAAACAAACATATATAAAACAATCATAAAGACAAGATATGCTATGTAGCATTATACAAATGCATAAATATACATGAAGTATACCTTGTACTCCTTTCCAACCAGGTGCTAAAACAACAGATGCAAAACAAATACCACTAAAATAAAAACAAACAGCGACTAGATGCCTAAATTAACTTTAAAGTTGCCTTAATAATATAATTCACATCCGTGAATCTGTGACCGCATGGTTCCGTGTCTCCGTCTGTCAGCAATCTCTGTATATGCGCGCTTCCTGTGCGCGAGCGATCTGTTCGCATTTCCGGCAAGCCGCCTTTCAAAATCAAGATCTCTATAGGTTAAATAACTAAGAGTGCAAAGAAAATCTTCAAAAATATAATAAACAATATTAAGAATATTAAACTAATATTAAGAAGTATAGAATAACGATATCAGAATAATATATTAATTACGGCATGTATTATTCAAATAACTAAGGGTTATTTACACTCCCACCAAATCATGAGTGACTACAAATCTCAACTTCAATCACAAATGATTTCCAAAATAAATTACCCAGGTTTAAGGCTATATGTAAAGGAAAGACTGAAACATATTCTACTATGAACTGCCTAAATCAAAGGATATGTCAGGAAGATCAGGCTGCCTCCAGCAGCAGGACTAGCTTCTGTACAGGGCGATCAACTATTGAAGGTTTGTTCAGACGTTTACCATCCTTCCCCAGTTTGTCTCCAAAACGTATCTTCACTCTTCTCACCAAGCCATCCTTGTCAACCACTGTCTCAATAACTTCTGCCAAGCGCCACTCATTCCTGGGCAGATCGTCTGCCTTCTCCAAGAATATATCTCCAACTTGCATGTTCCTTCTTGGTGTAAGCCAGCGTTGCCTTGTTGCAATATTAGACACATACTCCTTCTGCCAACGGCCCCAAAATTGCTCCGCTAAGTATTGGACATGGCGCCATCTTTTGCGAGCATATAGATCTTCTCTCACAAACTTGCCAGGGGGTGGTAGAGCTTGGGTAGTTTTCAAAGTGAGCAGGTGATTTGGGGTAAGGGGCTCAGGACTCTTAGGATCATTCAGATTGTCTACTGTGAGCGGTCGGCTATTTACAATTGCCATAGCCTCGTAGAAGAAGGTCCGAAGGGAAGAGTCATCAAGCCTTCCAGAAGATAAGGACAGAGTGGAATGAAGAACACTTCTCACAGTTCTAATCTGTCTCTCCCAAACTCCTCCTGTGTGACTTGAATGGGGTGCGTTGAAGACAAAGTCACATTGTTTTCCTGCTAAAAACGTTACCAGACGATTGGTGTCAATTTCTTTCATGTCCTTAGCAAACTCATTCTTAGCTCCAATGAAATTACTGCCTTGGTCGCACCTTATTAGACGAACTGCTCCTCTGATAGCAATGAAACAGCGCAGACCGTTGATAAAGGTGTCCGTGGACATGTCATCCAACATCTCAATATGAATGCCTCTGCAACAGAAACAGGTAAAGAGAAGTCCATACCTCTTGTACGGTTTACGGCTTTGTTTGGTGATGAATGGACCAAAAAACATCCATTCCACAGTACGTGAATGGAGGGGATCTGTACGCTCTGAGGGCAGGTTGGCCATTCTTTGCTCTTCTGTGGGTCTGCGAAGCTTGCGACATCTCACACACCGTCGTACAAAGGAGGCTACCATCCTATTTACTCCTGTTATCCAATGTCCTCTTGATCTGATCTCATTTATAGTCAAGCCTTTTCCTTGATGTTCAGTTTTCTCATGACAATCGGCGATCAGAAGTTTTGTAAGATGGTGTTCCTTTGGAATTATTACTGGATATTTAATGGAGTTAGGGACAGAAGAGTTGCAAAGCCTTCCTCCCACCTTGAGCAATCCGTTGTGGTCGACAAAAGCATCTAGATTGCATAGCCTGTTGTTGTGTGAGAGTTGCTTGCCCTTACAGAGTAAGGCTATCTCTTCTGCATACATCTGACTCTGTAAGTCCTTGATGATGATGCACTTAGCATCCTCACGTTCTGCCACTGTACTGTGGTCACTTGACTTGTCTTTCCTGACTTGACGAAGTAGAAGTGCAACTGCTTGGATGACTTTGGACCATGAGGACAACTTTGTGAGACGGTTGGATAAGCAGGAATACTATACCGTTTGCGTGTTCAGTGACTGAGCCTTCTTGACCTCTGGGTCTCCAATTGGAAGTTGTGTGTTAACATCCACAGGGGAAGCCATTTGCCTTTCCCACAAGACGTTCGGTATCCTGAACCAGCTGGAAGTGACAAGATCATTGACACTCATACCTCTTGATGCATAGTCGGCTGGATTTTCATCTGAGGGAATGTATCGCCACTGTTGAGGAGTTGTACTGTGATGAATTCTCTGAACTCGATTTGCGACGAATTTGTGGAAGCGGCGAGCTTCGTTGTTTATATAGCCTAAAACCACTTGAGAGTGACTCCAGAAATATGCCTCTGCATCTGCAAGATTCATTTCTTCCTTTAACATATCATTCACTGCAACTGACACAACCGCAGCGGTCAACTCTAATCGAGGGATTGTTGTTACCTTAAGTGGGGCTACTCTAGATTTTGCCATGAGCAAAGAACAATGGACATCACCTTGTTCGTTCTCGAGCCTAAGGTATGAGCACTGGCCATATCCTCTCGTGCTGGCTTCCGAGAAGTAATGCATTTCTCTCTTTGTGATTCTCTGAAATCCAGTAGACACAATACAACGAGGCACCTTAATCTCCTCTAAGTTTTCAAGATCAGCCTTCCAAAGCTCCCACCTTGGCCGCAAACCATCAGGTAAAGGATCATCCCAGCCCATGCCATTCCTGCACATTTCTTGCAGAACAGCTTTTCCATTGAGCAAGAATGGTGCAAGAAACCCTAGGGGGTCAAACAATGAGGCCACTATAGACAGTATGCCTCTATGGTTTGCTGGCTGGTCCTTTAGGTCGACACGAAATCTGAAGTTATCATGTTCCAGATGCCAGTAAATGCCCAAGGCTCTTTCCAAAGGCTGGTCAGTGAGGGACAGATTGACAGCTGTAACGTCCACAGCACACTCAGAGGGTGGTATACTCTTCAAAACTGCCTTGTTGTTGGACACAAACTTATGCAATCTTAAACCTCCTAGTGCGCAAACCTGGCGAGCTTCTCGCGCCGACTGGATGGCTTTCTCTGCACATTCAACACTGGAGACTCCATCATCCATGTAGAAATCTTGCATAATGAATTGTGAACCTAGAGGGTACAGATGTTCACCTTCTCTTGCAAGATGTTTCAGTCCGTAGTTAGCGCATCCAGGGGACGACGAAGCACCAAAAAGATGTACTCTCATGCGGAACGTTTGAGGCTGAGAGTTGAAATCTCCATTTTTCCAACACAGAAATCGTAAGTAATCTCGATCTGCTTTGTCAACATGGAATTGGTGAAACATCCGCTCAATATCACACATCAAGGCCACTGGATACTGTCTGAACCGCAAAAGAATGCCAGTCAGGCTGTTCATCATGTCAGGTCCTATAAGTAGATGATCGTTCAAACTGGACCCCTTGTATCTGGCAGAGCAGTCGAAGACTACGCGCAATTTCCCTGGCTTCTTCGAGTGATACAACCCATGATGAAGGATGTACCATTTTTCTCCTTTCTTTCCTTCATCGTTGACTCTTTCTGCGTCACCATTCTCTATTACGTCTTCCATGAACTTCACATAATGATCTCTATACTCCTGGTCTTTAATTAATCTCCGCTTTAGATGTTGAAGTCTCATGACAGCAAGAGGCTCATTATCTGGAAGATACAGTCTTTTCTTGAATGGAAGGGGCATTTCCAAATGTCTGTATTCGTTCATTTTGATGTTTTCTTCCATTTTATTCAAGAACATAATGTCCTCTTGAGACACCACTCTTGTGTTTTCTTTAGTATCCATGAAATCTGACTCCAGCAATTTGATAACATCAGATGGCGTTACAGAAGGAATCTCCTTAATAGATACTCTGTGACACGCTAACACCGCTTTGTGACTCGTAATGTGTCAAGGAAGGGCCCACGATGCTCCATCCGAGATCCGTACGAACAGCATATAGCTCATTGTCTGCTCCAAGAATCACTTCTCTGGGTGCTAAAGCTCTGGGACAATTATATCCTTATAATAGACCAACCTAACAGTCTTGAAGCAGGGGAATTCTGTCTGTCAGATGAGCAAGATGTTTCCAACACCTGGCAGTCTCACTGGTAGGGATGTGAGCGCGATCCACAGGGATACATTCCTTAGTGTATGCAGGGGGAAGGTCTAGAATTACCGTAGAATTAAAACCTCTGACTCGAAGACCGGAAACTCTTTCACTTGATATCAACGAATCTCTTCCAACCATGGTAGTGAGCCTAAGTGTCACTGGGCATGAGTCAACCTTTAGACCTTGACTTACTGCATATTCGACGAAGACAGTGTCGCTTTGTGTGTCTAACAGAGCATAGACGAGTTTCTCAGAGGCTGGGTCATTTTGTGAGGACAACCACACTGGCACAATCATTGAGGTGTTAGCAAAATTGCATCCAGATTCTACACTTAAAGACGTTGTCACAACCTTTTCGTGTGTGTTCTCTGGGCTTTGGGCAGGGGAGGACTTCACCCTTCTAATGAAGCTGTCATCGTGTAAGCAGGTAGGATGTCTTCCCTTGCAGGTATCACAGCTATGTCTGGAACGACAATCTCTGGCACTGTGACCGAGCTTCAAACATCCGTAGCACAGATTAGTATTTTTTATGAACTGTCTCCGCTGTTCAAGAGACTTTGCAGAGAATTTAGAGCAATCATGGATTTTGATGTTCATTGCTTTGACAGAAAATACATGGTTTAGAGACTTTACTAGCGTGCTTCGGATTCTCATGTTGTGTGATTATCTTTGTGTGGAAAACATTGGCTTTGTTCTTACCAACCTTGAGGTTATATTTATCCTTATTAGCTTCAGAAGTGTGAAGAGCATAGAAGGAAGTCACTGGGTTGCAGGCTACCTCGGCCTCAACTGACATGAAGTTAGCGAAATCATGGAAAGGTGGGAAATCTTGAGTCTCACTCAGTGTTTGCGTAGCTTGGCAATTCCAGCGGGCAGCCGCCCAATCAGGAAGTTTACTGACGAGTTTTCTATTTTCCTCACAGTCATTCAGTATTTCCAATCCCTTAACATGAGGCATAGCGTCTTTACATGCATTCAGGAAATCTGAGAAATTTCTGAGTCCTTCAGCATCCTTGGGCTGGATTCTGGGCCAGCATGCGAGTTTCTCTCAGAATGCTCTTTGTAGAATGAACGGCTGTCCATAGCGATTGTGATGTCTTTTCCATGCATCCTTGTAAGCTTCCTCATAATTTCTGTAAAACATGCCTTCTAGAGTTTTCCGAGCGGAACCAGTGACATACTTCAAGTAGTATAACTTGTCTGCTGAAGAAATATGTCTTTTGTCGATGAGTGATTGAAATGAAGCCTTCCATTCGATAAAGTGAATGGGGTAACCACTAAAGACTGTAGGCTCTGGCATAGGAAGTCTGTTCAGCATTAAACTGTCTTGAACAGCCCGTGTAAGGTAAGTCACATCAGCATTGGGAGGTGGCGATGATGCCTTTTCATTGAGTGTTGGCTCAATTGAGGATGAATACACAGGGTTTTGTGTGGGAATGCTTACAGGTTGCTGCAGCCCGTCATTCTGATTAGCAAAGGGAATGATGTCTTCCTTGTCATACACCTTTAGTCTGGCTCTAGCTGCTCTTACCTCCTTTACCGCGTGTAATCTTTCAAACTCACTCCTTTGAGCATCAAGTTCTCTTCTTTGTTTTCTTCTAGAAGTTGTATTCTTTCCCCTTTTTTCCTTTTCCTCCATTATTGTTGCATATCCTGCTTCCTTTGCTGCAAGCTCTGCTTCTGCCTCTATTCTTTTAGCCATCAGCATGGAATTCAGTGAAGGTTGACTTATGGGTGTACTTGACTTGGAGCTGATACGTGAGACTGTAGAACCGTAGACGGAGCGAGCACAATCTCGATCAAGCAATTCACGAAGACTTCCTCTTACTCTTTCACCGTCTATGTTTCCATCAACACCTGAGATCCTCTCATAAGCAATCTTTACTATATTCTTTGTCACAGTGTCACAGGCATCAATCCCTCTTCTTGTTTCATTGGGAGGAGTAACATTACTTCGAAGTCTCGTGTATGCGTTCATTACATTGTCTCTTTCGTTTTCCAATGTGTCTATAAGTGATGCTAGCTGACTCTCGGAAATTTCCGTTTTCAGCTGCCCTCTTGCCTTTCGAGCCTCAGCTTTCCATTGCTCATATTCACGCATGAGCCTTCTCTCTGCCCTTTGTGACTCCTCTCTTTGATATGCGAGCATCTTTTCTGTTGGAATTCGTTCACGACCAGAGTGACGTACTTCATCTGTCTTTACACCATCAGAATGTTCTTCCATCTCCTCATCTATATCTTTGTTTTGAGAAGGTAGAATTTTTAATGCTTCCATTTCTTTCACAGGAGTGCACGATTCGGATCCTTGGTCTGTCATCATTTACATCAGCAAAGGGAATCAATGAGATAAAGCTCTTACTGTAGCAGCCCAGTTGAATAAAGAAAAGTCGCTCTCCCACTGATGTTGTCTGTTTATTGTCCGTAACAGCTTCACAACACCGTAAGAGCTAGAACAGTTGAATTAACATTATTGGAATATATAAATAATTCACGTTCATTTCAATGAAACAAAAACCAGTAGTCAATATAGCAACAAATTACGAAATTAATACCAACATTTATCATAAACGCCTTAAATTGCTAAAAAATTAAACAAACATATATAAAACAATCATAAAGACAAGATATGCTATGTAGCATTATACAAATGCATAATACATGAAGTATACCTTGTACTCCTTACCAACAGGTGCTAAAACAACAGATGCAAAACAAATACCACTAAAATAAAAACAAACAGCGACTAGATGCCTAAATTAACTTTAAAGTTGCCTTAATAATATAATTCACATCCGTGAATCTGTGAGCGCATGGTTCCGTGTCTCCGTCTGTCAGCAATCTCTGTATATGCGCGCTTCCTGTGCGCGAGCGATCTGTTCGCATTTCCGGCAAGCCGCCATTCAAAATAAAGGTCTCTTTAGGTTAAATAACTAAGACTGCAAAGAAAATCTTCAAAAATATAATAAACAATATTAAGAATATTAAACTAATATTAAGAGGTATAGAATAACGATATCAGAATAATATATTAATTACTGCATATATTATTCAAATAACTGAGGGTTATTTACACGACCATTCAATAGTATGACTGGATTTCTAACAATGGAAATCTTAATGCAAATGGGTGGAGTGACCCTTTAAGACATGAATATTGATGCAGCTTTGGACTCTTTGTTTAAAATAGCTGACATAAAGGAAGAACGTGTCGCTATCAGCAGCCCTGTGCAGATGTGTGTTATTACTCTGCAGAAATATACTTTCATTTATTTGGAAAGAAGTGGACTTAATGTCAAGTGTTGAGATATTTTGACTCTGTTTCTAGCTTTCTCTCTGTATGAAGGAGATTCCAGATTCCTGGAAGCCATGAGTAATCGGACTCACATCAAAATGTATATTTGCTCTAAGGATTGGGAAAATGCTTATGAAAATGCTGTTGTCAACAACAGCTGTTCCCAAGGGCATGTGCTCTGCCATAAATCAAAAATATTTTGTTGGAATCATTCTTTTATTCTCTTGTGCACCACAAATTTCTAATAAAAAGCATTATTTCACTCATTTTGTAAATAAGTGTGTTTCTGGACATCTTTTTAAAAAGAAAACCAACACTGAATGTCCAGCTCTAAATATTATGCAATAGAGTTTTATAATCTACAGTATTTTAGCTTTTTTCACACATAAAAACTCACATATTCTATCACTAAAGACTAATTTCCTGTATAAGGTCAGGTACAATATTTGACAAAAACACTAATCATTTGTTTCCTGTTCTGGCCCTGTTCCTCTCCAGATCCAACATGAAGAAACAGCCCAGTAACCTGAACCCATAACATACACTTACATTTATTATTCTAACTAATGCCTTTAAGAGTCAGTCAGAAAGGCCCTGATGATATCACCCAATGCCCCTAGTGAGACCTTACGTAAATGAAACCTTTCATCTGGCCCACAGTGTTTTCCAAATGACACACATGAGCAACTATTTTCTTACTTCAGCTTTTGTTTATTTTTATTTGTGCGATGCATCACTCATTTGAGCTGAGAGTTGAATTTTGTGGGTGGGCATTTTCATATTTATACAAAGGGAACTAATTGTCACTTTTTACTCCATTGAATATTTATTTAGAAAGGTTTATTTTAAATAGTTAATTTCACACATTCAAAAATGTTAAGAACACTCTAATACACTAAGAATAACGATAGTTCGAAAGTTTGGGGTCACTTTTTTTTATTACTTTTTAGATTTTTTTTAAAGAATTTACTTATGCACACAAAGGCTGCATTAGTTGATCAATAATAGAGTAAAAACAGAATTATTGTGAAATGAATAATCGTACTCGAGTGCTGTACCAGGTGAGCTACAGAGAAAGTTTACTACATCAGATATGTGATGTATCACGACATCAGTTTACTACATCAGTTTACTACAGCTAGATATGTGATGCAAACATCAAAATGTATGAGTTTACAAATCAAGCTCTATGGTAATAGTGTTTTCAGGTCATGTTTTGTGCAAGGAACCACATGGAAGAAGTCTAATATAAGTTTAAAATCAGTCAGTGAAAAGAAAAAAAACAGTAATATTGTAAAATAAAATAAATTCAAATAAATAGTTTAATACATTTTAAAAATGTAATATATTTCTGTGACGGGAAAGCTGAATTCTCAGCAGCTATTACTTTAGTATTAAGTGTCATGATCCCTCAGAAACTATTATGCTAATTTAGTACTCAAAAATAAATAAATAAATAAATTAAAGAAAGAATATAGTGTTGCTTAATATTTGATAAGCAGTTGTGTTGCTTAATATTTTTAGGAAACAATTATATTTATTTTTAGGATCACAAAAGAACAATTTATTTGAAATAGAAATCATGTAACATTATAAGTATATGTAATTATATTGTCCCCAAACATTTGAATGATATTCAAATGTACTTAAATATAAAATTGTTTATTATTAATACATTTTATAAACGTATAACATTTAAGACACCTGACAACTTACCTTCTACCTTCATTATGGTTGACCCTTATTTGAATATATTCTTGTGTGGCTTTATTGAGTATCCTGAGATTTTGTCCTTGTAACAACTTTCCTGCATGATAACTTGCACCTCCCTTATATGTTTTACTCATCTAATCTGATCTACAAGACCCCAATATCTAGTAAAATCAAATACACATTTAATTAATACATTCCCCAACCCCATAAACTGGGCCAAACACAAGGTGTAATATTACATTTCTCTCTATGACAAGCTGAGATTTGCTGTGAGTGATATAACAGGATTTAATGCCTTGGGCTTGAGAGCAGATTCAGTCTGGCATCTGAAAAATCCTCTGTTTATTGTGAGAATGATAAATTAGCCACAGATGTTTGAGTGGAAGACGGTGGGATGAGCGGTATACTCGCCTCCAGAGAAAAGGTGATGCCATATGTTGTGAAATCAGATCGCCCTGCATCTCTGATGCTTGTGGGTCATTTTGTAACTGATTTTATGCCTCGTTCTGCAACTGACTTTGAAGCCGATGATATTCAGATGCGGTGCCAATGCAAACAAGGGGAGAAAAGGAAGGTTGCGAAAAGTAAACTGTACTATCACCCGGAACTGAATTGGAGAACGTTGATTTATGTGAGCGTTGGTGTTTGGGGAGAAGGAAAGAATAGCTCTCTATCATGCCAAAACCCAGGTTTTAAGTTTCAAAAGTACACAAAGCACCATAAGTATCATGCAAGTGGTTTATATTCTGAAGGCTTTGTGTGAGGAAAAGACCAAAATAAGTTATTCACTGATAAGCTTCACCTACAGTGAGCTGTTTATCACTGCAACAACATAAAGGCATCAGTGAGTTGAACTCAAGAACTCAATCAGTCCAATTTATGAATGAATCATTCAGGTTTTCTAAAATGAAATCACAGGGGCCATCGGGGAGGGGCATCGTTGAGATCTGGACCCCCTTTCAGTCTCACACTAGCAATGCCCCAGAATAATCCACTTCAAATCTTAAAAGTGTAATTTACTAATAATTATCTAAACTGAGATAATATAATATTACTGAAACAAAAGTCTTGCTAAATGTACTTAAACTAATCCATATGTCTCCAGGGGGTTCATAATTGCCTCCTGAAACGAAGCGATGCGATTTTGTTAGAAAAATATCTATATTTCTAACTTTTTAAATTAGAATCACTGGCTTCCGTACAAAAGTCGAGTTCCCGCCAAAGAGTTAACTCTAGCCCAACACATGATGTATTGACGATACAAGCCCCGGTTTCACAGACATGGCTTAGATGAAAAGAAACATACTGGTGTGTATCTTGAGACAAAACGATGGCAGTGACATATTTTAAGATATTACTTTCAGTTAAAACAGCTCAAACATGCATTTTAGACTGGGACTAGACTGTGAAACCAAGCATAAAAGTTTTCCTTTTAAAGCACATTTTAAATCACATTAAAGTATATTTTAGTTTACTACAAATGCTTATCAGTATTATCAACGTTACATTTTAACCATATTCCAAAGACAATAGAAGAAATAATGAACTTATAGGCTAATAAAGATCTATTTAAGTCCTACATATGTGTGTCAAGAAATATAATGGTCAGCTAATCACATTTAATATAAATTTAAACTGTAACACATTTTCATTTAATTTTAAATAACATGCAATTAAGTGTCTGAAAACCCCTCGGTTACGACTGTAACCTCGGTTCCCTGAAGAGGGAACGAGACGTTGCGTCGATTGACGCTAAGGGAACGCTTTGCGTGATGATGTATTGAAGCACATGTAAAATCAGTCCAATGGCGTGACGGGACGTCAGAAGCGGGTGACCTCATGAACCAGGAAGTATAAAAGCCGGTTCAAACCCAGCCGCGACAGCTTCGCAGGGTCTGAACAAGTCACTTACAGGCACGCAGGAGAAATGGCAGGTGACGCAACGTCTCGTTCCCTCTTCAGAGAACCGAGGTTAAAGTCGTAACCGAGGCGTTCCCTTTCAAGGGAACTCGCGTTGCGTCGATTGGCGCTAAGGGAACATCTATACCAACGCCACCATAGCGAAAAGTGCCTGTCCAGTGTGAAATCAGGCGAGCAGCACTAAGACGAGAGCACTCGGGACCCTGGAGTAGAGTCCACGTCCAGAGCATAGAATCTAATGAATGTGTGAGGTGAGGACCAGGCTGCCGCATCACAAACGTCCTGAAGAGGAACTCCTGACAATAAGGCCTTAGAGGCCGCCATACTCCTAGTCGAGTGAGACCGAACGGCCATAGGTGAAGGCTGTCCGGTCGACTCGTAAGCAAGTGAGATAGCCTCGACCACCCACTTGCTCATCCTTTGCTTAGATGCAGGGGACCCCTTGTTAGGGGGTCCAAAGCAGACAAATAGCTGTTCAGTTTTACGCCACAGGGCAGCTCTGTGGACGTAAGCATCCAGCGCCCTCACAGGGCATAGCAAATTGTTTCCTTTCCTGGTCCGTATCCTGGAACGGTAGAGGACAGAAGGCCTGCAGCACTATAGATCGGGCCATATTAGTGGGGACCTTGGGAACATAACCTGGTCTAGGATGAAGGAACGCTTTAACCATGCCAGGTGCAAATTGCAATCACGAGGGTGCAACCGACAGAGCCTGAATATCTCCTATTCTTTTAAGGGAAGAAATAGCGAGGAGGAACAGAGTTTTTAAAGTAAGAAAACTGACTGAAACCTCCTCGAGGGGCTCGAAGGGAGCCTGGGAAAGGCCTTGGAGGACAATAGCCAGGTCCCAAGTCGGTACCCTAGTGCGTACAGCAGGCCTCAGCCTCAGAGTGCCACGTAGGAAACGAGGTAGCAGAGGGTCTTTACCCACAGACATTCCACCCAAAGGGATGTGGTAAGCACCTATGGCCACCACATAGACCTTCAGAGTGGACAGGGATAGACCTGCAGAGAACCGATCCTGCAGAAACTCCAGCACTGTACCAACCGGGCAGTTAACTGGGTTCAGCTGACGGTCACTGCACCATGAAGTGAAAACCTTCCACTTCAGGGCATAAAGTTTCCTCGTGGAAGGAGCTGTTGATTGTAGAATGGTCTCCACAACCTCGGTTGAGAGACCTGATCCAATGAGCTGGGCCCCCTCAGAGGCCAAGCCCACAGTTTCCACAATTTGGGACGAGGGTGAAAGATTGAGCCCTCTGCTTGAGACAGTAGGTCCCTCCTGACGGGAAGCTCCATAGGAGGCCCGTTGAGGAGAGACACTAGATCTGCAAACCACACTCTGTCCGGCCACCCCCTTGATGATTTATATAGGCGACCACCGATGTATTGTCCGTGTGGACCAACACATGTTGGCCCCTGAGGTCTGGGAGGAAATACTTGAGAGCAAGAAAACAGTCATCATCTCCAGGCGATTGATATGCCAGGAACGATGATGGTCCCCCCATAGACCCTGAGCCGAGCGTCCCACTAGGATCGCTCCCAAGCCCGTGAGGGAGGCATCTGTCGTTAGCATCCTGCGACGACAAGAAGCTCCCAGCACGGGTCCCTGGGACAGGAACCAAGGTTTCTTCCACATATCCAGGGCACGTAAGCATCGCTGCGTAACCTTGATCATGCGAAAGGGGTTGCCCCTCGGGGAAAACCCTTTGGTCCTGAGCCACCACTGCAAGGGACTCATGTGCAGCAGGCCAAAAGTGATAACGTTGGACGCTGCTGCCATCAGACCCAACAGTCTCTGAAACTGTTTCACAGTGAGTGACTGGCCTAGCTTTATTCTTTTTACGGCTGACAGAATGGACTCTATGCGTGCCGGAGACAGGTGCGCCCGCATCGACACAGAATACCAAACTAACCCTAGATAAGTGGTTCTCTGTAGTGGAGAAAGTACACTCTTCTTGGCGTTTAGCCGTAACCCCAGCTCTTTCATGTGGGCGATGACGACATCTCGATGCCGAACCGCCAACTGATGCGACTAAGCTAAAATCAACCAATTGTCGATGTAGTTCATAATGCGAATACCCTGTACACGTAGTGGCGCCAGAGCTGCATCCACGCATTTCGTGAAAGTGCGGGGTGATAGTGCTAGACTGAATGGAAGAACTCGATATTGCTATGCTTCGCCCCCGAAAGCAAACCTCAGGAACTTCCTGTGATATGGAAGGATGGAAATATGGAAGTATGCGTGTTACGTGACAGCTAAAGAAAACTGGGTGAGGATTTAATTGCAAAAGAATAGTGATTTATTTAATAAAAGAAACATAAGGTAAAACAAAAACCCACAAGGGGGAAAAACATAATATAAAACAAAACAACAACTTCAAGATCAAACATACCGGAGGTCACGGGAAAACAGGAGACGTATACAAAACAACGAACCGACACAAACTGCAAACACTAAGGAACTTATAAAAGGGACAAATCAAGCAGGTAAAGAGGGATCAACAGGTGGGGCAAATGAAACCAATAATGAGATAACAAGGAGGGTGGGATCGAGACAGAGACAGGAACACAAAACAACACATGTGCTACACGAGACAAGACAGGCATGTGACAATGCGTCCTTGAGGTCTATCGTGACAAACCAGTCCTCGGATCTGATCTGTGGCACGATTTGTCTCAACGTTAACATTTTGAACTTTAGCTGCATGACTGATTCGTTCAGAACTCTCAGATCCAAAATGGGACGCAACCCCCCATCCTTCTTCGGAACAATGAAGTAACGGCTGTAAAGCCTGGAGTCCCTGATGGAGGGAGGTACATATTCTATGGCCTCCTTGTCCAACAGACTTTTCACTTCTTGTTCCATTACCAGAACCTGCTCGGGGTCCACCACAGTGGGTAGGACCCCCATAAACCTGGGTGGGAGAGACCCAAACTGAATCTGATAACCCTTTTCTATGGTATGCAGGACCCAACAAGAAATATTTGGCAGTATAATCGAGACTGGTTTCTGGATTTAGTTGTTGTTGAGCAACCAGCTCGTCACCCTATAACGGCGAACCGTCAGGGAACGACTGAACTGACTGCTCTAGAACCCTCCTCGGAGGGGGCGGGCATCCCAAGACCACTACGTTTCTGGGTGGACCATGAGATATGTGCTCGCCGGAGACTGCTGCGCCCTGTAACACACGAGGTGGCAGGGTTGGCATAACGGTCCCCCGAGGGCACCGAAGGGAGACGGGCACTTTATAATGAGGTGTTAACCGCTCTCCTTTCGGGGGGAACTGCCCTCGATGGCCTGCGCCCTCGGACGTCAGGATTTTTGTTCGCAGCCTTCTTGGACAAAATAACGGTCCTCAGATCCGGTTTTTGCCTTGAAGGCTGCTGTTGAGCGGGCTTTCCCTGTCCCCAGTTTTTTTGTGGGGGAGCATGGGAGGCCACGCTCTGTTTCTGAGTGGCACGGTGTGAGGAGCTGGCTTTTGATGTTTGGGGCTGCTCCCGCTCAGCAGCCCCAGAGACATGAATCCGACGGGGGAGGAGTTTTTGGAATGCAGCCACCTGTTTAGTGGACTCCTTAAACCTCTCGACGACCGAATTTACTGAATCGCCAAGAGGCCAGTCGTCGAGACCGGTGCATCCATAAGAAAGTTTTTATCCCTCTCTTTTATACTGCTCAAGATGAGCCAGAGATGTCTCTCAGAGGCAGGTGAAGGCAGAGATAAGGCGGAGCCCGTCTCTAACCCCGCTGACAGATCCATTTGCGATCCCCAAGACTGAAGCCTTCGCTGTGCCTCAGCAGCAGCGGGACCTGAGCCCTGGGGAACACGACCCTGAGGGTTCTCGCAAAAGAACGCCAGGCGGGATCGGAGTGTCTGCAATAGAAGCACATCACAGTGCTCACAGCCAGCGCCCTCGAGCGCTGACCGTGCATGCTCCTCTCCCAAACAAACAACGCAAAGAGTGTGTGTGTGTCCACCCGTTAAATATCGCGGGCAGGGGTGCACACACATTCTGAACTGCTGCTTGCTCGCCATACTGATATATATATATATATATATATATATATATATATATATATATAGACAGACAACACCAAATATCAGGGACAGTTTCACATATAGCGCTTCTGAAGACACAAAAGCTGTCGCGGCTGGGTTTGAACCGGCTTTTATACTTCCTGGTTCATCACGCCATTGGACTGATTTTACATGTGCTTCAATACATTATCACGCAAAGCGTTCCCTTGGCGTCAATCGACGCAACGCGAGTTCCCTTGAAAGGGAACTCTACATTCAGTTCCCACTTAAGTATATTATTTTCATTTTTTAAGTATCCTAAAGTGTACTTTGTTTCAAAAGTGATATGACTTTAGATGACTTGGCGTAGAGCACACTAATCATATGGATGACTATTATAATACATTTAATGTGGGAAATCTATTCCTTTAAAAAAACATAAAAACATTTGAACTGATGCAGCTTATACGGTTCATTTGCAAACACACAAAGTTACATAAAGCTCTGAAATCGCTATTTCACTTACATATCTCCTCCACCGGCTGAGGTGGACATCAGCAGTATCCGCATGTGTTGGGTAAAAAGATAAAGAGCCAATATAAAAGTGGATTTACTGGTGTCTTCCACAGAACAGATGTTGGCAGGGCAAGACTACATTTTACTTGTAAAATTTGAGTGGGAAGACAAAAAAACAGGGCAAATTCCTAGACGCTCATTCCATGGAATTGCCTGTTTGGTTTTTATGAAGGAAATAGCAACATCTCTGAATCCAGGAGCACTAGAGAGTTTTTTAGAGAGTGGATACATTATAGTGGATGTAGTGTTTGCTGTTTGTGCATAAAAAAAAGATCTGCAAGGTTACAAAGCTCAAAGTCCACTCCAATGGGTGATACTGGGCCCTATTTTAACGATCTGAAACGCAAGTGTCAAAGCGCAAAGCGCAAGTAACTTTGTGGGCGGATCCCGGCGCTGTTGCTATTTTCCCGGCGGGATAAATGCCTCTTGCGCCTGGCGCAAATCTAAAAGGGGTTGGTCTGAAGTAGCTTCATTATTCATAGGTGTGGTTTGGGCGTAACGTGAAAAAAAAACCAATAACAGCTTTATATCACATTCCCTTTAAGAGCATGATGAACGAGGTGCGCTTGTTCCATGGCGCAATACTATTATAACAGCGCATTTACCAGGCGCGCTTCAGAATCGGTTCACAGCCGAGGAGATCGATATTCTCGCCAGGGCCGTAAAAGAAAGAGAAGTGACATTGGGGATGGGACAAACCCACCCAAATTAGCTTCGGTTAAACATGCATATAATAATTTGGGTAAATGTGTAAGCTATTTTCTGTTTTATATAAAATATAATTTATATTTTATTCCTATTTTACCCATCGTCATGGACACAACAATGATTTCCCTCGTGTTTTAATATTTTTCCTTATAATAATGTATCATTTGCAAAAAGTTAAATGCATCTGTGTAGATGAGAGAATCATCTACAGTGTATGCGCGTTGTTCAAACTCTGTATTATGGCCAAGCATGCGCGCTTAAAATAGCATCTGAATGTACGCGCAACGCCACATTGGACCCTATCTTGCACCCGGCGCAAGTGACTTTGTACACTGACGCATGTATCATTCCTATTATGCACCCGCGCAAAGCGGACTTTTTCCTCCACAGACACACGTCGGTTAACTAAGAAATACACTTGCGCTCCCCGGGGCGGTTCAGCGCAAAGAGGAGGCGTGTTCCGGCGCAAACTTTCCCTCATGCTATTTTGCTGTTCTATAAAACAATTGCGCCACTGACCAGAAAAAAACTAGTCTAAAGTCAATGGCGCGTTGCGCGTACATTCAGATGCTATTTTAAGCGCGCATGCTTGGCCATAATACAGAGGGCCCTATCTTGCAATACTCGTTCTCTCTAGAGAGGGAACGAGTATTGCGTAAGTTTAGCTTACGCTACGGGAAAGATTCATCTTCTCGAGATACTGAAGCCAAAAAATTATCCTTAATTTTGTATTCCTTGTCAACGCAGTGCAGCAGCTAGCAGACCTAGAGCAGGCCATCTCGCGTGCTCATTGGCTGCCCTGCGGGCAACTGCTGCAGCCTACCAGTGAGCCCGGCGTGACGTCACGCCCAATGAAGGGCGCCCGCGCCTTCATAGCGTCACAGCCCGCCAGAATGGGCGTGGCTTAGCGTATAACACTAGGGGCTGTAGGCTGACTTCCCTGGTTTTCGTCGACTGAGGCGAAGTCGCTCGTGGCGCGAGCACGGCCGGTTACGCAATACTCGTTCCCTCTCTAGAGAGAACCGAGGTTACGTTAGTAACCGAGTATCGTTCTCTTACGAGAGGTTCTCTCGTATTGCGTAAGTTTAGCTTACGCTACGGGAACACTTTGTCAACGCCGTGCGCGCCAAGCATCCACATGAGACCCCGAGCTTTCAGGGGAACCCCATAAGTGGAAAAAATAAGGTGGCCAGCCACGCGGGCCATCACTTGTACATAAGCACACATAGGGAATACAGAGCAGCGCGCCGGTCTGTATAGGCACATGGCACATACCCTACTTAGTGCAGCTCAACCAGGAGAGCTGAGTCATGTGAGAGTGATCTGAGCAGGAGATCTGGGCAGAATACACCTCTCCTTCAGACTGACAACAGTTTAGCCTGCAAGGCAGGAACTTCTAGGTTATAAAACCTGACAAAGGTAGACGGGGAGCTCCAGCCCGCCGCTACACATATGTCATGGATAGAAATTCCACTGGACCATGCCCACGAAGAGGCCACGCCTCTCGTGGAATGAGCCCTGATGCCCAGAGGGCATTGCAGACCTTTTGACGCGTAAGCGGCTGCTATAGCGTCTACTATCCATCTGGACAGGCTCTGTTTCGAGGAGGCGAGACCCTTGGTGCGCCCACCAAACGAAACAAAAAGCTGTTCCGAACGCCTGAAGGAGGCGGAGCGCGTAATGTAAAACCTCAGCGCTCTGACAGGGCAGAGGAGATTCACATCACCTTCGCTGTCAGATGCTGGGAGAGCTGACAACGAAATAACTTGCGCTCTGAATGGAGTGCCCATCACTTTAGGGACATAGCCATGTCTAGGTCTGAGGATGACTTTAGAGTCATTCGGTCCGAACTCAAGACACGACGCGCTGACAGACAGCACATGCAGGTCCCCTACACGTTTTAGTGACGACAGTGCAGTCAGAAAGACGGTTTTCAGTGATAGATATTTCAACCCCACGGTGTCTAGTGGTTCAAATGGAAAAGCTTTCAGGGCCTCGAGGATCAATGAAAGATCCCACATGGGAACCGACGGGGGGCGCGCCGGATTCATCCTTCTAGCTCCTCTAAGGAAGCGGATGGCCAACTCGTGTCTTCCCAATGACTGGCCGTGCGTCGATTCTGCGAACGCTGCCACGGCCGCCACGTATACATTGAGCGTGGATGGGGACCTTCCCTTATCCAACAGCTCTTGTAGGAAGGTGAGCAGATGCACCACCCCGCATGTCCGCGGTTCCAGATCTCTGTCGGTGCACCATCCAGAGAACATCGACCATTTAGACGCGTAGAGCCTTCTCGTGGAAGGGGCTCTAGACTGCGTGATCGTATTCATCACTCCTTCTGGCAGGGCAACGAGTACCTGTTGATCAACCATAAATGCAGAGACCAGCGCTCTGGATTGGGATGCCAGATCGTGCCGCGAGCCTGAGAGAGGAGATCTGCCCTCACCGGATTCGGCCATGGAGCTGTATGTGACAGCCCTGCTAGTTCCGGGAACCAAATCTGATTCTCCCAACGCGGGGCTATGAGGAGCACCGAGTGGCGCGTTTCCCTGATTCTCTTGATCACCTGTGGCAACAGATAGACCGGAGGGAAAGCATATAGCGGGAGGCTGGGCCAAACCTGGGCCAGCGCATCCTCGTCCTTCGAACAGACCGTCGGGCATTGAGCGTTGTCTTTTGACGCAAATAGGTCGACTTCCGCTCTGCCGAATAGGGGCCACAGTTTCTGGACCGTTTGGGGTGCAGGGACCATTCCCCTGGGGGAACATTGTCCCTGGACAGTTTGTCTGGGCCGTCGTTCAAATGGCCAGGCACATGCGCCGCCCTCAGCGAGCGCAGGTGCATCGGAGAACAAATAAGGAGGCGTTCCGTCAGATTGCTGAGATTTCTGGATTGACACCGCCCTGACGGTTTACATATGATACCACAGACATGTTGTCCGAGCGGACAAGAACATGCTGGTCCTGTATGAACGGGAGGAAGCACTTCAGCGCGTTCTCGACCGCTATCATTTCCAGACAGTTTATGTGAAAACCCTTCTCCTGGTCTGACCACTGGCCAAAGGCCGGTCTGCCCTCGAACAGTGCGCCCCAACCCGAGTTGGACGCGTCTGACGAGATGACTTTACGATAAGAGATGGTTCCCATCATTACTCCCTGCTGGTACCAGTCGGCCACTAACCAGGGCTGCAGAGCTGCTATGCAGGCCTGAGTAACTCTGATTTTCTGGCCGCCAGACACCCGGCGGGACACGCGAGCATTCAACCAGCGTTGGAGCGTGCGTATGCGCAGTAGGCCCAGCTGGAGCACCGCTGCAGCTGATGCCATACAGCCCAACATCCTTTGAAATGTTTTCAAAGGGAGAAAGCTGCCCTTCTGGAAAGATCCGGCTAGGTGGCGAACACGGCGTGCGCGCTGTGTCGATAAACGAGCCGTCATGGTCACCGAGTCCAGTGCTATTCCTAAAAGGAAATTGACTGGCTGGGCAGTAATGAGCTCTTGGTCCAGTTGACCGTGAGACCCAAGCTTTCCAGATGACTGAGAAGCACTGTTCTGTGAGATAGCAGTTCTGTCTCTGACTGTGCCAATATCAGCCAATCGTCCAGATAGTTCATTATTCGCAGCCCCTGACTTCTCAGGGGGGCGAGCGCCGCGTCCATGCACTTCGTAAATGTACAGGGTGCCAGGGACAGGCCGAACGGCAGGACGGTGTAATGATATACCTGACCGTCGAAGGCGAATCTCAAAAATTGCCTGTGACGGGGTACTATCTGAATCTGAAAATAGGCATCCTTCAGATCTAGAGAAATAAACCAGTCCCTCGGGCGAACGTGCGTGAGGATTTCCTGGTCGTAAGCATTTTGAACGGTCTTTTCGCAAGCACTTAGTTCAAATGTCTCAGATCTAGGATAGGTCTGAAGGCTCCGTCCTTCTTGGGTACGAGAAAATATCGGCTGTAAAAGCCTGACTCGCTCAGAGAAGGCGGTACCTTTTCTATAGCCCCTTTGCACAGCAGCTTTGCTATTTCTGCGTGAAGTAGGTGTGCTACTTACGCATTCACAATCGTCGCGGTCCGGGCTTGAAAGCGCGGGGGACGGCGAATGAATTGAAGTGTATAGCCCTGCTTTATTGTGCTCAACACCCATTCTGAAATCCCTGGGATAGTTTCCCACGCAGCTATGTGAGCCGCTATGGGGCGAATGGCCTCCGGGTTCAGACCGCCGCCATTTGCGGGCTTGTGAAACTGAACCGGAGCCGAAAGCGCGGTGCGCGCGCTCTCGGTTCTGGGCAATGGCTGCTCGCTGAAAAGCCGAAACCGGCTGATTTATGTGAGATGTCCCAATCATAAGGGATGGGGAACAGTCTTTTGTCATTTTTTGACGCGCGAGCAGCGCTCCGGGTGGGAAAGCTTCCTGTAAGCGTGAGCGCGTGTGCGCGGGCACGAGACTTACAAGTGTATTTGATGCCCCGATCATAATGGATGGGGAGCGTTTTATTAATACCCTGCGTTTTGTGATAACACTTAAACGCGCAGGCGGAGCCCGGGGGGAGGTTAGTGTTAGCAAGCGTGAACGCACTCAGGCGGGCACGAGACTTACATTCATAACCTGCTTTCTTTTGTGAAACTGACCCGGAGCCGAAAGCGTGGCGCGCGCGCTCTCGGTTCTGGGCAATGGCTGCTCGCTGAAAGCCGAGACCGGCTGATTTATATGAGATGTCCCAATCATAAGGGATGGGGAACATTCTTTTTTTTTTTTTTTTTTTCACTTTTTGACGCGCGAGCAGCGCTCCGGGCTGAAAAGCTTCCTGTAAGCGTGAGCGCGTGTGCGTGGGCACGAGACTTACAAGTGTATTTGACGCCCCGATCATAATGGATGGGGAGCGTTTTATTAATGCCCTGCGTTTTGTGATAACACTTAAAACGCGCGGGCGGAGCCCGGGGGGAGGTTTGTGTTATCAAGCGTGAACGCACTCTGGCGGGCACGAGACTTACATCCATAACCTGCTTTCTTTTGTGAAACTGACCCGGAGCCGAAAGCGCGGCGCGCGCGCGCTCTCGGTTCTGGGCAATGGCTGCTCGCTGAAAGCCGAGACCGGCTGATTTGTGTGAGATGTCCCAATCATAAGGGATGGAGAACATTCTTTTTTCACTCTTTGACGCGCGAGCAGCGCTCCGGGTGGAAAAGCTTCCTGTAAGCGTGAGCGCGGGCACTAGACTTACAAGTGTATTTGACGTCCCGATCATAATGGATGGGGAGCGTTTTATTAATGCCTTGCGTTTTGTGATAACACTTAAACGCGCGGGCGGAGCCCGGGGGGAGGTTTGTGTTAGCAAGCGTGAACGCACTCTGGCGGGCACGAGACTTACATTCATAACCTGCTTTCTTGATCGTGTAACAGAGCGGGCAGATAGTGGGCACAGACTTGTGGACACATTTCTTACATTCAACACTCGAGCGGCTTTTCTGCGCTTCATGAGAGTGTGCTCTGCGAGGTTCGGAGTGCTTATGTGTAGTGGTGAACACTGGGGCGTGGGCACTTTCATTACACGTACAACACCGACGGCATGAGCCGGACCAGACATTTTACTCATTTTGAGATTTTTCTGGGTCGCCGTGAAAACGGCGTTTGTGTGCAGGCGAGAGGGTCAACAGACCGGCTCGTTGGCTGCTAATTGAACCACTGCAGTAGCCTGTTTGAAGGGGACTGACAGGGAATAAACTTAAACACGCACGTCTTTTCGGAGGCGATGTGTCTGTTAGTAAGCGTGAACGCTCGTGAGCGGGCACGTAACTTACATTCTTAATCTGACATTATACTCACTTGAGATTTCTCTGGGTCGCCGCGAGAACGGCGGATGTGTGCAGGCGAGCGGGTTGCATTACCGGCTCGTTGGCTGCCAAATACACCACTGCAGTAGCCTTATCTAAGGGGACTGACATGGCGAGACATTTCGACGGCGGCGCGCAAGCCCGTCCGGGTCATGCAGAGAGCTCGAGAGGGCTCTGCATGACGCGCGAACGGGGACGCGAGGGCGGGGTAGCTCTCTTGTAACGTAAAGAGAGCTAGCCGCGTGCTCGCACGTGTCCCTCGGCCTCATTCTCAGATGCGACGGCAGTGAGGCTCGTGAGCGGCAGCTGGGCGTCGGTGAGGAGAGGCGGGGGGTGTAGAAGGCTTCGAGTCGAGCCCGCAGGGTCGACAGCGGAAGCGCTTCACAGCCGGAAGTGCGAGGCATCTTAAAAAAGACACTCGCTGCTCTTTTAGAATAGGTTTTATAATAGGTTTTAGCAAGGTAAAGGATACGTCGCCGGATAGCGTAGCTCGCACGGATGGCTGAAGGTGGCGAAGACGGCCGGCTTCCTCAGCGCTCTCCTAAGCTGGCTGTCCGCTGTTCGACGGCGGCGGTGGCTTCTCTCAGATCCAGCGATGCGAAGAGCTCGCTGAAGAGACGAAAATCAGGGAAGTCAGCCTACAGCCCCTAGTGTTATACGCTAAGCCACGCCCATTCTGGCGGGCTGTGACGCTATGAACGCGCGGGCGCCCTTCATTGGGCGTGACGTCACGCCGGGCTCACTGGTAGGCTGCAGCAGTTGCCCGCAGGGCAGCCAATGAGCACGCGAGATGGCCTGCTCTAGGTCTGCTAGCTGCTGCACTGCGTTGACAAGGAATACAAAATTAAGGATAATTTTTTGGCTTCAGTATCTCGAGAAGATGAATCTTTCCCGTAGCGTAAGCTAAACGTACGCAATACGAGAGAACCTCTCGTAAGAGAACCGTTCTGGACAGTTCTTTTTTTTTGTTAACATTCTTAAGTTTGAATCAGGCTTGAGATAGTTTGAAATTGACGCCATCTTAATATTTAATATATTAATATTTTACCATCCTTAATATCTGAGTAGAGCTCACGGTTATGGTAAGGGACGTGACATTTTCTGAACATGCGCTAAGCCAATAGCTTATAACATCAAACTGGGCCAGCTAACCAATCACAGCACATTTTGTATTTTAGAAAGAGGGGCTTCATTGAAGAGGGAACTAAATGGTGCATTCAGGACAGACTGGGGTGAGAGGTGCAGTAATAATGTAAAATATGTGGAAAAATAATGTGTTGGATGTGTAGCATGAAAGCATATTCTAGTGCACCCCAAAAACAAAATCAAGAAGGGCACAATAGAACCCCTTAAATGGAGGAAAGCCATGGAAGAACTATAGAAGTTTTTCTTTGATTACATTTGTTTTTTATCACTTATGAACTGCCAACTGTAGCAAATATGAACAGATTTTTTAAGGAGCCACTGCCCTGAGGTTGCTGAGAAGATGTATGTGAACAAGCATAAACTTAAAATAATGTGACAACTTGAAATATGTGCTGTTCATGTACTGTTTATTAAATAATGTTCCACTTAGACAAAGACAGCCACTTCATTTTCAGCGCTACTCATTATCAAGCTTAAAACAATGTTAAAATGCGTCCGTCATAAAACCTCACATGTTTGAAAGCAGGGCCTGTATCTAGTGATCCAAAAGATTTTTAAATACGCAGAATGATTTGAATGCGGGAGAAACATGAATTTACCTTTTGTTTGGCAACTTTTTAAGACTTGATGTCAATCTGTAGGATCAAAAACTAAAATTTCCAGCTGACATTAAAGGCAATGTTAAACAAGGTTAAACCGAGATTACGTTAGTAACCGAGACGCTAGTAACGACTGTTTCCCTAAACCATATTGTCGCAAAGTGGTCGTTCAACCACCTTGGCTTATGACGTCATGCACGTGGTGGAGTAATAACTTATTTTAATGTAACTGTTTTAGATCGAATTAACGCTAGACTCAATCATAGTAGAGCCCGTTCGCAAATGCGCAGCCTTCAAAAACGGTGCTTTAAATCTCTTGACAAACTAAAAGATTTAAATTACATTTGTATGTATTCTAAATAAAAGACACAGGTTGTCCTGAATGTCAGCTTGCTTATTTTGCTCAAGATAAGGATTTATTAAGTCCACATGTCATGCAAACTAGAAACTATTTTTCTAACCACAGGTCGAGAGCCGTTGTTCTAACCACACAAGTTTGCGATGCTGTTTGCTAATGTTAGTTGGAACAATAGTTTAGGGAACTATGCTGATAACAACTGAACTTGCGAACATAGTTAGCTAACGATGCTTTTGGGAAACGCACCCCAGATTTGAGGGACAAGATTACAGTTTATGTCAAGTTTAGGATAACTACCAGGGTTAGGTGCTTCTACATCAGTGTTATTCACCAATCATTTCCCTCTGATTTTAGGGATAACTTATGGTTAAGTTTAATGGTAAGGATATGTTTAGGACAAAATTTTCGGACAGGAAGGTGGTTACAGGATCAACAAAATATGTTGACCCAGGAACGTGTCTAACTCGGCAAAATCAGGACATGCCTTTTAAACCTTTAATAAAGTTTTAAATCATATTGGGCAGCGATTCCCATTCATGTCCCTTGAGGCTCTGAGTTTGAGAACCTCCAGGGGAGAAATAGGAAACACTGTTATAGGGCTTGTGAACTCCTTTCTGAGCCTGAACATATTGGATGTAGAATCTATCCAAGGAGGTCAGTTGAGGGAGCCTGATGCATTTCAGACCTCAAACTGAGTGTTGAAAAATGAAATGGACATTCATAAGAGATCTATATCTTAAGCCTCAGGCTGTAATATGTGCTGCTTGAATTTCTACAGCACCGAACTGTTTGTTTGAGATGATATTGAAGTCGATACAGTGAGTGTTCGTTGCATTCCTCACCCCGAGACTTCCCTCATTGAATCCATCGCCAACTGTCTTCTTTGATCCATCTGAAATGTAGAGGAAGTACGAGCGAGCCACTGACACAGTGAGCACAAACTGTGCAATAGGGTTCTCGTTGATATTATCCAACTCAAGCACAGCACCAAGCAAATCACATTAATAAAGAATGCGTGTCATGCTTTACTGCAAAAATAATAAAGAAGATCACTGAAGAACTGTTAGTATCTGTTTTCACCGCCAGTGGGCAGTTTCAATGCAACATGGTACTGATAATACACATGATAGCATATTTATGTAGCAGCAAGCTTGGCTCCATAAGTGAAAATCAACAGAAGTGTGAAGAAAAGAAAGAGCATTTGGATGAAAAAGCAAAAACTTGACCCACCGGATAAAGTGTACTGTAAATCCATCCATAATATGTTGAGACATTCACTTCATAATGCTAATGTTAGTGTTGGCTAACATGGGAATGTTGCCATTAAACAAAGAGCACAGAGAGAGACACTTTAATTCATTTTATATTTTTTCATTTATTGTTGATTTAATACATATATTTTATTTATTTTTTAAATATATTATTTATATTAAAACCCATTTAAAAAAAAACTCAGTTCATATTTGATCTAAGGTGTTGAAAGAATAAAACAAGACCTTAAAATGATTAAAACACATTTCCCTCATTGTAAAAACACATCAGACGGAGTGATTTTATTATGCTTGCTAGTTGAAATGCCAACATTTAAAAATCACATTCCAGTATATCTATTCAAACTTGTTTTGTAAGCATACTCTCAAAGGAGATGACATCACTTGTACTGCAAGGTAATGTACGTTTGTAGAATTGACATAAGTCAGCAGCCACAAAGGATCATGGGGGCTTGCGTGTGCCAATGTACTGACAGAATGATTTGTTGAGTAAATGAGACTCAAGATTTGAGACTCAAGAAAAAAGACAAAACACTTAACATTCAAATCAAAATTCAGACTTTAGACTATCAGGCCACATAATTGTAATAGATGGACAAAGCATTATTTTTATTGGAATCAAATGTACATGCTATTGGAATGAATACACATGCTTATAAATCGAAAACATGCTTTTCTTAGCTAGAAGCCATCATCATGCCCTGACAGTTTAACATTGGGTGGGGAAGGGGGAACGAACAGGCAGAATGTTAATCCATATGCGATATGTTTCACAATCTTCAGATGGTGTTTTTGTAGTTTGCAAAAGCTTTAGAATAAATTGCACAGAATGTGGATTACAGATGCATAGATATTTGGAACACATTTGTCTGGAATAGGTTCTGAAATCATGGAAACGCTGAGCATTCGGATTTGAAACGGTGCCCTGGTTTAACACTGAAACACATAATTACATAGAGCTCATGCAAGGTTTTGTTGTTGTATCCATTGACGACATAATGGGTCTTGCTCATTCACCTTTGCCACCAGACACTAAACCAAAACACAAATCAAAGCTGCAAGTTCCCTAGGAAACTCCAAGGATGGTCAAACCTTCAACAAAGAGACATCTATACTTTTGAACTGGAGTTTAAAACCTTTCGGACCTTAACTTTACTGGCAGGTAAGATTACAATTGCAACCTTCTCAAACAAGCCGATTAAAGACTGTATGGAAATCTTCCTACACGTTTTCTCGTTTCTCAAAGGAACCAGTGGGGTTTTCATGAACAATCCCTTTTCAGGGTTGGGCCGCATGAAAGAGAACGTATGTATCTCTTTGGTTGGTGGATAATTTAAGGATTTACAGATGTTGTGTATTTTGAGGGTGCATGAGAATGGTGCAGGCTATTGAAGGCCCTTAACCATGTGTTTCCGCCTATCCCACACAGCACAGACTAGATTCATTGTAAAAGCTGCAAACAAATTACAGGAGATGATTTCAAAGCAAACCTTGTGAAAAAGGAGTGCACCTAATTATGTTGAATGTCAATATAATTTAAAGACAATATAATATTACTTAAATAAAAGGCCACTTTTGTGTTTTTAAAGAGAGTGCAATACTATGTTTTTTTTATCACACTTAAGCACTTTGCAATTATGTTAAATTAAAAGTTTCACCTTAAAGTAAAATCATTGTTTAAAACATTACTTTTTTGCCATGCTTTTAAGAACACTTATTTTGATGTGTTGACTAAAGGACATGTACTTGATTATAATTATAATTTTAACTGTAGTTTTATATCTAAAATTTATTTGTACTCAATTGCACCTTCATCATTAAAAATGTGTAATTACAAATAAATACATGACATACAATAGAAATGAAATGAAAGTATATTTTAGTTACCATAAATGCTTGTCAGTACATTCAGCAGAGCACTTTAACCATATTTTAATGACAATAGTAATTATGAAATTACATATAAAGATGTACTGAAGTCATGATGTGGTTTAAAAAACACTACTAATTTAATTTAGTATCAGTTTAAACTATAGGCTAAGTTTCATTTAATCACAAATAACATGCATTTAAGTCTCTGAAAATATTACATTCAGTTCGGACTTAAGTATATTATTTTAAAACACGATTTTAAAATAAAATCAATGGAAGGTAAACCTTTAGACAGTATTTGATGAGTATGTGGATGCATGCAAAACATTAAAAGCAGCTAAAAAAGTTTATTTGGGAAAGCAGTTGCTTATCATGTCTAATTGCCTAAAGTTTGTCTGAACGTCTTGCTACAATATGTGGCACAGACAGAAAAACAAACCCGCACAACTTGAGCTAATTAAAGAATAATGATGAAGCCCTTATTGGTGTCACCGTTGACTTCACATTCCATATGCCATCCCAAAGCCTTTTCATCATGGGATTAGAGCTTAACTGACTGTCCAAAATCATAAAACATCAAAACGCTGAGCAAGAGGGTTATGTGCAGAGAGCACATGGGTTCCGTGCAGGCAGCAGATGCAGCTCTTACATTCCTTAAATGAGTCATACTGACAGCACCAACTGACAGATAATCCAGGTTTAGCAGGGTCAGTCCTCGTTTTAGTATATTTTACATAGTCCTACCCCATTTTATGTCTTTATACATTGGATAAAAAAGGTTTAGTGCACCCAAAAATGAAAATTCTGTCATTAATTACTCACCCACATGTTGCTTCAAACCTGTAAGACCTTTCGTTCATCTTCAGAGCAGAAATGAAGATCTTTTTAATGAAATCTGAACGCTTACTGTCCCTCCATTGACAGTCTACGTAACTACCACTTGCAAGGCCAAGAAAGGTAGTAAAGACATCATTAAAGTTATCCATGTGACTCCAGTGGTTTAACCTCAATTTTATGATATAATTTTTTTGACAAAATATAAATTTTATGACAAAATATTAATCTCCAATGCACGTTCACGAAACAACGTCTGCTCTCGTGTGAACGTGCATAGTTTTTCACTTTCGATCCATTGCGTTCCCCCAATAAACTTTGCATTCACTTGCAAAAGTTCTGCGTTCCCCACAACAAATTTGCTTACAAAAGCATTGAAGTTTTTCCACTCATCTCATTTTTAGTATTGCTTGCAAATTTTTGTGACAGAACGCAAATGTCTGGCAGTAAATAACCACACAATGAACACTTTCCTATCCCATGAGGCCACGGGAGAGGAGTTGTGAATGGCAATGAAAGGACGCAACTGACACTGGTGGGTCACATGACAATGGCAGCATTTGTCCGGATTACATTCATATACACATTCATACTATACAGAACTCATTTGTTAGCGGTCACAAAAATAAATATTATTCAAAAGAAGTACCTATGATTTTAGACACAGACATAGTTTTTCCTCTCATCACATGTTATTTACAACACTAGTTTTCTGTTCATTCCTGAACAGAGAGAATGCAAATGCTTTGAGAGAATGCACAAGTTTGGCAATAAACACAAACCCATTGAAATATAACTTTCCCACCCTTTCGTGGCTCCATACATTCCATTCTGTTATATAAATTTGGATGATAATTGTAAAATTTCCATGGTTAAAAAAAAATCTAAATTCATTTCAAGTTGATGTTCTCATGTAAATTCACTCTTAATTTCTCGCTAAACAATGGGTAAATATAGCTCTTTATTTTCATCCCGTTGGGTTGCATCATGTTCATATTATTTGTATTGTGTAAATAATCAAGTCATCATTAATAAAGTTGAGTTTGACCATAACATATTTTTGGAAGTCTGATGTACCCTTTTATAGAAATATGTTCTTAAATGCATGGCTATTGTGTTAAAGTACAAAGTTCAAAAGGTAATAACAGAAATGACAGAAAGTAAGATTTATTATGACTGTGTGTTTTCTCTCTCGTTCTTTCTTCATACATTCTCTAGGTGTAACTTGTAAGCTATCACTTTAGATTCAGTGAGGTACCCCTTATTGAGCCATGAACAAAAATGGGCACAGCCATGCGATGCATTTCTGTCCCGTGAGACGTTTCAGAGACCACACAGGATCCATCAGAACAGCAGGCTCAATGGCATGGAACTCTATATTGAAACAAAGACTGCAGCTCCAAGTCACAAACCAGAGAGGTGTCCCACCTCTTAACACATTTCCAATACACCAACATGGATCATCTTCTCCAAACACTGATGCCTATAGCAACGGCATGCTTCAGGGGAGGTACTTTAAAGATTCAAGAAACCTCTCAGAGAAAACCTCCAAGAAATCATTCACAGGCAAAAAAGCTCTGCTCATTGGTAACTATATGTCAATGCTTTTCTAAAATGTGAGCAAAATGTTACATATATATTTAAACACTGCATTACACATACTTAATGGGATTTTGTACACCAATTAAACAGATGTGGTGTATTTAAATTCTATTCTATTCTATTATTCTATTCTATTCTATTCTATTTTATTATGTCACACTTTAGTTTAGGGTCCAATTCTCACTATTAACTAACTATTAACTATGACTTTTACCTCAATAAACTCATAATTATCGCTTTTTAATAAAGTAGTTGTTGAGTTTAAGTACTGAGTAGGATTAAGGGAAGTAGAAAAAGGTCATGCAGAAAAATGCATTAATATGTGCTTTATAAGCACCAATAAACACCTATATCCTAGTAATATGCATGGTAATAAGCAAGTTAATAGTGAGAATTGGACCCTAAACTAAATATGATATGATATATCATATCATATCATATCATATATCATACCACTGGGCAGTTGGATGCTTGCTTCTGATTGGTTGATAAATATTCTAAGACAATAATTTTCCATGCAAAGCTGAACTTTAAAGACGCAGGACAGTAGTATCCAATTACATTAATAATTTATTAACAAAACAACCAAAAAAAACCCCCCAAAAAACAAGGAGCAGAACATCTACGAACTAAGGAAACAATAATTAAAGGGATAGTTCACCCAAAAATGAAAATTCTGTCAGTATTTACTCACCCTCATGTTGTTCCAACCCCGTAAGACCCGAAAAGTTATTAAATATATCGTTAAAATAGTCCAAGTGACTACAGTGGCTCAATCTTAAGTTTATCAAACGACGAGAATACTTTTTGTGCGCAAAAAAGACAAAAATAACGACTTTATTTCAACTATTCATTTCATTCTCTGTGGGCCTCGAGTCAGTTCACTAGTGTCATAGCGTAGTGCTTCTGTTGTTCTACGTCACACGCATCACCCACAAGACCAGCGTCGGCCAATAGTGAGCCTACGTGTGACGTAGCTCTACGGAATCACACTACGTTAACTGACTAGAGGCCCACAGAGAAGGAAATGAATAGTTGAAATAAAGTCGTTATTTTTGTTTGTTTTTGCGCACAAAAAGTATTTTCGTCGCTTGATAAACTTAAGATTGAGCCACTGTAGTCCCTTGGACTATTTTAACAATGTCTTTAATAACTTTTCGGGGCCAGCAAGTTTCAATCCCTGAAGAAGCCTATGGAGGAGTGATCCAGCTCTCAGATTCCATCAACAATATCTTAATTCGTGTTTCGAAGATGAACGAAGGTCTTACGGGGTTGGAACAACATGAGGGTGAGTAAATACTGACAGAATTTTCATTTTTGGGTGAACTATCCCTTTAAGAACACCAACAAAACAACTATGGAAAGAAAATACCTGACTATGAACACAGGAAACACTGGGGTTTATATACCCACTGGGTTAGACTAACAAGACACACCTGAACACAATCAGGAAACTAATTAACAAGAAAACTACAAAGGGACTACAAAATAGAGCACAGGAAACTAAAAGTCACAAAACAAAAGCACGGGAACACAAACAAAACAAGGAACCAATGACACAAATGCATTATACTGTACACTGTGAAAAAAGAAATGAAGTTAAATCTTGCCGTACATTTTTAAGTACAATCAGCTTGGATGTTTAAATAATTTAAACTTAAATTACATTAAAAGACTTCATAACAAAAAGTTAAGTTAAAGGATTAAGTTAAATCTTTAAAAAAGTTGAAAATTATTTTAAAGTAATGTAGAAACATATGTTGTCATAAATTATTGATCATATATATATATATTTTTACATTGTTAGTTAGTTAGTTCCATAAAACTTCGTCAAATTATTTTAGCTATTTCACAAGTCTCAAAAACAGCAAATTAAGCAAAGCCCAAAAATATATTGACCAAACAATTAAATATGACTAATAATAGTATAAAAATGACAAACAATTTAAATGACTTTTTATTATCTATTGGACTCCACTTTACATTGTGACTGCATTGCCACCTTGCTTGTGCATTATTTTTCAAAAATGCAACTGCCTGTCATCAATTATTCCTTATTTACTGTACATATTATGCGAGGGAAAATGTACAGTCAGCCTGTGATACTAATATACTTTATCCTGCCTATTCGGCTACTTAAATAAATATGCCTAATACTTTACCAAGATTCAGCTGATGCTGGCAGCAGCTGCAGTTAAAGACGTTTAAACCCTATTAATCAAGATCTCTGTTTATGTTCTCGCAGCATGTGGAGTGCGATGTGTCCTGTCACCACGGCCCTCCAACTGCTCCACATCATCACCTCATAAAGACGAGAAAGACAGACCTCATTCCACTTCTGCAAGGAGACAGAAATGCAGTAGAGACTGTTTTGAAAAAGAGGGTGAAGTGAGGGTATGGGAATCATACACTGCGATAAAAAGAACAGAGGACAGAGAGAGAGCAAAGAGCGGAATACACAGACAGAGAGTCACGCTGGATTCAACCCACCGGCCTTCCACTGTCCCACTGGAGAATCAGATGAGACGCCGAGCACTAAGCACACCAGGTATACGACTCTCTGTAGACCAAATGACAAAAATGATTCCCTAAACACATGATGTCATGATGATAAAATTCCCCTTTGCATAAGTCTATAGAGTGCTGCGGTGATGACTTATTTTTGTTGGCAAAAACCATAAGAAATTAGGAAAATTTAATCTGGGCTTAAAAATTCATAAAAGTTAACTTGTGAAGATTAGCACGATGAACAAATCGTTTCTAACGATTTGACTCCTTGATGCAGCACATGCACTTTTTACTTTTCAAATGCTATTCCATATGAAATACACGCCATTAAATATTTAATAACAAAATGAAAGATAATGTTCGAAAAACTCATTCAACAGTTTTTCGCTTAGCAAAGGCACACTGAGAGTGTTGTGTGGAATCTGAGACAAATGTAATTATTGACCTGCGAACATGAGATTGAATAAATTGTTTACGTCATCTCAAAGGTCTCATGATTAAAGTTATAAACTAGCGGAAGAACGTTGTTGCTATGTTCTCCTTCTCAAAGTAAATAGTGTCAAATGCTTACAAGACACAGTTACCATGAGCAGCAAATTTACAAATCATTCTTAGTTCATTTCTCACTCACTAATTCTCAGTCGTTTCATTCTTTATGGAGAAACTCCCATGTGTAAAATTGTCTGGAGAAAAAAAGATGACCAAAATGTCCTTCAAGATACACATGGAGATTTTACTGAGGGCAATCTAACCCCATCCCTACATCTCTACCTGCCTTCATCATACCATCAGCAGGACCAGGGAGAAGACACAGCTGCGGGACAGGATAATAGGTAAAACTAAAACTGAACTGGTGGACTAAATGATTGGCTAACGTCTTTGCATAGGAAACAGTATCAACGCCCACTCGCTATTGCATAGTGTTTTGAAAACATTATCCATATAAAAGTCATTTACAGACAAAGTTTAATGAAATAATTTACTTACGGTTTGTGATGCAGCTGCTGTCTGATCCAATACAGTTGTCTTCTTCATCTTTCAACATCTTTCATCACACTGTACCTCACTTACAATTACGATCGGCAGTCAAATGCTCCGAACAAACATATAATCTTCTGGTCACATTTCGTTCAAAGAAAAATACAAACTTTAGCATTTCACTATAGATTATGAAACGCCAATGGCATTTCGCATTGTAACACTATTTCAGAGGGCAATATGAGCGTTAGGACGGAATCGGGCTGAATGACGCAATAGGCTAATCAATTAATTGCGTCTGTTACTCACACAATGTGATAGATTCAAAATACTTGGAATATTTGTAATTTTATGGAAGACATTATTGAACTTTTATCTGTATAGCCAAATATGTGTTTTATATAATGTTATTTTATTGAAAAATGTTTAGGTTAGGTGCTTAAACATATATTGTAATAGGGAAATTTTGGGCTATTAAAATTATTGTGGATGTTCGAAGTGAAAATCATACCTCAAAATATGTCATGGTGACAATATTATTCCCAAACATATAATTTCATAATGATAAAACTCCTCTTTGTAAATCTATAGCGTGCTGCAGGAATGACATACTTTTTTAGGGCAAAACAAACAAAAAAAATGCCTAAAATTGTATTTTGGCATCAAAATTCATAAAAGTGGTGTTCATTTGTTGAGATTATCTTCAAATTTCATAAAACTTATGTTCATTTATGAAGATTATCTTCTACAAAATGTGTAAGAATCATAAATGTTTGTTGGTCATAGAGCTTAACTTAAGCAGTAATTCAAACGCCAACGGATAAACCCTATTAGGTTTGTTGTGTTCATGAGTGAATTATGTTGTCACTATTATTATGAAGAGTTGTGTAATGATGTAATGTGTGTGGAGAAAGCGAAGAGTGAAGAGTAAACGAGATGGATGAAGTTCACTACTCCTGTCTCGTGTGTTTTTCCGCTTACTAACTCCTAACAAGGAGTTAGTAGACCACAAGGTTTTTGCCAAGGAAAACAGGGTGATGCTACCTTCAGATTGGCCTACAAAAATAAGTGAACCCTGCAGCACTCTATTGAAGCCAAAGGTTTCTCATTGACATCTCGTTGCCAGCCTTGTCTCTTCAACATGTGGCAGTATCGGACACCTTGGAAGTAAGAACAGATTAAGTGTAAAGCCCTTGTACAGTAAAAACGAAATAGATGGCCAGCATATTCGAATGCCAAAAATATTGGACTCATTCATCCATCCCCTTGAGCGGTTACTAAGGATACGTGAGTGATATCATGAGTCCTCTGTGCCACAGAGGTAGTATTAAGTGACATTGTTAGCCGTGTGGTTAGTGTCTGCCATTCAGATGGTGACAGTATGATGTTCTCACTTCCATGGAAACTCACAACATACTAGAGGAACTCATGCTAGGAATGGCATTAACCTGACGCTCACAGATGAAGTAAATATAACTCATCAACTGCACTCAACAGACATTACTGAGCTGCAGGGCCGTCGTCAGGGTAGGAACATTGTCTTAACTCCTGTGGTGAGGGGGTCCCACTAAGGTCTTCTGTGTCTTTGCATTTTCATTTGGCCAGGGTGGAAGGGGCCCACTCATAATGCAATCCAGCGCAAGTAAATTTCAGTTGATATACAGTCAGTAATTGGGTCAGTGACAAATGAGTGTCCATGATAAAGAATAATCTTCATTGTTTACCCTCCAAAAAATGAAACATAACATTTTGTAATGCTACATTCTATGTTACAATTATGCTAAATGAATGTTTATTGCATTGTTTTAGTGTCATGTATGTTTCCATGATTGTGTCTTTTATGTGTAGCCTACATGACATTGTGCACCTTCTACATATTAGTAGCCTATTTACCTCAGCTTGTGGAAAAGCTACCTGTGATGAACTTTGATTCATGTGGCTTTATCTTTATACCACTAATGTTTATAAGGTGCCCCTAAGAGGACATGGTGTTGGAAAATCATGATACGAGAGGGGAAGAAAAATATTTAAGCCTTTTGCATTCCAATGAGAAAATTTGTTTTTGACACACATCACATCACATCACATCACATCACATTACACACCAAATTACATTACAGATATTGAGAGAACTTAATAAAAGATTATGCCAATTTTCAGGTTTTTCTTTCAGGAATTTCATTCTTTTAATGAGGCTTTTTTTTCTGTATGATATCAGGACAGTTGTATCACTCTGACATTTTTTACTTTATTCCTCAAAAATATGTCAAATTTTATTTTAGTTCAGAGGCTAAAACATGCTCATAATGGAAGAGGTGCTTCAAGCTATTTATGTATGAATTGCATTTATTGTATTTTTAAATAAATTAAAGGTAGGGAAGGCAATTTTCGGTGAGGCTAGCAAAAGCAAGCTTTGAAAGCATAAGATCCCACCCTCCCTTCAGAGCGTCTCTAAAGCTACGCCTCCTTCAAATCACATGAATGCAGCCAGCATAAGTCACATCGCTGACTTAATAAACCTAAATAAGTATTGATGCCACCTGTACTGTTAAAGCATTTTCAGAGTGCCAATAGAGCTAATCTTCAATCTACTCACATTACAATGGAAATTTTTACGTTTTGTCCTCTACATATTTTCAGTTTCCCATGACTATATAGTTCACTGCATGTTTCAGTATCATAGCAGCTGTAATACAGCTGTAAGTCAGGCTGCAAATATAAATTCACATTAGGCTTTTGCTCATGTTCCAGGCTAGCAAAACTCTTTTCTCTGAACATAGATCTCCCGGGTGCTGTAATAAGAGATTTCTGGTTTACTTAGGCTCAGGATGTAATCATTCTTTATGACTTTTGGACATCTAAAACAAAATAGTTTTAAAAGTAATATGCTGTAAAATTATTTTGCCCTCCAGACAAACAGTCTTTTAATCTACGGACAAATATGTAAACTTTATAGTCCATCTGCGCAGGATTTTCCAAACAAGATGTGATGTAAACTGTCTGTTTTCTCACTGTAAAAAGGATTTCTATGATTAACTTAAAATTCAACATTAGAATAAGAAATAATGTGTTGTTTCAACTTAAAAATAAACGTGTTCGTGCTTGACTTAAAATATTAAGTTTAGTTAACTTTAGATTAGTTTAGTTAAGTTGGATATTTATCTCAACAAATGTTAAGTTGTTATAACTAATTGCAGCAAAATATTTTTTACAATGTACCTTTTTTTCCCTTCAAGTGTTGACAATTTGTTTTCCTTAAAAGCAGCTCAGAGGTGCACGAGAACCAAGACGTCACAGAGGAACTCGGAGAGCATAACATTACCATGGAGAGCCAAAAACAAGACATCACCATCAACAAAACAGAAGATGAAGGACAAAATGATTTCACAGATGTCACAAGATATGATATTACAGATACCTGTCGGAATGACACACAGAACAATACTCCAGAGGAAACCTTTGAGAGTGACATGATGGAGGAGAGACGCCAACAAGACGACAACAGACAACAAGAAATCACAGAAAGTCAATGTGACATTGGCAGATCTTTTAATATCATGGAGGACAAGCCAGAATATGTCGTCACAGAGAAGACTGATGTCATATATAGGAGGACAATATCGATTAGTAGTTCTTACAAAGCGTATGATGCCAAAACACGTTCTCTGACCACAGCTACACCTCTAACGTTCCCGTCCACCCAGACAAACAGAAATCCGTTTCTCTCTGTTAGCGTCCTGCCATCGTTTTATAGAACTTCATTTGGCTATCGCTTCAGCACAAAGTCTGAACCCTGCCGATCCAAAACAAGGACAAGACAAGCCTGTGATGACAGCAGATTTACGCGGCAGATGAATGACATGCGACATACCATAGAAATAAAAGGAAATCCCTGCTTATTAAAAACAAGGACTGGAGCGCCAGGAAGCCCCCACCCCAAAATAATGAGCACTGACAGGGGGTCCCAGTCTCATGAAATGAAAACTACCAAGACATTTTTGTGGGGACCAGAGGGGCCCCATGAGACTAAGACAGTGTGTGAGCTAGAAAGTCATGTGAACAGGTGGAGAAGCCTGGATTAAGTCTGAGAGTGACGTGACGGCACAGTTGTGTGTGGCCTTTCATGCCCTTACAATACAGAATATCTGCTTTGCAAAAAACTGTTTGATTGAATCAGAGCCGTTCAGACTGGCACATTGGACCACTTTAGGGTTATTAAACTCAAATGTCTTGTGACATTTTTAGAAGAAGGGTTTTAGTACCGGCTGCAATGTTCTCACCTTCAATATAGTCCAGGATAGAATGATAGACCTTTTAGGATTTCTGACACCCATCTGGTCTTTCTCAGTGAATGGTATTGACACCGATTATTATGATTCATTGAAAATTGAATACCTGTGGGTTTTGGTGCTTTTTATTTCTTTCCGACTTGATATATATATATATACATATATATATATATATATATATATATATATATATACAAAAAAATATTTTTCATCCAAAAATCATGTCTGGTGTCTTTTAGCACTGGGGAGTAGCATTACATAAGACTTTTGAAGGTCAAAAAGAAAAGTATCTCAATGCAAGAAAAAATTAAACAAAAACAGCTGTTGATTTTGAAACTATAGGCACATTTAACTATAGTGCACACCGAAAGGTCAAATACAGATACTTTGAAATCAGTTCCATTAGTTGTCTTGTGAACATACTATATCCATATACGTTACTATTCAAAAGGTTAGGGTCGGTAAGATTTTTTAAAGTCTCTTTTTCTTATTTCAGTATATTTTAAAATGTAATTTATTCCAAGCGAAACTTCAGTGTCTTCCAGTCTTCAATGTCACATGATCCCTCATTCTAATATGCTATAAATTATTCTAATATGCTGATTTGATGCTCAAGAAATATTTCTTATTATAATAATCAATGGTGAAGACAGTTGTGCTGCTTAAAGGAATAGTTCACTCAAAAGTAAAAATTCTGTCTTCATTTATACACCCTCAAGTTGTTCCAAGCCTGTATAGATTTCTTTGTTCGGTAAACACAAAAGAAGATATTTTGAAGAATGTCGGTAACCAAACAGTTGATGGACCCCATTGACTTCCATAGTATTTCTTCCCCATACTATGAAATTCAATGTTGCCTCACAACTGTTTTGTTAGAAACATTCTTCAAAATATCTCAAATGCATCATTCCAAAAATAATAATAAATACATATACATTATATATATTAAGAATCAGTTAATTTTTAAGCCACTGAAGAACACAATGACATGCTCACAACTCTCTAAATCAGTCATTCTTTATACACTTTCATTTTGTATCTATATGCTGTACTGTTATATGTTGAATGAATTATTCAGATTCTGAACATTTTCAAAGGGTGTAACTCAAGACTCCCATCAATGCCATAGATTTTCTGATTAAATGAACACTATAAATTCATAAAACAGCAGCAGAGTTGTGTGGAATACCCAGAGGTCTCTCGTCTCCCAGCATTCCCTTCCAGTTCAGACTCAGAGAAAATATTTGTATTGCCCTCAGAAAATGAAAGAGAGAGGATGTAAGCCGGGTATTGATAAAGCCTGAACATACATTACTTTGCTGCAAGGCAAGAACAACTGCTATTTTTTAAATAGAACCAAAACATACATGTAGAAGTAGAAAAACACTAAAAGTAATTCATGAAAATCATGATGGTCTATGGGAACAGATCTGCATGCTATTTCATTAAAGTCAAATTTGAGTTGAGTATTTTCTATTTACATGAACCTGACAATTTAATTGACTTGTTTAAAGTTTAATAAATCCAATTATATAAGACAATGTAATAGCATCCTCAAGCTGCATGTCTAACATTGTCAAACAGTATATACTACAACAAAGGTATTTTTGTAAACAAATAAAACAAATGTGTTCAAGATGGTGGGTTTGATCTATCTGTGAAATTGAATAGACATTAGATTTACTTGAAAACATTTGCTGTCCTCTAGTGGTCACTTTCTGCTGTTGGCCAGTGTCACGATTTGGTCCTGTCTCTGTCAAGTCTTGGTATGTTCATGTCACGTTCCATGTCTGTCATGTGATTCCTTGTTTGTCATGTGATCCTACCATCTGTCTTGTCATTGGTTAAAGGGGGGGTGAAATGCTGTTTCATGCTTAGTGAGTTTTTCACACTGAGTTGGATTCCCATGCTAAACATGGACAAAGTTTCAAAAATGAAGTTGTAAGTTTGATGGAGTAATTCTGTTCCAAAAATACTCCTTCCGGTTTGTCACAAGTTTCGGAAAGTTTTTTTCGAATACGGGCCTGTGTGACGTCAGAGTCGCCGGAATTTCCTTATACGGGTCTTAACGGCACTTCTCCCGGAAGTGCGCGCGCGCATCTGTAGCCTAGTGCGTGCGAGAGTACGCCTATGCCCATCAGAGCGCTGGGCTCGGCTGCGCTGCAATTAAAAAAATGGCACCAAAAAAGTGTGTTTTTGGTTGCCAGGGCAAGACAACATTGCACAAATTTCCAAAGAACCCAGCGTTAAGGGACCTGTGGATGGATTTTGTTTTTCCAGAGCAGCAACGGAGTTGTGCAAGTGTTTTTGTTTGTTCCCTTCATTTCGACAGTAATAGTTTTATAAACAAGGCCCAGTTCAACGCCGGATTTGCAGATCGCCTAATACTCAAAGATGGAGCAGTCCCAACGATAAAGGTTCACGGTCGTGCGTTGGAACCGCAGGAGGTGAGTAAAACTGCTTCAAATGTCTGTGAGTTGTTAACTATCGGCGTGTAAGCACAGAAAGTAAATAACATGATCACAAACAGTTAACCCAGATAGCAAAAAATATCCGCACGGCTTCTTTTTGCCGCCGGCCCCAAGCTTTCGGCTATAGGTGCGTCCCGCTGGCGGAGAAGAAACGTTTGCCGCCGAATACGTCACTCCCATTTCTTGCGAGATGCCGCCGGCAAATAGCCAGCGGGCCGACTGCTTCATTTTCTCTGGCGGTTGCCTCCGTCTAATGGACCGCGGCCGGCTGGCGGCAAGACGCTTTTAAAAACAAGAATTTCTACTCAGCCATGGCTATTGGCATGTTGGGAGTTAGAATGTTAGTGGAACTGACAGCATTTTTACTACTTTTCACATTTGAAGCAATTATAAAATCATAATAGCCTATGTGAATTATATCAAATATTAGTTGATGTTTTTTTTAGCAGTGAAAGACATCTGCAACATGGCCAAAATATTGGGTAGGTCTACTTTATATATTTTTAATTTACAACCATGATAATATCTATCATAAATATGAAAATCTCTGTTTTGATCTGAAGGATAAACTCAAACAAAAAGCTAAAATCTCCACAGCTGCGCTGGCAGATTTGTGAAATATTTAGAAATATTTTGTCTCTCTGACTTTTCAGGATGTCTTTAATTTTTCCCAATCTCGATTTTTTTTTAAATTTGACCTTTTACAGGTGGATTAATTTGCAATTGCGACCTGCAGAAATGGTTCAGAAAGTGTTAAATTTCCTGTAAAAGCAATGCAAAAAATATATAAACCAATTATAGATGTTAGAAATGTATTGCTAACGCAAAGACTGTGAACATAGACAGGACTGTGAACTGTGAAGTGAATAGAGCATCACAGTCCCGCCCACAGCCGGTGCCGGAAGTAAAAATGCAATACAATTTCTCCATTGACAGTTGGGATATAAGCCATTAAAACGTAACCATACATGGTAGACTTAAAACCAGCTACGGCTGTACTAAGCGATTGTATATGCTCATATAAACGCCAAAAGTTCATGGGGCACTAACCTTGTTTTAAGATAAATCCTTTTTATTCGCAATGTATTGGATAAGTACTTCATTACCCACAATCCTGAACAATCCCACAATCCCTCCGTGATGCATCTGATTGGTGGAAGTCGTGTCACGTGTCTGAAACCCCGCGAAGGTACGTGAAGACTGAAGATCGCGTAATGACGTAGGGCTAAGTTCATTGGTCGCACATCAGAGACGCCCCCGCGCCATTGGATGTACGATTGTTCTGGATTTTTTGAGGCGGGGCTCAAACGGTGGCTCGATGACGCACGGGAGTGGGGAGCCGCCCACTGCGGCTAACCCCTCCACAAACAATATAACTGGAGCACATCAGGTCGCCGCTCAATCGCGAGTTTCTGTCGACGACCAACGTTTAAGTAAGTACATGTTTCCTTTTTATGTAACGCAATATTATGTTTACATTGTTCTTCGTTGTAATATCTGTAGTCATCTTTGTTCTTGCCTTACTCGTCAAGCTAAAGTAAGGCTAAAGTAAGTTAGCCTCGTTTACAAAATGGCTGCCATGTTACTATTAACTTTCTGAAATAGCTACTTGGTTTCTGCCAGGCGTTGAGTTTTTCTTTTCTTCTAAGATGCACATGTTTAACTTATATGTGTGTGAGTAAGTTACAGTTTGTGTTTTAAGTTAGTTTTGGTCAGTCGAATTAACTAAGTTACGTAACCAGTTCCTGAACTAACAGTTGAGTTAACGTTAACTTACTTGTATGGACAATTATGCTGCCGCCCATTTGTTAAGTTAATGTGGATCAGTAGGTAGCGAAATCTATGACAAGAAAGACTGATCAGTATAACTTGTGGTGTTTTCTAGCTAAACAGAAGTATGCATATATGGTAACGTTAGGTTGTTTTCAATTGTTTGTTCCGACACGCATGCTGTTAGTCTAGTTCAGTGTTAGCTAACACATTTCTTTTTTTTTACACTGAGTTCAAGCATGTTCTACATGTTGAAATGTATCTAGCTACTACAGTAGGTAGCCAAAGATTTACATCTGGAAAGACTAACGTTAACGTTGTGTATAGGTTGTTTAAATGATTTTGTTTGTCTGAACAAGTAGCTGCTAGCTAGAGTTGCTAGCAAGTTTTAGCTAACACATGCTGTTTTGCCTTTGTTACAGTTACACTGATTTTAAGCAATGTTGCTAGTTATGTTACATTTAAAGCTTTGGCTACCTACTGTAGCTAGTTACCTTTCTACATGTAACATAACCAGCAACATTGCTTAACATCAGTGTGTAACTGTAACAAAGGAAAAACAGGATGTGTTAGCTAACACTTGCTAGTCACTCTAGCTACATGGTGAACTAAACTAGCAGCATACTTTTATTAAATTATTTTGTTTGTCTGATCAACCTTTATACATAATTCTGCTTTGTTAGTAAACACCAAAAGTTATGCTCTGTCTTTCTAGATGTAAAGCTTTGGCTACCTACTGTAGTTAGTTACCTTTCTACATCTAGAAAGACAGAGTATAACTTTTGGTGTTTACTAACAAAGCAGAATGATGTATATAGGTTGATCAGGCAAACAAAATAATTTAATAAAAGTATGCTGCTTGTTCAGTTCACCATGTAGTTACAGTGGCTAGCAAGTGTTAGCTAGCATGTGCTGTGTTCAGTTCACCATGTAGTTACAGTGGCTAGCAAGTGTTAGCTAGCATGTGCTGTGTTGTTCAGTTCACCATGTAGTTACAGTGGCTAGCAAGTGTTAGCTAGCATGTGCTGTGTTGTTCAGTTCACCATGTAGCTACAGTGGCTAGCAAGTGTTAAGCTAGCATGTGCTGTGTTGTTCAGTTCACCATGTAGTTACAGTGGCTAGCAAGTGTTAGCTAGCATGTGCGGTGTTGTTCAGTTCACCATGTAGCTACAGTGGCTAGCAAGTGTTAGCTAGCATGTGCTGTTGTTCAGTTCACCTTGTAGCTACAGTGGCTAGCAAGTGTTAGCTAGCATGTGTTGTGTTGCTACTGTACTTCTAGGATTTAAGGGGATTATGATGAGTTATAATTATCTGAACTGCTGTGCTTTTTATGTTGGAGGGCAATGCTGTGTTCACTTGAATAACTACACTGAATGAGTAAATTTTATTTTTAACACTTTCACTGTTCCACATTTGACTGATCAGTTTTTCCCCCTTCAGCCAAGCTATTGTATATTCCTAATGTTAACAATGTGTCTTTGTTCACATTTTCTTGCAGATACCTTGACCGGAGCATAACTGATTATCTTCACCAAAGAGAACTACTGTTGGACAATCATTTTGGCTTTAAAGGTAAATGCATTGTTAGTTACAATGTCTAGTTACTGGGCCAAAAGGAGAAGAATATTGAAAGGAGTTGATAGGGACAAACAGGATATTGCAGCGGCAAACAATGCTATACTTGCTGCCATTCCTGACTTTGACCAAGTAAATCCTCCTGTTAATGAACATCAACATGGAATGGCTACAAGCCATGGACAAACTGTAACCTCTGAAGCACAGGAAATAACTCTTGATGAGGTACATGAACCTGGTGAAATGTTTTCCTCAAGCACAGAAGATAGTGAAGAGGAAGAGGATTGCCTAAGGACACAGTTGGCAGGGTGGGCTATTGACAACATGATTCCACATGTGGCACTTGGTAAGCTTTTAACCATTTTGTCCAAGGATCACCCAACCCTTCCTAAAGACCCAAGAACCCTTCTTAAAACAGTGACTTGTGTTAAAACAACAGAACTCTCAGGTGGTGTATACCATCACTCTGGAATTGAAAGTGGAATACTATCGCAGTTTTTAGTGTCTCCTCAATTGCAGAAGTTAACGGCAGTTTCAATGCAAGTTAATGTTGATGGACTTCCACTTTTCAAAAGCTCAAACGCCCAGTTCTGGCCAGTTCTTGGTTTAATTGAGCAATACGTGGGTAATGTCCAGCAAAACAAACTTCCATTTGTCATTGGTCTCTATTATGGGAAAAAGAAGCCAAGCAGCCTTCACTTTTTGAATCCTTTTGTAGAAGAGGCACAGCGACTTGAAACGGAAGGAGTTCTGTTTGAAAGGAGAGCACTTCCTTTCAAAATATCATCATTCATCTGTGACGCCCCTGCTCGTGCACTTGTTAGAAATGTGAAAGGTCACAGTGGATATTATGGGTGTGACAAGTGTGTTCAAAAGGGGGTCCACTACGAGAACAGGATGACCTTTCCTCAAACAGATGCTACTCTAAGATTAGACCATGCAGTCTGTGATGAACTTTCTGATGATAGTCATCATTGTGGAGAAACGCCATTGGCATTATTGTCTGTTGGTTTGGTCACCCAGTTCCCACTGGATTATATGCATCTGGTATGCCTTGGAGTGACAAGAAAGTTGTTGCATCTTTGGCTAAAGGGACGACGACTGACAAGATTTTCACCCAGCATGGTAAAAGAGCTCTCCAGAGTACTCCTGACCTTCACACCTCATGTTCCTTGCGAGTTCAACAGGAAGCAACGATCCATGGAAGATGTTGATCGTTGGAAAGCTACTGAGTTCAGGCAGTTCCTCTTGTACACTGGACCAGTCAGCTTAAAGGGCCTTGTACCAATTCAAGTGTACAACAACTTCATGCTGCTTTCAGTTGGCATCACCATCCTACTGAATGTGTCCCTGTGTGCTGACCTTGCAGACTATGCACACGGAATACTGGTTCTCTTTGTTGATCACTGCAGCAAGCTTTATGGAAAAGAACATGTTACATACAACATGCATGGATTGGTGCACCTCAGCCAAGATGCCAAGAAGTATGGTGTCCTTGACAACATCTCATGCTTCCCATTTGAGAACTTCCTTGGGCATCTGAAGAAACTGTTGCGCAAGCCTACACAACCACTGGAGCAGGTTGTTCGCCGATTGTCCGAGAGAAGTCAGCACAGAACAAACATCTCCAAAACAAGGTCCTTGAGAGAGCACAACCATGGGCCACTCCTCAACGGTCTTTCTGTGAAAAAGCAGTATGAGGAGTGTTACTTTCAAGACTTTGTTTTGAAACGTTCAGAGGGAGACAACTGTGTCCTGTTGAAAAATAAGGACATAGTTGTTATACAGAATGTCATCATTAATGAAATGGACAACACTTTGGTCATCTACAAGAGGTTCCGGAACATGGCCGATTTCTTCACTTACCCTGTGGAATCTTCCAAGATAGGCATTTTTCATTTATCTGGGCTATCAGACACACTCCGCTTTACGAACATAGCAAATGTGCAGAAGAAATATTATCTTCTTCCTTGCCCAGATGGAAAGGCTGGTTTCCCATTGATCCACTTGTAAAAATGACTGCTTTTTTTGAAGGGGTGAGAATTGAAATTGTATTGCTTTTGCCTGGATGGTAATCAATGTATACTTTATTCATATTTATTCAGATATTTCTTCTATTTTAGATGCTGTTTGCCACTGTCCAGTTTATTGATGAGGAGGATCTTCCATTTGCAGTGGTTCCCCAAGTGTGGCTCAGCGAGGGCATGTGCTTTTGGCCCCCATTTAACCTCCGCAAAAAAGATAAAGGCAACAATTTAGCCATCCGCTGCACGCCTCCACACAGCTCCTGGGAGAAACATAATTTTAAGTTTATGAAGGGAGCAGGTAAATGGGTCTAACTTGTGCATTTGATTTTCCTGCTTTTCATCTGTGTATTTTCTTTCTTTCTGTCTGTTTATGGTGGATAACTCTTTCATGCATTATTCCTTGCTCTAGAATCTTGGCAAGAGGCGATGCAATATTTGGTGCGCTTCCAAGCGGGTTCCAGTGTTGAAACAACAGATGATGACAAGAAGGGAAAGAGAAAGAGAATTTCAAATTCCAAGTACAGACCCCAGGCCTCTTCTGATGAAGAGGAGTCTAGTCTGCCAGATGCACCAGCAGTGCTGTCGTTTGGACAACCTCTTGAGCTTTGAAAACATTGTTCCTGGTAACAAGATTTCAGTGCTGCCTGATGCTCCAGAAGTTGCATTGATTCCAGAAAACAAGGAAAATGTTGAGCCACCTGTAGACTTCAGAGCTGGTATGTAAAATTGCTGTAGTTGCTTGATTTGTGATCCTCCCACTTAATTATACCCTTTGTTAGATTTTCAAATTTTTGTTTCCTCTTTCTCAGAACCAGGTTTCTCCCCAGAAATCCAGACTCCACTTCTCAGAGCCAAGAGTTTCAGTACAAGTAAGTGATGTTATTTGTGAAGTTTTTTTTTTTTTTTTTTTGGAAACTATTACTTCTATTTAATATGAGGAATCCTTTAATCACAATCTGTTTTTCATTAGGACACTTGACTGGTTTCTCGCCGCTGCAGGTTCTGGATGAAAGGTGTCAAGGTGTGTTGTACATTCCATTAGCTTTGCACAGTTAAATTATAGTTTCATTACTGAATATGCAATACTCTGCAGTGAAATTAAAGCGGTTATGTTTGCTCCCCCAGCTCGTCAAGTATTAAGCTTTACACCCCCAGCAGCAAATTTACCCTGGCAGCATATGGGTGAAAACGCTGGAAGTATGTAATTTGTTGCGCTAAACTGTTACATTTAAGTCCAATTCATTAAATGTATGCAATGACTCTTAAACATATTTTTACATGTCAATGATTATCAATAGGAGAAAGTCATCGCTCCGTTATTGGCCCTTGGACTCCCCTGGCATCTCGTGTACAGCAAGTTTTCAGCTATGAAGGTATATTCTAGGCCTATGTCTTAGTGTCCAGTGTTTTAACAGTATTGAAAATAGTACCTTTAGGTGTTTTTATTTGTTTTGTTTTTTTATGTAGATTTCCAGAGACTCCAAAATGACAACCAAGCCCTTAGGGGGGAGAACCAAGCTCTGAGGGAGGAGATCCAAGCCCTGAGGGAAAGCAATGCACGAGCAGGTGAGAACATGCACAAAAAAGTAAACTTTAAGAGTACGTGATGTAGGTCCAAAATAACCATATGCCTTTCATTTTGTAGCTTCGGATGACAGCGGCTCACTTCAAGAGCAGGTGAAGCAAGTTGGGAATATGTTGAAGACGTTTGCTCGCACTGGGCAATCAGGTACAACTTGCAAACAACACCTGTGGTTATTGGTTTAATTCCACTGAGGCCACCTACACATGTAGTAGACCTAGATATAAATGTCATAGTTTTAGTATTTGAGGGACCTGGACTGACTATAATATTTTATTCTGGGAACCCCTGTAGGTGCAGATCAGACCTTAATGCTGCGACGTCTTGGAGAGTTTGGCGATGTTGTGCGTAGCATGGACAGCAAAATGGACACTATGCTGCAACATTTCAGTGCCAATGTGTCTGTTGGAGAGTTATCCCTGCCAGGGGATCTGTTACTCCCCCTAGACACCCAGGAAGATTTGGTGTTGTTTGACAACAGTTTGAGGCAGGATAAAGAGCTCCAGGAATGTTTTGTAAGTGTGCCGTTTATAACTCGATCTAAAAAGTAAAATTAAGATTGTACACTGCATATTTTACAGTCTGAATCCACAGCCTGTCACATTTTATATTTGTGTATGATAAGCTTCAGAGAAATGTAATTTTTAACACTTTTTTTTTTTTTTTTTTTTTTTGGATTTGCAGCTTCGGTTTTTGGCAATCAAATGTGGGAGGGACCTAAAAACAACCGTCTGGCGAATGCTTCAGAGTATCTTCTCTAATCACCTTGCCATCAATACAACCTGGACTGGTGTAGGGGATAAAGCGTGTTTTAGAGACACCTTCCTGAAGACCATTGTTCTAAGTAAGTTGGATTTTTTTTTTTTTTTTCTCGCATATATTTAAGTAGATGTTAATGGCATTATGCCATTCAAATGGAATGACAGATCTGCATTTTCAATAGGAGCCATCCGGAAGAACCCAGCAACCCAGGATGCCACTGATGAGGCGCTCCAGGTTACTGTTACGCGTTACCTGAAAGGAGCATCTGACCGTGAAGGTGGGAAAAGGCGCCGCACTGCTGAGAGGGACCCACAGCCGACCCCTTAAACCTAGGCTGACTACTGACACCCCAGCATCACTGACAACTGGAACCCTGTCTTTATCCTGCAGTCAGTAACATCAAGACGCCTAAAGAAGCCAGAAGTGTTAGACTACACTCACCCAATCCACACTGTTCACTGTGGAAATTACTTTTTTTTTTCTTTTCTTTTTTCTTCTTCCTTGTGAATACTTCTGAAACTTTATATTGCACATTTACCTGGTACCAAATATTCTACTTACTACATTTGCTTTTTTTCATTCCATCACAGTACTTAACTTTGATTCTATTGTTACATAGAGTTTGTAAACCATTGTGCCACAGGTCAGCATTGCTGTTATAATGGTTTGTTCTACTACTTTTTACCTCTAATTTTTGTGTATGTGTCAAGTTGTTTATCACAGATACAAGAGACGCAGATCTTATTGCACAGTGAAATCTTGTACCCTAGGTCAGCAGTGCCATTATAGTGGTTTATTAGCACTTATCCTGTTGTTAGGAATGGCTTGTAAATGCGATTTTATTTGGTATCCTGCACATTCTTTGGTACCAAATATCCTTACTACTAATGTTTACTAGTAATTATTTTCATCGCAGAGATGACCTCTTTATATTAATAATATTTGTAAGTGTTATAATTTGCTTGTAGGCTAAGGCTGTTTTTTATTTATTTATTTTTAACCAAAATTTAATTGGAAACCTGCATGTTCTTTAGTGTGTATTTTGTTATTTATATTTCAGTGATATGACATGTTTCAATGACAGTTACTGTACTTTGCACTGTGGAATTAAAACGTCAAATGGAAAATTGTCTGGTTTGATCAATCATTATTTTTGATAAACTGCATTTTATATATATATATATAAACTACAAATATATATAAATAATAAGCGGCGACACGTCATAGCTCGAAAATAGCGTTTGCCTCCGACGGACCGCGGAAGATTCGCCTTCGGTATAACGGCGGCGGAACGGCGGCTGGCCGGCGGGCCGGCCGCGGAACGAAGGCGGTAGGAAGGCGGCTGCCGCTTTTTAAAAAGCGGTTGCCGCCGGCGGTGCGCCGTCAAACGTGTTTGCGATTACGCCATTATGACGCTTCTACTGCCTCCGGAGCGCCGCCGGCGGACCACTGACTCATTGCTATCTGGGAATGTATCTATGGAGCATGCGATGTATGATGTGTGTTTAAATACATTTGTTTAGCTGGCCGCTGTAGGTGTCAGTTTGTTTATTGTAAAAATAAATCATGTCCTCATAAACCAGTCTGTCTGTTTACAACACACAAATGTTGTAAAACTCGCGCATGACATGGTGTTCTAAAAACACTGCGCTCAAGTTCAAATCATTTCTATTTTTAAAAAAACGCTCGAGACCTTATGTTTTTCACCCATTTCACTGCCCATCTCACGTTTTTGTGAGCAAAAACGCGTTCTGTATGAACGAGCCCTTATATTGTTTAAGTTATAAGTTATACCGTTCCAGTAGGCCTACACACCACATAGAGACGTCCTGCTGTAGTCGTTTGCTGCTGCTGCTGGTCGTCTTTAACCTCAGCCTCGGGTTCTGATTCTGGATCAAAAATGTATGGCTGAATCTGATTGTTAGCCATGGTTTATTTTCGGATGTCACTCACAGCTTCCAGACGCTCTCAACGCAAAAGCTTCGCGCGCTCGTGTCGTGATTATTTAGCTCCGCCCACACGGTACGCCTCCACCCGCTCGGGTTTTTCCGGAAAGACTCGGTACAGCCTATCTTTCTTTTATAAATATAATAAAACTAAAGACTTTTTGGAGATATGAAGGATGCAATTCTACTCTATAGGTACTCAAGATTAACATGAGATTGAGTGAAACTGAGCATTTCACCCCCCCTTTAATGTCTGTCCTTTGTTCACAGGAGTCCCTTGTCATTAGTCTGTGTATTAAAGCCCTCATGTTTGCCATGTGTCCTTGTCAAGTTTTGTTTCAATGGAATCTCTATTGGTAAGTATCACGTCATGGTTTTTGTTTTATGCTTTTGCTTCATGCCATGTTTTTGTTTTGTTTAATTGATAAATAAACTGCACTTGGGTTCTCTATACAACTTGCCTTCAGTGGATTTTTACAGACAGGAAGGTTTGAATACCTGTGAAAAACATATACAATAACTGTACAGACTATTTATTCTAACTTCTACGTTTCTTATCTTTCCCCTAAATCTGTAACACTTTACAACAAGGTCTCATTCATTAACATTTGTTAATGTATTAACTAACGAACTGACAATGAGCAATACATTTGTTACAGTATGTATTAATCTTTGTTAATGTTATAAAATACAGCTGTTCATTGTTTGTTCATGTTAGTTCACAGTGCATTAACTTATGTTAACAAATACAACTTTTGATTTTAATAATGTATTAGTAACAAATAAACCAATTATAAAGGCTGTAGAAGTTTTGTTTATAGTAAGTACATGTTAGCTAAAGCATAATTAAAGTTAACTAATGAAACCTTATTATAACATGTTAACCACAAGTCTTTTAGATTTAAAATGTAAAATCTTAAATGTCTTTTATTATTTAGTATTAGTCACAAACTGTTCATATTTCCAAACACCTTGGGAAACAATACGTTAATCAGATAGGATATGTCAATAACAAAAAATAAATTTCATATACATCAGTTAACATTGTACTAGAACATGTCAACACGATTTTATTTATTTATATGAAAATATGCTATAAACATTACTGGTCAAGTTTGGAATAATTACGTTTTTTAAAATGATTTTGAAAGAAGTCCTCATGCTCACTGAGGCTGCATTTATTTGATGATAAATACAGTAAAAGTAATAATATTGTGAAATATTATTACAATGTGAAATAATAATTATCTATTTGAATATATTTTAAAATGTAAATTATTTCTGCAATGGCCAAGCTGAATTTTCAGCATTATTAGTCCAGTCTTCAGTGTGTCACACTTTCTTTCAGAAAATCGTATGCTGATTCGATGCTCAGCATATGCAATAATGTTTTGGATTGACAGACAATTTCATAAAGAGAAAAATAAAATAAGGAAAAGGCACATATTTACAGTTATTATTAGGCTATTATTAGATGGATACAAGTTGTATATACATAAAATTATCTTGGTGTTGTTTGTTACAGTCTATAATGTGCATACATTGTAGGTGTAACGTCACCAGCTCGAGTGCCCTTAAGAGCCATCAGAGGGCACTCCACTTCAAACTATTGTCATTCACTCACAAACTACATTTCCCATAATTCTCTGCCCGGACTCTTCATCTATTATCAAATTCACCTGTGTCTCATTGTCTTGTTTAGCTCACCTGGTTTTCTCATTCATTATCTGTGAAGTCTTGTTTAGTGTTTATTCTGCATTTCTGAGCATGTCTCTGGTTCCATGTATTTCGGTTTTTGGACTCTATGCCTGCCTTTGGATTACCCCTGGTTCCCAATCTTGTGTTGTGTTTGTTTGGACTGCCTATCTGTGTTTTGACCTGTTGCCTGTACATTGGATTACGTGTCTGGATTGCCCCATTATTAAAAGCTGCATTTGGATCTCAACCTTCTTGTCTCAGAGCAGTTTGTAACAATAGGCAACTTCGTTTTGTTTTTTAATGCTATATTTAGTAATAAATCACAACTAAATACAAAAAAACACTAATAATAGGCTACAAATAAGAAAGCAAGAAAATCAGTAAAAAAAAAATTAAAAACACAAATAAATAACACAAATATGAAGAACTAGCCTACATAGGGTATTGAAATCTAATCCTTGGCCCAGTTGCATAAACTTAGCTGCTATCAAGACTGAGTCTTAAGAAAAGGTTTGACCAACTAGCAGTTAGATACTTAATACAGTTCAAATTTGACCAATCTACCTTTTTATTTAATTGACTTTAAAAAGTTAGAACTAGTCTTGGAGAATAAAATTAGATGACTAACTTTTAATACTAGACTAACTTTTAATACTAGTCTAAGCATTGTGTATGCAACCGGCTACCTATCTCTAATTACAAAATAAATACAAAGGGTGAAATGCTATTTCATGCATAGTGAGTTTTTTACACTGTTGAAGAGTTGGATTCCCATGCTAAACATGGACAAAGTTTCAAAAATTAAGTTGTACGTTTGATGGAGTATTTATATGCCACAAATACTCCTTCCGGTTTGTCACAAGTTTCGGAAAGTTTTTTTCGAGTATGGGCGATTGTGACGTCAGATGCGCCGGAATTTCCTTATACGGGTCCTAAGGGCACTTCTCCCGGAAGGGCACTCGCGCACCTGTAGCCTAGCGAGAGAGTGAAGGCAGTATGCCCATCAAAGCGCTGTGCTCGGCTTTTGCCGATCGTCTAATGCATGGATGGAGCAGTCTCGATAAAGGTTCACGGTCGTGCTTTGGAACCGCAGGCGGTGAGTAAAACTGCTTCAAATGTCTGTGTGTTAACTATCGGCGTGTAAGCACAGCAAGTAAACAACATGATCACGTATAGTTAATTTATCTATGGAGCATGCGATGTATGGTGTGTCTGTTTAAATACATTTGTAGGTGTCTGTTTGTTTATTGTAAAACCAAATCATGTCCTCATAAACCACGAGTAAACACACACAAATGTTGTAAACTCGCGCATGACATGGTGTTCTAAAACACTGCGCTCAAGTTCAAATCATTTCTACTTTTAAAAAACTCTCGAGACCTTGTGTTTTCCCCCATTTCACTGCCAATCTCACGGGATCTGATTCGGGATCAAAAATGTATGGCTGAATCTGATTGTTAGCCACGGTTTGTTTTGGGACGTCACAGCTTCCAGACGCTCTCAACGCAAAAGTTTCGCGCGCTCGTGATTATTTAGCTCCGCCCACACCCGCTCGGGTTTTTCCGGAAAGACTCGGTACAGCCTATCTTTCTTTTATAAACAAGGGCGTAGGTTTAGGGGGGGACGCTGGGTACTAGTCCCAATCAATATTTTGAGATGACAAATTTGTCCCCACCAATATTTAGCAAGTTCCTTTGAACTGCTAGTTTGATATTTGCGCTGCATTTGGATCGATTCCAACGGCCAGGACGACGACAGTACAAGATACGCCGTAATTTGATTGGCGGCGGGTTATCTGACGGGCAGGCTACACGCGCGGGCCGGGACTACTTTTTGTGCTTGCACTCACTGGCAGCGAGCGGGTGGTTTATGCGTGTGTGCGCGCGTGACGACGCCGATGGTAAGGGCTCTCTCCCTTACCAGGGCTGTCTCTCTGCCTGCCATATACAAAGGCCAGAGTAAAACATTTTAATATTCCGTTTTTTTGCCCCTTTTTGTACTTTGTAGATCAGCTATGTCACCCAAGAAGAAGAAGGGACATACGAAGCTTTTTCATAAAGCAGAGTGTAAGTAGGCAAAAATAACTAGCCACACAAATAACTAGCAGTAGCAGTGACTGACCAGGCTTTCAAATGCAGATTCTACTGTGGAAAATAGTATTAACTGGTGATCCTGGTTACCCAGGATATTGTTACAGTTAAACCTAGCTTCTGCAATCTTTCAAGGTTAGGAGCATTAATTAGGGGTGTGCAGCACGGATAGACTCATAGAAGTTGCGCTATCATGATAGAATGCTACGAAGTCACTGAATGTTAATTAGCCTACCTTAACTTAGAATCTTGCAGTCATAAACAATGGATCATCTGAGACATTTTTCGTTTCTACATTCTGTTTATGTAATGTATTTGTGAGTGTAGCCTACTTGCTAGACACATGTGCTGGAAAAACATGTTGGCAATGTTAAAAAAGCGAAAGTGAACACTGTTGGTTATTCAAATATAATGAATCATTACTTGATTGATAATATCCAAATAACAATATCTGGTAGGAGGGTTAAACTTGCTAGCCATAGGATAGACTACAAAGGGGAAGGGAGGGGTGTCCCCACCAAAGCTGAGACCAAACCTACGCCCATGTTTATAAATATAATAAAACTAAAGACTTTTTGGAGATATGAAGGATGCAATACTACTCAATAGGTACTCAAGATTAACATGAAATTGACTGAAACTGAGTGTTTCACCCCCTTTAAAAATAACTTTTCAACGCTTTACAACAATCTATAGTATTTTTAGGCAACTTCATTTGAGTCAAGCCGCATTCATAGTTGCCTCTCAGGGAACGGAAACACAGTGTCACAGCGTAACCATGGAGTGCAATTCCGTTTCCGCTCTAGTCGGGATTTGTGTCCGCTCTGCAGGAATGTGTGGAGATGCTCGCGCTGGGAGAGAGGACGAGGAGGAGGAGGAAGAGGAGGAGGTATAACAGCCGCACCTTCCCACTGACAGATGAACACATTAACGGCTCTCTTCACTGTCACTGAGGGAAGCTGCAGACCTGTCCGTTATCGCACATTCCCCGTTCGCGATAACGGGCTCCTCCTCATGGCGAAAAACACCCTGTCCTCACGATTCCGGGGAGTCGACATCGACGAATACGACGAGAATAAATTCGTGGACGAGCAGGACGAGGCGGCCGAGCAGCAGCAGGAACCGGACGCCTGTGAGGTGGACGAGCTCATCGGACAATATCCTTCAACTGCCTTACTACCGTATGCTGACGGATATTGTTTATTATCTCTAGAAAACATGCCTGGGAAAAGTTCGTCTCTTTTAAGGGCACCCAAAAAACAACCTTGTCCTAGTTTAGATGTTCCTCGTACATTATTTACACACATGTTGTGTTTTAAACACCAGTCAGCTGTCTATCTAGGCATCAGTGTCCAGAAATGCTGTCCCAAATGTCTAGATAGGCAGCTCACTGTGTGTTCGAGACGAATGTTAATAATAGTGAACCTGTCAAATAGTTAGGATAGGAATGTGGTTTTAGGTTTATTCAAAATTATAGATGTTTTGTTGTATTTTAAGTAAGTTAACGGGTTATTTTGTGGAGTTATTGCTGGTGCTTAATGCTGAATTTCTTTCTGTTATTCATTAGCTTTGTTTTGTTTTTTTGGTAGATTTATTTAGGTTTTATTTCTATTTTATTTGCATTTATTTATTTGTTCTTACAATTAGGTCTAGTAAGTTGTTACTGACCCCCCCCCCCCCCCCCATTTTTTTCAAACTTAAGTTTAGTTATCTTCACTTTTAGTTCGGTTAGTGATAATTTATAATAATATTTAAAATATGTAGGTTTAATATCCTTAAGGGCTGCTATGTAACACATTTACTGAGAATATTTGAATGCACATTTTTTTAAAAGTGCCATTACTTTTGGTTCAATGAAAATTTTAGGTAACACTTTATTTTGTGTTTTTGTAACATGTTTCATGTATTTATTGTAGTACTAACTTGAAATCATGCATAAATACATGCAACTAACCCCAAACCAAACCCTAATCCTACCCTTACCCTATAGTAAGTACATGTAGTTAATTGCTATTATTCAATAATAAAATGTATTATTACACTGTAACGGGGACATTCAAATAAAGTGTAACCAAAAGGTAGTTTCAGTTTTTGTAATTACATAATTTTTTTTGAACCTCGAATAATCTTGAAAATGACAAGGTCGTGTATTTTTAACGTGTTATAGATAAGCATTAATCTTCGGATGTGTTTTTAAATGACACACCAGAGTTGCCAAATCAGAACGTAAACAGTTATTTCGTTTCTGAGAAAAAATTCTCCCCCCTCTTTTCCCTCCAACTGTGCGTGATGTTATTTATTTAATCAGGTCATCAGCGTTTGTGACCGGAATGATCCATTTTTGGTGCTCAGAGCCACATTTTTAGACTGGAGCTTTAAAGAGGTTTGAGTCTGACGCCTCCTTTACCCTCACTATGAAATAAAGACATGATTTTCATGTTCATGTCATCAGCATATGGACTATTCTAGTGTTTAAAGGTTTGCCTTGGCAGCAGGTTACGTGGTTTCTGTTGATTATTTTAGATAGTCCCACCCCAAAATCATTTGAGTTAGTGTCGGGATGGTCAGAGTGATATTTTTACAAACAGAATGATGTTTTGATATACCACAGAGAATCCGAGAGAGTTTACATTTTTCTGAGAAATCAACCCACTAATGATTTATTTATAGTTGACTCTCTATATTAAGCTGGGATAGAAGAAGTGTTTTAAAATCAACACATTTTAACAGAGTCATGATTAGCCAGTGAAATCAACACCAGAAATGTTCAAACCAAACTTCTTTACACCAGCTTCTCCGTAAACTTTTCTTATAATCATTAAAAACAGTTTTGACCACGTAAAAATAATGTTCTTCAGGCCAGGGTTCTTTAAGAGTGAACGACTGACTGGTCGGTCAGCTTTCCTTAACTAAGTGTGATGCACAGGGGACATGATGTCAGCATTTCACATCGCCTTGAGGAATCCACCAATCAACTCCAAGAATCCAGCAGCGAAAGTAAGAGCCAATTCTGTTATTCAGACAGTTTGATCTATCAATTTCAGATGTTCAATGAGACTGTCATTGTTCGAAATCGAATACTTCTCTACTGGCCTATATAGAATGTGAAAAACAGTAAGCCAAAAGAGTACTATTTGATGGATGCTACTATCCCATGAGGTCATGGGAGAGGATTTATGAATGGCTATGATAATTTATGACTTGACAGTAACAACATGGCGGATGTAATACATCTGAATTTCATTCATACTACCTATATTCATGATATATCAAATGTACATTTTAATGGTCGTGAAGTAAATTGAAATGTAGTAGTACCTACAGACAGTCTGTGATTTTCTATTAGGAGCCCTATTTGTGCACAACAGGTTGTGACGACAATGACATCATTGTGTGCCTTAAATGTGCTGTTCTTTTAGCTCGAGGGTTCTGACATTCAGCCCTCTGGATGGTTTAAAGAAATATTCTGGGTTCAGTACAACTTAAGCTCATTTGACAGCTTTTGCAAAATGTTGATTCCACTAAAATTAACTTCTACTTGTCTTTCTTTTTCTTCAAAAATAGCAAAATCTGGGCCATACTGAGGCATTTGCAATGGTAATGAATGGAGCCGATCGGTAAACAATAAAATACTATTTCAAAAGTATAGCTACAAGATGTAGGCCTAAACAGTATGTGTTGACATGTTTTTGTTGTTAAAAAATAAGCTCGCTAACCTTTTCTGTATAAAGTTATATCCAATTTTACAGCGTAATGCCTAACATGACTATAAAAAAACTGAACCGTTTTACAGCTCGAATAGTACACAGGTTTTAACAGGATTAATATAAGTGCTTTTTTTAAATTCTAAGCTTCACATTCCTGCATTTAAATCCTCCAAAAATTGGCCCCATTCACTACCATAGTAAGCACCTCACCGTAGCTTTGATTCGAGCTTTTATATATACATATATATATATATATATATATATTATTTCTTTCACTCCGTCCTTCTCTCTCAGGAGCGGGCCCAGGCGGTGGTGTTACGAGTGCTGACTGCATTCAAGAGCAGCGATATTGAGCCGGCAGTGAAGTCCCTGGACAAGAACGGAGTGGACCTGCTGATGAAGTACATCTACAGAGGCTTCGAGAAGCCCTCAGACAACAGCAGCGCCATCCTACTCCAGTGGCACGAAAAGGTCGGTCAGGGAATAAAAATTTTCGATTTCTTTTCTTTTAAACCTCTTTTTTTCATCTCACATGTCTATTTCTATTTTTGTCTTCATATTCTCACTCAGGCTTTCGCTGTGGGGGGTCTTGGGTCCATCGTACGGGTGCTGACTGCGAGAAAATCTCTCTGAGAAGCCGAAAGAAATAAGAGAGATAAGCAGCCACCGGATTTGTTTCTCTTTTCTTAGACTTGGACAATTTCCTCTCTCACAACTCGACCTTATCCAGGGGAAAACCACTCAAGCGATTGTTTCACTCAAAACAGAGATATTGTATGATATTTAATATAAATGATTGATTCTTCAATATACGGAAGACACGATTCTCACCTAATGAAGGTGAGCGGTTGTGTGACAGTCTGTGAATTGAGACAGAAGGACAATGAGTCTCATGAAGAGACTTTGCTGTATAAGCCCTAAACAGCAGTTTCAGGGCATTAAATACTGTGACGAATATGAACGTTTTATTTGCTTGTTTTACTTAGTTTCCACTCTCGGATGTTTATTTCTAATTTCTTTAGTTACAATTCTCAGTTTTTCTTAATGTACAGAAAGAGGATGATGTTTAATATATAGTATATTTAGTTGGTGGATTTATGGGTCAATTCAATTCGTAGTGTGGTGTCGGGTCGGGAGGGTTATTGTGAAGTGCCTGGTGCAATAAAGAACGTTAAGAGTATTTCTTTTTTTTATCTGACTATTTGGTCATTACCCATCTGTAATGTATACACATACTTCTCGAGGACATATTTTTTTAGACATTTATGCTTTAATGGCAAAACTTTTTTTTATGCTTTTAACTTTAAACTTAACACTTAAAGCATTAGTTCACCCAAAAATGAAAATTCTGTTATTCATTACTCACCCTCATGTCATTCCAAACCCGTAAGACTCAGCTATTTGCAGCTATGCAACTGAATCTTTGAATCTTCAAAAAGATCGTAAAACTAATCCATATGCATTGAGACTCAATCACTTTATATGATGAACAGATTGAATTTAGGCTTTTATTCACATATAAACATTGATCAGCGAGAATGAACCTCATTGGTTCTTGCTGAAGCTCAAACTTCCTGTGTAACACAAGAATGAACCTCATTGGTTCTTGCTGAAGCTCAAACTTCCTGCATAACAAGAATTAACCTCATTGGTTCTTGCTAAAGCTCAAACATACTGCGTAACACGAGAATGAACCTCATTGGTTCTTGCTAAAGCTCAAACATACATCGTAACACGAGAATGAACCTCATTGGTTCTTGCTAAAGCTCAAACATACATCGTAACACGAAATGAACCTCACTGGTTCTTGCTGAAGCTCAAACTTCCTGCGTAACACAAGAATGAACCTCATTGGTTCTTGCTAAAGCTCAAACATACATCGTAACACGAGAATGAACCTCATTGGTTCTTGCAAAAGCTCAAACATACTGCGTAACACAAGAATGAACCTCATTGGTTCTTGCTGAAGCTCAAACTTCCTGCGTAACACAAGAATGAACCTCATTGGTTCTTGCTAAAGCTCAAACATACTGCGTATTGTAACACAAGAATAAACCTCATTGGTTCTTGCTAAAGCTCAAACATACTGCGTAACACGAGAATGAACCTCATTGGTTCTTGCTAAAGCTCAAACATACTGTGTAACACAAGAATGAACCTCATTGGTTCTTGCTGAAGCTCAAACATACACAAGAATAAACCTCATTGGTTCTTGCTAAAGCTCAAACATACTGCGTAACACGAAATGAACCTCACTGGTTCTTGCTAAAGCTCAAACATACTGCGTAACACAAGAATGAACCTCATTGGTTCTTGCTGAAGCTCAAACTTCCTGCGTAACACAAGAATGAACCTCATTGGTTCTTGCTAAAGCTCAAACATACTGCGTATTGTAACACAAGAATAAACCTCATTGGTTCTTGCTAAAGCTCAAACATACTGCGTAACACGAGAATGAACCTCATTGGTTCTTGCTAAAGCTCAAACATACTGTGTAACACAAGAATGAACCTCATTGGTTCTTGCTGAAGCTCAAACATACACAAGAATAAACCTCATTGGTTCTTGCTAAAGCTCAAACATACTGCGTAACACGAAAATGAACCTCATTGGTTCTTAATGAAGCTCAAAAGTGCCGCGTAACACAAGAACAAACCTCATTGGTCCTTGCTAAAGCTCAAACACTGCGTAACACGAGAATGAACCTCATTGGTTCTTGCTAAAGCTCAAACATACTGCGTACCACGAAAATGAACCTCATTGGTTCTTAATGAAGCTCAAAAGTGCTGCGTAACACAAGAAAAAACCTTATTGGTCCTTGCTAAAGCTCAAACACTGCGTAACACGAGAATGAACCTCATTGGTTCTTGCTAAAGCTCAAACACTGCGTAACACGAGAATGAACCTCATTGGTTCTTGCTAAAGCTCAAACACTGCGTAACACGAGAATGAACCTCATTGGTTCTTGCTAAAGCTCAAACAATGTGTAACACGAGAATGAACCTCATTGGTTCTTGCTAAAGCTCAAACACTGCGTAACACGAGAATGAACCTCATTTGTTCTTGCTAAAGCTCAAACAATGAGTAACACGAGAATGAACCTCATTGGTTCTTGCTAAAGCTCAAACAATGAGTAACACGAGAATGAACCTCATTGGTTCTTGCTAAAGCTCAAACACTGCGTAACACGAGAATGAACCTCATTGGTTCTTGCTAAAGCTCAAACAATGAGTAACACGAGAATGAACCTCATTGGTTCTTGCTAAAGCTCAAGCACTGCGTAACACGAGAATGAACCTCATTGGTTCTTGCTAAAGCTCAAACACTGCGTAACACGAGAATGAACCTCATTGGTTCTTGCTAAAGCTCAAACAATGTGTAACACGAGAATGAACCTCATTGGTTCTTGCTAAAGCTCAAACACTGCGTAACACGAGAATGAACCTCGTTGGTTCTTGCTAAAGCTCAAACAATGAGTAACACGAGAATGAACCTCATTGGTTCTTGCTAAAGCTCAAACACTGCGTAACACGAGAATGAACCTCATTGGTTCTTGCTAAAGCTCAAACAATGTGTAACACGAGAATGAACCTTATTGGTTCTTGCTAAAGCTCAAACATACTGCGTAACACGAGAATGAACCTCATTGGTTCTTGCTAAAGCTCAAACACTGCGTAACACGAGAATGAACCTCATTGGTTCTTGCTAAAGCTCAAACAGTGCGTAACACGAGAATGAACCTCATTGGTTCTTGCTAAAGCTCAAAAGTGCTGCGTAACAAGAACAAACCTCATTCATTCTTGCACATTGAGCAAACATGCTTAAACTATGTTTACCACAACTGATGTGTGCGTAAATAAATGTTTATATGTGAATAAAAGTCTAAATTTAATCTTAAAGCGCTCTTTTCACTTTACAGTTTTTGAGGAAAATATATGGTTTACCTACACAAGTCTCTTTGGAATTGTTCCCCTAGGTATGACTTTTTTGCCTATTTTGGTATGTCTAATTTGAATAATAATAATATATCTCTCTTTAAAAAAACAAACGTGATTTGAGGCATCATTGATGTCAGAGAATGTAGATTGTTTCACATCTGGTTTAAAACATAGGGTTGGAGGTTGCTTTAATCCTGAATCCTAATATGAGGAATACCAATAGTGATACTCAAGGCCGCTGCTAAAATTTAGAGGGATCAAGACAAAATTTGTGGACCTCTCTCATCACAGGGTCTGGGACAATGTTCCCGGTTATACCCCTGCCAACACCCCCCTTGGCGGCCGCTGGTAGAGCAATACCATAGTAATAATAACAGGTTGCCAAATAATATGCCAATGAATATGCATTATTGAGTACAGCTATGTACTTATTGAGTTGGCCATGAACTCACTAAAGTTTCAGAAGTGGCAGTTGTCACTACCCTAACTGACTGAACTCTGTGTATAGAATGGGATTAAGCACTAAAAGGTGAACCGTAGTGTGTACATGTATTAGTTATATAGTAACTAATCTATAATCTCTCAAGTGAAACTGAATGCTAATGTTCATCGTTAATTATTGATCTGTTAGTTCGGCTATAAAATGTTTTAGAAAGGCTTTGTCTCATCACTTTCAGATCCACTATTAGAACAAAAACACTAACGTCAGCACTGGTAACCACATAGAAGTACAAATGAGTCTTCTTTAGACTAAGTCACTGAGAAAGATTTCAATTTTTATCAAGTTTTGATATTCCTGACATACCATGAAGTGAAACCAAATTAAGGATGTAGTGGTATTTTGCTGAAAGCAGAGGCAATCGATACTGTCGTGACAGCCACAGTATCATAACATCAAAACAAACATGAATACAGTTATAGAAAAGTGCATTATGGATCTTCCAATCTCATTCCTAACTGTTCACACACAGGGCATTTTATCTGCATTTTCCAATGGGATTTCAGAGAACCTTCATTTACGGCACAGCAAATTTTCGGCTGATTCAAGCTTTACATAAAACAGAAATTCTTTGGGTTTCTTTTTCTAAAAACAGCAAACACACATTAAGCATCCCACAGATATATTCAATTCTGAATTCAGCTATTATTACCAGAAGAGTCTGTCATTTAGAGTGGTTAACCTTACTGCTGATGCTCCTAAAAGTGTTAAAACACACAAAATTACATCGTTCTGACAGCAAAATACTGGCCACTTGGTTTTCACAGGTAAAATTAAAAGATGTGTCTGTTGACTTATTCTCAGAGAAATATAAATGCAGTTGACAGTATTTTAGCCTTGAACATTAAGGCTTTAAGTGTACTCAAATGCTTCAATATACACTCAAAACCAAAGTACAATCAAAGCATTCAGTTGTATAAGGCATGCATGCTTGTTTTCTCAGTCTGAGCATATATGCCTCTATATTACAGCTTCAAGCCCACAGTGAAAAATCTCATACACATACACACTCAAGAACAGTATTGCGACTAATGCATGTATATGATGTACAAAAAACATAACTTAAGTATCCACTGATTAATAAATCCTCATCACTTATACAGGTATTCATATATAAATACTTGTATGGAATGTATGGAATTGCAATTTACACATAAACAAGGCAGATTAAAGTAAGATGCTTTTTACATATTCAAAATCACAACATTATATCTTATGACATCCCATTTCTGATTTTCACTGAGGTCCAGTATTGAAGAGAAAAAAGGCCATATGATTATTGTCTTCATGAGTACCAGTGAAAAAATATCCCTTTTTGTGTTGAAAGATCTTCCTCAGTTGAAGGCTGTTGGAAACAGCGGTGGTAGTTTTTTTGAAAGCGGATGAAACTACAGAGTATTTGAGTTGAGACAGATTATGTCATTTAACCATTACTTAAAATATGAAACTCCTCAGGTCACAGAAAGATGATGTTCATAAAGCATTTGTTTTTAGTCCCTGCAATATTTGAGTGTAAAGTGGACAGAGTTGTTTTTGTGTCCCATTCTTTAAAGGGCATGAGCTACATAGGAACTGCTGAGGCAGAGACTGAAACTGCAGAGTCGGCAATTGTTCCCTTCAGACGTCAGTAGTTTCCTACCGGGATCATTCACCGTTCCCTCTTTCACTTTGTCTCAGATGTTTTTTTCTTTCAGCTCAGACTTGAGGTTCCTGAGATAGAACGCCGTATGATTCCTTTGGGTGTGGGCTTGGAACCAAACCACGACATCTGAAACACACACAAAACATTAGACTCAAATAGTGCTTCTATCCTTCACACACACACACACACACACACGCACGCGCACGCACGCGCACGCACGCACAAAATCTGGCCACCTAATTTTTTTTTTTCAGAGAACAGGATATTTCAGAAAGTGATTAGGAATGCACTGCTATAGAATTTTATATTTTTTTCTCCTTTTAATATCTATCCATCCATCCAATATTGATATTTGAAAAAATAAATTTAACTAAAAGAGTTCACAGTATTTTAAAATAAACAATATAACAAATTTATTTTTAAATAAAGCTGGAAGATTTCTTTTACAAAAACATTTTGTAAACGTTTTGAGTACAGAAATGGAGGTGAATAATAAATCCCGGATAGTATCCTGCTTTCCCTGATCATTAAAAAAAAAACTGATGACATGTGCATCCCTAGTGACATCTAACCCCGTTTCAAATAAAAGTCCAACATCTGTAAAAAATGTATATATATATATATATATATATATATATATATATATATATATATATATATATATATATATATATATATATATATATATATATATAATGCATGATGCATCATCTCTAACCCTAAATATATATATATATAATTTTTTTTTTTTTTTTCACAAATCCTCCACACACACCACAGAGTACCAGTGTACCACAGTGTTCAAAGGGGTAGCGCGTGTAATGTAGCACAGTGATTTCCAGCTGGGTTGAGCTATAAATACCTGCCAGCTGCTATTCCTGACCATGTCACTGAGAGCTAATGGTTTGATTCGGTGCGGTGAGCCAGATATCCTGACCCACATTGTCATCTGCCTTAGCAGAGTGGCCTAGTTAGCTCAAGGGTCCGTAGGAGACCGCTGCCGGGTGTGATGAGGGTTGAAAAGAAAGCAAGCTGACTTTATACATGTGGTGCTTCATCATACTTAGACTTGTTTCTCTTACACACCTTGTACTCCAGTGTCTGTTTGAGCATGTCCTCTTCATCTTTTGAGAAATGCAGAAGTACTGAAACAGCTCTGATGAGCTGGAAAGCCTGAACAGAGAAAGAGAGAGAGAGAGAGGTAACATCTCATTCATTAAGCATCACTTACAGGTACGCTATTCAGTTTCAGTCAGATAGTTTAAAATCACTGATGCACATACTAACCGGATTGTATTGTAAGAGGATCATTAGGGTAAATAATGTACCGACAAAACATTTACAGGACAACAAACAATGATTGGATGTACACTAAAAAGGTTTGGGGTCAGTAAGAATTGTTAATGTTTTGAAAGATGGCTCTTATTCTCTCCAAGGCTGCATTCATTTGATCAAAAATACAGTAAAAACAGTAATATAGTGAAATATTATTACAATTAAATTTTGATTTATACATTTTAAAATTTTCACCAGCCATTACTTCAGTCTTCAGTGTCACATGATCTTTCAGAAACAAGCTTTTAAAAGTTGAACTTCTTTTAACTTGAGCGCTGTATTTTTTGAATGCAGTGTCAAGCATGAGACTACAAAAAAACGTGATCACAACGGTTAAATATGTCCGTCTAGCACATTTACATTGGAAAAACAACAGAACAGTAGCACACGGGAATGGAAAAACAAATTCTGTGTGAACAGCCCCTTTGTGCTCAAGAAACATTTCTTATTTTTGTCACTGTTATTATAATTTGAGCATTTAAAGTGAAATGAGAATATTTTGTAACATTATATAATGTCTTTATTGATAAAATTAATGCATTGTTGAATAAAAAAGTTCTAATATATATATATATATATATATATACATACATACATATACTGTATATATATATATATATATATATATATATATATATATATATATATATATATATATAAACTACTGACCCTAAACTTTAGAAAAGTTAGTTTTTTGATTGTTTTAAACTTTAGAAAGGTAGAGACTTTTTTTAATATATTTTTTTTATAAGTAATCTGAACAGGTCTGAAACCGATCAAGCCCTCACCTCTGCCTCTCTGGATGACATGAACTTCAGCACCACGTGTTTGAGGTACTCAAAGTTGATCTCTCTTGTGTCAGTGAGGTCTGAACTGTTGGTGACTGTGGTGTTGGAAGTGATGGGCGGCAGGCCTGAGGTTTGAGGGAATCCTGGAGCTGGGTTTGGAGCTGTGGTGGGCATCTGTGTCTCTGAGAGCATCTTATCGGCCGATCTCTCCTGGAGTCTCTCCCTCATCTCAGAGTCAGGATCTGGTTTCAGTTTCTGTTGCATAAACACGTGAGGAAATGTTTGCTGACAGCTGACATGGACTGTGTTTCATACAGTACACAAATGCATCTGAATAAACACACGTACCAGCTCTTTCTGTAGCGTCCTCTTCAGTTCTGCAAGCCTCTGCTGTAACTGCTTTATTGTCTGACAAAATAAACAAACAAAAGAAAAAAATATATATATATATTAGTAGATTGTTTGGTCCTACTTTATATTAAGTGTCTTTAACTAATAATTACTTACATTTAAATTAATCTTTTGATACAATTTATGCATTTGTACATTGTGCTTATATTTTAAAAATAACTGCATGCAATTACAGCTGTAATTGATTTATGTAATTGCATATTTAATTACACCTTTGACCCTTCCCTTACCCCTTAAACCAAATTATAATTAAAATAGGGTGATATTATTGGTGAATATAATTTTTCAGTGCAAGCTTGGCTATGTCAGCAAAGTTGGTTCAAATGTGGAGAAACGTATTACAATTGTAATGAAAATTTGATTAACTGTTTTTACATGTATATGTTTTTACAATAATATGTATGAATGAATGGTGCACAATGAAACTAGACATATTAATTAAGTAAACAAATAGGGAATTATTTTATTTTGTCTTTTTAAGGCAAGTGCATTTTAAACCACTTAAAAAATTCTCCAAATAACTGATGTAATTCATTTAAATTATTTATTATTGTAAAATCTGTTCTCTGTATAATTATGCTCTTACATATAATTACAAGTTCTTTTTTTTTTTAAGTGCCCCTATTATGGGCATTTAAAGGCTCTTTGTTAATTATGTTTTGGAGGTCTTCAATAAAAGATTTACATGTAAGAAAAAATAAAATAAAAATTATGATAATTTATTCAGCATCATCTATTTTCTCAGTGTCAGAAATGGTTTGATAAAGGATTCAGTCTCTCTAAACTCCTTTCCACGAGCCTACTGTGCTCTGATTGGTCAGATGGCCCAGTCTTTTGGGATTGGTCGACCGCTTACAGCGTGTGTCAGAAATTAAACACTCATTACCATATCTGAATTTTAGCTCAGAAGGCTTCCTCAGCACTTGAATACACACTGATACGAACAGTAACAATGGCGCAGGTTTTACCATATAAATTCAAGACTGAGTCCTCATACTTTGGAAATGCATGCAAAGTTAATTTGCTTTCGTAGCGCATAAAACAGACATTTTTGACATGTCGACAACACGAACAAAACTCTTTCAGGCCTCAGCTACAACTACAGTGTTTAAGGGTCAAGTGGTACAGTGCTCTCACCTTGTTTTTTTCAGCCAGTTGTTGCTCGAGGTCTCTATTGACCTTTTGTAACTGGTCAAGATCACTTGCAGTAACCGTCCCGTTCTGCTCACCATCACACTCGTCTGCATGTGACTGTGCTGTTAATCTCAACACCTCTCCCTCCAGATCAGACACCTGCCACACACAAAGAGATATTTCAATACAAAAACATCAAAATGGTAAGACAATGCATCTAACAGCAAGCAGCTCAGGTGGGTAAAGCACTCACTGACCTGTGCCTGGTAAGAAGAGAGTTGCTGTGTTTGTGTGAGGACTTCCTGCTGCAGTGATGTCAGCTGAGAAGTGTGTTCTTGCTCTCTCTCCTCAGACTCCAAACGACGGGACTCACACTCAGCCTGCAGAGAAGACAGACTGCTACGGGCTGCCTTCAGCTCTGACACACACAATAAGAAACAGAAGCGTCTTAATGCTGACCATTATAAAGCAGTTACTAAATTAACATCTGACTCTTTTGGTCATGTCTGAATTTGAATTGAAGCAAGAAATTAACTGAAGCTGTTTTGTGTTCTTAAGGTTTGAGAATCTTAGTATCATTATCAGAAGTTTAGTATCAAAATCAGTGTGTGTATGTATATATATATATATATATATATATATATATACACACACACACACACACAAACACAGTGCTGGTACACTGTACAAAACCAAGGGGGCACACACAGTTTGCCCCCTTGGTAAATATGATCAAAGATGGCTGTAAAAAAATAAAACTGCATTGTTCATCCTTTTGATATTTTTATTAAAAAAAATTGTTTTAAAAAGAATTTAATTTTGAATCACATTATGAAATAAATGTTTTTCTCCAAAACACATTGGGAACAATTATTTGCCCCCTTTTATTAAATACTTTTTGCAATCTCCTTTTCCCAAGATAACAGCTCTGAGTTTTCTTCTATAATGCCTGATGAGTTTGGAGAACACCTGACAAGAGATCAGAGACTATTCCTCCTTACAGAATCTCTACAGATCCTTCAGATTCACAAGTTCATGTTTGTGCTTCTCTTCAGTTCACTCCACTCATTTTCTATATGGTTCAGGTCAGGGACCCATTTTTGTTTTGATTTTGATGTTTGTTTTTGGATCATTGGTCACTCACCTTCCTTCAACACGTTTAGTTCTTCCTCCTTCGCCTCTAAATCCTGAGAAAGACGACTCACTTCCTGTTCCGCCTTCTCAAGAGACTCGGTCATTTTGCTGACCTATAAAAGACAAGCTATAAATTAAGTAAAACAGGTGCATGACTTTGAGTGAAAAAAAGTATGCGTATTTGAATATGCCAGTGAATTAACCTGCTGTTGGAGTTCTTCCCTCTGTTTTCTGGTTTCCTCCAGAGCTTTGGCAATTTCAACGCTGACCGTCTGTCTGCTACTCAAATCCGCCTGTGACACAAACAGATATATGTCACACAAATGCTATACAGGTCAGCTTTATAATATTAGCTGTACTGTCCTTCGCTTTTTACTTACACTACCTTTCAAAAGTATGGGGGCAGTAAGATTTTTTTTTTTTTTTAAAGAAATTATTACTTTAATTCAGCAAAGATGCATTAAATTGATCAAAAGTGACAGCATTTACACATTTCTAATTTCTATTTCAAATAAATGCTGTTCTTTTGAACTAAATAATCCTGGAAAAAAATGATCATGGTTTGCAAAAACTATTCCGCTGCATGGCTGTTTTTTAACATTGATAACTTCTTGAGCACCAAATAAGCATATTAGAATGATTTCTGAAGAATCATGTGACACTAAGGACTGGAGTAATGATGCTGAAAATTCTGCTTTGACAACAAAGGAATACATTACATTTTAAAATACATTAAAGTAGAAAACAGTTATTTTAAATGTTAATAAAATTTCACAATATACATTTTTTTACTGCATTTTTGATCAAATAAAGAGACTTATTTCAAAATCTTATCGACCCAAACATTTGAATGGTAGTGTTACATAGTGAATCTGTTTGTGAAGATGCAGATGATTCTCACTCTAGACTGGTCGAGTTCTGCTGTCAGTCTCTCTACAGTGCCGTCAGTCTCAGCTTTGCTCTTCAACAGTGAGGCCTTTTCCTCCTCCAGCAACCGCTTGAGAGAAAGACACAAACATCAGATAAACTTTTAATAATGTTCCCATGTTAAGTTCATGATAGTCAAAGAAACACGAGTGATGTGTTACACACACCAGGTTGTCCTGATGCTTGTTGACCTCGGTTTCTCTCTCTCTCTGTAGTGCAAGAAGTTCCTCCTCCAGCCTGGCTGTTTTCTCCAAGCCTCTCTGTCTCTGTGTCGAGACCTGCTGTTGTAGTCGCTCTCTCTCCTCCGACCACTCCACCTGCTATGGGACCAAAGGTCAAAGCTCTAAGGCAAATTAACAATAAAGCTGATCTGTAAGACAGACACGGAGCTGCCTGACAAGGCCATTTGTTAATAACCCTAAACACCATAACATCTTTTCCTCATCTAATGCTGCCGTCCCAGTAAGTATGACAGATCTCTGACAGAAGAGGGCGACATTTCAGCAAAAACAGTAGATAGTAGTAACAAACCGATGGACGGAAAAGGCTATTGGGACGTTTGGTGAGACTTTGACTGACATAATGTACCAGTTTTTCTGTTTTCGTTTCACTGTCTTCAAGTTGCTGTTGCAGACTCTGCATTTTCTCAGCGCAGTCAGCCAGCCTCTGCTCCAGTTCTGAGATCTGACAGAACACATTCACATCATTCAGATCAATCACGTGATGTGTGGGTTAACTGGAGAATCGTAGTGCTCTCACCTGTGCGTCTGTCCTCTCTTTGTAAGCCCTGGACGAATCGTCTTTGTGCTTGACCAGAGTTTGCAGATCTTTGATGCTGGCTTTCTGTCGAGAGATCTGGAAACAAATGAGAAACAGGAATTCCTCACTAATAGCTGTATGAAACAATACAGTATAGCAGCACTAAGCACTGAACAGTACAGTACAGTACAGTACAGTACAGTAAATCGGTTTGATTCACAAACCATAGATGTTTGACTCCATTCCAAAGGATTTTTGCAAATTCAATTTGATTCAATCAACAATAAAATATGATTTGAATAATGACTAAATTCTGTATTTGGATACTTTAAATCAGGGGTTGGCAAGTAAGTTTGGCATCGGGACAAAAACTATTTTGCCACTAGATGGCGGGCCAGGACATAGTCAAGGGATAATTTAAGAAATTAATTGATGAAAGATCCAACTAGAATTGCCTGTGACAGACTGTTACAGTGTCTATTGTAACTGGTAGTGAGCTGTTACTCTGTGCTAAATCCTATAGTAGGACAGTCATTAACAAAAAGCCACATTTGTGTGGCGGTGTCCGGGTTTTACACTGGATAAATTAATGTGAAATGCACATTTTATATGGATTACATAAGCAGAGAGTTGTAGGTTTCTTTTCGTTTTGTTTAAAATTAGACATTTCAAGCTTTCAATATATATTTCTCATGTCTGTGAGGCCGCTTAAACGCTGAGTTTCGGTTCATTTATGAGACAAGCTCCAGTTCACGAGCAATGCAATAGTGCCGCCGCCTCCATGTCCTGATTATATTGTCTGCTATATTTACTTCTTATTTATTAAATCCAGGCGATTGGTTGATGAAACATTGATTCAAATTAAGATAGAATTGATACAAAACTAAATTAACTTTTTAGAAAGGCTTTCTACAAAACAAAACTTAATGAAGTGGTCAAAATCATGTCTGACCTACATGTCTCCTGATATATTGCGGCATCTTGCAACACATCCCGCCTTGCTAAAACACACGTGATAGATGCGGAATGGCTAAAAATAACTAAAAAAAAAAAGAGGACTTGAATAAGCCCATTAATGGCATTTTGAGTCATGCTCTTACCGAAATATGTTTTATTTTCTCTTTCCATATTGTGACTAATAAATGTGTATCATTTTAATCTGCTTGTTAACTTACACAATGGAGCCTAACTTATTGTAATAATCATTTGATGTAGCCTACTTTTAAACTTAGGATTATTCCTTGGCATCCTCACGTACAAAACTGCATTTTTTAAAATTGTTTGCGTGCTGGAGGCACGCTATTAAGTCGTGTGCATGATGTTAACATTTAAGCTAGCTGGTGAGAGAAAATGGCATTATCAAAAAGTCTAAAGAGGAAAGTTGACAGCAAAAATATTCTGAATTCTTATTCTGATTCTTTTGAACTTTCAATTGATCTAAGAAAAAAATGTTTCCCGGTTTCCACAAAAATATTTCAGTGATAACTGGAAATACTCAGAAATGTTTCTTGAGCAGCATATTAGAATGATTTCTGAAGGATCAGGAGACACTGAAGACTGGAATGATGATGCTGAAAATCCAACTTTGAAATACAGGTGCTGGTCTTACAATTAGAATATCATCAAAAAGTTGATTTCAGTAATTCCATTCAAAAAGTGAAATTTGGATATTATATTCATTCATTACACACAGACTGATATATTTCAAGTGTTCTTTCCTTTTAATTTTGATGATTATAACTGACAACTAATGAAAACCCCAAAATCAGAATATCAGAAAATTAGAATATTGTGAAAAGGTTCAATATTGAAGACACCTGGTGCCACACTCTAATCAGCTAATTAACTCAAAACCTGCAAAGGCCTTTAAACGGTCTCTCAGTCTAGTTCTGTAGGCTACACAATCATGGGGAAGACTGCTGACTTGACAGCTGTCCAAAAGACGACCATTGACATCTTACACAAGGAGGGCAATACACAAAAGGTCATTGCTAAAGAGGCTGGCTGTTCACAGAGCTCTGTGTCCAAGCACATTAATAGAGAGGCGAAGGGAAGGAAAATATGTGGTAAAAAAGTGTACAAGCAATAGGGATAACCACACCCTGGAGAGGATTGTGAAACAAAACCCATTCAAAAATGTGGGGGAGATTCACAAAGAGTGGACTGCAGCTGGAGTCAGTGCTTCAAGAACCACCACGCACAGACGTATGCAAGACATGGGTTTCTCAGAAGCGTCTCGCCTGGGCTAAAGACAAAAAGGACTGGACTGCTGCTGAGTGGTCCAAAGTTATGTTCTCTGATGAAAGTAAATTTTGCATTTCCTTTGGAGATCAAGGTCCCAGAATCTGGAGGAAGAGAGGAGAGGCACAGAATCCACGTTGCTTGAAGTCGAGTGTTAAGTTTCCACAGTCAGTGATGGTTTGGGGTGCCATGTCTTCTGCTAGTGTTGGTCTACTGTGTTTTCTGAGGTCCAAGGTCAACGCAGCCGTCTACCAGGAAGATTTAGAGCACTTCATGCTTCCTGCTGCTGACCAACTTTATGGAGATGCAGATTTCATTTTCCAACAGGACTTGGCACCTGCACACAGTGCCAAAGCTACCAGTACCTGGTTTAAGGACCATGGTATCCCTGTTCTTAATTGGCCAGCAAACTTACCTGACCTTAACCCTATAGAAAATCTATGGGGTATTGTGAAGAGGAAGATGCGATACGCCAGACCCAACAATGCAGAAGAGCTGAAGGCCACTATCAGAGCAACCTGGGCTCTCATAACACCTGAGCAGTGCTACAGACTGATCGACTCTATGCCACGTCGCATTGCTGCAGTAATTCAGGCAAAAGGAGCCCCAACTAAGTATTGAGTGCTGTACATGCTCATACTTTTCATGTTCATACTTTTCAGTAGGCCAACATTTCTAAAAATCCTTTTTTTGTATTGGTCTTAAGTAATATTCTAATTTTCGGAGATACTGAATTTGGGATTTTCATTAGTTGTCAGTTTTAATCATCACAATTAAATGAAATAAACACTTGAAATATATCAGTCTGCGTGTAATGAATGAATATAATATCCAAGTTTCACTTTTTGAATGGAATTACTGAAATAAATCAACTTTTTGATGATATTCTAATTATATGACCAGAACCTGTATATTCAAATAGAAAACAGTTGCAATAAATTACAAAAATATTTAAAATATTACTTTTTACTTTTTGATAAAATTAATGCTTTTATCAAAAACATTTGAATGGTAGTGTATAATATGTTATTAAAATAGTAAAATACCAAAAACAAATTAAAGATGTTTACTGAACCAAAAGTAACATGAAAGGAAACATTGATTACACATAACAGGCTATTTTCTTACTTTTTTTTTTTAAAAGATTGTACTTATTTACATGACTTTTTCTGGCCTGAAAATCATATTTTTAAAAACGACATGTAATAATGTAGAGCAGCGAATGAGGTTAGATGCTGGGTTACCTGGGCTTCCAGTGAACTGACTGCTGTGGTGTGATTTGTTCTCATCTCCAGTAACTGACCTCTAGCCTCCTCTAACCTCTGCTCTAATGTAGACTTCTAAACACACACAAACAGAACATCACCATATTAGATGACTGAAACTGCAGTTCGATGAAAGGCATGTATAAACACGTGTCCTCTGACCTCTTTCAGCAGTTCCTGTAGGTGTTCATCCTGAGAGTAGTTTGCTTCTAGTCTCCTCTCTAAGGAGGTGGCCTTCTCCTGCAGATCAGCCAATAGACGCTCTCTCTCCTCTTCTGTCACTGCAACCTGACCAATAACAGTATGGTATGAAAAGTTATACCAAAGTGACAAAGAAATAGAGAGTTGCATATAGGTCAATCCATCCACACACACACACGCACGCACGCACGCACGCACGCACGCACACACTATATTTATATAACTTAGCCTCAGGGCTTAGGAACAGGACATATTTTTGGGTCCAAAAAACAGCTATATGCAGTGCAATGAAAGGGAATAAATCACAAGGGTGTCAAGATCCATTATTTAAACTGTCTTACCTTGACACTCTGTCTAAAAGACAAATAGGATATGAAATGGATCGGGATGGACAGGAGACAAATGTATTTTGCATATAGTTTATTCTGATGTAATTTGATAACCTACAGGTTTTGATTATTACAGGTCAGTAATTTTCACGTGCAAATGCGGGTGAATACTTTACATTATTAGTATCAAGGAATTCTTTGTTGAGCCAATCAGACCTTGTTCTTGTGCTGCTCATGCTGTAGCTTTAGCTTATTGTGTTCAGACTGGAGATGCTCCATTGATTTCTCTAGTGCATTTGCATTGCTTTGTGCCTGGAAAGCAAAAGAAACAAAAGAATGTGGAATTTTTTTTTCATACCATTCAAGGAAAATTGAAAACATTGAAAAACATACAGTGCCTAGCTTAAGTGAACACACCGAAAGTTGACTAAAAAGAGGAATAAAAAATCATCTTTTGGAAATTGATCTTAATGCCTTAATTTAAAAAATGAGGACAAATCCAACCTTTGAGGACACCAATTTTCTTTGTGAATGAATAATGTATCGCAAATAAATGTTCTTCCTTAAAATACAGGTTGTATAAGTCAGAACACCCTGAACAAAAAAATCAGTTTTTTTATATTAGTCAAGATTGTCAAGGATTGTCACGATGCAATTATTGCTTGCTATTTGTACAAAATAGTTGTATACCATTTTATACAGTAAACTGTCAGCAATAAAATGAAGACCAAACACAAGCAATAGAAGAAATAACAAAGAGCAAACACAAGCAATAAAGAAATAACAATAATAAAATAGGCAAATGTTGGAAATAATTCAGTAATTGGTTTTAATAATAATAAAAAAAGATTTCTTCTTTAAAGGGTTAGTAAATCCAAAAATGAAAATAATCCCATAATTTACTCACCCACAAGCCATCCTAGGTGTGTATGACTTTCTTATTTCAGCAAAACACAATTGGAGTTATATTAAAAAATATCCTGGCTCTTCCAAGCTTTATAATGGGAGTGAAAAGAACCTGATTTGCTGGCAGGTCTCTTCTGCCAGAACTAGACTCGGGTGCGGCCGTCACCGGAAGCCAGTGATTAGTTTATAGAGTTATAAATATGGATATTTCTCTTAACGCATCACCTCGCTTCAGAAGGCCTTTATTAACCCCCCTAGAGCCATATGGATTACTTTTATGATAGATGGATGCACTTTTTGATTGTGTTTGGCTGAAAGAAGAAATTAATATAAACCTAGGATGACTCGAGGGTGAGTAAATCATGGGGTAATTTTCAATTTTGGGTGAACTAAACCTTTAAGTACACCATAAGCAATGTTATGACACTGTTATAAATGCATAAACATAATGTATAAATAAAAGTAAAAGAAATGAAAACACTTATATGGGAGTGGTGACTATATGCTCCCAAAAGTAACCTTCTTGGCTTCTGAGTGTCATCTGTGTTGATGAAGAGCTGAAATTTGTCAAGTGCCCACCTTCTGGAAATCCTGTGAGACCTGCTGGATGAGCTGCTGTAACTCCTGCTCTCTCCTCTCCAGATCCACAACCCTCCTCTCAGCCTCCGCTCTCGCACTCAACAACTCATCCCTGAGGGAGACAGCCAGACAAAATTATAAAAACTGAAATAAGCAAACTCCACAGATGTACAGAATAACTGACTGCAATCGCTTTTTCAGGAGGAAGCCTTGAAAGTGGTTATTTGTTTAATGAATATTTCAACACTCTTTGAAACATTTCATCCTATTCCAAATATTTTGAAGTAGGAATAAATCAGGGTGATTGACTAGATGACCTAGATTTCAAATCTTAAAAATTATATTTTTGTTGAGACTGCCATATTCCGTTCCATTTTGTTGCCCGGCTGATGGAAATTTGTGGTTTCGCACACCCTTATATTTAAGTCATTATATATTTATAGATATTATATATATAAATAAATTTAAGAACATTGGCTATGTTTACATGCACAACTTTTGTTTGAATCTGAACACTTTATTCGACAGGAACAACAGCTCGTTCAGCGCGTCATACATCATTACGCTCTTTCTACCTCATTGCAAATGATCAGTCCTTTCAGTTTCGGTTTTCAATCCGATCAAGTGTTTACATGTTCTCTCGATCGGATTAGAAAAGCAATAAACCAACCCCTTCTATCCGATCGAAATTTAATTCGGATCGAGCTCAATCGGATCGATTAGGTGTTTACATGAAGGCGACTGAGTCTGGTTTCTCCCAAGGTTTTTTTCTCCATTCTGTCACCTGATGGAGTTTTGGTTCCTTGCCACTGTTGCCTTGGCTTTTGGCTTGCTTAGTTGGGGACATTTAATATTCAATAATATTATTGATCTGCCTTACTTAAGGTGGACGTTGACTCAATTTTCTTTTAGAAACAAACTCTGTTATATTATTTTCATGTTATCACTGTGAAGCTGCTTTGATACAATCTGTATTGTAAAAAGCGCTATATAAATAAAGGTGACTTGACTTGACTTGCCTTTTCAGTCTGATTAAGCCGTCAATCCGATTACTAACGGATTATTTGGTTGCATGTAAACGTAGCCATTGATCTTTGATAAAATGAAATCAAACCTTATTTTACATTCTCACAATTTGGAAGTCAAGTTTTCCTGTGCTTCCTCACACACCTTTGAGCCTGTAGCTGTGAGTTGACCCTGCACATCTCCTCGTGTTCCTCTCCCACCTCATACAGCTTGTCTTCGGTTTGGCTCAGGGTCAGTCTCGCTACGTTCAGCTCCTCTCCTCTCATTCTGAGCTCTTTCTCCCGATGACTCAGCTGTTCCTCTCGCTTCAGCAGCTGCAGAAGAAGTGCCCACTAATGAATTTGTTCTTGTTGTCTATTGCAATGAATATGAGCTACTCTAGTCTTGAGTTTTCTGACACGCCTTGGTGTAAATGAAATATTCCTTTAACTTCGATATGCATCAGTGTAAAAATGATTGTTGAATGAGGAAATGTAGGAAGGAGATGTGTATAATTTTTCAAACTATGTTTTTCTTGCTATATACAACTAATAAAAGAATACACAACGTTGACTGCGCTGACCATGTGTTTGACTTTAGCCAGTTCCTGCTGCTGAAAGCCCTCCAGCTCATCCAGATCATCTCTCTTCTGGAACAGACTTAAACTCTGCTCTGTCATCTCGTCTAACCGAGCGGTCAGTGACAACTTCTCCTGTTTGAGAGAAAGAGGACAAAGCAATTATGAATTATTAGGATATTAGATGTGACTTACAAAACACTAATTAGAGCGACTTTATCCAATACATCACAAAGGATCATAACCTGCTCCAGTGAAGCCAGCTTTTCCATCCACTCCTGGTCCTTCTTCTCTAACGCTAAGGCCATTCCTTCTGCCATCTTGGCTCTGTTAGACTGAAAAGCTTCATTCTGGTCCTGAAGTTTGCGCATGGATGCTGGATGAAAACAAAAACAAGCCAAAAGCTTAAATTTTTCCGAAATCCTTCTTAGAGAAATAATCCAGATCATTGTCAAAATAATGCCTATGGGCCGCATCTGTGGCGAACAGTCCATTTCCACAGACAATTTTTACAGTTAATACACTTATAATGGAAGCTTAGCAGAAAAGAGGTTTGTAGGGTTTAATAGCAGACATTTGCAGTTCGTATTTTTGTTAAAGCACATAAATGAATTATTCAGCAATATAAATGTTTGAAGGTAACCCGGGAATATTCATGTGACTCTAAAAACAGCTTTAAACAGACAATATATTATAACTCAGTGGTTAAGTGTTATCACAGATGGTAATGTTAGACATATGTAAAGTAAATGTGTTAGATATCAATACATAATTGATTAATTTTGTTATCTTTGTTAGTGTCGCATTAAATGTTATTAGAGACAAAAATACACACTATAATTAAATGAAATGAAAAGAACAACAACATTGCTTAATTTCCAGACGTCCTTGGTAGTAAAGCTGCAAAACACATTGTTAGTATATGCATTTATTTTTATTCAATTGTTTTATTCAATTTATTCAATTCAGTGCATTTATCCTCTTAATGTCTTAATTTGGGTCTATAAATGGGATCTGTGCTTTCAGATCATGACGTTTCGGAGCAAGACAGCATCTTATATTACCTTGAAATAGGCACAATCTACAATTGCTGAAAAAATTATATTATAAAAAGTGGCAAAATACTTTTCTCTATAGATTTCACCTTTAAAACTCGGATGCCATGACCTGAAAGACACATATTTCCTAGTTATTGAAAACTCCCAAAGCAAGAGGTTTCAGGTTAAAGTCAAGCTCCACCAACAGCATTTGTGGCATATTATTGATTCATTTACCATAAAGAATCAGCTTTTTTAAGCAAAGAAAAATAAAACACTGAGGGAATTGCATGATTACAGTAAAAAATGGTATTATATTAATATATTGTTGTTATAGTTTATTCATTTGTTTTTATTATTATTATTATTAATGACTAGCGTGATAGAATCACTTACTGAACTTATCTTTGTAAAGTTACATTAGATGTTTATCTATTACCCAAATAAGTATTCACTTTATTAACCATGCAAATTTTTTGAGATGTGAGAAAACTTTCACACAGAATGCATTTTTCCATTGCACTGCACTACTTTTCCATTGTTTTTCTATGTAAACATGCGCTAGATGGATGTGTCTGACCGCGCTCACATCTCGCATCTTTTGCAGCGTCTCACGCATGACTAAAAAAGCAGTCTAAAAAAGTGTAAAGAAGCAACTTTTAAAAAAACATCTCTAGACTTATAATTTTCTCAATTACACTGCCATGTGTCTCATTTTTTTCACAGCAAACTGAACTGGCCCTTGGTAGTCACGTCAGCTTATTTACTGTAACCCTCCTAAGCTATTCGTTATTTTAAGTACACTTACTGTTGAGTGCGTATACTCCAAGGATGTGTTGTAGTATTGCCCATTTAGTGTTTTCTGCATTGTAACTGAATCTTTGTGACAAATTATCTAACAAAAAGTGATTTTTATAGTCTCCCATTGATGTAAATGAATTTTTTAATTTATATACATTAACCCCCCCGAAACCCTGTGTGATATTACATTTGTTTAAAAAATAAAATAAATTACATTATTATGTTATAAAATCACAGTATCTTTTTTTCACAGTAACATATAAACCTGATATCATTCCAATTTATTTTATTGTTTGTGGAGCTAGCAAATGTCATCAAGTCTCATGCCATTTAGATGAAGGGATTTTTTATTTTTTTTTATTTCAGCAAATGTCAATTGGGGTCAAAAAGACCCCAAATAGCTTAAAAGGGTTAAACAACTTAGGGTAGAAATAATTTTCTGTGGTAATGTTCATGATTGCAAATGCTGTTGATAGAGCTTAACTTAATAGAACCCAGACCAAGAGGTTTGTGATAAAACAATTGATATAAAACAAGTGAATAAACTGTTTAACGGTCTTCTTTTTGGTTTCTGATCAAGAACCAACCTTACTTGTCTATAAGTTGATTATGTATAGCCAGAATGCATGTTCGTGTAAAAGCATCGGACAAACAAATGGGAAAGGAGTAGAGGAGAAAAAGCCAAAAGAAGGAAGAGGTGAAAATGGGAGGAAAAGAACGGTACGTACAATCCTGATACTTCTCTAATGCAATCTCAAGCTTCTCCTTGGTCTTCTGCATTAGCCGAAGCTGCTCAGCGTAGTCTAGGGTTGGGGAATGGGATACCGACACACACAAACACACGACCGGAGGGAGGCAGAGGAGGATGGGGGGGGGGGTCACGGGTAGGGGAGGGAGGAGGAGGGACAAAAACAGGGACGAGAAAACAAAGGGATAAACATGATTGAGAAGATAAACAAATGGAGGGAAAAACAGAATGATTTTCTGAGATGAGAAAACCAAACTGACTGTGAGGCTGTGCAATGACAGCTACCTTTCACTGCTGACCTTTGACCTTTAAACTAATACATCATCCCCGATCAGGTCAATAATGCAATCATCTTATCTAGCAAAGCTCATTTAGGGTTAAAGGAGTTTCTAGATCAGGCTATGTGTAACTACATACCATGGCAGGCTGATAGTGAGAGCCAGGTATCTATTATTCATGCTGATTTTTCCAGTCATTTGCATTCATCAACTGGTTTGCTCTGCGATGTGGCAAATCTGTCAAATGCTATGTGCTTTAAACAGTTCCATTGTGGCAAAAGGTATAAAAGGTTTAAAGGTATCCGAATACAGACTGAAATAGATAAGACCATGTAAGAGTTGCAGGTGAGAAGAGTGTAAAAATAACAGCCTGCATCTTAGATTTTGTCACGATGGCCTTTCGTATTTTTTCCCCTCTTTCAGTCTCTTTCTCTTGTTGTTTACATGAGTTTCACTGTATTGCGTTGACGATACCTGAGAGTTTGGCCTCCAGCTTTCGTATCTGATCGTTTCTGCGCTGAATCTGAGAAGAGGCGTCATCTCTGGAGCTGCTGCCATCAGACGCCTGAAAGCGAAAGATATAGATGAAGAGACATGCATCATCCTAATAGCACTATAGAAATAGACGAGGAATGCATCAATATTAAAGTAGTGATACAGTGAAAAAAAACCTGTAGCTGTAGTTTGTCTCTTTTTGTCAAATAATTTTAAATATTTCCTCATATTTGGTGGTTTAATTGAATTTGTATCAGCCTTTCACTACTGTATCATATCATATCATATCAAACCATATCATAGTAAAAAACTAAATAATTTATAATCTCTCCCCTTTAAGGGACTTCAGTGAATAATGACACCATCCCATTTACTAATACTGATTAGTATTATTTATTATTTTACAATTTAATACTGATTAACGATTATATATTATTTATAGTATCTTTATTATTATTTCAAATGTTATGGCCAATAACTGATAAATGTCTAATATTAAAATTATAATATTGTGTGAAAAAAAACACACAAAAAAATTAAATCAACACTTTTAAAATGCAAGTGAATGTAAGCAGCAAAATAAATAAATAATTGAAAAGAGTTTAAATGATATATTTATGAATGTTTAAAAAAATTTGTGTGTATATATAAAATGATAAATATATATATATATATATATATATATATATATATATATATACACACAAATTTTAAACATTGATAAATATATATCATTTAAACTTTTTTAAACATTATACTGTTTAAAATTGATATTTATTTTGAGATTTGCTAAAAATTACATTTAGCAGTGGAAATGAGCAAGAACCATTTAAAAAAACAGTACATTTCGCGTATATAAGCAGGAGCCATCTTTGGAAAACAGTCTCGACCAGTCGAACCACGAACATCGTGCTACGTGAGCTGAACTGTGACTATCGACCAGGACGTAGCACGGCGTTCGTGGTTCGACTGGTCGAGACTGTTTTCCAAAGATGGCTCCTGCTTGTATACGTGGAGTGTACTGTCTTTATAAAGTAGCTCCTTATTAAACTGTCTGTACACTTACAAAGTTCTCAATGCTTCGGTTTGCAGGTAGAGACCCTCATTATGCTACCGTGTTAGTGTGGGGCTATTTTGAGCCTAGTTAGTGGTATTAACTAGCGATTTTTATTTTTACTTATTCGATGCCCCATACACTACCGTTATAAGCTAATCTGTGGTTAAACTAAAACTAACGTTAAAACTGGGTACATTCGATTATCATGAAAATGCATCCCAGAGAACGGTCGACTCGTTACCCATGTGTTATTTAGCCCTAGGTTCATTTTTGGCTGGAATTATCCTTTAAATATATTTTAAAAAAACAATTAATTTGAAAAACACAAAACACTATTATCTGAGAAATAAAAACAATGTAATTGCACATCCTTCATAAGACCTATATGATCGAAAAAGGAGAAACCCTTAAACTGAGCACACATGCAGAATCATTTAGGTGTTTACTATGATAATTAGAACATTTGCATTGTCCTTAGGATCCAAACCCATCAGTTTCTCTCGAATGAAACGCCTATAAGGGAGGCTTTGATTTTGACTCTCATTCTCCCTCAAGCCTGAAGGCTGCAGCTTTAATTATTTAGGGCGAAAGACAACCTGATCCTAACCCTGAGTGTGTGTTGTCATTAATTGCTTGAGGACAACAGTGTCAGGTTACACTGGTTTGTGATATTATTTAGCACTTTCTATAACATCACTGGTTTCCCAAGCAGCATAGCACAGCCCCAAGTACTAACCTTAGACACACTAGCAAGTTCCTCGTGTAGAGCAGTGTGCAAACATAGTCATATGACTTTCTCTAGAATGGATACTGTGGATAAGCCAGTTATTTGAAGCAGGAATAACTATCATGCTGTTTTACTAGGGCCATTCTTCTTTTGCATTAGGAAATATTTAGGTATTTACTGTCCACCAATCAAAATGTGTCAGCTGGTACTTTACTAGACTTGGAAGTACACTTGAAAGGTTTGGGTTGAGAATTAAAAACAATTTTCACAATAATATGTTTAAGAAAAAAAAGATGTACTGCCATTCAGACAAGCCTAAGACAAACATTAGGTTAATGCATAATTATTTCTATTTGATCCAAAATCAGAATAAGCCAAGAATATACCCTTCATAAGTTTTGGGTCAGTAAGATTTTTTGGTTACACGTTATTGTAAGGTGTCACTGTTACTGTGTAATTATATATAGTATTTATATAAAATTTATAATATATAAATGTTATTGTTATTATTAAGTATTGAGCAATATTAATTCACAAAATGTACTTACTATGGGTTAGGTTAGGATGAGGGTTAGTAATTATGCATAATTTACTGTTATTACTATGGTAAGTACATGTAACATACATAACAAAGACACTGTAAAATAAAGTGTTACCGTTTTTTATTATTATAAATAAATACTTTCATTCAACAAGGATGCATTTAATTGACCAAAAATGACAATGAAGACATAATGTTACAAAAGATTTCTATTTCAAATAAATGCTGTTGTTTTGAACTTACTATTCATGAAATAAAACTAAAGAAAGTATCACAGTCTTCACAATAAAAATAAGCAGCACAACTGTTTTAAACATTGATAATAAGAAATCAGTATATTAGAATGATTTCTGAAGGATCATGTGACACTGAAGACTGGAGTAATTCAGCTTTGTTATCACGGGAATAAATATTTTAAATATATATTAAAACAGAAAATTGTTATTTAAAATTGTAATAATATTTCACAAAATAACTACTCTTTACTGTATTTATTAACAAATAAATGAAGCTTTGGTGAGCATTTTCAAAAAAATAAATGTATATATTTATATATATATATATATATATATATATATATATATACAGACTTGTACTTCCAAGTCTATATATATATATATATATATATAGCCTATATATATATAAAATGCAACAGACCAAGCAACTTAATTGCTAAACACCACACAGGTTTATAAATGTATGATGAAGATATGAGATCAAAAAAAGGAGAGCAAAAAAGAGAAAGAGCTACTCACAAAGTCATCCCCTGAATCTGCGCCCACAGAAGTGATGGATTCTTTGCTCATGGAGCGAGGGATACGGCCTGAACGAGGGGCAGCGGCGCCTTCCTCTGCCAGCTTCTTCTTCAACTTTGCAAACATCTCTGTAGTGTAGATGTAGCCTATAGCCGTGTGTGTGAAGGAATGTTTTGAATGACCTTCTGGAAGCGCTTTAGGGTGTTCGTAATGCAGAATGGGTTATATCCACAGCATATGCAGATCTCATTCTGGGGTTACTCTCTGCAGCCTTGACTCTGTGGAGACAATCACAACACTGGAATTACATTAGCAGAAGAAATTCACTACACTAATACAATCAAATAAGGCTTTTAAACAGCAGATACTTTTCAGAATAAAATGAGTCTGCTGTGCTTTGAACCTGCATTCTAAGAGTGCATTGTTCAGTATCCAACACTGTCTAGTATACATCTGTGCCTGTGTATTATGATGATGCTACACCTGTTTATCCAGTTAGTGACATGTCAAAATAGTACAACACTTACATTGAAACTCGATTTAAAGTAGACGCATTGTTTACAAATACCAATTCATAAAACCAAATTCTGATGCGGTTCAATGTTTTAGAATAACGGTAGACTACATGAGACTCAATGTTGACATTGCTTGATATGCTATATTGTAGTAAGCTAACCAGTGTCAGGTTTAATAACGACACGTAAGCTTGATGTCAAAACCATTCATCCATCACATGCTGACAGTGCATGACAACATCTAAACAAAAGTGTCAAATAAAAAACGTAAAGCGGAGAAATAAGAGATAAATAGTAAACCGAGCTAGCTGATGTTAGCTTACTTACTAAACCAACAAAGCATACAAGCGTGAACCTACCGTAAAAACTCCATAAACTCTGAAGAAACAACTGATGTTTATTGTGACGGAAATGCAAGTTAAACGCAATTATTTTTCCCCCCAGGCGTTACATCTGTGTGTGCTGTTTTTGTCGGGGCTAGCAACTGGCTAACTAACTTCACCACGTAATCTCCAGTCATCAGAATTCTGATGACGTTCCAGGAACAACTTGGCGATTGTGCCCCGCGCTGATTGGACGACCACATGGGAGAGGCGTGGCTACACGTTCGCGTGATTTTATGTCAAACATGAAAGCTGTCAGATGTAGCATTGCTAAATCAGACGCATAATAAAAATAAATTAAAACTTATAAAGACACATTACTGTATTTACACTTTGTTTAGATGATTATGTAAAATATTAAAATAATAATTATTGATTGTACAATTTTACTTAAAATCACTCTGATGTTCGGCGGAACAATGAAAGATTACCTATTTTTTTCTTTAGTTGACATTATATTTTTGTTAAATGCATAATTTATTTTTTTCATAAAAGCCCCAATGAAGACCCCTGCTGTAAATCGCTTTGTTATTGTATAAAGTCATTTAATATATGACTATAAATCTGAAGATGAAAGTAATTACATTCCTAAGATACCATCTATACGATTGAGGGGAGTTATCAAAAACTCACCAGTAATATAAAATGTCTGGAAAGACCATATGAATTTACAGGTGACTTTTAATCTAAACACTGAAAACAGCATTTCAAACAAACCAAAACATAAATAGAACAAGAAAGGATTTATACATTTATTTAGCCTATTTATTTATTTATAAAGAATATATTCAATATCTCTATGAGGGCTGAAGTTTTTTGACAGCTTACAGTTGGTCATGTCTTTTAAGATGATTCTCATGTGGGTTGTGTAATCATGTGGACTGTTTTGGCCCTCATATAACTTGTTGGCCCTTGCCTGCACACCTGAGAAATATCACTGTCCTTCAGCAAGTGTTTCTGTTAACATTGTATATATTTTACAATGCCATTTGTATTTTAATTGTTTTATTATAATAATCACAACCTGTCCCAATAAAAGAGTAGGCTACCTTTTATTTCTAAATATTTTAAAAACAAATAAAAGTTGAGGATTATAGGCCTATTGTGTCCCAGTCAATTCCCAATAATACATGTATATTGAATTTCAATAGGCTACCCGTGTTTTTTTAATGATCTAAAATCTAATGGAAAAAGTATCAATGTAAACCTAATAAAAATGTAAATAGGTGGCCTAACAACACATTAAGTAACAATATTTACGTATCTAGAAACAGGGGTGTGAAGTAACGAATTACAAATACTCACGTTACTGTAATTAAGTAGTATTTTTCAGAAATTGTACTTTTTTCAGTAGTTTAAAATTTTTGTAATTTTACTTTTACTTGAGTACATTTTAAGTGATGTATCGGTACTTTTTATCCGCTATTTTCCTTCTGTTTGTGGTCGTTACTCGTTACATGCTTGTTTTAAATGTATTTTATTTTTATCCATCAACGTGATTGGATTGAGTAAGCGGTCTCGTGACTGTCATCAAATCAAATTAAGCATAGACAACTTTAACCGCCTATTCCTGCTGTTACTCGTGACTGCTGTGGAAGTGCATTCTTCACGCATCAATCCAGATATCCTCTAATAAGGTACATTTCACATTTCTGCTTAATATGATATTTATAGGCTGGCCTGTCTACAGGGCCTAACATTTGGTCTGAGGTTGGGGGTATTGCGTGACGAGTTCATAATGCGGTGAATTCCCGCTCACATTTACTTCAAAATCACATTATAGAGAGACGCGCGTCACGATCTGTGCACTGCCGCGTCTCGCGCTCGCCATGCCGCCAGATTCAGAATCAGTGCACTCTATGAACCATGGCGTTAACTTGAACTGCATTTCTGTCAGTGCGTGACTACAGCTCGTTAATAAACAACGTTTTTTGATTGATCCATTACAATCCGTCTTCATTTTGCAAGTGCACTTGGGCAAAAACATTTTTTCATGTTGAACTTTTTTTCTGTGTGTGTGTAAGTTAGATGCTGCTGATAAAACAGCTTCACCGAGACTACAAAGAGACATGCATTTGTGTGTGTGTGTGTGTGTGTGCGTGTGTGTGTTTGTTTTGTAAAAGTTTCCTGGATATAACTTCCCTATTTAATGCACAATTTTCCTTACAAATTATATTATCAGCATTACAATGTGAGCAAATGTAGCCTTGTAAAATGTAAGGGATGATGCCACCCTTCTAGAACAATGTGCATTTACATTTAAATTGTAACAAATTTAATATCATGGAATTAAAGTGTGTAATCAGTGTTAGCTCACTATCTTAGCCTTTTTCAGTGCATTAGGTGAGGTAATCTGATAATATTAGTGATTCTCATTTATCAAAACACTAACATTGATACCGTTTTGGAGAGAAATTGGGTATTTTTTAATCTCTCTATTTGATACATTTTAAAAAGATGGATGATAGATATTCTTCAATCTTTCTAACAAAGAACAAAATATAATGTGAATTACAGTATGTACAATTTTTTTAAATTTATAAATTGTAGTGCACAGTGTTTATTGTAAAGGGTAGAATCCGCAGCTCAGTACTCACTACTCACTACTCATGAGTACTTTTAAATAAGCTACTTTTTAACTCTTACTCTAGTAGTTTTTTGGACAAGTACTTTTTACTCTACTCACACTACATTTTTTGGAATGTAATGCTACTTTTACTTGAGTATGTTTTTTCAGTACTCTTTCCACCACTGTCTAGAAATAGCCTCCCACCTTTACCCCCTACCCCTCCACCCACATTTTTGATTGTAGTCTCCCTTTTTTTCTTATAGAAGATTCATGTCAAAAGCAATCTCTGGTTATCTCAGAGACATTTTCACTGGACGACTCGAAAAGAAAGCCAGTTGTATTAAAGGATCCCACTCACCCTGGACATCACCTGTTCTCCCCCCTGCCCTCTGGGAGGAGATACAGATTTAAAAAGGTTTATCCCACAGGCAGTTACATGCTAATTTTTCCTTTCCCTCCTTTCACTTCCAAACACTATGCAATAAACCTGCCTCTCGAACTGGTAGTGCATCTTCCCCAACCAACACACTCCATTGCACTATATTGACATGTTGTTATATTGACATATCTATATGTATGTATAGCCTACTGTGTGTGTGAGGGGAGATCCAGACAGAGACGCACTTCCTCCTTCACTGTCACAAATACATTTCAGTCAGAGACCACAACTTAAACAAATTCACTAACTTAATAAAGAACTTTACAGCCATGACTGAAATAGAACAGATAAAGATAATATTAAGAGAGGGACAGACAGCCCTGGCTGCCAGATATGTGTGTGTGTGCCACAGCCTGAGAGACAGCAGGTGAATGTGTGTGTAATTTGTGTGTCTGACCTCAGTGTATTTCCCTACTGCCAACCACAGTGACCCTCAGTAATGTTTATTTAAATTTAAGTTATGTAACATCAAAAATGTATTTTGATGTTTTCATTATTATTCTATGTATTCCAAGCTTTGGCAATATTGTTTTATTTACAGTCATGCCAATAAAGCAATTTTGAATTTGAACATATAGATATGTATATCTCTACATATATTGTCATATTTATAGTATATATCTATACTAAATATTGTTACAGCAATACCTCACTGTCTTATATTTACGCTTTCTTATATTTTTGCCAATCCTTCTAAGCTGCTAAGCGTTGTTTTAATGACAACGACAGTAAAGATAATCTATTCTATTCTGTTCTATTCTGTTCTATTCTATTCTATTCTATTCTATTCTATTCTATTCTATTGTGTCTCCACTTGTACAGTGTCACAGCTCACTGCCAGAGCCCCAGGTGTTCATCCACACATGCATGAGATGTCCATATGGATGTTGGCCATCACCTTGATGAGGTCTCAAAACAGGAGGGATGTGTGTGAGGCGTAAAGGAGTCTCTGTTTTAAAACTCTGTTTAGAACACTGGCATTACAATCCAGTAGAACAATTGCCTTTCTTTATCTTCCTGGTATGGATGGCTCAGGCTCAGGATAGGGTCACACGCTCCACGGAGTTGTCAGAGTTGTTCCTCATTCTTTTGCACAACCAGAAGATGGTGCTGATGATGATGATAATAACCTGGCAGTGCTTGGCAACTAAATATACCACATTAATAAATAAATAAATAAATAAATAAATAAATAAATAAATAAATATATATATATATATGATATATATATGAATGAAATAAATTTAAAGAAAATAATGAAATTACTAAACTAGGTTCAGCGTTGTGTATAGACAACCTTATAATGGCAATAATACATGAATTTAATTGACTTGCTTGATAATGTTGTTTTGAAATTCCCTAAATATTTTGGTTCGTGTTTTCCTATTTTTTTCTCCACGGCTGATTCAAACATAGGCTGTAAAATGAAAATATTGTAATGATCGCCTGACTGCACGAACCAGCCAGCGAGGTTTCGATGCGCCTGATTTGAACCAATCAGACGCCTCACCGTATATCAAGCGGTGAGAAAAACCACACCTCTCACTTCAGCGGTTGTGACATCCTGCATTCTGATTGGTCAGTGCGTGTGCCACTCTATTTCGCTTCGCTCCTACTACAGGCCGGTGCGAATCAAACACCTTGCAGTCGGTTCAGAGCCATTGACAAAAAAGGGGGTCTCTCTCGGATATGGTGGAGTAGACTACATCGGGGCGGCTTGGAAACCACCTGGTTTGGAATACGTTAACCCGATGGAAATTGGAGGACGGGGGCATTGCGAAGTCCGTCTCGAGGAGGTTTTCATGGAGCGTTGAGATTATGTGGTGGCTTGCCTTAATGATGTTTACATCTCCGGCTTTCCCATTCATCGTGTTTATGTGCATGGGGTTATCCGAGGCGGTTCATTCCTACGATGCGCTGCCGTTAGTATTAAGGAAATCTCGTGCAATCGCAGAAGAGCGTCCAGATACGAGCGCGAACGAGTTTCCAGGGTACCGGCTCAGTATTGTCGCATTGACACCAGCGCCCACGATCGCGTCCGCCAGAAAACCGATAAATGTCGCCGCACCAGCAGCCACCATTAAACCACCAACAACGGACCCCACCACCACCCCATCCCTGTCTAATCCCAGCTACATGGCCGCGTTTAATCGGAGGAAGCTCAGCTCTGTTGAAACGCAGATGAAAGAAACGCAGATCTCTGATAATAAAGCAGACAGATCAGGCATCGTGCCCGTTTTTACCACAACCTCTGACAATTCTCAAGGTGAGTTCAAATGGATAGCGAAAGAACGGAATCCCAAAATTTAGAAATCACATTTACGACAACAGAAATGCTATTAAGATGAGACAATTCTTATTAAGCATATGCCTTTTAGTAGCTAGGCCTATCTAATCAGTGCGAACATCAGGCCTTTCCTGCTTCTGCTTCATAGTCCTAGGCTACTGTAACCCATCATCATTCCTGCAGTCCGCCTCTCAGAAATCACTTCATTAGCAGTCATAGCCATGCCACATGATATATTGATGAGGTAGGCTATCGATAGCACGCTCACCTCACTCTAACTTACTATCTATCTATCTATCTATCTATCTATCTATCTATCTATCTATCTATCTATCTATCTATCTATCTATCTATCTATCTATCTGTCCAAATCTATCATTCCATCCATCTGAATGCATAGATTTTGACCTTTATTTTGTTTACATATCATTAGTATGTAACAGGCTCTTATGATGTCTAACTGGCCTGTCCATTGATATAATATCGCAAATCATATTATAATGTGCCCATACAGGCTCTTTATTGATTGAACTGTGGGATTTTGTCCTAACTAGCTAGTTGTCTGTCTGTCCTGACTTTAACCCTTCAGTATGAAGCGATTCAAGAACTGTGGGCTTTATCAGTTAAAGGACATCAGCTAGTATTTCCAGTATATCAGCCAGTATTTCCAACTGGGATTGTTATCATTTGTATGGTATTTTTTTAGTGTTAGTAGCTGTTAAGAAAGAAGGACTGCAGATTATCCTTTGTGCGTATATGTCTAAAATAACCAGGTCACACTGTTAATGAGACTGAGGTCTACATAAATCTTGCATTTGCATAGTCGTTTGGGTGCACCATTTGTTCATATGGAAATATCTATAGACTTGGCCTACTTTTCCATAATAATGCTAAATCCCCAAGACAACAAAACTGACAGTTACCACCCGCGCACTGATAAAAGGGTCATTGACCCCAGTGATTTTACACTGCATTGGCTTATATGTTTGTAGACATATAGAAACCTTTACTCACTTTCATAAGAACAACATGGGGGACAAAGAAGAGCAGCTGGATCACATAGGGGTGTTTCTCCATAAGGACATTTTGAAATTTGTTTTCTTGCACTAATCTTCAACCACATTCCCAAATGCAAGAAATGATACTGAACCGAATAAAAAACAAAACACTAATGTATTTCCAGATGAGTAACAGCAGGCGACATGTACCACAGATGTTTAACCCTTCTCTGGCCTGTCATTGTGATTAGACATTCCACAGCTATTGTTCCTTATGGCGAGGTTATAAACGGGAGACAATGTCCACAAAGGCATAGACTGTCTAAGCCTGCCGTTATTAGGACACAGGAAGTGCTAGGGAAGCCCTTCACATAACAGAACCTCTGCAGGGCCTGAGAAAGTGGGCTAGAAATTGAGAGTGGACACTAAATACGTCCATTTAAAGGCATTTAGGACTGAGGTTGGGCAAATTTAGAATTTAAGACTCCCCCCCCCCCCCCCATTCATCAGATAGAATTTTGATTAATTTGCCACGCAAATTGAAAGTCGAACTGGATTTTTTTTAATTACATTGAGAGGAAGAGGAATTTATTGAATTCACATTCAGATATTTTATTAGTCCAAAACAACAAGATGGTCAAGAAGAGATACGATCCTGTAATGTATTCTGTAAAAAAGTAGTGTTTTTAAATTAACTTTCTATAAGAAATTTAAATCATACAGCATAATCGTTTCATTTTTTCTGTATGAACTACCCATGTTATCAAACATAAAACATATGGAGTATTTCCAGAAACAGATTTTATACATCATATCATCTGTTTCTGGAAATCCTCCATATGTTTTGTGTGTAATACTCCATATGTTATGATATACTCCATATTTTTTTATTGTGTATAATGTGTAAAAAATGCTGGTGCAATTAGTTTTCACAACTTAAAATTTAACATTAGATTAACTTACCTTAACACTTTGTTTAATCACAACAAAACACTACATTTTAAGTTGTAATAACTAATTGCAACAACAATTTCTTTTACAGTGGTGTTATTTTAGTATTATTAATTTACACTTTATTAATATTTTGAATTGACTTTTGTTTTTAGTTTTCATTTTCATTTTATTTTGTGTTTTAGTAATTTTGTTATTTGCTTTTGTAATTTGTATTTATTTGCTTAATATTTCCATTTATCTTTAGTTTAATTTTAATAACGTTTTAGTAATTTTATAATTTTAGTACTTTAACTTAAACTTAAATTTAATTTCAGTTAGTTGCCAGGAAATGCCAGGGCAACATTTCAAATTTTTATTTAAGTATTCATTTTATAGTATTTACATTTCATTATTTCAGCGGTATTTCAATCAATGAAAAACAAAAATGGTCTTAAAATAGTTTTATTTTTAGTTAACAATAAGAACACATTTACTGTATGTAAATTAAATTGTTTAAATTAAATTCATTTGTCTCTGGAAATTTCCGTTTTGTGTATGATGGGTCGTTCATACAGAAAGATGAATTTATTATTAAAAACTACAACGATGCAATTTCTTTTCATTTTATCCCATTTGAATTTAAAAGGCGTTCTTCTTAAAACAAAAGGTTATTCACTTCTAAATGTTGCACAACCCTATAATATACATCTGTTCGTTTTACTAATCCAGATGCATTTGCAGAAGTCAGAGCTTTCCTCTTATGCACAGGACTTTAGCTAGAGGGGCATCTGAAATATTCTAATGGAAACAGATAAATCCTTTATGATGAGTATGATTTTAGAGGTGAGCGGGTTTGGCCTACATGCTAGCAGCTGTGCATTAGATGGCCCAGTGAACTCTCTTTACCCCCTACATTTGATTCGAGTCGTGTGCCGGAGTGGGATGAGTGCCATTTCCACTGGAACTAATGGAGTGTAGAGAATATGTTTGTCCTGACTCTTTCACACTGACACCTTTGTCATGTGTTCTTTCTTTTGTTGTCTGACACCCAGTGTCCGTCTTGTCTTTTAGCTTCATGTAACATCCAACGACCCCTAATATACAACGGCACCCTTCTTCACAGTAAACAATGATTAGTTCATGTTTTTATTTACTTGATGGTTCATTATCAAGTCAATGAAGCCACATCGCATTTACCTCACATCAAAGGTTCATCCTCTCAGATGGTTCAGTTGTAATCGCACTGTCATATTTAATAATTTCACGATTTTGTCATAAAGCGACGAGTCTGGTCGGCAGCCTCATTTACATGGATGTATGCATAATCTGTCAGACTGGGATCTGTAAGCTTCTTATCCGCACCCTCCACAGCCCCCCTCAGGAGCAGAAGGTGTTTACGTACACACTCCACAGCTCCGTGTGTTAGAAGGTGTGTCTGTCGGTGCATACAAATGTTGCTTTTCCCTTTCGGCAGGTGCCCCTCTGGGTGACCGACCGCAGTAAATCTGCTAAAATGGGATCTTGGGGATGAAGGCATGAGAGATTCAAAGAAAGATGTCTGTTTTCTTAAATGGAGTTCATTGATCTGCTTCTGAATCTTCAGTCTTATTAAACTGCACGATGAACATAACATTGTTAATGTTATTGGTAACATTACATTGACTATGTTCTAAATAGATGTGTGAGTGCATTGTTATAAACCGTTCAAAACTCTGGGGGCAGTAAGATTTCTGAAAGAAGTCTTGTATACTCACCAAGGGTGCATTTAGTTGATCAAAAATTGAGTAAAAACTGTAATATTGTGAAATATTATTACTATTTAAAATAACAGTTTTATATTTTAATATTTTTTAAATATTATTTATTCGTGTGATGGCAAAACTGAATATTCAGCATCTTGATCCTTCAGAAATCATTCTAAAATGTTTATTTGCTGCTGATTTGGAAACAGTTATTATCAATGTTAAAAACAGTGATGCTGCTTAATATTTTTGTAGAAACCGATTTTTTCATGATTCACTGATACATACTGTATAAAGTTCAAAAGAACAATTTATTTCGAATAGAATTTTCTTGAATCATTATTTATAAATATTTTACTGTCACTTTTGTTCAATTTCATGCATCCTTGCTGATTAAAGGTTTTAATTTCTTTAATAAAAAAAAACAAACAAAAAATCGTATATCACCTGTAAAAATTTTTAATTCAGTCATTATTTACAAAAGAAAGAAAAGTAATATGAGTTTGGAACAACATTAGAGTTTTATGTTATTCTAATCCATGTGTTTTTCATTCTTTTGTACAGGAGTTCATGAGTGAACAAATCGCCTTTTTGAGTTGGATCTTTTTAATTAATCATTTGATTAGCTCATCAGTCAGACTGATCTGATTCTTGAATTCACAAGCCTCTTTCCCACATGCAGTATTTACTGGTAAATTTACCAGTAAGAGATCATGTGAGGTGAGAACAGGACCTTTTTAAAAAATACCAGTAAAATGTTCCTGCCAATTTACCCGTATGAGAAGTTGTAACATTACCAGTAAATTACCGTAATGATGCTGTGTGTGAACAAAGAATGAAGATTACCGGTATGAGCATGTATGAAGTCAGAACGCACTGACGTGAGAAGTCTGCTTTGTGCCAATCATAAAGTTCTTATGGAGATGACGGGATAGCTCCGCTGCTTTTTAATCGTTTTTATGTAAATATGTGTTAAATGGATCTCTTTGACGATTGCACCACGTCTTGAAGCTTTTTCTATGGGCAGTTCTGGCCTGATGGTTAGAGAGCAAGACTGGTAGCCCGAAGGTTGCGGGTTCGATTCTCAATACTGGCAGGAAATGACTGAGATGCCCTGGAGCAAGGCACCTTACCCCCAATCACTCCCCAGGCACTGCAAAAATAGCTTCCCACTGCTCCGGGTGTGTGTGTGTGTCTCCGCGGTTTGCAGTGTGTGTTCAATACTCACTCCAAATGTGTGTGCACTAGCTTACACGCTCGAGACCCAGCATAACAAGCCAGAACTCTGTTGCTTGTGTAAACAGCATATTTGTGTATTTACCAATACCTACATTTAAGTACAATCAGCTTAATTACATTAAACTGACTTAAAAAATAATTTAACCTTGTTTAACTTAAAAAAAGTAGAAAATTGCTGAACTTATTTTGAAGAGTTAAAGCAATGTAAATAAGTATGTTATCATAACATATTGATCATATAATTTTTTTACAGTGTAAAGTCATTCCGGTAATTTTACGGTAATCTACTGGGATTACTGTGAAACGGGCTAATGATCCGGGCTAATGAATGTAACACCTTACATTTCTGTCTGTTCCTCACACAAAGCTCTAGAATAGCTTCAGAAGATCGTGCATCAGTTGCACGGACACCTTTTGTGATGTTTTTATGGTGTTTTTGCTTCATTTTTGAAGCTTGAAGCCTTTGTACCCATGAAAACTCATTGCATGTAAATGGTGGACAAGTAAAATTCTCCTTTTGTGTTCCATGGAAGAAATCAGTGTTTGGAACAACATGACTGGGAATAAATGATGACAGATTTCAAATATTTGAATTAACTGTTCCTTTAACACCTCGCCTGGCTTTGATATCTGTCCCCTGAACTAAATGACCACCAAAGGGGATAGGCCGTTCCCTCTAAGGGATAAGAGGTTGCTTCGAGTACATGCAGATGAACAAAGGCTGATGAATAAAAACATGTATTACATGAAAGATGGATTCAAATGCGCTCTTTCAGATTTAAATTTTTATAAATGCAGCCCACTTTGGTTTTTGAGATCAAACACATTTGATCATTAGCAAACAGAATCTGTGTCCTACCAAGTTAGCACATACTCAGGACAGAGCTGTGGTGTTCATGAAGTTTAAACCAAGCCCTCTTAACTGTCTCTAGTTGTGTTAAGAAAAGAAATAATAGAAAAAGAAAATCTACATCCAACTATATTCAATTATTAGTCTATTCGAAGTTAGCCTTGACGTCGAGGGGTTGCTGGTTTACTAAGAAATGCTGGGACAAATAGTTTCCAGCCTAAATTTAGATCAATATTTAAATATTACTGCAACACTTCTGGAAAATCCTCTTCGATTTAATTGCAGTTGGATTTGTAATTACACAAGCTTCATTTGTTCCCTTGAGCTGGAATTTCCTGGCATGTTGAAATATAATGTCACTGATTTTCCTTTAGGTTGTGTTCTTCTTCTGTGGTTCTACAGCCTCTCCTGCATACTAAAGATCTGCTCTCTCTCAGTCTAATATCAACTTAATGAAGTATCAAAGAATCTGGCTGCAGGGAGTCATTGGCAGAGATCGGCAAGATGGAGTAGAGTGATGATGCGTAGCAGACTTGAACTTGAAGGAGAAATTTACAACCGAGCAGGAGTGCTGCATTAACAGGGCTTTATGCTTGAACACTCTACGGGTGACAATTTATCATGGTTTCTTCTTTAGTTGGAGTTTCTAAACCAGGCTTATGTGTCCCTAAGGGGGCACTTGAAAAGATGATGCTTTGTTAAAGCTACACTGAATAGTACACTAATACCACAAAATAGTAACTTGCAGTTGTTATTGTATGGAGCTACTTTCACCTGATCTAACCTTTGTATTTATTTATTTATGTTATTTTTTTGGACTGTTGTAACCTGATATTATTTAGGTTCATTCAGTGATATAAAAAAATATTTTTGACTTATTAAAGTTAGATGTTACCACATTAGATGTAAGCAGGTTTTTAGGTTTACATTCCAGTGTATAAATCCAACCCGATCTCAAGAGAAAATGTAACTATTTTACATTTTGGTGAATTGACGAGATATTCATATTTATTTGTATGATTTGAGTCTTGCGAAAACATACAATTAAAAAAAAACAACTAAGCATGAAGTGGAGCATAAGCAGATCGTACGAAAATGTACGAATGAGATTGTATGAATTCACCACCAATTCGCCAATATATAAAATAGTTAAAATTGCCAATGAGTGCGTATAAAACAGAAGAAAAAAAACGATGAAAATAAAAGCATGATTTATATATATATATATATAATCTGCTCCTTTTTATGGGAAAAAAATGTGCAGTGATAGATTTATTGACAAATGATAAGTTTACCTATTTTTCCCATAGTGCGATTTAATTTTTTGTGTGTCCTTATGACATAGTTACATGTTACTACACTTACTATAGTAATAGCAGAAAATTATGCGTAATTGCAAGCAACTTAACCCTAAACCAAACCCTAACTCTATATAGTAAGTAGTCTACATGCATATGCGTAATTTGTGGGTAGGACGGATGGGACATGTGCACCACTTTTTGCCAGTGTCAATATTGTCCCCACCACTTTTGGAACATTTTGCAGCATGGATGTACCAATACAAATAAAACATCTCCAGTTAACTAGCAAAGCATTCGTTTTGTTTGTGTGTTAAATATGAAGTAATTTAGTGCTGAATTAAAAAAAAAAAAGTTTTTAATCAAGTGACCAAAGTGCTCGTTGCCGCAGAGATCAGTGGCACGGATACAGTGTTCTCTTGTGGCTTGCGCACTGGACCATTAACGTACATACGTAAATCAGTCAGATCTATGTATTTATTCCCGTGAAAAACAATATATATTGGAGTAGATCTCATTAAATGACAAATTAAGCTATTACTATTTAAATCGATTGCTGGACATTGTAATGTTATTGTACATACATCTGATTTATGATTTAGCATTGTATTAGCAAACACCCCCCCCCCCCCCCCCCCCCCCCCCCACACACACACCTGTCCCACACACTTTTTAAAACAAAGTTACGCCACTGAGTACATGTAGTTAATTAATATTACTTAGTACTTCTTTTAGTAAGGTCAATGTACCTACGTCACCTTAAAATAAAGTGTAACCTAACGCGCCTGTATTGAAGGATCTTTGTGTCACCGTTTCTACTCAACCTCCTCGGAGCGTAATTCAATCTGGGGTCTCCAGTCTCACTAGCGTGCCTCTTGAGGCCAGGGGAGTGAGGTTAACACGCACAGCTCTTACTGGCCTATGTCTGTTACACTCACCCCCATAAACCTCACTTCCATCCGGGTCATGGCACCAAATGTAACCGCTCTGAGCGGGACTCAAACAGGGGTCTCCGGTATGGGAGGCGGGCATGCTAACAAGGACGCTAAAGAGCGCAGCTGCTAGTGTTAGTTGCTAGCAAACCTCTGGAGGCCAGGGGAGTGAAGTTTACACACACACACAGCTCTTACTGGCCTACGTCTGTTACATTTGAGGGTTTGTAAGACAAAAAAGGTTGGGAAACGCATGGTTTCAAAATGGGCAGGGTTTTTTCGCAGCAATGCCATAGAAGAACCATTTTGGGTTCCCAGAAGAACAGAACAGTTCTTAAAGAACCATTTTTTTTATTAGTGTGAAGAACATTTTAATAACCTAAAGAACCATTTTTTTCTTAGTGTGAAGAATATTTTAATAATCTAAAGAACCTTTTTTACTATCAAGAACCTTTTGTGCAATGGAAAGGTTCCATGAATGTTAAAGGCTCTTGGAACCATCAATTCCTATAAAGAACCTTTATGTTTAAGAGTGTACAGGGTGAATTTGTCTGTCCTTTATATCAATAGTTGATGATCTTAATGTTACCCTTCTTTGGTTATCAAAAATTCATAAGGAATCCTTTGTATGTGTGTCCTCTGAAGAGCTGGTGTGTAACTGCAGCGGTGAAGGAGTGTCGGACCCTGATGAGTGTGACCGTGAGACGGGTCAGTGTGACTGTATGCCGGGTTACACTGGGCTGCAGTGTGAAGAGTGTGAGGAAGATCACTTCACCAACGGCACCATCGGCTGCCTGCCCTGTGCATGTGACTCCTTCGGTGCAGACAGCTCAAGCTGTGACAGGTGAGAGGCATTGTGGGAAAATTACATTCCTATGTGTCTTGCTATAGAATTTTTTTTTTGTCCAAGTTTGCAAGAATTAGAAATCAAAAACGTCCAATAGCGTTCAAAAGTTTGGGGTCTGTACGTTTTTGAAAGAGAGATATAAGATATGCTCACCAAGACTGCATTTATTTGATAAAAAATACAGTGAGTACAGTAATTGTGTGAAATATTATTGCAATTCAAAATAACTGTTTTCTATTTGAATATATGTTATTCCTTTATTAATGGCAGCCATTACTCCAGTCTTCAGTGTCCTACAGAAATCATTCTAAAATTCTATTCCTCATTCTATTCTTCAACTCTTTTAGATTAAAATGAAAACATTTACTATATTTAAGAATATAGAATCCTTTGAGAATGTTCCCAAAAGACATGGTCTTGTAAGATTTAGCTAATTTTCTCCCTAAAGTATAGTTAAGTAAACAGATAATCAGGCAGATTAGCTCAATCCTGTGTTGCTCCTTTTCAAAACCTTGAGGACATATCAGTTTCCTGTTGGCATATCTGTCCTGTGCTTTAACTGTTTAGAAGGTTTACAGAGACCCATGCTGAGTATTGCCAGTTTGAGCCTAATTAAATGACATTCCCTGAAGGGAGCAGATTGTTGTGGTCTGGCTTTGTTTTGGGATGAGGCCGTAAAGTAATTGGCTTTTAGAGCCAGTAACCATGATTCCATAATCAGGATTACGTCTAAATTTTGACATTTCTTTAAGGAAAAATTTACAGTTTTGTTGTATATTTGCGAATAATTTTAGCTGAGTGCTCAAGTAAGATCAGTTTTGAACTGCAGCATAATAGATGCTAGTTCAGTCTCACATTATGAGGTCAAAATTTATGATCTGTTATATACCTTTTCAAAACCCACCCAAGCATTGATTCGCTGGAGAAAGAGTTGATATCTAGCTGTAATAAGTCAGTCATTGTTTAGTTAGACCACCGCCGTATTTTAAGTTAGCAATAAAGCTTTGATGTTGCGTGATCTTTGTAATGAAGTTTCGAATAAAAATTCTATTATACTGTACTTGGATGGCTACAGTTTTCTCTGTGAAACTAGGGATGGCCCGATACCATTTTTTTCAAACCGATACGAGTACGAGTATTTACATTTGTGTACTTGCCGATATCGAGTACCGATACCGATATTTCTACCACAAAAGTAACTATAGGCTCCCAGAAAAGAAGACAGAAGACTATTTTAGAACACAGGTTAAAAGACTGTTTTTATTTTCTTCTCTGCTTGTTTTAACAAGTCTAAAAATAAATAATGAGTAAAATAATAAATCAATTAACACACAAACCACTGTTGATTTAACATAAAAGCAAGCAGTCACTGCGTGCATGGTCTGACATTACTGAATGCACGCAAAGTGCGCTCCCTTAATAGCCTAATTCCTAAAAAGCTGACAGTTCATCTCGATCTCACAATCTGTTATTATCAATGAAGCTGACTGCACAATGAATCTTTCATATTATCCACACTTTGTTTGTTATAATTAGAGGATTTGTCAGCATACAGAATTCAGCACTGAACAAAAAAGTTCAGAGCGGTGAGGGGAGTCTATCTTAAATGCTTCTGATTGGCCATTGCGTTCAAGAAATCAACACACATGTCTGTGATTGGCTACATCGCTCAACGCTGCAAACATGTTATGAAAAGAAACTCTGGCCTGTAAATCGTTTCAGTTTTGTTTCAGTTGTTTTTCTTGCTTTTCTGCAACAGATGAATAAAAATCTATTAGTTTTAATATGTTGTATTTACAGATATTTTTAGTTTGCGGGAGTCCCGCGAATTATTCTCCCGCAACCCGCACACAGAGTGAATGCATTACCGCCTGCGCTGGCACTCGGCCATCAAATCTAGTCCCAAATGTATGTGGTATCGGGGCGTGGTATCGGCAAATTTTTATGAGTACGAGTACGAGTATATGAAGAGTGAAGACAGTATCGACCCGATCCCCGATGCCAGTATCGGTATCAGGCCATCCCTATGTGAAACCATTTGTCTGCGAAGGCTGTTCTCCTACTGTGTTCATACCTCAAGAGCTCCTCAGGGAAATTATAATAGCCAATATGAGTCCATTGAATATTATGAGTTCTTATATTAGCATATCCTAATGCTATTTTTTTTTGTTCTTAAAAAAGATTAGCTTCCCAATGAACAGCATAGTGCCCATGTTAAGATGCATCTACACATTTAAAAACTGCATGTGTAATGCACACAAATTATATGCAAATATTCCAGAGGAGAGAATGTGTATGATTATTGTAATCGTACAGTGGTGGTTACAGTTCTGCAACAGAAGAGATGCATTTCATGACTTGATTTGTAATGTGCATATACTGCATGCTTAATGTCCATGGCCAGCTGTGTGCTCTTGTGTGCATCTGACTTTGTTGATGCAAGATTTAAGTAGTGTGGGAGGTAAATTGTCAGTTGTACACCATCAGTAGCACTTCATTTCAATATGAAATGAAAACAGTTTAAATTGATATTAAATGCAATTCGCTGAACTGTGTGCTTTTTGAACCACTTAAGACTAAAGTCCATCTTCATATCTAATTTAATAATTATTTATTTTGTCTTAGATAAAGATCTCTAGATAAAGTTTACTGCTGAATGTACTGACATTGAATGTACGGAAAACAAAGATATATACATTTGTAATGATGAAGTTGCAATTCAGTGCATTAATATCTTCAAATGTAATACTGAAAAACACACAATAATATTATAATCAAGTAGTGTTAGTCAACACATCTAAATAAGTTTACTTCTTTAAAGGTGCTGTATGTAACTTTTTCACTCTACTAAATCATAAAAATACCATAATATTTTTGCAGATATTTAGGAAACATGCTAAGGTCACATACTCGTTTCTCTGAAAAACACTTCTACAGCCCGTTGTTTTACTTAGAAATGTTTGTTTCCAGGCTAGAATGTTTGTTTTTGTTTTGGTTTGTGATACTGCACGTTACCAATTTGCCAATTTTCATTGTCCATTGTGCTTGTTCCTGTCGCGTGTGCTCAAACTGGCCACCCGAGTGAGTGCCGTCCAGTCTGAGGAACAGGTGGTGAGAGAAACAACGATCTCCGACATTTTGAATTCGACTGCAGTACCCAATCGACCACTAGTTGTCATTCTTACATGCTGCACCTTCAAGGCACAACAAAAGATTATTAAAACACTATGATATAATACTTTAAATAAAACTTATAATTTGACATTATTATAAAGTGTATTTAAGTGTGTTGAGAACTTAAATCTGGAACCCGCAAATGGACAGTAAACACTTTTTTTTTACTGTTTTTGGTCTGTTCGGCCAATCAGATTAAAGTCACCATGAAATCAGAATTAACAATTCTTATTTTTTATGGAATATTGCAGTATTATAAATTATTTATCCGTGCACATCATTGTTTTTAAATATGCATGTGCTGTCACAATCTTTAATCAAAATAAGTTACCCTCTCTCTCTTCTCTTCTTTGTTGACGTTGTCTGACGCGACGTTTTTTTGACAGCCTGATTACAAAAACAAAAGTCTCACCATTAAAAGCCATGTCCCAGCCACACAATTATAATTTTATGTAGCCTAAATTAACTGTATTTTCCTGTTTTGTAGTGATTGTAATCATAATTCAAGCTCTTCAAAGCCATTATGGCGAACTGTGCACATCTAAATTGTCTCAGCTGAAGGAAATAATCCATTATTTATCGGCTTTAATATATCGGCCAAATTTTCAGGCCGATTCGATAACATTAAAAATTAACATATATCAGCCGATACCGATAAGGTGGCCGACATATGTAACATGCATTGCTAATCCAAATATATATTGATGTGTGATTTAAATAAGTCAGTAAAGTGTGATGCAAGACAAGTAAAGGTTTTAGTATCTGCAAAACTTCAGTTGCTTAGAAACAAAATTTTCCATGCATTCTACACCCCTTCAGCAAAACATCTAAGCCTTTCACTTTTAAAGCATCAGGCGAGGTTCAGAGCATCCCAGTTCCACGGTTGTCATGGTTGTGAAGGATGCAGGAAGGAGAATGATGCTGGCATCTCCATGGCAGCAGAGAGACAGAGAGGGAGAGGGGAACGTTGTGTAACACTGACCTAGTTAATATGCAGCTGATCTGCCCCAGGGTCTCTGAAACATTAATGAGCTTTCTGCTACTGCTGCCTGCACAACACAGTCTCTCTCTCTGAAAACACACTCGTACGCACACATCAACAACCAATCCAAATGATTAAGGAAGCCCCCGGTGATGCTATTATGATAAATTATGTGTCAAGCCGGCTACATTGAGTGTGCTTTGGCTAAAATCTGGCTGTGCTGCCGGATGCTGGTCGAATTTTGCTTTCAAATTGTTTTTATTTGATCAGTTTTATTGTGTCAAATTATAAGGATTTGTATTCAAACAAGCACAGTCACTAGCTGCCTTTACATAGACTCTAATAATCCTATTGTAATCAGACTAGTAGCACAGTCGGGGGGAAAAAGTGACATGCAACCACGTCAATCGGAATAAATTGGCTAAATCCGATTAAAATTTTATTTGGATTGTAAGGAGTGGTTTAGCTATTTCAGTCATACAAGCACCGCTCCTTGAATGGGGAAATATCAAATTCTTCAAAGCTGTTCACCAAGCTTACGGTTAAATTTCATATTTGAAATCGCCAATGAAATCTGGCAACACCTGTCTCATATTAGACTTTACCAATCGGATTCGGCGGAACTTATTCCGCCATATTGCGCATTGCACTTTCTCCCGTTCAAAGTAATATGAGTGCACCATATTTGTATATCTAAAATCTTTGATGAAGTGTCATAAATGAGTGTTGTCTAATTCTAAAAATTCCTTCCACTCCTCATCTGAGAAGCAGGGCAGGATTTAGTGATCATGTAAACACTACTTTTGGATTCATGAATCGGAATGAATGTGTTCATGTAACGTGTTCATGTAAAAGTAGCTGCTGACAAGTGATTAAATCGTTTTCATTAATTAACGCCTCATTAGAATATATCGTATAATTTAAGTCAGTAAAATTTTTCATTAATTCACAGTGTGATCCTTATTAAACATTACTTGGAATGTTATGTTTTAGAACTCAAATAAGTAACGTATTTGGCTTTCAAAATATGTTTATATAAAAACATGAGTGTTTATGTATATTACTGTTTTACTAACACATTAATACATAATACATTACTAAAGATTTTTATGTTTTTGAAAGAAGTCTCTTATGTCCACCAAGGCTGCGTTTATTTGAGCAAAAATACAGTAAAACTGTAATATTTGAAAATATAATTACAATTTAAAATAGCCATTTTCTATTTTAATATATTTTAAATATATTTCAGAATTTTCCACATCATTGCTCCAGTCTTCAGTGTCACATAATTTCTTCAGAAATCATTCTTATATGATGATTTGTTGCTCAATAAACATTTCTTATTATTATCAATGTTGAAAAAAGGTTTGTTGCTTAATATTTTTTTCAGGATTTTCTGAATAGAAAAGAACATTTATTTGAAATCTTTTGTAACTTTATAAATGTATTTAGGTCCAAGGTCCTACCTTGGTCGACTTATTGCACTTTATTTCAACTTATTTATGAATTTAAATAATTAAGTGGAAACAATGATACTTTAATCAAAGATCTGAGTTAAATCAACTTGCAAATAGTTACTTGACTTGCCAGTGTAATGCTTGACTGAAATATTTATTGTGAAATATCATGTGCCACTTGTGTGATGGTGTATCATATTACAAATGACCTGTCCATACCAAAATACCACGTGCCTGAGAGTCTGTGCAGGTTTATTTCCGGTATTACAAGTATTTTTACTGATATTATCACAACAAATAGCCTACATCTTTTGCCAGGCCGGATTTTTAGTAGCTTTGTAGAATACAGCCATTTATAAGTTGCTTTTATCAGCTTTTCCTAAATAATACATAATGGTGTGTTTATATCCATACACATGTCTTTTTCAATAAGGCTAAATTTTTTCTCTAGAACGGGGGTGGTTGGATTTAGATAAGCATCATGATGCTACAAAACGCCACCCTGTTTGGTGTTTGCACAAATGCTAAATGTGCCACCCTAATGAATGGTTCTGTTCAACAGCTGGCTTTAGAGAGCCGTCTATGTCCCACAGACGAAGGGTCTGTCTGCTAATGAATGTGAATGCAAGGGAAGGGCGTGTGATTGATCATTATCTGACCTTGATAAATCACTACTGTTTGTGTGTGATACAGTGTGAGTGTGTGTGTGTGTTTGGGACTATCTTTATATGCTCTCACTGACTCGTTTTTTGAATCTGTAGTGTTTTTAGGAAGGACAGATATTTGCATTTTGCATCCGCCACAAAACCCCTTTTCTCCCGGTTGTATTAAAATGTTTACAGGCGGTCTTTCTGTCTTTCTTGATCTCCCGCGCTCTTTCTCTGGAGATTGTGATTGATAGGTCATATATGTCACACCTCACTCTCATTCCCTCAGAATGCTCTGGGTGCCGAGCCATCACCATGGTAACCTGTCTACTGGCCCGTGCACACGCACGCACACACCCACCCACACGCTCTCCCACAGCAAGTGCAAGTGTATCTACTAACACCCCACAAATGTTAAAAGGATTTGTGTTAGGTAACAATGCAGATGTGATTATTTTAAAACATATATCTATTGTGGAGGCAACACACTTGAGGAAAATGTTAGGAAGTGTTACACCATTTCTAGTGAATGGGAACTGCATCAACCAACTTGATATAGACTGTATTCTCCTCACATAACAACAAAGGAAAGGAGAATCATATTCAACCACAAAATGAAGAGAACATATAAGATATGATATAATGAATAAAGAAAATTAAGTCTAATTAGTCTATCTATAATTAAGTCTAATTATATTGTATTACTATATATATATATATATATATATATATATGTGTGTGTGTGTGTGTGTGTGTGTGTGTGTGTGTGTGTGTGTGTGTGTGTGTGTGTGTGTGTGTGTGTGTGTGTGTGTGTGTGTGTGTGTGTGTGTGTGTGTGTGTGTGTGTGTGTATGATAAAAATCACCCTGTCTTGACACAATTATTTTTAATTAAAATCAGCATTAAAGTCATGGCAGCAAATAACTGTTAGTAATAGATAAATTGTGTTGTATACTTTTACATATATTTAAACAAAATACTATGTTTTTTATATAACAATAATGATAAGATATTTATATCATTTAGGCTTGGCAGCTGGCTACTATGAATCAGAAGAGATATGCTAATTTGTCATGAAAATAATGTCAGAATGCAACAAAAATGTAGACTTCAGATATGTATATACTCTGTATCTCTCTACATATTTTTAAGAAACAATTAAATAAGTACAAATATAATGCGCTATATATATATATATATATATATATATATATATATATATATATATATATTAAAAGGACTGTACGTCTGTCCCTTACTACCTCATTTTCTCTCAGGTCAAATTACTAATGGTGTCTTAAAAGGAGGGTGTAGCGGTCTTTGTCTTTTTCTCCTTCTGTCTCTCTTTCTGCTTTACTTCACGCCCTGTTTCTGCTAGACCTGTAATATATAATTCAGGACGTGTGTCTGTATTTATGCATTCAGATTACAGATTGTGTGAGTGTATGGAGGAACAGGGCAGGGGAGATTATGTGATGCACTACAGGAAACATCTCTGCGGAACAGAAGTGTCACAATTTCCATATGTTATCGTCAATCAGTCTGTAAATGTGGGTGGATGGTGATAACACTGATGATGTTGTTCCTGTCCCTATTTTTAGGGCCATTCATCTATAGTTGTTTATGCTATTTTAATGACAGTTACTCACATTTCCCTTTAAAACTCATTACTGTATTACAAAAAAAGTGTATATATAATTAAATGCACCCTCAACTACACCCTATTTTTCTCTCTTTCAAAATCTCCTACTTTCTCTCAGATCTCTTTTTTATTTTTTGGTTTAATCGTCAGCTCTTTTATCGCGGCCGTTGTTGTTTTTCTGGGGTTTCCAGTGTAGCGATCCTGTCAGCATGGCTGAGCACTTTAAGCTTGTCCCACGGGTGTCATCGTCGCCCCTCTCTCATCTATCACTCGCTCCACTCATACACAGGAACCAATCACACAACCCCTGGAAGCCCCTCTTCGCCTCAACCTTCACCTCAGTCCTAACGCAACAGACCTGGGGTGTGAGTATGTAATTGTAGGATATGGAGGAGTGTTTATGTGTATGGGGAGTCTACTAATGACTGTTTTGAAAGAGTAAGGGCTAAAGCATCCATTAAATGACATGATAATCAGCTAAATTTCTAAATAAAAGGGTGATAAGCACAAGGGTTCATTAGTGGGCTTGCTACAACCATCTCTATTGCTATTGCTGATACGTTGGGTATGGGATTTAAACCAAGGAGGTCTATAATACCTGGATATAGCTATGTGTTAGCATTCCCATTCGTCTCAATGGCAGTTTTGTTGTGGGCACAGGACCCCGCAGAAGTACAATTTTAAATTTGCCGTCTTTGCTAAAATATGCTCAGTTCTGGTCAATCACCTGAGCCATAATTGCCATGTGATAAATCACTCTGGATATATAGGGGCAAAAATAAAGACCATCTTGCAACCACCAATACCTGCACAACTGCATTGCAACATATTAAAAAACACTCCAACACATTAGCAACCACTTGGGAATCAGCTAGCAATGCCCTAGCAAACACACAGAACACCCTAGCAACCACATTAAAAAACATGCTAAAAGCCACTCAGAAAACCTTAGCAGACACTTGGCAATTGCCTAGCAACACCCTATAAAATACATAGCCAACATGATAAAAGCCAATCTGAAAAAAACTTGTTAGCAGCCACTTAGCTATCGCCTAGCAATGCCCTTAGCAACACCCAGAACATTATAGCAACTATACAGAACACCCTCACAACTACCAACACCCCAATAACCCCATAACAAACATGCTAAAAGACACTCAGAAAACCTTAGCAGCCACTTGGCAATTGGCTAGCAATGCCCTATCAACCACCAAGAGTATCATAGCAACTACCTAGCAACCACCCAGAACACCTTAGCAATGCCCTAGCAACCACACAGTACACCTTGGAAATGATAAAAGCCAATCAGAACACCTTAACAGCTACTTGACTAACAACCCAAACCATCATAGCAACTACCTAGTAACCACCCAGAACACTTTGGCAATGCCATAGCAACTACATAGCAAACATGTTAAAAGCCAATCAGAACAACTTCACAGCTAATTGACAATAGCAATGCCATAGAAACCACACAGACCATCATAGCAACTACCTAGTAACCACCTAGGATCGTTCCCTGTGAGATTATTTTGGCAATTTGGTTTTTTTCTGAGGATCTGATTTACTCTGGTTGGATCTGAGATTTCCTACATATGTAACAATTCCAATAGCTTCAGTAGTTTCAGACTACTGTTATTTGGGGTTGACGACTTTACAGGCAGTAAAGATTAAACACAATCAGTGTTTGTGTGTGTATGTGTGTGTGTGTTTGAGAGAGTGAGAGAGAGACAGAGGGATTCCTGGAATCAGGTCTGAAGCAGCAGATGGTTTCAAATGTGGTCTGGGCCACAGGTCTCTCATGTGTACCCACATGAAATGGTGGAATTAAAAATGAAAGGTCTAGACTGCTGGTGTGTGGATGACTGCATTTTAGACCAGGATTGTTAGCTGTCTAGGGCAAAGCAGTGTGTGTGTGTGTGTGATAAGATACCACAGGAACAGGATGCACAACGAGGACGTTTTGAGCTTGTTGCAAATTGCATAATTGTTGTCAAGCAGAAATTTAGATTTGTTCATGTGTGTTTTCTGTGTTTTCTCTCTTGCAGTTCAGGTATGTGTACATGTAAGATAGGTGTTTACGGGCCCAAGTGTGACGACTGCCACCCTGGATTCTTCCACTTCAGCAGCACAGGATGCCAACCGTGCCGATGCAACAACCACTCCACCTACTGCCACCCTCAGTCAGGTCAGCCCAGCACACTTTCATCATCATTTGAAGTCTCTGCATTGAATATTAAAGTGCCCCTATTATGCTATTTTAAAGGGTTCCTAATTTTGTTTTGGAGGTCTCCTACAACAGATTTATATGCATCAACGGTCAAAAAACACCTTTTTCTCATAATATACATTGCACATCATCACATTTTTCAATGGTTCTCAAACGACTCGTCTGAGGATTCAGTCCCTCATTTTTGCGAGTCTACTCTGCTCTGATTGGTCAGATTTGTTGTGATTGGTCTACCGTTTACAGAGTGTTTCTAAAGGTCCATTACCATAACTGAACTTCAGCTCAGGAGGCTTCCTAAAGCTCAGTGATTGTACATACTGTAAAGACAGTAACTATGGCGTCAATTTTACCATATCAACCCGAGGACAAGTCCGACGATGAAACATTAGAAGAACTAGTAATTCAACCTGAACCTCCATCGCAAGGACGAATTGAGGAGGACATTTCTCAGTTATTTCAGCTACTCAGTTTGATGACATTATGAGATGTTGCGATGGTAATTCCTCACCATCAGCATTAACAAGTGTTTGTTCATCAACAAACCAATGTGTATATTTCTAATTTAATGCTGTATGTTAGCTGAGCACTAACATTAATGACTGATGTAACATTAAAGTTTTTTAAAACAAATCTTGCTCCATCCTTTATCATTACTCAAAGTAGTAAGAACCACTTTCGACCACTTCCAGAGGTATTCGAAAATACATTAGACCGGATTGCTTTCGTAGTGTAAACGCTCATGTGGTCAAATGCATTCAAACAGCCACAAAAGACCTTCTCTTCTCTCCACCTACTGACCCAATGTTAAAACTAGATAAACACATATGCGTCTCCCTCTTCTACTTGTGACCCAAACTACCAAACCGTATAATACCAGGTATAAACAGGTCTATAGATATACAAACACAAGACTTCCTATTATTATAAAACACAATATGAACCAAAAATAAAACCAGATAAAAAAAAACAAAAAAAAAACTTAACAAATACTCACAATCATACTCTCAGCCTTAAAGGGAGTTCTCAATGTAAAAAATAAATACATTTGGAGCTTTGACTTGTAAACATTATTAAATCACATAATACTCAATATTATCTGTTAATTTGCATTCATATACTTATGAATGAAATAGCATGCAATTTTAGTGAAAATATAATATAATATAATGCAATATAAAAAGACAAAAAGACAATATAATAACATGTTTAATACAAAATAAACTACTGGTCTGTTAATATAGTCAAGTAATAAAACTGATATATATTTGCAATATAATATATATATATATATATACACTTTTATTTTTTTAAAAAATTTTATTCGTATACATTTTGTGCGAGAAGATTATGATTCTTTTATTTTAGAATGACATGAAGATGAATAAAAACAATGGTTTTCTTTTTCAGTTAACTATTTCTTTAAACTAATATCTGCAGATCTGAGATTGACTCACCTAGAGCGATTCATCACAACATCCTCCACACTTCCCTCTCTTTTCTATCTTCCTCCCTGTATCCTAGGCAACCAAGGCTTAATTAACCTCAATTTGAATCCGAACCAAAAAACCCTATCAACATAATGCTCATGCTTTAGTGTGTGTGTGTGTGTTAATTTGTTAAGCAAACCTGCTGACATCTGAGAAGTGTATGCGTGTTTGTCTTAAATCATTTCACCCTGGCCTCAGTCTACTGATGCCATAGACATGTTTGGCAACTGCATGTTCAAGTGCATTTGTCTATGAACCCATCTGTCTCTCTCTCTCTCTCTCTCTCTCTCTCTCTCTCTCTCTCTCTCTCTCTCTCTCTCTCTCTCTCTCTCTCTCTCTCTCTCTCTCTCTCTCCGTGGTGTGTGTACAGATGGTAGCTGGTACCCTTTCCCCCGATGCGGAGAGCCACAGTCAGATTTACAGCCCTCCTCAGTCATAAAACCCAATCAGCATCTCCTGAGACTGCTTACAGTTCATAGACTCACACCCGCCCCGCAGCATAATACCACACACACACACACACGCACGAGACGAGCAGTAACTCACAGAGCCAGAAGAATACTGCGCATTTACACAAAGCCTTTTGGTCTTTCTTTTTTTCTCCCCTTGATAAAGCTGAAGCGATATTTTTCCATGTAAATAAAACAAAGAATGAAAAATAAAAATTGAACTCTGACATACAAAGTGAACATAAAAACTGAAAAAAGAAAGATATAATAACACAAGATTTCATATTCTCATCAAATACAATATGAAAAATAAAACATCAGACTAGTTAAACGAAAGAAAACCAAAACCTGTAACATATTAACATTCCCCTTGATTCAAGCGTAACTATTTGATGTTTTCATTAATATTTATAAGCATTATTAAATCACATAAAGCTCAATATTATCTGTTAATTTGCATTCAATTACTTAAGCATGAAATTGCATGCAACATTGGTTTATATAATACAATATTAAAGCAATTATCCCTGTGATGATGTGGTTTACAGTGAATTTAGGACAGCTAAGGGCCATTGTTAGGCACAACATAAAGTGGAGTTCATAAAACCCCTTTAGCTGTTCTAAATTCATATAATATATATTATAATATAATATAATATTCATTTGGTGTATGTACTTTTTTGTAGGGTATTTTACAATGGCTTCAAACACAGCGCAACCAATCAGAATCAAGGATCGGAACTATTCTTTCACATAATATAATATAATATAATATAAATGTATGTATCATATATTATGTGTGTGTGTGTATATATGTGTATGTGTGTATGTTCTCAGACTGGAGCCTAATCATCCACAAAATGACCCAGTACACATTTAATTTATTAATTAGAGCACTTTAAACTTTAATGATGGGCTCTCTCTTAAAAGGCAGATTTTTTTGAAGTCTCACTGTGCTAAACTAGTCCTCACCTTATACAATGATTTACATAATACTCTCAGGAAGTCTGGAAGTGTCATATTCTGTCTATACTATTGCTAATGATCAATTGTCCTGTATATTTTCCTGGTGTTTCAGGTGTTTGTTTGGACTGTCAGGACAACACTCAGGGCCACAACTGTGATGAGTGCCTGGTGAACTTCTACAGGGGGTCCGCGGAGGCCTGTCTGCCTTGTCCCTGCTCCTCTGAGACCTCCAGCGGCAGCTGCCATCTCGGTGGGTCTACATCTCTCTGAAATGTTGACAGGGTTCAGGGCAGCTTCTGGGTTCAGCACATCGTGTCCTGAAAGTGCCTTGGAATTATTCAGGAGGGCAGAAAAATGGAAGTTGGTTTATTTTCTCACTGACGGATCTTGACATTTACACTACCAGTCAAAAGTTTTTTATGTTTTTGTAACATTGAGTCTTTTAGCTCACCAAATCTGCATTTATTTGATCAAAAATACAGTAAAACAATAAAAAAATATTATTACTATTTCAATTGTTTTCTATTTTAATATATATTGAAATGTAATTTATTCCTGTGATGGCAAAGCTGAATTTAGCTGATTTTGTTCTCAATTATTATAAATTTTTTGGTGCTCAGTTAATAATAATTAGTTCTGCTTAATATTTTTGTGGAAACAATTATATATTTTTATGATTCCTTTATGAATAAAAAGTTCAAAAGAACAGCATTTATTTTAAATAAACTGTGTTTTTTTGTATTATACATGTATTTATTCAAATCAATTTAATGGTTCCTTGCTGAATTTTTTTTTAACTTACCTTCCCTAAACTTAGTGGTGTATTATGGTTTCCACAAAAATATTAAGCAGCACAAAAATAAATGTTTCTTGAGCAGCAAATCATCATATTAGAATGATTTCTGAAGGATCATGCGACCCTGAAGACTGGAGTAATGATGCTGAAAATTCAGCTTTGTCATCACAGGAATAAATTGAATTTTAAAATATATTAAAATAGAAAACAGGTATTAAGGTGTAATAATATTTTAATAATTGTAATCACTGTATTTTTTATCAAATAAATGTAGCCTTTGTGAGCATAAGATACTTCTTTCTTAAACATTGAATATCCTATTTATTCCAAACTTTGCCCAGTAGTGTGTGTAGAAAGTAAATAGGGTTCATTCAGAGATCATGTTATCTTTAAGGGTCCAGGCTTCAAGTTTGATTGAGCCAAAAATCGAATAGTTCATTATATAAGTTTCCTGAAGGTTGTTGCAAGTAACTATTGGCTTGTTGTACCTGGAGGTTTAATTGCATTAGGATGATTGAGTTGTCAGTGAGCATGTGGGAGTTTGTTCATTTCTTGATGGATTGATACATGACCATGGTTTAAATATTGGTTACAACTGAAAAATGTTAAGGTACCAATGGAGCCAATCAAAGACTTTGTTTTCATCTCAGCTTCTCTTCCATTGGAGGCAATCGCACAGCAACAGCCATGGTTATGCGGCTTTGGGTTGTCACTTTACATTTACGGTCAGTGGAGCCTGAGGAGGAAAGTCAACAAGCGAGTGTGAGGAAGAGAGAGAGAGAGAGGGCACTGAAAGTTCAGAACTCTTATATAAGTGTACTTAATATTATTTATATATTTACAGGTCAAATATGTAAGGCATAATGTACAGTCTGCCAATCATATTATATTTATACTGATAATGATCGTTGGACTTTACATTAAGCCACTTATTACATGGCTACTTAAAAAACAAATAAATACGTGGACATTAAATATTATTGAAAGTTGAAATTGTTTTATTATCTTATATAGTAGAGAGAGTGTAAAATGAGGGAGATGAAGCAGAACATCAGTGATTATCAATGTGTCAACAGGCCCACATCTGCGCCTCTCGCCGTCCACGACTGCAGGCATTTCACCTTCAGTCCAGATTTTGTGGAGTGGTGTAATGGTTAAAGATCTGTGCTGACGACTGAGAATTGTTGGTTCAAATTCTGCAATTGTGCTCTTGAGCAAAAGCTGGGAGGGAAGTTCTCTTATCATAAGTAAGTTTACTGGAAATTTCCCTGGTACTGCTAAATTACTAACTGCTTTTTTATTTTGAGGCTTTGCTGATTTAAAAAAAAAAAAAATCTTTAAAAATGGAAAAAAAATCTTAACAATCACTTGAGAAATGCAAAATTTAACATGAGACAATGTTTTTATGTGGAAAAAAGGTGTGAGGTTTAGTTGCAATTAGACTTACGGGGATTTGGCGGTCCACAGAAAAGTTATGAGAAAAATAGTACACAAATATAAATAAAGTAATATTTATAAAAAATAAAATAATAATTTTAATAATTTTAATAAAATAATACATTAATATAATATTTATAATAAATAAATAAAGACAACAATATAAAACAATAAAATAAGACAAAATGTAAAACATTAAAATTTGACATTACTATGGTTTATTTTTCTTTCTAAAAACCGGTTTTAAAAATTAGATTAATTACAATTTGTTCTACAGTTTTGTGTCTTCATGTTTATACATCTAAAAATACTCTATGGTGATTAGAAAATAAAATACAGATAGATAATACTTTAATCAGGAAAGAAAACTGTGATGTCAAATGACAACTGACAGATGACAAAAAAAAAAGTGGCCAAATGTGTGTGTGTGTCACTGTTGTGGTGTAGATGAAGACAGGCTGAGGCAAAAAACTCCAATTCAAAGATTTACTCAAAAGCAACAACAAACAGGTACAGGCAGTCAGAGGGTACACACACAAAACACAATAACCGACCAAGACTAACTGAACAGAAGGATACTAAATACAGATACTAATCAAACATAACGAGGTGAAGACAGGTGACACGGATGAAGATAACGATGAACAGGCTGGTAAGTGAGGGAGTGAGTTCAGGTGTGGAGACAAGGAGGATTCTGGGTAGTGTAGTGCAGACAAGGACAAACGGGTGCAGACGAGGACTGTGACATTACTCCCCCCTCCCAGTAGGTGTGACCTCACGCCTTAGAACAGGGGTGGGAGGGTGGGCATCCTGGAGTCCTTGACGGGAAGGCGGACCGGGTGCAGGAGGATGGACTCCAGGATGGACCAGGCGGCCATGGCGTAGCAGGACGTGGGCATGGCCAGGGCGGAGCAGACAAACCCTCGGGCGTCCAGGGTGGTGAGGACCCTTCGGGCGGCCATGGCGGTGAAGACCCTTCGGGCGGCCACGGCGGTGAGGACCCTTCGGGTGGCCACGGCGGTGAGGACCCTTCGGGTGGCCACGGCGGTGAGGACCCTTCGGGCGGCCACGGCGGAGAGGACCCTTCGGGCGGCCACGGCGGAGAGGACCCTTCGGGCGGCCACGGCGGTGTGGACCCTTGGACGGCCGGGACGAAGACCTATGGCCCCCCCCAAAAAAATACTTGGGGTGAGTGCCCCGGATTAGGGACAGGCTCAGGATCGGGAACAGACACTGGCTCAGGTACAGACACCGGCTCAGGATCAGCAGCCACTAGAACAATAATAGCCACAAGGACAGACACAAACACAGAAACAGACACTGGCTCAGGCACAGGAAGAGTCTCTGGCTGGGCAGATGGGACATGCATAATCTCCGCGTGCCTGACGTACTCCAGCAGTGAAGAGGGCTTGATGCTGGATGGAACCAGTGACGAAGAGGGCTTGGTGCTGGACGGAACCAGCGGCGAAGAGGGCTTGGTGCTGGACGGAACCAGCAGGGAAGAGGGCTTAGAGCTAGGTTCATGGGCTGTGACGAATGTGTGTGCTGCACACACACACACAAAACAGCCATGGATCCCACAAGGAGCACTGCGTCCTCCAGAGCTGGCTGGACGGTCTCTGGCCGGACGGTCTCTGGCCGGACGGTCTCTGGCCGGACGGTCTCTGGCCGGACTTGGCTGACGTGAAGCTCTGGCTGGACGTGGCTGACGTGAAGCTCTGGCTGGACGTGGCTGACGTGAACAGACCCTGGCAGCGGTGAAGGCTCGACCGAGCTGGACGGGACCAGCGGTGAAGGCTCTGTGCTGGACGGGACCAGCGGTGAAGGCTCTGTGCTGGACGGGACCAGCGGTGAAGGCTCTGTGCTAGACGGGACCAGCGGTGAAGGCTCTGTGCTGGACGGGACCAGCGGTGAAGGCTCTGTGCTGGAACGAGACTCATTACCGGGGATGAGGACAGGAGGCGTGGTGATAGAGACGGCTGGAGATGGTGGTTGAGTGGCGATGTCATCAGCCTCACCTACGGTGAAGGTTGAGCCACTCAACCACAGCACATGATCCAGGTAGCGGGCAAACGAGCCTGGGATTGCCGCCGCTAGAGCTTGCTGGTACAGATGGGTATCCAGTCCGCCCCAAAACACTGTTTTTAAGACCTCATCTGACCAGCTTACCCCAACAGAAAGCTCCAGGAAGCCGAATGGATCAGACGATCGGCTGGGGTCAGATGGAAGCGGGCAACTTCCATGCTTCTGAGGTCGGTTCTTCTGTCACGGTTGTGGTGTAGATGAAGACAGGCTGAGGCAAAAAGTTCCAATTCAAAGATTTACTCAAAAGCAACAACAAACAGGTACAGGCAGGCAGAGGGTACACACACAAAACACAATAACATTACAAGAACCGACCAAGACTAACTGAACAGAAGGATACTAAATACAGATACTAATAAAACATAACAAGGTGAAGACAGGTGACACGGATGAAGATAACGATGAACAGGCTGGTAAGTGAGGGAGTCAGTTCAGGTGTGTAGACAAGGAGGATTATGGGTAGTGTAGTGCAGACAAGGACAAACAGGTGCAGACGAGGACTGTGACAGTGTGTGCGCTCGCATTTCTATACTAGTGACTAGTTTCTCTGGTGATGTTAAAGGTGGTAAACCCTCATGTGTTGGCATCATGAATCTGGCACAGGCATGGCCGAGGAGTTCTCATCGCAGGGATGGGAGGAGTGCCGAAAGCAATTCCTCCGCCTTCTGGCCACTTCCGTCTGTCACTGCCCGGCAGTGTGTCTGTGTCTCTCTGATTCACTCCAGACTTGTGCATGTCACAGGCTGTGGCAGTAAGGAGAGAGATGTGGTTCAGGGAGGGGGTTGTCCTGGCAACAGCGCCCAGTAAGAAAACAGATCAGTGGGGTCATCATGACTATTGAAGCTTGCATTGCTGCGTGTGCGCGTGTGTGTGCGTGGGTGTGAGACATGGCAGTTTTTGGATATGGTACTATGATAATACTATGGTACCTTGGAGTACCACTTAAAAACCATGAATATGGTAATCCTTAAATACCAAAGTAAACATCTGAGTACCATAGTGTTACCATCTGATACATCACTGTACTATGGTACCATCATAGTACTTTTTGCTATGCTCACAGACAAATAAGAAAAAAAAAACTTTACTTTATTCTCCAATGTGTTATTTTTTTATTCATGTACTTATATATATTATATGTATTTAATATTTTTTTTTATTATTATTATTACATTTTTTGGGGCTGGTTGATTAAGTGGGGTAAGGGGGAGGAACCAAAACATGTCATTGTTACAAACTTTTTTTTCTGATTGATGTTCATGTTAAAAATAAAATAACAACAACATGATTTAAATTAAAATATATTCTCAATTACGGCTTATTTTTTATGTTATTCTGCATGTTTTTATGTTATCACTGCACTGTAGAATATGATGCCAGGCTTGACATTTGGCTCCACCTTGCTGTTGGAGTTGGAACTACAAGCGTCCCCAAAAAGTATTTTACACTCAAGTTATGCTTAAAATTGTCTGAATTTCAATGCATGAATAATAAAACAATCAAATCAAGATGCTAGAGTTTTTCTTAGAACTATCTTCACTTTTCAGAGCCATAAGTTTAATTGGCCTATATATATATGTATATATGTATATATATATATACATACATATACATACACACACACATATATATATATATATATATATATATATAACTGTGTCTCTAACCCTTAAAAAGCCCTTCGGCTCATCAGACCCTGATCAGTCTCAGGTGTGCGGAAATGTAGGGTATTGAGGGGTGGAGTTCCCGACTGAACCAGCAGATGGAGCCATAGCCGTTCGTGGTTGCAACCATCTCAGGGAAATGTAGCGCCCCTCCAAGAGACAGCCTCTCGTGACATCACACATCCCCCTCCTCGAGACCGACGTCCTCGTCGGAGTGAAGGAGGTGAAGAAGGCGTCACGCCGAGAGAGGGCATCCGCATTGCCGTGGCGCTTGCCAGCCCTGTGGACAACAGAAAAGTTAAACGCTTGAGAGATCAAAACCATCTGGTAACTCTACTGTTCGTTTCCCTGTTCCTGGCCATGCATTGCAGAGGGGCATGATCAGACATCACTGTAAAATGTCGGCCCAGGAGGTAGAACCGTAGGGATTCCAGGGCCCAGGTTAGAGCGAGACATTCCTTTTCCACAGTGCAATAGTTCTCTCTTGGAAGTAGCTTCCTGCTTAGGTAGAGAATGGGATGTTCCTCACCGTCATGTGCCTGGGCGAGTACCGCACCCAGACCCACCTCTGAAGCATCCGCCTGGACAATGAATTCTTTCTTGAAGTCTGGTGCCACCAGGATCGGACTGGAGCACATAGCTCGCTTCAGGTTGATGAAGGCCGCCTCCGCCGCAGGGTTCCATCTTACCATTCGTGAGTGGCGTTTGGTTGTCAGGTCTGTTAAAGGTGTAACTATGATAGCAAAATCCGTAATAAAACGTCTGTAGTAGCCGGCTAGGCCCAAAAACGACCTCAACTGTTTCTTGGTTATGAGCTGTGGCCAGTCCTGGATGGCCCGCAACTTGGCTTTCTGAGGCTTGACCAACCCCCACCCAATGGTGTACCCCAGGTAGTTAGTCTCACTGAAGGCCAGCCTGCACTTCCTTGGGTTCGCTGTGAGCCCTGCTTCTCTGAGTGAATCAATCACAGCTTGCACTC